>NC_140529.1:13209782-13809782 GCF_057382185.1 Mchenga conophoros | reverse complement strand
ATCTCGTCAAGTGATAAACAGTTCTTGGAAATGTTGTAAGCAACGCATAATTTTTCCCCTTTGTTTTTACCAGCACTGGATACAGGTGGAAAGGTGATGCGTGGACTTATTTATAAAGTTCATGCTTCATGAATTCCTCTCATTGAGATTTATAATCCGGCGCTAAATACTTTTTAAACTGTAAACATACTGCTGTGTAGCAGGCCACAGCCACTGACCCCTTTGTATAGCAAAGACATTCATTTGCCTTACGGAATGTATAGAGTATCTGCAAGAAATTGATGACGTGCGTTGATTCAGGTCAGTTTTTAAAAATGCAGTTGAGACAGGATCGGTCAGGTTTCAGGTAGCTTACTGTGCAGTCTCTGTTTCACTCTTCACTGTGGCACTGGAGAGGCAGAAACTGAATTAAAAATGTATTATTTCAGGGGCTAAGATCCAAGAATGTGTTCGAAATGTAGAGTTCACCTGAAGTGGAAGAGGAAGATATAAAGGAATACATAATTTTCCTGATCGCTTTTGTCTTAGAGAGACATATCTACATTTCAGTCACCGTAGCCTATATTGATCTTCTTAAACTGTATCCAAGATGCATGGAAAGCATTGTCTGCATGTATTGGCGACATATCCAGGACGTTCTATACCAGCTCAGACAGGCTACAGCCTCCTGAGTCCCCTAGTTGGATAAGAAAATTGGCTGATGGAAATAGCTGTACTATGTCTACTTTTGAAACCAGCTTTCTCATGCTGTTCCCTATTCCACCTCCTCTGCCTCTAAGAAATTAGAAAAAATCACACAAGTCTATCTTCCATATCCTTTCCCCTGAACTCTCTCAATTCAATCTCTCTAGCTGTTATGACCTTTTCAATTGCTCTCCAGCTGCACCGAGATAACCAACCTTAAAATTCCATCTGCATAGCCAATCCCATACCAGCACCTGCTGAAAGTAAAATAGCAAAAGCTACAAATACTGCAAATGTTCATCCGAACCTTTTCCCTGAATCTCCCCGTCTATATGAATGTATTTATCTAGGTACAAAGCTGTAGTATAGCGAGCTGAAAAGATACTCCTCCCCCAACGCACAGTTGTTGATTTAATCTCTTTTACAACCACCTGTATGATATCTTTGTACTCTCCGAATCATTTTTCCACAGTGCTTATTAGGCTTTGTCAATCAGCTTCGTGTTCGTGTGTGCATTGTGCTGTGTTTGTGTCACGCCTGACTGCTTGTCTTTACGATCGAGCGCGAATGTGGTCCTTATGTCAAAAAGGCAGCCACCGTAGTTATTTTATTATGCTATGTGTGTCCACCTCTCATGTATTTTCATGAGTTTTCCAAGCTCCCTCCAGCAGCTGCAGGTAGTGGTGAGTTGTTACAATGTTGATGCAAGATGTGGGCTGCCACTATTGACTGTGTGTGCTTGTCTGTGGCCTGTCACTCAGCAAGTCTCTGTGGGGCTGTTTGGACTAACGACAACAGCAAGGCAATGACAACACAAGCCCAGAGCACCCAGGAGATTTCCCTCTGTCTCTGACTCACTGGCTGCCTGTCTTTCTGACTGATTAACCCCTCTTTTTGTCCTCACTCGTTGACTTTTCTCTTCCAGAATTTTCTCTTCGATTTCTGTATTGCTGATACTGATTGAGGAGCGGATACAGACAAAACAGGGAAGATGAAACAGATAAGAAAAATGGAAGGCAAAAAGAGATAACAAGAGGGATGAAAGAAGGAAAGGACAATAGTGCAAGTTAAAAATGTTTCTCACAAGCTGATATGTAAAAATATCAGCCATCTAAAATTAAACAGTTAAATGGCAAGTTTCATCATTTCTATAGCTTTGCATCATCTCAGCATTCAGCATTTCCGCTTTGTTTTTGGTTTTTTGCAAGCACTTTTTTATGCTGAGACTTTTCACAAGACATTTTTTTTAGAAAGTGCTTACAAAAATATAGAGAAACTAAAATGTTTTTTAATAGACCAAGAAAGAGGAAGCAGGGTGAAGCAACAAGTGCAAAGCGATGGTTAAATACTGTAGAAAGCGGATCAGAAGATGAACAGAGAGGTAGTTCAAAGCATCAGAGTAGGGCAGCCAAACACTAAGCAAGGTAAACAGAAATGAACTTTTGCTCTTTTCTTTAAGGAAAGCACAAGACGACCTTTTTGTCTGTTTGCCGTGCCTCCCCCGTGTTTGTTTCTTTCTCATTGAGTGGCATTAAACAGCAGCACGTCGCTTTATTTCTCATCTGTTCTTTTGCAGCTCATATTTTGTTCCCTACATATTTTTTATCCTCTGTCTGTGGAGGAGTTACCACCTCCTCTACCTCTTTTCCCTTCTTCTCCCCCACCCCCACCGCTTCTCTCTTTATGCTTTGCTGTCATCTTGGCCGCCTCATATAGTTCGGTTTAATCAAACATGTCTGGGAGCTTCTTCTGCTTCACATGGGTTTTGATCTGCTCCAGAGAGCAGCTGGCTTGGATTTGGCTCTCCTGCTCTGTCATCTCTGTCTCTTTCTCTCCATGTTCGACACTCGCTGAGTCCCGTGTTGCTTTGTGCTCTTATCCGCTGTGCAACTATTCTCATTGTTGCTGTTTTAGACATATTTGACTCTTTCACCCCTCTTTAGCCACTCCAGTCTCCTGCCTGTGTCTCATCTGCCATCGCGTATACTGGTGTGTTCACACTAAATTCTTAATTTTTTGCCCTTTTATTTACATTGATGTATAAAGGAGAAAATTATGAGTAATTAAGTTCTCCTAGCAACAAACTAATGTTAGGGTTCAAATTATTTTGTGAAAATAATTATAAAAGTACTCGTGTTTTTATATTTTTATGCTCCAATCTACGCCTGCATAGTTTTTCAATCTAGTCTGCTCACACTCTCATCTGCCGTTTAACTCTGCTCTCTCCCACAATTGCCAATCTTCAACCGTTTCATCTTCAAGGCAATTTTCCCGCCGACACTGGGTCCACCGTTGTCTGTCATAGCTAGAGTTGAAACTCTCCACCTTGTTCCCAGCAGTTTGCACTTTTTCCATTTTGTAATCTCACTGTCCTTTTGTGGTGTCTGTTGAGCTTCTCTCACAGTAATACAATTACTTCACCTCTGGGTTTCTCTTATTTTCCTGCATTTCTGTACATACTCGCAGACTTCTTTCTTGGTAATTGAAATGTACAATATCTTGAAATGTCACATGATGTTGCAATCATACGTCTATTTATGCACTTATCAGCAGCTTTATTAGGTACACCTCGATAGTACTTGGACCCCCTTTTGCTTCCAAAACTTCCTTAAATCTTCACAGATTCAACAATGTCCTTGAAACATAACTCAGAGATTTGGTCCATACTGACGTGATAGCATCACACAGCTTCTGTGGATTTGTTGGTCCACATCTGTGAAGTTAATCGCCTGTTCCACCACATCCCAAAGGTGCTCCATTGGATTAAGATCTAGTGACTGTGGGGCCATTTGAATACAGTGATCTCATTCTCATGTTCAAGAAACCGGTTTGAGATGATCTGTATCTCTTTATGAGATATCGTCTAATCCTGCTCAAAGCAGCCATTAGAAGATGTTACATGAAGGTCATAAATGAATAGACAATACAGCAACAATACTCAGGGAGGCTGTGGTGTTTAAATGAGACTCACTTAGTACTTAAAGGCCTAAAGTGTGCCAAGAAATTATATCCTCCATACCATCCACCACTGCCTGCCTGAGCCCATGAGAGAAGGTAAACAACATGATTTTATGTTGTTTATGCCAAATTCTGACCCAACATGTAAATGTTGCAGCCAATATTTGCCCAATTTTCTGTTGTCCAGTTTTGGTGAGTCACTGTAAATTTTAAGCTCAGTTTCTTGGTCTTAGCTGACAGGAGTGGCACCCGGTGTGGTCTTCTGCTGCTGTAACCCATCTGCTTCAAGGTTCAACATGTTGTGAATTCAAAGATGATTTTCTGCATACCTTGGCTTGAGTTCCTGTTGTCTTCCTATCAGCTCAAAGCTTTCTTGTTATTCTAAATGCATTGAGTTTCTGCTCTCTGATTAGATAATGGTGTTAACAAGCAATTAAGCAGGTGTACCTAATAAAGCAGCTGCTTCACAACAACATACAGACACTTAACAACTATACCACATGATTATGCCTGTGTCTTACTTGTGCTCTAAGTACTTACCTGTTTCCATTTCTCTCCACCAGTGCCCCTGTTAGACCGCCTGTGCTCAGCGCTGCTTTTCCCAGACGAAGCACTGAAGGGTGCAGTGGTGTATGTGTGGCTCCAACTGCTTGGAGCTCCTGGGGGCTCAGCAGCCCAGTCCTTGCCTTCTGCTGTTAGGGACAGAGTGTGTAATGTGTTGCTGAAAACATTAGCCAATGCCAGCTCCCCGCAGCTCCTCAGATATTGTGTCGGTGAGAAAAATATTTTGGTTGAATACATTTTATGAGTTTTATTTTTTGGGGGTGATTTTTTAAACAAATCCTTTTATAACATAGTATGTTTTACAAGATGGATAAAGTAATGTCGATGTAATTTGATACAGCATGTTGGGAAAATGACAGTTGATTATCATAAAGTAATCTCAAGGCATTCAGTTTCAGATTTTTAAAAGTATAATTGACTACATCAGTAGCTGCTTAAATGAAAAATTGCATATACCGTATTTCCCGGACTACAAAGCGCACCTAAATATTAGCCGCACAAGCTAAAATCAGGGGAAAATCCTGTTTTGTACATACATTAGCCGCACCTGACCAAAAGCCGCAGGTGTTTCAATGTTGACTTATCATATGTAAGAGAATATGCACAAAGGGAATTGTTTGGAGACATCACTTTTATTAATATTTTGAAAAACAAGTTATGGGTACATGTTTGCACATGTAGTACATAACAATAACCTACAGCACACCAGAACAATAGATTCGGCCTACCTTTTAGGCTCAGGTGCAGTGACACAGCTTTAACAAGAAGAAAAGTCAGTCATTCACCACCATCTTTCTCTTCTTCCTACGCACTAAAACCACCAAAGTCCTCTTCTCCAGTGTCGGATACAAACAGGCTCAGGATGGCTTCGTCATCCACTCTTCTTCTCTCCTTCGTTGTCACTTTCAAAACCAAAGAAATCCTCATTGTCAGTGTCAGAGTCGAACACCCTCAGAAGGGCCGTGGCGGTGTCCTCCTCTCCATCATGCAGCAGTCCAGCCCTTCAAAATCCGTTGGTGATCGTGGATGTTTTCACACTTTTCCACGCTGTCAGAATCCACCGGTGGAGTTGGGCATAACTTGCTTTTTGGGCATAACTTGCAAGTTTATCGCCGCTCATCATCCACGACTCCCGCTGAATGCGTAGCGCTACTTTGAAGTTTGTTTTTCGCGCTACTTCGTACGGCACTACGTTGCCTGGCGGACGGACATGTGACTAACATACCACTCTTGAACCCCGATCCTTCCGCCAGGCAACGTAGTGCCGTACAACAGCGGAACACACAAAACAAATCGTCTTACGATATCACAAAAATCATGGAAAATCCATAGAAAAGCCGCACCTGACTAAAAGCCGCAGGGTTCAAAGCTTGTGCAAAAAGTAGCGGCTTATAGCCCGACATTTACAGTATTTGCGTTTTTGAAGTGCAAATTAAACTGATACCTAACTAGAGTGAAATTGGTTTTCTACCATCTAAAAGTCTGATCATGTAGATTTTTGTTATTCAGGCCTTAAAAACAAGGATCTTGGTGAGATTAAAAGAGAGGTGGTGAATTTGTAGCAATGTATGAAACAAAATTTCACTCCCTGCTGGCTGAGAGAAGACAGCCGAGGACTTATTTGAATGGCAATGTGGTCATTTGACATCTGCCTTTCGAACTGAAAAAAAAATGTAATTTAAGAAATTTCCCTTACTTTGTACGGCTTAATAATAACAAAAAGGAGTTGTTTTCTTCCCTAAATCCCCCAAATCTCCTTAAGAGCGAAGCTATATGGAGAAAGAGGGAGGATTATGTGGAGATGAAAGAGTCCTGCTATCTGGAGGAGCTTTGACTTATAAGGACAATAAGCTTGCAGTGTGCGCTTTGGTGATAACCAGAACTGAGATCTACATTAGGTACAGACATTTACGAAAAATAAGACAGAGTCATTATCTCCCAGAAATTTAAAGTTGGAATGTATGCCACTGTAATAACTTGGGAGAAAAATGTGTTGCACAGCAGGTTTGAAATAGAGGTTGGTTTGCAATTGCAAAGTAAACATGGCTGAACTGTTGTTATTAGTTTAATACCAGCAAGCTTACCTACGATAGCAGCAACATGATGGAAGAAGCAGGAGGTATTATTAATTTTATTTAGCATTTGGAAATGGCTACAATATATAAGTAAGATTATTGTATTTTAATAATGTTGCACTTTGGGAAGTTGCATTTTTGTATTTTTATGATTACAAATCGGTGCTGAGTCTGAAGAAATCCCTCACCGTGAGACTTTTATTATTATAGAAGGTGTTTAATATTTATAAATGATTATCTAATATAAAACTTCCCTCTGTGATATTTGAAATAGCCCAGTTTATTATCAAATTAATGGTGGCGATTTTCAGTGGTGACACTGACACTGTAGGTAATATTTGTGCACCTTTTATTCTAAATTTAAAAAGAAACCAGACAAAACATGAATGTATTTATCAGCACATGCATGTGTAGATCTCAGCCATGTTTAGGCCTTTGTATAAACTTTGCATCGTGTTTAAAACTTCTGATCTGTGTCATTAGTATCTGTAACAGCTTGTCTTTCATCTGTTAGGCCTGCTGTCACAGCTTGTGCATCTGGCTGATGCTGTGTCAGTTCTGATGAACAGCCTGAGCTGTCAGGTCATGTGCGATGAGAACGAGGACATCCTCGCCAACAACAGCCAGAGCCTCAGCCAAAACCAAGACCAACAGCCCCCTGACCACTGCCTTCTGCCTCTCATACTGAAAAAGGTCTCTGTCCAAACATCCTGCTCTCATCCCCAAGACCTGCATTCTGGCTCTGACGATAATCATAACAAGAAGTTCTAATCCTGGATTATTGTGCCTTTGAATAGGGATTCAGTGGGGTTTTACCCTGGACAAATATTTGTGGTTCATGTCTGGGAAATCATTGTGTAGTTTACATCTCGTTAGATTTTCTCAGTGATGACTCACATTACAGAACAGCTAATGACGTTGGGAGGTTTTATGGAGGGCTCTGTTCTCTAATGTGTTGCTTCTAAATGAAACTCTTAACTAAATAATCAACGCTGTGACGTCAGACCAGCACTGTTTTGGGATTGGTTGTCGGTGAAACGACTACACCCTCAGCCGTATATAATCTGCACCTAATCCATTTCTGTGTGGAATTTACAAAAGTATAAATCCCCCCTCGGTACACGAGTCAAAATGTTGTAGCTCCAGACTTTAACATATTCAAACGAAAACAAGAAGCACTCCGCCAAGGCACTTTACTTTTAGGGGAATAGTATTATATTATTTATTTATTCATTTTTTTCTTTGTTCTTTTTAAATCTACTTTATGAAGTTTTTAGTGCAGTAAGAATCAGATAAAGGTAGCATGACAGATGTTTACTTTGATTACACAAACATTATGTAGGAGTAGGTAATGGATGATAAGTACTGATTTGTAAATAAATGAACATGAATAATTTGAGCTTATTATATAAGATTGTATTACAGTATATTTCTAGCTAACTAGGCAGCTTGTTCTCTTTCTCTTGACAGTATTTAACATATTGTAGGGTCAACTTGAATGAAACGAGGGTCAAAGGTGACATGATATTTAGATACAAACTGTACACCAATATCATTGCTTGATTGGTGCCAATGCAAACAGGCAGCATAATTTTAAGCAGAGTTTTAAAGAGAAAAGAGAATTTCTGAAAGTTTGACCTTAAAGATGAGGTCAGAGGTCAAACAAACGTAATATTTAGAATACCAAAATATACTTCCCTGTATATCGACAATGGCACCAAGAAACATCAATAAATCTGTATAGCATTATTATCTCTTTGAACTTCAGATCAGTCTCTTGGCCTTGAAGGAGAGGTCAAAGGTTAAATGTGACACGATACTTTAAAACTTTAAATGGTGTTTTCTGTATGTTGATAAGGTTTTAAGGCTGTTTGTCAGTTTGCGGCCAATAAATCATTAAGTTTACCTTGAAAACCTGGGTGGATGTAAGCCAAATTTGAATGGATTGTTAACATGACCCCACTCGACACCCCTAGAAACTTTTAATAGAATTCATTCAAAACTTTTTGAGCTTTACAGACTCAGAGAATAAACATGCACACACACACACACACACACAAATGCTGCCAAGATTAACCTTCTTGGCAGAGGTAACTAACACACTAAACTGCAATGCCACACAGTGCATGGAAGATGGGAGCCAGTTGTTGCTTCAGTCTATCATGAGCCGTTAGAATCGAAGAAACATTTATAGTGTAAACACTGTAGTACTATGGAAGTCTTGCACACTGTTTGATTAACACGCATCTTTATTTAAGTCAAGGATTGGAAAAAAAAAAAACCTAAATTGTGTCTTTCAGTTGCTTCTGAGTGGCGATGAGAACTTGCAGGTGACCAGTGCAAAGTGTATTGCATCTGTTCTGGTTCATTCCCCCAGTCAGTACAGTGCTCCCTTCATCAACGCTGACGTACCTGGTAACACGCACACACAGGCACACAAACACAGTCGCTGCGATGAGTTAATGCCTTCTTTGAATTGTTCTATTAATGATTTCCTCTGTGTTCCCTTTGGATCCTTCTCTTTGTCCAGACTCCTGTTATTATGTTATCTGCCACTTTGTATTTCTTATGCTGTTTGCCTGCGATTATTATTGTCATTACTTTTGATGAGGCTTTGGCTAACATTGTCATAATTTTTGCCGTACTGTTTCACATGGCCCTGTTATATTTTTCCTAGTTACATACCTCCATATGTACTGTTACAACGATCCATCTGTATAATGTCAGCAGCCCCACCCGCCTGCTGCTCAGACCTTTTATTGTTCAAGGGCGAGCCAATCAGAAGAAAGAGGGAAGTAAAACCAACGTGTTTCAGACAGAAGATGTGCTAATGGGCTACAAAAAGACCCGATGAAATAATCTAAATAAATATTATTTTGAACTTTAAATCATGTGAAGCTTCTCTAGTAGGGTCCTAGAATAAAAATATGGAGCTGGGAATTAGCATAACAGGTCCTCTTTAATGTGCAAGAAAACATTGCCCTACTTTCAGAAGAGTGTTGTAGTAATTCTTCCCTGTCCTCTCTTTTTCTTTCAACTTTGTTTAAAAGAACAAAACAAAGTTTTAAAATTGTCTTTTTGTCACTGTTTTTAAAGAGTTTCTGTTTGACCGTCTGGCCTGTAGTAGCAACGAGGTGCTGCTGTGGTCTGCCTACAGCTGCTTGCTGCTACTAACAGAGGAGCCCCTCTTTTTCTCCCAGTGTCACTCTGTTTACGGTGAGAACACAGGCTGTAGGAGCACGACCACTGTATCTCTCTGTGTGAATGCAAAGACAAAATATGTCACTACTGCAGAGGCTCCGGTTGCGAATGGCATAAACAAGGTAAGATGGAAGTGTTTGTTTCTCAAATGTTTTGGCTTCACTTTTGTGCATCTGTCTCGACATCCATCTTTTAAATCTATGGGCGAGAGAGCTGAAACAGCAGATCAGAAACCATTCCTGAGTGAATTACGACGATGCCATCTCTGCTTTTTGTCTTCAGCCCTGGGTTTCGTTGTATATCGGTTAACGTATCTGAAAATAGCTGCTGCTGGATAATTGATGGAAAGACAGGTCCTTGACAGCTTAGATGGAATGACGCTGCACTCTGTAATTTTTCTGACAGCGACTGGAAATTTTAATAAACCCTCCAAAGTGGAAGTTTCTCGACATCTGCATCTGCTCCATCTGCTCCCAGTCGCATTAAAATTGAATTTAGACCAATAGAATTTGCTACTCTATTCTGGGTTATTTCATCTAGACAGCTGGTGCTTTTGTAATATAACAAGAATCAGGCAAAATGGCCAAATATTAGGAAAATGGTTACAGAAGCGAGCAGTAATTGCTGATTGGGGAAAAAATGTCACAATATTGCATTTCTTAGCATTGTTCAGACACATGCATGTGTATGTGTCACTCTGTGTGTGTGTGTGTTTGTATGCCTTTGATGTGAGCCATTACAATGGATTATGCATGTGAGGCCCCACAGTAATTGCAGCACTTCAGCACCACCCCAGAGAAATAGTTTGAGAAACACTTGCTATGCAGACTTAATTTACCAGTACACAGGATATCTGCTCTAACCACTCCTTGTTGCTGTTAGGTTCTTGCTCTAGGTCAGTATGAACACAGCAGCAGACTCCGTGTAGCAGTAAATTAGAAAGATGTACCGCTGTCTCTGTTTGTTTAACATGCAAGGCTGCGAGTGCTGTTGTGTGTGCATCCTTTGTGATACATTTATGAGCATGTCACTCATTTTAATATGCGAACTTGCTGTAGGCTGTAGTCTCTCAACAACTCTTAAGAACTTTGGCACCGAGCAAGGTTAGAGAGTGTTTTTTTTGTTGTTGTTTTTGTGTCTGCTCATTTGAGAGTTCGAGTATTTCTTTGAAGCAGTGAGCATGTTTGTGTTGCAAGCTAGGTATGGAGTCCTTGGTGCGCAGTCTGAAGGAGTCTTTGCAGCTGACCAACCTGGAAGTGCCAAAACAAGGGTTGCTGCTCCTTAGAGAAATACTGGAGAGGTGAGATGGATATTTATTTTCTTCAGTTACTCTATTTATTGACTAGCTCCATAGTGTAGTAGTTAACACATTTGGCCAGGAGGGCAAACAAATCTCTGGGAGGCATGCCTCAAATGGGGCATTGGCATGACAAATCTGTGGCAAATCAAATATGCAGATCCATCTGCTACGACAACCCCTGGCAAATAAGGGAGCAACTGAAGAAGAAGAAATGATAATCACTGGGATCCCAAAGTAAATAGATTAATATTTAAAATGTTATTATACAGTTTACAATATGGCTCCCTCAGAAAATACGCTGGTGATTAGCCAAATGATATTAATATACTATATTGCCAAAAGTATTCACTCATCCATCCAAATCATTGAATTCAGGTGTTCCAATCACTTTCATGTGTATAAAATCAAAATCATGATAGCCCAGTCGTGAAACTTCCTTGTTACTAAGTAATCCACAGTCAGCTGTTAGTGGTATTATAACAAGGGGGAAGCAATTGGGATTGACAGCAGCACAGCTCGGAAGTGATAGGACTTTTTTTTTTTTTTGCCTGTCCCGTTTGGCCCTTTTGCTATCAGAATTATTGTCTAAAGGCAAAGAAAGATGCCCAACGGATTTACTTTACCAAATTGACCATCCCAGCCTTGCCGTTATGGTCCATTTGATTCACCTTTTACTGTTTATTTTATTTTCATTTGCTGAATACGGGACAGACTTGACTGGTGGAAAGAAAGAAAGAAGAAAAAAAACCAAAACCAAAAAACAACAACAACAACAGAATAAGCAGAGAGAAAGAAGAAGAAAAAAAATGCATATATCGATCACCTGGATCACCTGTTGAGAAAAAAAAAGAAAACAAGCAGAAGAAAACGAGAGCAATAGAATAAACAACATCACAATGATTTATGGGAATACGACAGTAAATACCAAATACTAAACATTACCGTGCAGCACGCAAGATCGACGGCACACAGTGCGCTTCGAAGTAGTAGCCAAAAAGGGTGTAGTTTGTGTGTGTGATCACCCGTGTGTACACCTGTGAGCATGGACGCGCTTGTTTTTAAAAGGTTCCTTCATGTAATGATTTGCTAGAGGGTGTGGGGAGCCACTGCCCCCGTCCTCCAGGGCATGAAGCAGGTATGGAGGAAATCAAAACTCCAGACATCCAGAGGCCCTCAGAACATAAGAGACCAAGGAAGACCAACAGAGGGGCAGCCGCGCCACTGTCCCAGAAAGAGCTGAGGAGAGTCCCCGATGAGGGGTCACTCAGCAGCCGCGGAGCAGAAGCCGGGGGGGGGTTGCAGTGACGCGCCCGTGAGCTCCGCCAGCAGCCAGCTGTGCCTGAGTGACCGAGCCCCAGGCCGAGAGACCGGGGGCACTCCGCCCCTGAAGCGGCCCGAGCGAGCCCCAGGCTCCAGGCCCCGATAAGTGGCCGCCAAGGAGTGAGCCGGTGTGTACCCGGACGCCCATCCCCGGACACAAAGAACCACCAACGCACTGATGATAGTGATAGGACATTTAAAATCACAGAGTGGGGTCAGGTCATTTGCAGGAGACCTCCTAACTTGCCTTGGCCTTCAGATTAGCTCAAGAACAGCGCAGAGAGAGCTTCATAGAACGGCTTTCCATGGCTGAGCAGCGCAATGCTTAAGGTCAGATGCAGTGGTATAAAGCACGCACTGGACTCTAGAGCACTGGAGATGTGTTCTAAGGAGTGATGAAGTGCACTTCTCCATTTGGTAATCCGATGGACAAGACCAGGTTTGTTAGGAGAACGGTACTTATATGACTGCATTGTGCCAAGTGTAAAGTTTGGTGGAGGGGGAATTATGGTGTGGGGTTGTTTTTCAGGAGTTTGGCTCGGTGCCTTAGTACCATTAAAAGGAACTCTTAATGCTTCAACATACCAGGACATTTTGGACAGCCTCATACTCCCAACTTTGTGGGAGCAGTTTGGGGATGGCCCCTTCCTGTTCCAACATGACTGTGCACCAGTGTAAAAAGCAAGGTCTGCAAAGACATGAGCGTGTTTAGTGTGGAAGTACTTGACTGTCATGCACAGAGTTTTGATCTCAACCTGATGTAACACCTTTGTGATTAAGTAGAGCTGAGCCAGGGCTTCTCGTCCAACATCATTGTTTAATCTCACAAATGCAATTCTGAAAGAATAATCAAAAATTTCCATAAATGTTGAAAAGACTTCCTAGAAGAGTTGAAGCTGTTATAGCTGCAAATGATAGGACTGCATCACATGTTTGTGAAGGAAGACGAGCAAATACTTTTGGCAATATAGTGTTCAAATGTTTGTTAAACCACTGATTCAATACCCAATACTTATATACGTTTGTAAAATGTTCCTTGTGGCTAGATATGCGTGTATTTTGTAACGTTTTTAAAAGTTATTCCATTATTATTAAACCATCAGCACATCTGTCTGTTTGCGGTAAGTTGTGGTTGTAAAGTTTACATAGTGTATGTCATTTCACCAAAACCCCACAGCCAATTATGCTGAAGATTTTACTCCACCACACATTTGCTCGTTTACTGAACATCGCGCGCAGCTCCATCTGCTCCGACAAGGAGACGCTACCTCCTGTAAAACATGTTAAATACGGTGGACTGGAAACTTTAATTAGATGTGAATTAACTGTCTGCTGTCTCGGAGATGAAAATATATCTCAAGCCAGTAAAAACAGGAGTCTTGTTTCTGCAAGGTTGACATAATTTTAATGGAACGTTTCCCCTGTGACATGGCAGAGATACAGAGGATAAGAGATTTTATAATCTTAGGGGGAAATTTGTCCTTTACGCTGAGTAGAAGTGTAAAAGCAGGGCCGGTGCTCTTAAAGTGCTGAACAAGCTAAAGTGTGTGTGTGCACCTGTGTGTCTGTGTGTGTTGTCTGGGTGTATACTTGTATATCTGTCTTTATGAAAAACAGTTTGAGTTTGAGACCCAACATTTTAGGAGGTTGAGGAGGGTTTTTTTAGACTAGGTTTAGGTTAATGTTACGTGTAAGGCTTTGAGTAAAGAATTGAATTGTAATGGTAAAGCTATAAAAGCTATATTTTTATATAGAATCACCCGACATGACTCAGTTATTATTAAGGTCGGGGTTTGGGTTGGATCATCCACAGCGAATAAAAATCAATACAGTGCTCTAACAAGAACCATTATCACACATGCTCTGCAGGCTTGAACTTTTCAAGACAGCAACTAGCTGAGGTACAAGTCTGCTTTCAACCCTCTAGCCCCCCAATACAAAGTTAGTTTGATTACAGATTGTGCCATTGTGCACATAATGTAACTAATAGCACAGTTAGGAAGTTTAATTAGATTTGAATATAGTGCCTGCTGTCTCGGTGCATTCACTGCTAAGTGTAAGTGAGTGTGCTGCCTCCTGCACGCAGCTACCTCGCTTAAATGACGCAGGGGTGGCACGACAATTTGTGTGTTTGTGTACACTTGCATGCATGTGTTATTTAGGATGTTCTGTGTAACTAATGTTGCGGCAACAGTGAGCCAGTGCACAGCTGTGATGCTGCAGCTTGGAGATGTACTCTGGTGATCTTTCTAAGGCCGATAGGTCAGCACTATTTGTTTATTGTGTGTGCCTGCCCTTAAGGAGAGTTTGTGTGTGTGTGAGTGAGGGAGGCAGGGACTCAGCAAACAGTCACTGCTGCTATTGGCACAGCAGGACAAAGAATTATAGATAAGGTCAGGCAAAAAGAAAAAGTAGACGGTCAGCTTTTTCATGGTTTCTTATTGACTCTCATGTCAAAAATTTCCTATCAGTGAAAAATTCCCGATTTCTTTTAGCACAGTTCTCTGCAGCTTTCAGATCCACTGTGATGTGTCATTTTTAAATGTCTTCCTTTTTCATTCTTTGCTTCAACAAGCAAAACCCTATTAGGTTTCCTGGTAATGCTTTACATGTCTGTTTGTGTGCATGTGCAGACAACCTGCAAGTGTGCGTCTGTTCCCCAGTGGCGCAGGGTTTGTGGCAGTTTCAGAGGTCCTGGTTGGTGGAGTCTCCTCTTCCTGCCTGCTGGTAGCCACACAGGCAGCCAGCGTTACTTCTGCTTTGTTCAGGTATACACAAACATGTATGCTGCAAATATGTAAAAGAGTTACTTCTTGCCAAAGGGCGGTTGTGCAACTATATCCTGAGGAAACAGGCAACCTTTTAGAGTCTTTTAAAGCAAATTCTCTGTATAATTTTTTCTGACCTATTAGTGATAAAGTGACAAAACAGACAGATACATTGCCTAAGACCTTTATGCACACAGTAAACACATTAGTAGCAGACATGTACAACAACACAGCATGACACAAAAAAGTAAAAACATACTTACACACTTAATTGATCGTTTGAGCTGTTTTAACTTCTGTGTAGGTCACACATGGGTGTACATACAGAACTACTTGATATCCACACCAATGCCCTTCTGCAACGCTTGCTTGTTCTTCCCTGCACCATCCACCTACTCCACCCCCGATAATATCAAGTGTTTACTTTTGTGTTTGAATTCTTCAGACTCGACCACCAGTCCAGACCAGTCCAGTACGAGGCAATAATCAAGTTGATAGAGGCCATCACCAACAGATTTGTCAACCTAACGCTGCCCTCCCCCGCTCATCTGCGAAGCTCTGTGAGATTTTGTTTTATCTGCAAATGGAAAAATACGAGATCTGTCTCGTCTGTCAATCTGTGCCAGGTTTTACAGTGAGTGGTCACCACCACCCCACCACCCACTGTGGTTATCAGTGCTTTCAAAAGTTACACTGACACAGAGCTCTCTTTGATGCCGTTTTTTTTGTCTGTCACCGCTGTTTTTTAAAGAGTCCTGATTCCTGGCTAAAAATGAACAGTGTTGCAACAATGGTATTTAATGTGACTATCAACAAGTTTGCATGCACTTATATTCAAGCTGAAACATTAAAGTAACAACCAGAGATATACACGTGAGTGGGTGATTCTTGTATAACAGAGGGGTCTCTTTCAGTCTGTTTTTATGAAGAGGTTCCATTATTTACTAGTACTTGTAAAGGATGATGGTTTTCTGTTTGATGTGATTTCCTGACTTTTGCATCATTTCTTCTCTCTTTTCTGCACTCCCTTTTTAACATCTCGCTCTGTTAATTTTCAGGGGAGAATGAAGAGGTCAGATCCCAGCAGCCAGGCTTTGAGGTCTGAAAGATTTCTGCTCCAGGCCCTGGTCTGTTTTCAGTCTGCCTGCAGGTCAGAACGTTGTTAAGTCAGTGGCATCACTGAATAAACGCATTTACAAAGTTTTATGAGTTTCTTACAGTATGTCTGTCAGATTTTCTCATATGGATGAAAAAAGGTGAAAATGAAGAAGATGAAAATAGGACTGAATCAATAACTATCGTAGAAGTAACTGAATTACATCTTTTCTGTTAAACTGCAGATGGAAGAGCTTAATGAAATCCTTGGTATGAGTGTTTACAGATATATTTTTTGCATCTATCTCTGTGTATTTTTTTATAGGCGGGTTATTGTGTATGTTTGATATCTGTTCAAGGCTGGCTGAGGAGTGTGCATCAGACCCTGTTTTGAAGGAGAACACATTTACAGCTCCATACAAGCACAGCGGTGCTCAGGACTCTCTAGAGTCTCTGTGTCAATGCCTGCTCCGCTGCTGTGACGCTGTCTGGATACCCACTGTTATAGTGAGAGCTGAAAACCATCACACACACACGTACACCCAGATTTACATTAATCATCTTCTCATCTTAACCCTGTGTCTCTCTTTCATAGTCGTAACCAAACACTTGAGGAAATGATCAATTGCCGGCTGCTGTTTTCTGAGAAATAGGTCATGCTGATTATAATGCACCGTCTGGCGGCTCCTCTAAATGACTATATTAATAAGCACAGCCACACAGCCTCTGTCTACATTAGCTTTGCGTACACATGGACATGCGTGCCTATTGATCAGTGCCTCTGCTGTAGTGTTGGTAATTGTTTTTATGTTATATTTCGTTGGGTCTCTTCAGGCTAAAAAAATCAATCACACGGGAAAAAATTGTTTACAGTTTGTGGTTTGTTTTTGTCTGTAAATTCCTATGTGTGTAGAGGATGTGTGAGCGTGCACCCAGTGCCCCCATACTGCAGAACTTCTACTCTATCCTATCTTCCCAGTTCACCCTGCTTCCATCTCTCATGCCTGCCTTTGCAAATAAGCTCGGTGAGTTCTGAATAAACTCAAAACAGCAGTAGGTGTTTCATGATAAGAAATGATATGATAGAATGATGTACGGTATCATTCTTTTTTTGTCTGTGGTAAATCTTAGTCTTGAATAAGAATGTTTTCACAGGAGTCTATGCAGTACTTTGAAATACTAAGTGCACTCATAGCTGCTTCCATTTGAATTATAAGCAGCAACCAGCTGATGCTAATCAACTGAGCTTTATTAACTGATCAACAGCAAGTCCAAGTATCTATATAAAAGCAGAGCTTTTGCCAGTTTGCTGGTCTGGAACATTCAAGTATGAATGGCACAATCTTTCCGGCAGTGGATATCTGAGCAATTTCGCCCGAGGTCAAACTGTGCAACGCTCAAGAGCTTGCAAATGAAACCAAGAGCCACATCCCAGGCTCTACAAAAAAACCAAAATAACATCAGCACGAACACCTCACACTTAATGTGAAGCACGGTGGTGGAGGGGTGATGATTTGGGTTTGTTTTGCAGCCACAGGACCTCAGCACATTGCAGACACTGAGTCAAAAATGAACTCTTGTGTATATCAAAGTAGTCTAGTGTCAAATGTGTCAGTTTGTCTGAAACAACAGATGACTGCATGTTGTCTAGGCTGCAAGGTTGTGTGTTGCAGCATCTATAAGAATTATTCCTAAACTGTTGTTCTTGTAATGGTTTATTGTATAGATAACAAATGGTATATAGGACAGATTATTCACAAATTATAAAGATGTTAGCAGAGAAATGTAAGTTACTTTGGTATATTTAAAAAATACATTGTTATTGACACGGACACAATAAAATATTTTACTATGTATGCTACTGTAAGATCACCAAAAGACTTGTTCTAAATTATAAAGCTACTTTCCTGGATTATAAAGATTATAAAGAATGCTCCTTTAATGAAAATTTCCTAGTATAGCCAATAATATAATTTATATTAGATTTGTGGGTTTTTTTAATGTTCACAGAAAAGGGTGAATCACTTTCACTTCAGGTTTCCTGCACATTTAGATTTTAGCTTTAATACGATAATCAGTTGATTTATGAACACTTCGATCCTGGCCAAAGTGAATTTACAGACGTTAACAGATAATGTAAACAAAACATTTTGACAATAAAACAAACGATTTTTGATTGACACACAAGTGAACAGGAACTGCAATAGTTTACCACAAAGTTCAGTGGAGCAGTTCATGTGAATGTCTTCACCTTGCTGTGTATATAAAAGCTTCCACATCTGAAAAGGGAGACCAGTGCGAATATTGGATATGCCTGCATTCTTTCTAATCACCAGCAGGAGGTGACTGCTCTAGTTGGAAAGTGTTTTTAATACATAGTGGTGTTCATTTTGTGCGGATAATGGTCAGCATTAGAGTCAAAAAGTACGACGAAGAAGATTTAGCCTTTGCTTACCACATCATTTCCAAAAAATCACCGTCAGCTTGATGCTTCAAAAATGGCTGGCGTTACAGAGGCTACTGCCATCTTTTACATACAGTTTATGGCTTTACAGTGCAATGGGAAAGCACACTTAATTTTCACACCATGGCAGCACTAACTACACCACAATGTAAATACCACATTTGTTTGTCTGGAGGCTGATAGAACTCATTTACAGTGTAGTGAGATTCATGATATCAGTAGCTGAAAGGGCTTGTAGAGCCCTCACAGCTCATGTTTCTAAATTAGCCGCTCCTTTGAGTCTTGTTATCGTTGGCTCTGCAGATATCACGGGTGGTATTGCTAGAAACATACAGCCAGCCCACATCACCACGAGTCTCGAGGTCTCCGTGTGTCTGATCTTCACAGGAATACAAAATACAAACTAAATATATTTCCAAACAAGCCTGTTCGTTTAATCCAACTTGGCCAATTAAACGCTTTGCTTAAATGTTGTTTAAAGTCTTAAATTGTTTTACTAAATGAAATAAACAGAAGCAGTTTCATCACAAAGCTTTATTCCCAGCTAATCATATAAAAAGAAATTAAGCTCATTTTATTTCATCACCACCAACATATTGTGTTCACCGCCGAGCCACTGAACCTTTGATATGGTTAGATAACGTTTACAAAATGAAAATCGGGCTTTTGCACTGTTTGATGCCAGAAACAGTAATATCAACATTTTATTCTACATTTATCAAAAGTGAGGCTAAATGCCTTAATTAAATTTGATATCGCTGTAGTGGGAAAACTATGCAGGCTCTTAAAAATTGGCTGTCAGCACGATGAGACTCAGTAATTGACAGAGAACTTGTTGCCTCTGGCGTCCAGACAAGCCGATGTGGTGACATTATAAACAAACCTAAGCTCGGTATTTGTCCTGGAAGCGCTTATCAAAGCAGAGCAGTTTCCTGCAGATGTGGCATAGGTCCACATGGACAAAGAAGAAAGCAATTTAGTTCCCTTATGGGATTAAAACATCTCTCTAATAAGTCTGAGGTGCTTTCTCTCACTGAAGCACTGCAACGGTCAAGATATTAAATACAGCTTTACAGTATAGCCTTTTTTTCCTTTACTGAAGGCAAATTTGTCATAAGTCTTCAGTGATTCATTAAATTAAATTTAAAAGTTATTTTGTGTTGCTTGGAAACTAATTTAAGATAAAAAAAAATGCAAAGGTTTGGGCATCATGAACTGATGGCACCTGTGTTTTACCAGCACTTTTTCATCCCGGTGTTTCATAAAATGCATTTTTTTAGAGCCAGCTTGTGTCTAAACATGAGGTCTCCGTGGCTCGCTAGTGTGAGACCTGCAGCATCTGTGTTAGAAAGCTGAATGTGTTTTTCACTTTGTTTTGCTTTTTTAACTCACTGATTCCCTTCATTTTTACTCACTGTCACTAGTTACATTTAGGCACTGAAAACTACTGAGGCAGGGCTGAGAGAAAATTGTGTGCGAGTGGGGAAAAAATGTCGCTTTAAAACAGTAATCCTGCATGTTGGAAAATGACAAGTTATAACCTGTCAGTCACACATTACACCTAAAAGAAACCTTTTTTTGTCAGGACTCCCTGCAGTCCTGTGAAAAACCACCCTGTGATTCAGAAGCTTGTAGAACCACATTTTGCAGCAATATCTTGAAGAAATGTTTTTCTGTGACGTTATCAGTGTCTCGCATCAGTGTGGTTCACTCTTCTTTAGACCATTGCTTCATTTGTTTATGCGCAGCTCCCTTCCAACCGCAGGATTTCACTCTGATTGAGGTCTGGATTTGACATTCTGCTGCAGACTCTGCTGTGCGTGGGATCATTGTCCTGTTGTGTGACTCACTTTTGGCCAAACTTTAGATGTCAGCCCGACAGACAGAGAACTTCAGATTTTGAATCTAGACTAATTTGGTATACAGAGAAGCTGATGGTCGACTCAATGGTCCCATGATTACAAACAAACCCAAATGATCACCCTTAAACTGTGCTTGATAGTGTTGGTATGAGGTGTTGTCATTGTAGCTGAAGTCTTGTTCTTTGTTCAGATCAACGTTTGCAAAACCTTTCCAAACAAGTCATACTTGTTCAGTCTTTTTCTAATTGTTCTGTAATAAACTGTAACATTTAAGATGGTAACAGAGGCCTGTAGAATCTGAGATGTATTACCAACAACAACTGGTAAGTCTCACCTAGTTGATCCTAATCAGCTATACTACTACTCTGATAGGGTGGACATGGCAGTAAGGTGACATGACTTTAAATGTGACACATGAGATGAGATGAAGAAAATTTTGACAGCCTAGAAATAAAAAAGAGCTTCTATTACTCTTGCTCTTCCTCTTTCTCGTCATTTAAATTCATTGCTAAACTCGTCATTACCACACTGAGCTTTGGGTCGGTGTTTTCCTTAGAATTAGGCTGAATGGTTTTTTTTGTGTGTGTTTACACTAACTGTCACATTTTTTGTTAGTGGCTTTGATGTACCTCAGTGTTTGCATTATATAAATGGTGTTTTTGCTATCATCCTCATCTTCTTCCTCATTTCTCACTGTGTAGTAGTTTATTTATTCTGCTCTTCACCTCTTCTTCCCTCCAGCGTCCTCTGGTTTCTACAGACTGGCTGTGGAACACAAAGGCCTCCTCTGTGCAGGAAACAGGTACATTGTAAGAGGATAACCTGAGGACACACACACACAGAGACACACACGACAATTAAAACTGCAGCGGCGCACGCGTGTTTCTCTACACTGTGTGTATCCAGCCGCGGTGGCTCTGTGAGCCGAGCTGCTATTATCATTCTCTGTCGAAGCACATTTAGCAATGAGGCAGATAACACCGACCGAGGCATCTGTCATTTTTGAGTCACTCTACTTTTTTTCCAATAAGCCAGTCTTCTCAGCAGTGTGTCTGTCTCTAAGCGATGGATCTACTACTTCAAAGTCCACAGTGTGCTTTTGCATTGTGTGTGCTTTGTTTTTCACATGTAAGAATATGCGCTTTTGTGGGTCTTCGTGTTAGAGTGTGCCTTTTTTTGTGTTCATATACTAGTGTGGTCATATATGTGGTTTACTTGATAGGCTTAAGCCCACCCCCCGTGCTCTGAGCTGTAATGAAACTAAACACTGTGCATTTCATCTTTGAGAGAAGTTTGTCAAAGCACATCCTGTCCTCGGTTTTACAGTTAGCTCTTAGCTGTATTGACCGCGCATTGAGCGGTAATTGTTCACTGTTTGTCTCTGGTGCCCTCATTCTCTCTTTTTTTAAAATCTTTTTTTCCTTCGGTGTGTTTGTTTGTGTGTGTTCAAGCGCCTTTTCCCTCTTTCAGGAACCCAAATCTGAATGCATCTTGCTGTGGTTTTCTACAAAAACTCAGTATGTGTCTTCTCTCCCAGTCAGACCTTCCTTCTGGCTCCCACCAGCACGGTATGCAAATACATGCACGTTTGCACCACACACGGAGACATGCAGTCAGGGTAAAAACCCTGTTGTTGCTCTCAGCCTCTGAGCAGTGATGTCATGCTGCCAGTTTTCTGAGAAATATTGAACTGTCATTGCAGTTTATCCGAATAGGCTAGGTCAGTGTGTCACCAAAGCACGTCTTAGCTGTAGCTGAGGTTTTCAACTGTTTTTTCCCCATTCACAGCTTAATCAAATATTTACCGCCTGTCTGTATTAACGTGATACATGTAGGTATAGTTCATACTCGGCAAACTAAATCAAACTGACTTCATGTTACATTCAGCAGGTGCTTCTTCATCAAATCCTTCATTATACATTTTTTTTACCCAGAACCGCTGCCATGAACTGACAAAATGATGCTGGATTTTAAAAGTAAATAAGGTTCTTTTGCAGTTTTGCTTTAGTTTTTCTTTGTCACATGCCTGCTTCCTCGCCCACTCAGGCTCACGCTCTCTCTCTTTCGTCTTTATGTTGACTTTAAACATCAAAAACTCGAGCGAGAGTCTCATTTCCATCTGACTCACCTGTTCTTTTGAGTTAAGTTAACTCTGTTCTTAAGGAGGGTCTGACAGTCAACAGGCAAGCTTAAGAAAAAAACAAAGAAAGTGTTTGCACGTTGACTAACAAGAGCTCCGGTTTCTGTTAAGGATGAAAGGAAGGGAACCAGGTGTGCGGACTATAAACACGGTGATTGTGTTAACTGGCTTTGAATTGTATTTCCTATGTGAGAGAGCTCAGGCCAAGGCTTTTAAATGTCAGCGCGCTTTATGACACATAGGTCCGCACAGGTAACATTTCCAGTTCCAAGTGCTGGTTGCTTTTAATTCCATTACACGGAAGCAAATGCACAAACTCCATACACTTCCTTATTTCACATCACTGCAGCATCCACTAAAATAAAGAGCAAAGGAAAGCAGCTCATTGGTAACTGCAGCTGTCCCCCGCAGATGTGTCTGTGTGACACTGACACCAGAGTGGAGTAAAATATTTCTTTGAGGTAATGAGATGTAAGAGTTGTACGAGTAAGTAAGCGCGTGTGTGTGTGTCTGTGTGTGTGTGTGTGTGTGTGTGTGTGTGTGTGTGTGTGATGGTGAATAATGAGTTTGGCAGAGCGAGAGTCCTGTTTGTTTCTTTTCCTGCCTGTCACCATCTTCCTCCCTTTTATCATCCTTATCAGGTTCCATTTCATTTTCAGCCTCTTGCTTTCCCTCATTTTTCTTCCCTCTCATCTTGAAATTTTCCTATCACATTTTACAGTGTATGTTTTTCTTGTTCAAAAACTCCTGTTTTTCAGGTTTTTAGCAGATTTTTTTCCCTGTCTGTCATGTCCTGCTTTGTGTACAGTCTCATTAGTGCTTTTAAGATTTTATATTACTGATTACTCCTGTGATACATCACAGCGTGTCATCGGGATTGTGCTTTTAAGATATCTGCTAATCTCATGTGAATGTTTAAGAAAAGGCTCTTGTCCTCTCGTCTCGGATTACTTTTCTGTTCTTTAGGACCTGAACAGGAGGCAGTGTGTCACTGCTGCCTGCTGTGTGGGTCTATTTCTTTTTTCTTTCCCATCTGTTGTCCCCTTTCTCATCTTCTTCATCTGTCTACCCTTTGCTGTATTTCTCTCTGTCCCAGTCCTCCCTCTTAAACTCAGTACAACCCCCTATTCTTCTTCACTCCTCACTCTTTGACTCTTTCCCTGGAGGTGATGGCTGCATTGGTAACTGGAGCCCTTCTTACTTTCCTCTGTTTTGTAAACAGTATATTTTCTTACTTACAGTTACCCTCCAGACCATAGAGCTCACTGTTGCCACCCTCTCTCTCTCTCTCTCTCTGCTTTTCCTGTGCTTTTTGTTTTTTTTTTCCTCATTTCATTCTTTATTTTCTTTCTTGCACTTCCCGCAGATGCTGTTGGAGCTTTACTGTATATCCACTGTGTAGTCATGGATCAGGGTCTGTGCCTTGCCTGTGCCGTTCTTCTCCTTTCTCTAACACTGCTTTCCTGCTTGAGCCCTTCTGTCTTTCATCTTCATCTGACTCCTTTTTTCATGTTTTACGTTTTCATGTTCCCTCTTATGCTCCTTTTCATTTCACACCCATCATGGCTTTTTAATCCATCCTAATTTTTCTACATTATGCAACAGAATGTGTTTTTTCAGATAATATTATAAGACATTAATTAAAGCTTTTCCATGTTTGCTTAATGATGAATTTTGGCGTTGTAGTTGGATTTGTTTGGATATCAGTCAAGCCTCACTCGTTTTTGCCTGTAAAAGAGTGTTTTTTCATAAACATCAGCTTTGGCATGCCTTCAGTTGTTTAAAAATAATAATAAAAAAATTAGTGAGTAATACCTGTTTGGAAAATTGGCCTCAGGGCCTCTTCTGCTGTGTTCTGTTTTATTTTCACCACCTCTCACCTTCATTCATTTCCTCTCATTCTCTCCACCTTCTCTTGTTGCTTTCTCGCTCTCTATCGCAAACCTTCTCCTCTTCCCATTTCTAGCATTGATTGCATTTCTCCTTTCTGTTTCATCACCTTGCTTGTCCCTCAGATCTGAAGGAGGTTGAAAATCTACTGCTGCACAACCTTCCCTCTTTGTGTTATCGCCTGTCAGAGTGGCCCTCTGTGCTGTGTGAATATCAAGGACCACAGGCTCCGAAATACTGCCTGGTGATAATGCTGTACCTCGCCCTGCAGCAAGGAGACAGGTAATAACGCACACAAGCAGCAGGGATATATTTAGATATATACAAGCACTCTTGGGATAAATTATTATGTACTTCAGTGTTGAACATCACAAACAGTTTGTTCAATTTAAGTGCCCAGCAACCTTGTGATATAAGCTGTTATTTTATTTATTTATTTTGTGGAAATAAAAATAACCGATGCATATTTTAGCATCAGCATCATTTTTCTTATGTATCTAAGCACTTGTGAAGAGTAAACATTTGTCTCTATCGTATATTGACATGGACCTTATTGAATATTACATTTCTCCGACTATTTGGAAAGAATTGTACATTTTTGCAATTAAAGTAGTTTTGGAAAATTTTGGTTCATGTGGATATGACCAAACATCTCGCACTCTCAAAGCCTTGTTTAGCTATGCTGTGGTCCATACTTTGAGAGCAGAAAAGGCAACATTTGAGCTATATTACTGTGTTTACATAACCAAAATCTCAAGATGATGAATGCAGTCATGCTATATCGAATATATCAGACTTGTATGAATATAAATTCGTCTGGTTTCACACGTCATTGCAGCTCTCTCCTTGTTCTTCTGCCGTGGCCCGTCGAGGGTGGTCTCAAATGCATTTTTTATAACCTGAGAAAAACAGCGTGTCGGCTTCTTGGAAAGTTTAATTTTTCTTTCTGCGAATCCTCGGCTATGCATTAACCTCCTGGGAAGGCGATGAAAGCCTCTCCCTGCCACTGCGCGGTCTCATCAAGATTATGAGAGATGTGGCCAGAGATTTACATAGCGTGGGAGGGCTGAGGGTGCGTGTTGTTTGTATACTCAGGGATAGGATCTCTGAATGTGTGTGTTGATCTTTTGCATGTTTTAGTGCGTTTGTGTTGAGAGATATCGAGTTTCTTTCGTCAGCGTGTCCCTGGGGGCACTTTGTCTTTATGTGAACTTTGAATACTGCAATTAATGCCGTTAATATGTGTGTGTTTGTTTGTGTGTGTGTGTGTGTGTGTGTGTGTGTGTGTGTGTGTGTAATCCAGGCTCCTCCCTGACCAGATAGTCTTCTCCAATGTTGTGTGGCTGTTGCGCTCTGTGCAGGAGCAGGGCTGTGTCCCGCCTCACTCTGTGCTCCGCTCTGCCCTCTACCTGCTGGCACTCACACAGGACAAGAGCCCCTCACTCGATGGGGTAACTCTGAGCCAAAATCAAAACACACACAGTAACTTTGAAAACTTTCAAAGCAGTCACTACTTACGGTACAGCGTCACCGTGGAAGTAAAGTTTAAACTTTACCTAGATTTCAGGCTTCTCTGCTATTATGGTGCCTTAAGGCTCCAGTATTTTTAACTTTTCTTTTCCTTTTTTTAACCTTTATCACTTTTAATGCCAAAACACGCTGACAGCGAAGACACGTCTGCCTCGGTTTGAGAAAATTTTTTTTTTAAATTTTGTGTTCAGTAAATCAGTCTAACAATATGAAACAGATTGAAGGTTGAGATAGGTGTACTGACAAGCAATGCCATATTAATGTGTCAGGATCTCATCATTTTGAACGTGTTCAGTTTTTTTTTCCCCGTCCACAGACGAAAGAGTGGCGCGTATGGAGCCGATGCTTCTTTTTTTTTTTTTTTCATGATTGAATATGGAAACCATTTTTTAACAGGCTTAGAAATACTTAGAGTCAGAGCTTGACTGCTCATGTTCATCTCTTGATACAAAATCTATATTGTGCTGTAGAGAATTCACCAGCAAAGAATTTTAACTATAGTTGAGCATCACAGAAGAAAAAAACATGAAAAATGCGCCCTTCTTTATTTCACAGAGTATTACGCGGCCTCTCTGAGACTACTCAATATTATATACCTTACATTGACTGTGAATAAAAATAGATTACAGAAGAGTTGCTCCTCTGTCTAAGGGCTCTGCCTCAGTAGGGTTTCAAAAGAGATCCTCCTCCGGATTGTGAAGAAAATTATTTTCAAAATTGCAAGTTTTTAACTTGGATGTGTACACTCAACTCAAAGAGAGTACTTTGACTTCATCAATCTTTCTTCACCATGTTATTCAAGGCTTCTTTGAATTGCATCAGCAAGGCACTCTCCTCCTGCCAAAGCTTCTCTTCACTCTACTTTCACCATCCTGCGCTGATCCACTTCATGTGTCGATACCCAGAGCTGGCAGAGAAATTTGCCGCCCTGGTCTTGGAGCTGTGGTTGACCAAGGAACAGGACACAAACACAGGGCCTACCCCGGTAATGAGACATCTGCTTAAACTGTATCCCAGCAAGTATTTCTGAATAATTCAGTGATTTTACTGAACTCAATTTGCTTGTTTCACTCTGGCAACTTTCACTAATTAGTTTCACTCTGACAGAGCAAGTCTTAGAGACACATTGGGGTGTGTTTTCCTGAATTCCCTTCAACTCTGGTAAGTCAGAGTTGATGAAAAGGTGGCTGGGTTTCATCTGGTCTTACAGGCAGACACACAGGAGGAGAAAGAAAGCCGTGCTGATGAGAGGTCGGATCAGAAGACAGACACAGAAACCATGGAGCTGCTGTCTGTGATGGAGAAGTACCCAGCTGTCATACTGACCCTCCTGGTGAGAGCCAGAGACCTTGAATAAGAGTTCAGAGTTAATGACTTTGCTATATTCAAATGAACACATTTTTATGCAGCTGAATGCTGCATTGTAAAGGGAGCTGTTTGGAATAAAAATTTGAATCGAGCATGGAGTAAATTCTCCGTGCCAGCCCCACGTCATACCCTCCTAAATATCCAGCTTGCAGATCTCATATAGGACATGCTGGTTAAACTTCTTTAACCTGCCCACAGTTGCTGCCCACACAAGCCACTGTACCAGTCACCTCCACCACAGATCCTCCTTTTCATGCTGTGCCTGACTTAATCAGTTTCATATTTGTAGTCACCGATGTCTGCTCTGTTCTGTATCGGGGTCTCGCTGCTGCTCTCATGTATGCACATGAAAGGGTGGGGAGGTCCCAGAAAGAGCCATGGTGCCATATGTAATTCCTCTTTAGGCTACAATTGTCTTCATTCAACTGATTCGCTTTACTGCTTTGGGATAATACTGTTACCAAGAGATATTCTAAATGGATGTGCCTTCTTTGTTGTGACTTTTTTAATTGACCACAGGACATGGTTTGCACCAGAGAGGCTCCTCTAGCTGAGCGAGTGTTGGGTGTACTAGAAGTTCTTCTGGGAGGTCAAAGAGGCTACAACATAAACCTGTGTACAAAGCTAAGACCAGCCTTGTTCCAGGCCCTACAGCGGGTCAGTGTGGTGAACACAGACCATGGGTTTGAACAGGAATACGCTGCACAGGGTAAGAAACACAGAGCTTATATTGTAACACCTCTAGCATCTTCAAAGCAAAATAATCTGTACAGGAATCAGCGTAACTGTGGCTCTATTGTATTTAAATTAATGAGAATAGATGCACCAGAATAGAAAAGATGAAACAAAATTCACTTTAATTTTTTTCTTTTTCTTTTTTCCTCCAAAATGTACCAGGTAACATTTTTATCAGCTTCATGGAGAGCTGATTAAAAAAATTGAGAGAGCAGTTTTAATTCAAACTTCTGCGAGCTCTCTCTGGGAAATACAGAGATAAACCGCACAGCATAAAACCTCTGGCGGCAGCTTCGCGCACTCGCCGTGCAGCGATGAAGCAGTAATGGAGTCTTTCATTTAAAGTTAATGTGCCTCAATCAGGGAAAGCATTTAGCATAATATGTGTGACTCCAATTGTTTTTATAGCACAACAGCTTTTAAGTAGGCTCTGCTGTGAACGGTGTCCTGTCTGTTGGAACAGCTGATTGTATCTGTGTGCAGAGACATTCATTATTTTATTAATACATATTTAAAGGTGTATGTACACAAACAGTCAGCGTGTAGTGTGCTGTGCAAAAGTCTCAAACCACTCCTCATTTCTTGCTGTCTTTCTTGCTTTCTTGCTGCCGACGAGTCAGACTACCTGAACATTTTCAGGGATGCTTGTTTGTTTGTCATTCATCATTCAAGCAGAAAAAAGTACCTACTGTAACTCAAGGGATGAACCAGTGGTCTGTCTATACATAACAGACAACCTAGCAAAGAGCCACTTCTCAGTTGCATCTTTTGGCACTTCATTATTAGAAGCCTGCTATAAAGCCACAGTGTTTGCATTTCTTTAGTTGACTATGAAAAATGCCAAAGCTAACACAGTTAGCGTAAAATAGTGTTTTTCTGCCACCAAGTTGATTACCAAAGAGCTGCTAGCTAAAAACTTAGTGTATCTGGTATGGTATTGCAATTACTAGACACTGGGAGCAGATGTAGACCAACAATAAAAGGCTTATAAGGTTTATTTAGAGACTGAATTAAGTTAACAACAGGCAGATGAGCAATTAGGCAGCTAGTGTTTCTGTCAGATGAGCCCAGAGAGGGTCTGCAGAGAGGGAGACTGGTAGTTAGTGAAGGTAGCAGCAATAGAGATGTGCAAGGATTATTCAACTCTGAGATCTCACTTGTTAGATTCTGTGTTTGAGTCGTGGAGGAGTAGCAGGTGGGCAGACTGAAATCCAGGGTAGGCGAAGAAAGCTTAATGGAGAGTGGGCAGGTAGGGGCTGACTGACTCTTAGAGTGGAAGAGGAAAATGGCCAGCTGTGATCTTTAGACTCCTCAAGAGAGCACAAGTAGCTTCACCAGGAAACGAACAACGAACTCAGAAAATTACTGAGCAGAAAACACAACAGCAAAAACTAAACTGGAAGATCCAATTTTGAGAGAACAACTGCCTCAGCCGGTCCTTACATACCGTAATGAGGCAATGGGCGCAAGTGCGTGAGTGGCGGCTTCGCCTGTGGGTGGAGACACAGGTAAAGCCCACCTCTCTGTCTGAGAGAACAAAGAGAGACAGAAGGAGAAAACAGAGGGGAAAACAGCCTGCCCAGACCCTAACAATATCTCAGCATAGTGTGCAGTGTGTCCTTGAGAAAAATGAGGAAAATGGAGGAAAGGAAGAAGTGGCAGACCTAAAAAACTATCTGCAGTTGGTAAGCAGTATCTGAAACGCATGTCCTTTAGAAAGAGGAAAAGTCCTGGCAGAGCACCTGAGAGATTTATCTGATCCTTCAGATGATTCATCTAACAGAGCTAATATAAAATGAAGTTAAGGCACAAAATAAAATAAAGGTAAATTTTAAGAAATAGGTAATTTTAAGAAAATCTGTTATAGCAATAAGAATCTAAACAGCCTTGTTGAATAGAAAAGGTTCTGAAAAGAGTCCACAGAATCGGCTAAATGTAGTTTAGTGGGAGACTGTTCTAAAGCCTTGGTGCCACAGACTGAAAGGCTCTGTCCTCGCTAGTGTTTAATCTTGTCTGACGAACAGCTAACAAATCCTGAGCCTGGTGGCCATCAAGAAGCTATTCATAGTGAAGGTAAACAGGCACAAAAGCTGAGATATGCCCATGTACACAAGAACTGGACTGAAAATCAGTGGCGACTGGTCTGATGTAGTGATGAATCCAAAGTAAAATTTATGGTACAAATCATCATCCGTCTGTACAGCAGTTACAAGAGAGGTGCAATGGTGAGTGTCTACAGCCATCTGTAAAACAGGGTGGAGGCTCGGACGTGATTTGGGGCTGCATTTCATACAGTGTTGCTGGTGATCTGGTCAAGATTTATAGAATTATGAATGCAGAATAGTGCAGTACCATCTGGAAAGCATCTGATTGGCAACAGCTTCGTTTTTCAGCGATAATAAATGATCCCAAACGTACTGCCAATGCAGTAAAAGCATACCTGGATAGGATAAAAACCACACAGTGGAACACTATCAGTTATGGATTTTCCTTCCCAGAGCCCAGACCGCAACATTATTGAAGCAGAGAGCAGAACAAAAGGCAGCCAACATCCAAAGAAGCAACTATTCCTGAAGACTGCTTAAAGAAATGACAAGAAAGCTGCCTAAGAGAGTCCAGACTGTGTCAAAGAATAAAGGTGCTCATGCCAAATATAGACTTTATTATATTCTGTATTTCCATGTATGTTTGCACGTTTCAATAAATTCCTGTGTCTATTTCCTTTTTTCCAAAAATGGCAAAATATAAAGAAAGTAGAGGTTTTTAAGTACCATGTGATAGATTTGTGATAGATAAGTATAATTTCTAATATATGTACTTATTTAGAAATGAGGGGTGGATCAAGACTTTTGCACATTACTGTCTTTTTTTTAAACTCAAAGTATATTGATAAATTAATTTTCACTTTACAACGTGACCTCTCAGACAACTTTCAGACTCTGTGTGTACTTCCACCGAAAATGTGTCCTCAGCTCTGTTTTTTAAACCTTGATCCCGAATTTAGGGATGAGCGCTAATGCCTTAATAACTGTGTTAATAATTATGACTCTGTGGTTACAAAACACAGCACTATACTAATAGATTAATTTTCTCACACATAAAGTGATTCACCATTCTGAATGAATGAATTCACCACTCAGCGTTGCGCATCGACATTAATGCCAGCTGATTTGGCTTCATGCTCACTTATGTCTCATTAAGTCACGGATACGGTTAATTACAGTCGATGTATAGAGGTAAACGTTGCAGCTCGGCCCCCAGAGTTTGAGTTTCACCATGTGGGACACTGTTTTGTTCGTCTTTCTTAGTCATCCAAATGAAAACATTTTGTAGCAAATAAAAGTTTCAGCTGTTTCAAACCCACTCAGCACAAGCTCATCCACACAGTACACAGGAACACATCCACCTGCAGGGTGAGGTAGTGGGCTCCCACACAGTGGGATCAAACGCATGTCGGGTTTTTTTTCTCCCCACACAGCAGACACTGGAAGATTTATCCAAGTGAAGCAGCAGCAGCCACACCTGAGCTGTTTGGTTTGAGATGCCCTTCTCATCATTTTGACTTGAAAAGAAAAAAGACTTTCATTTAAAAAGAGCTATTTTTGATTTATTGTCTCTCCACAGTTATTAACACAGTTTATTACTCAGGCTTTTCACCACAGCTCAAACGAAGAAGGATTACATGCTGTTGATTGGTGAGCTTTTCTGTATCTAGGATACCAAATTTAATTGAATTAAATTAGGGAAATTTAGCAAGTTTATGCGTCTTCGTGTTTGCAGATGTTGTTAGTTCTTCTGGCATAAATAATCAAAAACTAATGGAACCTAGTAGAATAGTAATATATTAAAAATGCATTTGTATTTTGTTTAAAGAAAAACAACTTTCACAATCAATTCATCTTTTGCTCCATAACCGTGACGTGAGCGTGCCAAGATGTTTTACTGGGGGTTAAAAATAACAGTTGGCATATACCATAATAAAACATCTATTAAGTAATGTACACGGATTAATTGGAGCGTTTGGCACAATGTCTTGTGCGATATAATGGAAAGCACTTAGGCTAATTATTCTCAAATATGATTGATTTACGTTTGCGAGTCCATTTTCTCTGGCAGCATTTTCTTTCTGCTTTAAACGATTGTTATAGTGACATTCAGAGATAGCAGAAGAGCTGTTTAATGATAATTGTGTTTTTTCTTCTTTTTCAAATTAGTACATTTGCAGAAAAGCACAGCTGTTCAGATAAGAACATTTATTGCAGAACAAACATGGGCACAAAGATTATATTGACTTGAATTTATTTAAATTAAAGAAAAATTTGTGGCAGTCGAATGAGGCTTGGTATATCCTAAAATATGACTTAACAGCAGCTGGACACAGTGCTCAGTTTAAGTGCAGTGCTATTTCTTATAACCAACCTGCCATATAAATCTCATTTTAAGTGAACTGGAATAACAAAGCCTCCTAAAATATGGTTGGTTTTGAATTGGATTAAAATGGCAAGAAAAAGTCTCCGTCGCCTCTGATTAATGCTGGAAGGAAAAAACCTCGTAAAATGAATTCCTCGACCAGGCAGTGGAAGGTGAGATACCATAAACTGGGGTGTAACTGGACACAGTCAGATTAGGTCAGACAATTTCACTTCACTTGTTTTGCTCATAGACTGTATTTAGTAGATGGACTTAGCCATCATGATGCCACCCATCAGTTTGTGCACTCTTCAGGTTGAAGTCTTATGGTGGGAGCCACCTTAACTCTCTGGAATGCTAATCAGATAATGCTAGCATAGCCACAGATACCAGATTATTTAAAACTACAAATCACTCACCAAAACTGCCATATAAACCTCTTGGATGAACTGTAACTGGCTTCAGTTCAAATTATTTGTCAGATTATTGTATTAAAAATACTCCAAAGCGAACCAAAAACACGGTGGAGAGGTCCACTTCACTGACTACAGTTTGTGGAGTTAAAGGACAGTAGACAGTGACTGGCTAAAGCTGGCAATGTCTGAACATTCATTAGCTATACCAGCTACAACATTTTGTTTACCAGGCTGTAAACATGTTTATTTCATCTCTGAATTTGTGCATTTTATGATGGATGTGTACAGCCATTCGTTAGCTTTTGGATTTGCTTGTGGAGCCAACAAAGGAAATTTAGGAAAAACGTGTTTTTGGCTCTTCTCTGTTGACTTAATTTACATTAAACAGTTATATATGTAGAATTGGTCGTTATTACCATTTCACTCGATCAGTTCACATTTGAATTTTTAATATAGCTGCATGTTGGGCTCTGCGCTGGGAGCTCATCGAAAGCATAGAGCGTGTGTTGCATATTTTGATATGTTATGAGCTTGTATGACTGCTGCCTTGGCTAGATCTCTGGTGAAAGAGATTTGATCTCTGTTATCTTCCTGGTGAAACATAGTAAATAGTTAAAAAAAAATCTCCTGCTGGAACCTGCAGGTGGATGCAGGGGTGGTGGAGGGGTCAAACTGCAGGCAGCAGTGCAGACACTGAGATGTTGGAGGGAGAGATGAGACATTTACATCTTAAACAGAATTTGAGGAGAGTGTAGCATGTCACACAGGTATAAATTAGCTTGAGTGGACTGCCTAAACTAGCATCCGGGCCTCACTTGTTTTCAGAAGGCTGCTGTATCTTTATTAGAACCATAAAACCATGACATAAATGCTGAAATTGAAGGTTTGTAACAATGAAAAAAAGAACAAAAGAATGCAAATGTGCAAATAATGTATTTTTTTTGTTATAGGTGTCTGCCGTATGGTGTTATTACGTCTGTGTACTTGCCCAGGTTAATGAGCACAGCTGAAGGGCACAACAGCAGCGTGCCAGCTGGGGATTCAGAAACTGTTGCTGTGGTTAGCCTCTGCCTGCTTTCTGCTCATCCCGGGCCCTGAGGGAATTACAGCCTGTTATCCCTCCACATGTTCCAATTCAGCCCACTGTAATTTGCATTAATATATACTTTATATTAGCTTCAGTGCGGCGGCATCCCAAAGGGGAGATATTTTAATGTTATGCAATACAGCAGTGAAAGGGGAATGTAGATGACTGTTCAGCCTGAAGTTTCTTTCCAGTTAAAGTCCCCTTGCCCTTTGTCTCCTGTCCCCTCTGGTCCTTTTTCTCCACCCTCTTACGCCACCATTTATCCTAGCTATATCTAGACACCTAATATTGGTTTCTAAAGTGTGTGTGTGGTCATTTTTAATCATTCTGAGTAAGATGTGGTCATTTCCTCCCGGTTCCTTTCTCTTCACGATGACTTGTGCTAGCTCCAGAAATCCCTCTTAGGGAAACCAAACTTCATAAAAACCACAAGTGAATGCAAGAAATCCTTCATCCTATAGAGTGCATGTTTGGACCACATCCTCTGTGTTGGCTTTGTTGACAAATGATGTGCACAACAGGTTCCAGACTAAAGTAATGACTTGAGAGAAAATGCTAATTCATTGTCATTCTCATCTCTCGCTCTGTCACACTCCATCCTCTGTCTTACCTTTTCTTTTTTCTGGTTTGTTTTTGTTTGTGTCTGTTTTTATGGAGCAGTGAACTCACTCCCTCTGGTGCTGAAGCTGCTTTGTGTGACGCAGGCCAATGATCCACCTTCATCTCCCCATTACAGTAATATGGAAGGAGTGCACTTCAAACTGCTATACCATGGTGAGGCCCCAAGGTGCTGCTGACATGTCACGCTGAGCACAGCTCTCTCTCTCTGCATTTATCTAAAATATCGAATAACCGCTCAAGCCCCCTATGTTAAGAGGCAGATTTAGCAACATGATCGCTACAGCAAACAGTTTCGCTTACAGTGATACCAAGAAAAGCTCCGACAGCAGGCAAACAAGTCAGCTCGCTCTCTCAGTCATCCACAGAGACTGCATCTCCCTTTCTTACAGCGTCGCCGGCATGCCATCTTACTACACAGCAACACAATTATCTAGCGAGAGAGACAATGTTGTCGTGTTTGTTTCCTCTTCTGCATTCATCTGTATTTCAATTACTCCTCACTCACCTTTGATTTAATACCATCCTCACAAACATACTCAGAGGAGCGTTTTCTGCTGATCTGCAGATCAAAATGCTGCACTGAACTTTACTAGACGGTAACTCATAACTCCATGCCTGTTACAAGGGTCTAATTTGCTTTGCTTTTCGTCTTTATGTCAGCAACACTCATCCCTCTGTGGCTTACCACTTTTTTCTTTATACTGCATATTTGGAGCCTCATCCTCAGTTGTAAGTTGTATATTTCAGCCCACTGTCTTTTGCAGCGTTTCTCAAATAAGGGTGCTAGTAACCCTATGGTTTCTTTAGAGTATTGCAAGCACACTTTCTTTTTTTATTTAAAAAATATCCTATCATGATCTTTAAGATAACTGTTACTCTTGGATCTTGTCTTGTTGTTCTTTAATAATGATATATTGCTATACTAAACCCCTATATATTGCAATGTTTTTGGCATCATGAATGTTTTGATCAGGCATTTTCACTGTTATTGACGCACCACGACATGCAATAAATGACAAAGCCCACAATGTTACATTTGATCTGCTACATCACATTTGAATGCCCCTGTATAAAATCCTTGAGAGCACCGCAGATAAAATCATAGATGAAAGAGTGAGAAAATTGTTGGATACTCGACTATATTTTACATTACATTTAGGGTCAGCTGTGCAGTAAAGGTATATTTCCCAGAAATAATGCCCGTGTGTTTATGTGTGTGTGTGTGTGTGTGTGTGTGTGTGTGTGTGTGTGTGTGTGTGTGTGAGTCAGTGAGTAACATAGCAGGGAGGTTGAAGCCTATAAAAACAGAGAGCCTGCTGCCTGCCATCAGCTACCTGTACTGCTGCCTGAGCCTGTCCCCTGCACACTGCACTGACAGAGGTTAGACACGTTCTTACTGCCACTTTTAGTTACACTCTGCATGGTCTCTGTGCCTTTTATTCACTCCTTCTCTTAACGTCACACCTTTCACACACGCAGCCTCTTCACCCTCTGTCTCAGAAGGTTTCTCTCGACTCTTGCTGTCTTTTCATTTCGCTCCCCACTCTCCTGTTTGAGAGAAGCGAGAGGCTGACCTTGATGCACGTTGTACTGAGGCACAAAGCAAATAATAACCGTAAAAGCTCACACCTGCACTACAAATGGTACACAGGCTTTGGCTCGGTCGTGGACATTGTCTTTGGCTCTTGTCTTTTGTTACGGTGTCAAGTCTGTGAGCTTGTCGCACATTTGCACAAAAGCAATGACTGGCAGACTCGTGTCGTCGCCTTGCTACAGCTAAATACCTGTAACACACAGGTCCAAACACAAATAGCACTTACCGCCACGGCAACATGTAGGTTTCTAAGGTAAGAAATCTCACATAAATCCATATATAGACGAACAAAATCAGTAATTAGGTGCAGCTGGAAGATGTATGATAACATAAGGGGGTTTTTCCAAGAGAGTTTCACTAAAGCTTTTATTTTTAGAAATCTCTCTTTAAAACCAAAGTCGCTCAATCAGTCAATGAGCCAGAACACAAAAGTATCAGGTACTAAAGAGCTTGAGAAATTAATACTTGAATATTTTTCACAACAGACAAAAGTATGCCTTCAGACCTGTTACACTGCGCTTATCACAGACATTTATTTGATCAGTTACAGGGTATTCTTTTCTAGTCATGCTGAGTGCTCAAAGTGTTTATTCTATAAGTCTCATTTTACTCAAACATTGCTCTATTTTTTACAATTAAAGCACTTTATCCACCTCACATCTATGGCCAATTTAGGATCGCAAATTAACTTAGCATGCATACTGTATGTGTGGACTGTGGGAGGAAACCGGAGTGGCTGGAGAGAACCCACGCAGGAACACAGAAAGACTCCAACTGTGGTTTGACCCAGAAATATGCCTTCTGTGAGGCAACAGTGCTAACCAGTACACCAACTTCTCTGGTTAACTTGGAGGTCAGACAGAAGGGTTACCATTGGGAAGCAAAGCTAATAATGTCAGTGGTATTAATTTGCAGTAAGGCTCCGTGATTATGGACAACAATTATTTTCATCAGTACGGAGATCCACATTATTTGTCCGATTATTCATTGATTTTAGTGATAAATGTGTTTTTATTGCACTTTCACGTAAACAGAACGCTGATATTACGTTTCCATATATGTACAGATCTTTGCATCAAAATAAAATTTGTCCTCATTCACCTAAATACAGTGCACCTCTTTGAAAAAAGTAAAATAGATTTAAAAAGAAAATGCCCTGCAGAGCAAGAGGGCACCTTTATTTTGTGTTCTGTTCCTGTTAATTAATCCGTAAATTCATCTTTGCAGACAAATAAGGTGTTTGTTCACCTGGTCTAAGTGCATCTCTAGAAGCAAAATAAAAAGGTTGTCAATAAAACCCCTAGCAAAGTACTCGACGGCTTTATTTTCCCTCCAAGGTTTGCATACAGCACAGGTGTTGCCACTTTGGAATAATTGTGCGAGGGGGTGACATATCTTTTGTCCGGTGTGTTGACCATTTTCCTGAAGTGTTCGTAATTCACTGTCTTTACTGCACGTGGAGTGCGATTGCATTTGTGATTTCAGTGCGTCTTTGTGAGCTGGATGCATGCGCAGCTGCACTTTTATGGATGCCTGAATTCATGTTGGATGACTTACGTTAGCAACCACGATGTAGCTTTCTTGGGTTTCATGCCTCAATATACTGCAGTTTTTTTGCAGTAGATGACTGCCCTTCCCTTTATCTGGTTCTGTTGGAGGTTTCTTCCTGTTAAAAGGGAGATTTTCCTTCCCACTATCGCCAAGTGCTTGCTCATAAGGGGTTTCTGATTGCTGGGTTTTCTCTTTCTTATTCTAGAGTTCTTACCTTACAATATAAAGTGCTTTAAGGTCACTGTTGTTGTGATTTGGTGTTTTACAAATAAAAATCAAACGATTTGAGTCTGTAGTATTTTTTCGGACAGTTCAGTTGAATAAGTTCTGTCCTGCAGGTTTTAGACATCCCCCTGGGTCAACACCTGAATCACATGATTAGTTCTAAAGAACTTCAAGACATGTTGAGGAGGTAATTTAGCCATTTAAATCAGTTGTGTTGGATCAAGTACACATCTAAAACCTGCAGGACACCGGCCCTTGAGGCCTGGAGTTCCCCCACACCTGATCTAGAGATTCTAGAGACAAGCCCTTCACTCTCTGCTCTGCCAGACATTTGAGTTTTGTTGCATATTCATGTGTATCTTTTGGTGTAGTGTTATTCCAGGAAACTGGCACATGCAGGCACGTGATTTAGGGAGCGCTTAATTTTGCTTTGCATTCTATTGGCGAAGTGCGTTTTTTCAGTATCGCTCGATCATGCTCATTTAATTATGGGAAGACAAAATTGGGATTAAAGTTCGATTAATTGTGGCGCTCTACTTTGCAGCTTCTCCTGCAGCCTCTCTATGTATTCAGCCTTCATTATCACTAGTGATCAGTTTACAGCTACCTGTTTCAGCCTCAGGCTAGACACTATTTCAGTGATGGTGCAAAGGAGAAGGAACACATTACTCTGTTTCAAAGCGAAAAGAACATATGATTACTTTAAGATTGTTTCATTTGGGGGGATTTTTTTAGCACTTGGAGGTGATGCTTTGTTTGCATCTTGTTGCCCTTGTGTCATATCGTTCTATTATCACATTGTTTAAATTATTCAGCCTGCCCACATGTATATGGTAAAACAGCAATATCAGTGTTTATGAATAGAGAACAGTATAGTTTAACCTATTTTTCACTTAGTAATGTTACAAAGACCTCACAGGTGTTTGCATTGTTGTGGGTCTGTTGCTGCAGCACGTCACTCTGCAGTCATAAGGACCAGCTGCTATCAAAACCCACGCACAGCGCAGTGAAACAGAAGCACACATCCCATTAAAGTGTGATGACACTGTTCCTTTTCTTTCCCAGCTGTCTCCATGCTGCTCTCTAACAGCGGGCTGATGGACCAGCTGCAGACAGTCTTCTCCTCTTCCTCCTCCTCCTCTTCCTCTGCCACATCCCTCTCTCCATCAGCCTGTCCTCCTTTGGCCCTGCTGTGCTGCTGCCATCTACTCCTGTCCTCCCTCATTACCTTGCAGCGTGTTCACTCCACTCAGGTACACACAACAGCTCAGCTCTGCTCTTATCACAACTTCACGATACAACTTCATACAGTCAAGGGCAAGACACAGCATAATGTAAAGTAGGGTATAGATTGAGATATAGGGGCAGAATGCAAAACAGAAATTGGATTTGCTTGATGCATATCTCAGTGAGGCCGTGGTACAAAATAACACGCTTTCTTCTTTGCTTTCAGCCGGCACTGCAGGGATAATAATGCATTTTAACTCACAAAGATTTCAGTCCTAATCTTGTTATATTCCTGATTCCTCCCCTCTCTCTCTTATTTTCTACCCTCTCTCTCTCATTTTCTATTATTTAAGGTCCGTAAGAGCATCACTTGGAGTCTGGACACAGCTGTGCAGCGACTCCTTACTCAGAAGAGAAACACAGACAGTCTCCTGCTGAGTAAGAGACCAAATTTTACTGATTGTTTTTATAAGTCTTCATCCCATGCAGACAGCCGGCGGCAAAACAGTTCATTAGTGCTGAAATTATAGCAACAGTGTGTGACCCAAGAATACAAAAGAAACTTGGCTGAAAATTCTGCATTTGTGGTTGGCTGGTGTTTTTCTATTTTCCTCAATTTGCTTTTATTCTTCCAGATTTGTGTCTTGAGTCATCTGTTCCAGAATTTTGTGCTACTCGGTTTCCCTGTCCAACGCAATTATGAAAACATCGGGAGGTCCATAAGACCAAGATACCTGTGTTCATATGAGTAGCATTAGGCATCCCTGATTAATGTAACATCTGTCCATATACTGTGCAAACCAGAGGGTACTAATGGGGTCCACCTTTGCTTGGTTTACATGTACATACGTAAAGTCAATGTGTTATCCTCAGTGGAGCTAACCAAACCATGCATTTCACACACTTTCATTATATTAAGTGGCCCCAATCCCACTGCTGCACTGGGAGACAGATCATCCCTGCTGCTCCTGCATCTCTGTCTGTCAGCTGGATAAGTGGCCTGTCAGAGTTGCTGTGATGTATTGGCTCCCTCCCTCTGCCTGCCTCTCTCTCTTTCTAGTCACTCAGCGTCCTTTCTCTGTCTTTCTCTCAATTTTTATCTCCCCTATGCTTCTTCCCAGCCTGCCCGTATATTTCCAACTCTTCCCGTTTCTCTCTATCTCTTTGGCCTGTCTCTCCTCCCTCTTTTCTTCTGCCACTAATTGAGTCCTCTCTCCCTCACAGGGCTCTAATCTCAGTGTACATGGCATTAAGTGGGATTCAGATGGCTGGCAGCACTAAGTTTGGATTCCACTGTGTTTTAGGAGTCTTTTTACCCCTGTTGTTCGCTTTTTCTCCATCACTACTTGGGTCTCGCTGAACTTCCTTCAGTTTCCTTCACTTCGTTCTGCCTTGCACTCTCTCTCTATGTACTTGGCACTGACATCTTTAACTTCTTGCCCTCTCTTTCTCTCACGTCTCTTATAAAAAAATTGCTCTCAGTTCCTTTCAGCTGTACTCTTGCACCCTCTGCTCCATGATTGTTACCATCTTTTTCAGTTTTTACTCACACACTCGCTGCTTTCTGTTGTGCTGTGGACCTCTTTCTTCTGTGGCCTTGCCTTCCACATTTATTTTCCTTCTCTCTTTCTTTCACCCTCCTTTGCTTAGACATTCCATCATTCTCTTTATTTGCTCTGCTTTTTCAGACATTTACAATTTTCCTCTATCTCCCTCTTCCCAGTCAGCTACCTGAGGCTGCTGCAGGCTCTGCTTGATACTGACCTGGCATCGGAAGTTGTGTGTCTGACTTCTGGTCCTGGCTTGGTTGGGCTCAGACCTCTTGGGGTTGAAGACGGTGCTTTGTACCCACTTGGCTCCAGAGGGGCGCAGTGCCTCTCAATTGCTCTCAGTGGACTCCTTCTGCAGGTATTAGCATGTTTGAATATGAGTAGGTTTGTATTGATATGGTGATTTGAGTGTATGGGTACAAAAAGCTATCTGGATCCGGTTCAGTTTGTAACATTTTCTTGAGAACATTACGACAGTGATTCACAGGTTTTTGGCCAAACGTTTAATTTTGCCATTGTTAAAGAATTCCTCCCAAAATTCCTGGATCTGGATCCAGAGTGTAAATCATTTTAATCCCTTTAGCCTAGAGGTGGTGTGGTAAAATTTGCCTGCAAATGTGTCACAACTTTTTGAGCAAACCTGCTAACAAAGAGACAAACAAACAGACCAAACCAAGCCAATCACATAGCCTTCTTGATGGAAGTAATCCAATCAGTTTCCAGAATTAACAGCTTTCTACTACTTTAAAACTTTCACTATATAGTTAGATATATTACCTATGTCTTCTGTATCACGCTCCCTTGTGGTTCAGCGGTTTGGAGTTGTGGCTTTCTCCTGGGTTTGACTCCATGGATTATATTCTGCATTTTAAATCAACTGGGAAAACATGTCGTATGCCATCTTGCTTGATTGCAGGGATTGAATAATATCTGCCTGTTATAAGCTGTCCTCTGTCTGTCTGTATATCCAGTTTGCCTGTTATCAGCCTGCTGAATGGCTATTATCAGGCTCATGCATATTGCCTTTAGGCCGTTACCCTCCCCTACCTGCTGGCACGCTCTAAAGGCTGTTATCATCTGTTGTAATCAGTGATAACAAGAGACCAACACCGGCCCCCTTCTTATTGCTTGCCTTGTACATCCTTGTTTCCTTTCCTTACTAAACCTCCTTGCACATCATTTCCTCCATCTTTCCTTCGTGCACAGACCAGCTCAGTGTGTCAGTAACGTGCAGATGTCAGACTTTTTTCCCCGTAGTTTAGCATGAAGGTGTACTTATCTGTGGAATCCTCCTCCTCCGTGTTCCAGCTGCCTGTCACACCTCCCTGCATCGAGCATAAACAAACTTCCACATAGGATACACATGTCATATCCTGGATCATAACTTCTCCAGCAAAGCTTCTTCTCTCCTCATTCCTTTCTCCTGCTGATTCATTTTAGGTGTTGAGACATCCTTCATGATGGCACACCGAGATTGATTTTCAGGTCACGGGAAAGAAGGCAGGGGAGACAAGAAGGCACAAGTTAGAGAAAATGACAAAAGCCCCATATAGTGCAGGGGACGTGTGATGAAGCACATGTAAAATCTGCAGTGGTAAAAGATTACTATATTACTCATGTTGTGTGGGTGTAAATCTGCCTCGCTTCTGGAGTCTGGATAATTCTTGATGATGTAAGTCATACATTTCAGGGTAGGTTTCCATTTAGGGTAAATTTGAAGTAATGGTTGAAAAAGTAGTAATTATGTTTTGTGTGTGTGTGTGTGTGTGTGTGTGTGTGTGTGTGTGTGTGTGTGTGTGTGTGTGTGTGCGAGAGAGAAAGACTTTCACTGCAGCGTTGCATTTCCCAGTTCTTGCTTATGGAGGGTATGAATTAATATAACAAGCTAGTTCAGTAAATCCCTGTGTTATAATGAAAGCTCGAGCGCTGCAGTACCCAGTGTGCTGTCTCAATTGTTACTAAGCTAGCTGGTCTAGGACATTTAATTGTAAAACTGTGTCTTTAATGGTGGCTTTGTGAGCAAGAGGTACATAATGAAAAACTGGAGAAAGCTGCACGCCTTCTATAAATCGCATGCACATATGCAGCAAATGGAATAAAAACACCAGTGTGCACGCACATGGTTTCACAAATGCGTTAACGGTGTCGATCTATCGCCGGATACAATAAAGAATATATGAATGACAACTTAAATGCTCATGTTATGAAACCCCCTCCCCCCCATCGCTCCTTTGACACTTCCCCTTGCCCTTTATCCCACAGCAGAAGTAACACAAAGGTAATCTTTAAAATCTTTACATAATGACAGTGAACCTGCCTTTCACAAGCGCAGTTGTGTGGGGAAATGAGATGCCGATTGATTTAACAGTTAGCACTGCAGCACTGCACACGGATCCAGTGCAGTCACATCCGTCTCTACATTGTTATTACATGTTGGTGGTGAAACAAACGGTCTAAAGTATGACTAACCCAAAAGAGTAGCAGATGATTTCTTTGTCAAAGAAATCATGAAGAATATTTTCTATAGGCTTTTCTTGTAGGATGAGGGTTATAGGAGGCCTCTAGCTATTAAAAAGGTATATAAGGGATCATTTGTGCCATAAAGCAATTAATATACTGAATAAGATGATGTGATGTATTTTGAATGGAATTGAATGTTCACATGTTTATATGTATGAATGTGTGCTTGATTTGAATCGATTGACTTGATGATCCAAAGACAATTTTTCCACTAATGTGGACAATAAAGTAATTTTATTCTGTTGTATTGTATATGTGGAACTGTTGGGTGGTTTCTGTGTCAGGCCCGCACTTGTTTTTTCTTCTTCTGTGCTGCAGTATACCAGCCTCTGGTTCCACACTAGCAGCATTTCCTCTCTCTGTAAGAAGCTGTAGTGCTGAACTGAGTTTCAGTTCTATGGTTCAGTGCTCTGTAGTCTGCTGTTCAGCAGCTGATATGAGTTCCCCACTCTCCTCCTCTCCTTTTGCTGTCTTTCCTCTCGATGCTCCGATTCAGCAGCAGCAAGACTCACTGCAGCTCCAGAGTCCCTCTCCCACACATACTTTTTTCGACTCTGCGCTGCTCTCCCTTTCTCCTTGCTTGTTCTTAGCTCTCATTTTAACCTCTCCTTTTATCTTCCTGTCCTCATTTGCCCTCCTCTCATCTAAGCGTTCTCGTACCTCTGCACACTTCAGCTCCCTCGCGCTCACTCCAGCTCATCCTCTTGACTCCTTTCTTCAGCTTTCTGCTCCTCGCTGCTTATGGATTATAGTCCAACTTTCCACTGTCATCTATATATCTCCGTGGCCTACTTCAGTATTTTTGGACACTACATAGTGCTCAGTGTAAGCCCTGACACTGCGGGAGAGACATGCATTATTAAAACATCACTCAGTCACTCTCTCTAGTGTTCCCTTCTTACCCCCCTTCTTTTACTGACTGCATCTCCGTCTGTTGGAGAGCAGATATCTGTGTTTCTTCCCCCAATTCATCTGTTGCTGCCATCGCGCCCATTTCTGCCGAGCGAGAGCACACAGGCACACGTTTCACATTCTGCTCTTTCCCTGGCTTGCAGCGATTTGACATTTTAAAGCTGAGAGATATTTTTTCTTTTTCTTTTTTTTTCTTCTGCGAATCTCATGTTTTACCTCAATGTGTCTCTTTCTCCTCAGAAGCACGAGTTGCTGTTGCGAGCCTCAGTCAACTGTCTGAGCTCCCTGCTGGGCTTCCTTCAGAGAAAGAGTCCCGCTACAGGTATCAAACAGAGAGATGGGGAAAGAGGGAGTGAGTGAGGATAATGTGCACACGTCCACAGAGAAAGAAATGAAAAACTGCAAATGTATATATTTGAAGGAGATTTGAGAAACAGCAGTGTTTTATGAGTATGACATGTACAGCTGTGGAAAGCAACTGTAAGTGAATTTACAGCAAGTCTTGAGTTGTTTTTTTTTTACTTTGTAACTTAAACTTGAAATAGCATATGTGAAGGTTACATGCCATTGTTTATTCGGACAATATCTGTGCAGCAACAACAGGTTTGTCTTGAGTGGATCTAAGTAAGGCGTGTGTGTGTGTGTGTGTGTGTGTGTGTGTGTGTGTGTGTGTGTGTGTGTGTGTGTGTGTGTGTGTGTGTGTGTGTGTGTGTGTGTGTGTGGAGCAGCCAAGCATGTGGTGTGTCAGCCATGGACTCGATTCCTCCTCCACAGCCTGCTCAGCTCAGGACAGAGCTGCCTTCTGCACCCTGCCATTCTCAGATTCATCATACTTGTAAGATGCTTTACAAACACACACACAAATACAAATCCAAGTAATAAATATTTGATAGCAGAAGTATTCAAAGAAGCATTTAGATCACATCCAAGTGAATACAGTGCAGTCCATCCTGACACAATACAGCGAATCAAAAGAAAAGAAAAGTCATTACCATGTCTGTAAGCTCACTTTATTTATTATTCATTCAGCTCGGGGTTGGAACTGTGGGATTACTTGGAACTACTGGTCAGCTGGAGCCCTGTGAGCCTCCCGCTGCATTAAAAATGTCTGACTTAAAGCATTTTGTGAAAAATCTGGGACAGCGTGTGACTTTGTCCTTCCAACACAAATAAACAAAATGGAAGCAGATTTAATGGAGTTAGGCAGCACTGTGACACGAGTTTAAACACTTTAAATATTTAGCTTGTTTTTCACTTGGTCTGAAATTCACTGTCCACAAACCTAAACATACAGTGGTTGTTAAGAAGGAAAAGAAACAGTGTTGCTCACATTTTTCCAGACATCATTGGATTACATGGAAAGGTAGAAGCAACCGAAAAAGTCCCAAACTATGAGCCAACCAATCAGTCATGTGTACTGAGGAGAACTTATTTTCAATGCAAAGTTAATGCAAATACTTATTTGGTGTGTTTGAATGATAATTAAAAAAAATATTCATGCCATTATTTATGAAAGACTCTTAATTTTAACAAAAGCGGAACAAAATAAAAATCAGTCAGGAGGGACAAAGACAGGAGCAGCCTGTGGCCACCACCACCTATTGGAGGTTGTCTTTTTGCTGCCTCTCCAGTGCACTTGTTGACACTGATGTCCCCGAGGTTTAATATGATAATCAAGTTAATGGTTTTAGAGCAGCGTTTGTTTTTTTTACTGCACAGTAATGTACATCTGTGCAGGATCGTGCATGCGTACGTGTACATGTGTTTCTGCATCTGTGCTTGTGTTCTCCGCAGCTGCTGCAGGACAGCGGGACACCAGTGCTGCGGGAGCCTGACCTGCTCCAGGTGATGGAGGGAGTGGAGAGGAGGGGGGTGAAGGAGCTCAGCAAGGAAGCAGAACAGGCCCTGAGGCTGCTGCTGACACAGGTAAACCTTTGCACACACACACGTATGCTCACACAGATAAAATAGGAGATAATCACACAACAACAGGCCTTCAGTTACCTGTGGATCTGTCCATTCCTCAAATGAATTAATTAGAAAAGGAATCATACAAAGTTCAGTTTTAGCTGGAATCAGTTTGTATTTATATGTTGTGAAAATCAAAACAAGCAGACTGTACTGAGGGGAAATGTGTTTGTGGAAGACCAGGTAGGTTTGTGCAGTTGAAACAGTTATTTCACGTATTTCAACATCTCAAAAAGTAATCGAGTATAAATCTGGATCATGACCAATGTTTGTGTTTGACTTAGATTAGAACATGTACAATACATAAAAGCAGCAAATGGCAAATAATAAGTCGAGCCCGCCCCACACGAGCATGAATCACAATACATTCCACCTCAAGTCAAGGTGAAAATCAGTTTTTCATTAGAAATGCAAAAGCGACTAATCACGACTCCCAGCAGGAAAAAGATTGAAGAAAAGTAACAAACAAGCCTACTGAATTATTCAAATAATTATAATATTCATCACGCATTGTGATGTTGATTTTGCCTTTGCACGCTTTTCATCACTCAGTCGTTCTGTGGTAAGCAAGCGTGTGTTGCTGAATTTTTCTCCCGATGTGTAGTTTATGTTGTTATGAAGTTTGCAACCCGGGTAACCACCTAAGCAAACATTTAGGCTGTCAGTGTGTAAATGTTTAAGTGCAGTTTGAGCTGACAAGCCAGGGTGCGATTTCAAATGATTACTGTCTCACTACCTCCTGAAAGCCAAACTCTAAAGAATTAACTTGCCATCTCTTTATCTCCAAGTATTAAATCTTATCACTGCGAAGCATTAAATTACAATAAAATCAGTTTGCCTCTAAGTAGACATTTCTTTTTTTCCCTCCTGGTCGTTATTTTAAAGATGACTTTGCAGAGTCTCCTGCTGCAAAGACAAACGCTGAGCATCCTGCTCCACTCGTCTTTTCACAGCCAAACCCAACCATAAATGCTATAAAGCATAAATGCATCTTCAGTGGCTAATTAAAACTTAGGTTTATATTTTTAAGTAACTGTTGTGTGTGTAAAACTGATTACTGAACTGTGAGCTAACAATATGATTGCAGTTCGTGTCAGTCTGGGCCTCTCCTCTCCATCCCAGAGCACAGCAGACCAATCAAACTTCCCAACATGGCAAAAGACTTATTGAAAAAATGACTGGTTGACTTGGATGATTGGTAGATCTGTCTGAAAAGTGAGAGGTTAAAAGTCATCTTTTCAAGTTGCTGAAAAGACCTTTAGATAAAAATGTCTTAATCAGCTTGAGAAGTAAAAGGACATCTCTTCAGTTCCCTTTTTCTATCACAGATAGGGTCAGGAGCATCTCAGTGGGTACTGGACCAGTGCATGGCCTCTGACACATAGAGAAACAACCATTTACACTCATATCAACACCTTCACAATCTCCTCAGACGACCAGCAGCTTTTAACGGAGATCCTTCTTGCTTTGAGTCATGCTTTCTTTGGCCACAGGCTTGCAGGAAGAAGGTCGCCATGCAGCACAAACAGTGTGACAGAATCAAACCTTAGATATTCATAAATGAAATAGACGCTTAATCCAGTGTAGAACGTGATTGAAAACGTGGATGATTTCAAGTGTTTGTGACAGCCTGTTACATTTTAACCAAATATCAAAGCTGTTGGGCCGTATAGCAAGAGTGTTTTAAAACACTGGGTTTCATGGCTGTACTCTGTTTATTCCAGGAAAGATGGACTAAATTTGGACCGGATCAGACAGACATGTGACATTTAAAAAAGAGCGAGCTGGTGGAGTTATGTTAATTTGACAGGCACAGAAATATTTGTGGTTTATTTGCAGAGCTTTTCTACCCATCATATTGTTGTGTTGCAGATTGCAGCATAATTTTTTTTGCCAGCCAAACAGATGTTAGCGGAATAGCTGAAATTACTCAGTTTATTTTCCCCACAGATCACAGAGGTGAACTGAGTTTAAAAAAGAAGTTGATGGAAACAACTGTGCTTTCTCTCTCCTCAACTGTGATCACTGGCACAAGCTCTTTGTATCGTTAGTATCATTTGCCAAATCACTCTTATTATGTCTGAACTGGTCTCAAGATGGTGTATTCTCTGCACGGGTGGGGGGGAGGGGGGGTGCGGTCCGCGTGAGGTGAATATTCCTGTTACCCTAGTTAGCTTTGCTGCAAATGCATAAATCTCAGTTGGGTTCGCCTCAAGATTAGGGGCCACATCAGATTGCATAGCTCTAATATGGCATCGTGTGCAGGACCAGAAATGCTTTTGGTGTTCTGAAAGTGGCTCAGAGTCGGAGGAGTGACAGAATGATGGCATACACTGCAGCTCCCAGTGCACTGTGTTCCAGGCAATCGTGAAGTGTGTGAATACATGCGTCTGTGGCTTGTGTAGGTGTGTATGAGTGTGTGGTTGTGTGTGAGTGTGTCTGTATATCTATATGTGTGTTTTTTTAAGTCAGTGACACAGGTTAGGGTAGGCAGGGTTCAATGTGACGCATTTCTCTTAACGGTCTCACAAACAGTGTGATTTTTGTCCCCTGGCATCTCTGCTGCTCTTCTCTCACATACATTTTCACAGATGAGCTTCACAGTTTTCAGAGGTTTTGTTCATCTAGCTTTTGGACTAAAGTGAAGTTTCAGTTCACAAGGAAGTGCATATTTATAAATGATCTATTCTCAGATCACTGGTTTTGCTTCTTGTTTCCTCCCCATGAAAGCTGACATAACGAGCACCGGTGTGCCTGCATGCACATACAGTCAGCAGATATCACCTTTTCTGTTTGCAAGCTTCCATTCCCTGGTTTGTTGTTTCCAGTCAACATTTTTCAGTCTACCTGGTTCCCAAGTAGTCCTAAATACAGATTTCTAATGAATAGGTCTTCAAAATAAAGGAGTGCACCGAAATCTTGAGCCACCTGATTTCTTTGTATTTCGCTTTCTCTAATGTTTCAAAGTGCTCTAGAGCAATAGTCTCCAGGCTTTCTGAAGGTCTTTCGAGTTTTTCTTTGGACATTGGTTACTTTTTCACTCACTTTCAGTCCAGTCCTTGTACTTGACCATTTTCAGAGAACTGTTTTAATTGGGTTTTTTATATCCTAACACTCTGATCTATGAATCATTCAAGCACCAAACTCAAGGGATGAACCAGTGTTGTGTCTGCACATAAAAGACAACTTTGCAAAGAATCTATTTAAATTGTATCTTTAGGCCATTTGTTAGTAGCAGCCTGTTGCAAAAACAGATAACTTGTTCCACTTGTTTAGTTGAATCTATGAAAAATGCCAAAGATAAGACAGTTTGACAGGAATAAAATAGTATTTTTTTCATGATGATTCCCGAAGAGGCATTAGCTGAAAACTTATCTCCACAATGTTTGCAGTAAGTCCTTGAAAAAGTTGTGAAAGTGGAGGACAAAAGAACAAGTTTCAGATTTAAAAAACAATTTACAGCAGATGAGCAGTGTCTGAAAGTCGTGTTTTTAAGAAACAAGAGGAATAAAATCCAGCAAAGACCCTGGCACAGGACTGCAGAGATGCATCTGTACCTTCAGTTGATTCATCTGCAGTTCACTGAAGCCTTATCAGACATAGTCTCAGTGGAAGGGTGGCTGTCAGCCATTCTTAATGAAGAGAAACAGAAAGAAAAGGCTGAAGAAATTGGACTGAGCATCAATCCTATAAAGTGAGTGTCTACAACCACCTGTTAAGTACAGTGGAGGCTCTGTCATGGTTTGGGGTAGTATTTTGGCCAGTGGTGTTGGAGATCTTGTCAAAATTGATGGAATTATAAACGCAGAAAAAACACCATTAAATTTTGATCCACCTTGCAATGCCATCTGACTGCCAAGGGCTTAATTTTGCATCATAACAAAGATCACAAACACACTGCTAATGCAATAAAAGCAAACCTGGATAGAAGAACACACAGTGGAACTCTATCAGTCATGGATTGGCCTCCCCAGAGTCTGGACCTCAGCATTATTAAGCAGAGAACAAAACAAAAAGGCAGAAACATCCAAAGAAGAGCTTTGAATATCCTTCAAGAAGCCTATTAATGAAGACTACTTAAAGAAATGACAAGAAAGCTGCCTAAGAGAGATCAGACTGTGTTAAAGAATGAAGGTCGTACCAAATATTGACTTTCAAGCTCATTAGACTCGTACAGACTCTGTTTTTACCTTATATACTGTATTTACATAAATGTTTCAATGAATCACTGCATCCATTTCCCATTTTTGTACCAAAATAAAAGAGAAATGAGGAGTTTCTCAAAACTTATGCACAGAATAAAGTTGTCCTATTTTCGGTTTGCATAGGTCTTAAATGTTTCAGTGCAAGTCTTTGAAGCACACAAATGCTTTAGTTCTTGCAAAGGTGCTGCATCATTCAGGTTGTGCTTCATAGTGCACCAAACTCTTTGAGGTTGTTTTCCTTTTTGTAAAAACAGTTAATGGAAACAATCGCCTGATAGAATACATTAAGTAGTTGTTAGCACAAAATTACAAAAACCCTTGGGTTGGGTGGGAATCGGTTCATTTCCATCCCAAGTTGGGTTCCAAGTTTAATTTAAAGTGGTCATTAAGAAATCTGAACTTTACCTTGGTTGTGGACATGTTTGAAGAGTGTTAGGAGTGAGCAAGAATACATACAGGCATAGTATTTACTTGTTAGCTTTTTCCATTCCCCAGTGAATTTATTTGTTTCCTCCTTTCCTTTTTTAATGCTCCCAATTGTATTGATCCTATTAGCTCCACCTCTGCCTCACCTGTTGCTTTTATCAGTTTTCAGCCCTTGTTTTAAGCTGCCTTCCATCTCATCCTGAACACATCACTGGCAGCAGCTGCTGCCAAATAAAACTGATTTGACTTTGACTTTAAAAAACCCCACTCACATACGTGTCGGGGTTCCCTTACATACTTTGAAATGATCTTTAGAGAAGTCTCTGAACCTTGGCTTCAGCAGAGAGCTGATCAGTTATAGCTCAGGCCAGGTTCTGGCTGTATCCGCATGAACAACGACGAATAGTAAATCTTGCTGCGTGAGTCTGTTTCTGTGTTGGGGTTGCTCATAACTGCAGGGAAAACTCTGCAAACTTTGAATGTTTGGAAAGTTTTCTGTTGATTGTGAATATTTTTCTCCCAGATTTCTGTTCTTGTTGCTGTTTGTGGCAAACTTTCACTGTTCCCTGTTGCCTACAGTACACATCTGCATCTTCACTGAAGTCCTGTTTGCTGCTTTATGCACATTTTCTGCTTGTGCATATGCTTATGACAGCTGAAATACAGATTTTCAAACTTAATATGCTTTTCATTATCATCTGTCATACATATTTATATATTTTTACAATGCTGGAGGTGTAACATGGGCAAAGTTTCAAATAATGAGTTCCTGTTTATGTGCAAGTAATCCCTGTGAGGCAAAAATTCTAAAAACTTTCATCCAAAGCAATTTTAGTGGAATCCACTAATAATAATTTTAAAAAGGAAATAATTATAATGGAATGCCTGTAAAATCTATATTATGTTGTTTTCAGAAGTTTTCGGGTTTTCTGTGCATCCCTTGGGGTATCCTGTGGGGAGTGCTTTGGGAGCATGGGGTGTTTGGCCTGTTGTTACAGGGCATTCGGTCCCTGTACACCTGCAGAGATAGCTTGGTTCATATTTCTGGCAATAAGTGGGACTCATTTCCATTTGGTCCTGGACTTCTCCATTCATAGTTTTTATGGACAGAATATCTATCCATAACCAATGATTTTCCCTTGAAGGTTGGCTGAGCTGTCCCTTAAAAATAGGGTGAGGAGCTTGGTAATTCAAGTGGGACTCGGAGTAGAACTCCTGCTCTTCCGCATCAAAAGGAGCTAGTTGATGTGGGTTGGATATCTGACTAGGATGGCTCCTGAGCACCTCTGAGGCAAGATATTGCGAAACATGTCCTACCAGGAGGAGGCCTGGGACTCGCTGGAAAGAATCCTGGGTCTCAGCTGGCTTGGGAATGACTCAGTGTTAAATGATAGAAATTAATGGATGGATTCATGGATTTCAAAACTCAAGATCTTAAGGTTCTTGTGTTAGGTCCTTCTAACCCTAGGAAGCTTTTTGTTTTTCCTCTTTTGTTCATTCAGATCCAGAGCAGAGACCTTCTACCCAGAGAGGAACACAAGCAGAAAGTGAAGAACATGATAGAGGAACTCGGAGAGCCCGATGAGAGCTGCAGACACAGTCAGTCCCACGATGTCCTGTATCCTTCACGTGAAGTGAAACACATGCACACCGTTGAACTTTGCTAACACAAACAGCCTCTGAACATGCCTCTGTAAGCAGGAAGTGCTGCAGAACGCAGTAACCCACACAGTAAAGCACATTAGGAAACTCGTACTTTAACATCAGCATCTTCATTGATTTTTCACTGGCAGTTTAATAGATGCCTGTGTTGAACAACACACGCTCTACTGTACATTCATAGTCAGCATGTCATCTGTCATGCTGGCTGACTCCCTCTACTCTACTTACATTTTTCTGCTAATATTAATAATAAACAAATACACAACATATACGTGGAAATAGTAGTTCATTAAAAACACAGTGCATTCAGGCTCAGTAAAGCTGGTAGCAGTTTCAATTTGTTTCTTAATTTAAATGTTCTATCTTTCATCTTCACGCCCACTGCCCCCTCTCACTTTGCTCATTGCTCCTTGACGCTTATCTTCAGACATGTTGGAGACGTGCCCCTCTGCCTGTCTGACTTTGTGCTTTAGACAGGACATCGATTTTGAAAGTTCTTCACCTTGCTCATTTGTTGCATCCGTTTGTTTGACTGTTTCTGTTGTGCTCCTAAAACAATACAACCTGTAGTTTCACAGCGTTCTAGCAATCTGACTGACTGCATGCATTTGTTCATAGAAGCTAGTTCATATTTGCAGCAGTGTTAAAGAAAACAAACATCTTGAATTATAAGTGCATCAATAAATCACTTGTTTTTGTTACAGGTCAACGTTGCTGCTTTTTTGTCTGATGTGGTAGCACTGACAAGCTAATCAACCTTTCCTCTTAAGAAAAAGATTTTTGTACGTTAACATATTTCTATCATATATGCAATGTTACAATAGTAGTTATTGTTGTTATAAAGCATGCCCAAAGTTTAAAATATATTAAGCATATATACATTAACCCCTTTGAACCAGGTGCTCACGGTTAAAAAAGTACTCAGGATATGCCTAATATGGTCATCTCAGGCACAGAGCTCTGACTGTGAACACAGAAGCCTGGTAGAGCTGGTCATCTAATAATGGAAAGGTTGATGGTTCTATCAGAGGGTGCTCTAGTCTCTAGTCTGCATTCCTAAGTGTCCTTGGGCAACATATTGAACCCCATGTCGCTCTCTGATGCGTTCATCGGATATGAATGTGTGAATGTTAGGTAGAAAGCACCGGGCGTAGACAAAAGTACATGTATGAAAGGGGGTGAATGGCTGAATGAAGCATGTTGTATCAAGCCCTTTGAGTGCTAGAGTAGAGTCGCAAAGCATTATATAAGAACAAGTCCATTTAGCATTTATCTAGACCGTCTGTTTGCCGGGGGCAGCCAATTAGAAGGCGTTAAAGGAGAAATGTTAAAACAGCTTATTACAGGCAGAGAGTGAATCTTTTTAGACCAGGACACTGCTAATAAAAAAAACACTGTCTAAGCTGCAGGTGAGCAGCTCTGTTCGGGGAATTAACTCTCTCGCTTTCCCACCTAGAGTTTCTTCTGCCAGGATTTAACCACATTAATGTGAATTTCTCTACCCCATCCACACCTTCTCAAAGTGTCAGGTGATGGGAGTACGACTCCCTGTAGACCACTGGTGTGTGTGGCAGTGGTTGTGAGGTGGACAAGCTGCCAGAGAGCAGCTGTCGGCGAAGTGCTTGAGAGCCATGTGGGATATAATTGCAGGGTAAAACGTCTCCTGTGGTCTATTTTTGAACTGTATGGCCACTGATGGGCTCTCAGGCTTTAGGCTACTGCAAGAAAATCAATCGTTCATTGTACCATCGGGTAGCTCCAGTGTGTTTCTTTACTTCTCACTGGCAGCTCATTAAGTGGCAATGGTGGGGTTCTTATATGATCGCACAGTCCCTTTTGACGTCCAGTTGACTTTTAAATTGCTGTCACAGCCAGCTTCCAGAAAGGCAAGTTTTCATTAGCATAGCCAACCCTAGGTGCAAATAAACTACCTAACATGCTCGCTTACTCCGCCCTGCTGCCATCTTTATAAAATACCTCGGGAGTTTATAGCGTGGCTGGACAGCATCATAATCCCCGGGGAAACTGAGCATAAACCGAACGCAGCCCCTTATCCCCACGCTCTGGCGGTGTCGCCCTCTAACTCCTCCGTGTGGAAACCGCACTCCTCCTCCTCCGTGTTTAGCGCCCGCTCGCTGTCATTCGTCCAAGACGAGCCAGCCGGTGCGATCGTGGCACTGGCAGAGTGGAGCAGCGAGAGCCGCATGTAAATGAACGCCTCCACCTCCGTTGTTGTCACCTGAGGATCCAGAGGAGAGCAAACTCACTGTCCCGTCTACCTCATCGGCGAGCCGAGCTCTTTTTCTGTCTTTGTTCACGCTCGGAGCGGAGATAAAGAAGGTTCAACTGCACTCTTTACTTTGGAGCAAACGCCGCTCGCTAATCGCTGCCTTGTGGCGCTGTCGTTTCTCGCTACAATACGGTGAGTGGACCTCGAGTTTGGTGGCTGTAGTGTCCAGCAGAGCTCTATCTGCCGGGGGATCTGCTGTGCTGGCCGCTGGCTGGCTGGCGGATCCGCCGGAGCGTACAGCTGCGATGACAGGAGGCATCGATTTGTCGACTTTAAATACTTAATTTACAAAAGTGAGCCCCTAGTTGGGAAGTCTTCTATAAATAGTTGTATATCATTGAGATGTTGGTGTATAATACCACTGTATGTAGCCGTGCATCCAAGATACAAAAAGCGTGTAATTCTCCGTTTAGAATATAAATAGTTGCTCAGTAGTTGGGTACAGACAGCCGTGCAGCTGTGGGAAGCCAGGTCAGGTAGGGGACATGCAATCAATTAAACAATCTGTAGCTGATGGTGCATGTGACAGTCTTTATCCACCATCACCATTACGCATGTCCGTCCCTCTGTATGAATGATGACAGAAGGAGAGCCTCTAGGATGGAAGCAGAGAGAGAGAGAGAGAGATGATGTGTCAGTCCTTGAACCTCAAGCCTCCCACAGCAGGCTGGCAGCCTGAGGGGAACCGGGCTCCACTCCTGCTGCACATCCAGCTGTCTGAAAGGCATCTTGCTTTTTTCCCATCCTCTCTGGAGCGCTGTTCACCTCAAGGGTCAGCTGTGGCTCTTGAAATGAATGCTGCAGAGCAGGCTTGTTTGCGGGTCGGACTTCTTTCTCCTCCTTGATTGAAGATTATCATCTTTCATCACACTGGTGAAAATTGGATACATGTTTTCAACAATACAGTCAGAGCGGTTCTTCTTCACGTGTGATTAGATAATGTAACCTACTTTACTGACAAAGCTGGAACCTGGATCTCCCACACAGGAAATCAAACTTCAGCCTCTTTGCCCCAAAGAGGTTGTTGCTAGCAGCTCCAAGCCAAGAGATTTACGTGGGCTCACACGACTTCAGCAAGAACCACTCTGCCTCTGCCTCCAGACCTCCCCGACACATCTCACCAGCTCGAGTGCCGGAGGGACAGACGGCTTCGGAACCGAGCCTCCCACCTTGGATGCTGAACATCTCCCCTGAAGTTTCTTCATTCCAGGACTCAGCAGGGGAGAATATGAAAGAAAGCGTTTTGCAGATCAGCTGGGTTGTCCTAACAGTGTTCTAGTGCATGCACTGCTTTGAGATCAGTTTTGTTTATATGTGCACCAAAAAAAGAAAAGGGTTGGTTAAAGACCGATGAGAACCCCTGCAGGGATCTGACGATCCCTTTTGAGCAGCACATGATGGCGATGGCCAGGTGAACTCCCTCCCTCAGCTGGTTTTACTCCTGTAGTAAGACAGGCTGGGGGTGCAGGGATGCAGGCAATGACTGTTGTGTAAGTTCTCTCTCACAGAGCAGCATCATTTTTAAGGGGAGCTTAAAGTTAACATTAATGTCAGCAGATGATGATTTTTGCATAGTTTTGTGCTTCACACTCCTTTCAGTTCCACTCAGGACCGAGCCAAGTGCCCTGGAATTAGTGACGTGCCCATCCTGTGTAATCAGGGTTGCCTGTTTACAGTTAATGGATGCACTTCTGCACTGCCCGTGCCACATTAGAAATGATTGATCCTGCCTTAATGCCCTTCCTACATCACTTCTTATGGCCTCAGCACTTTGCCCCTCTGTGCGGAAACATCAGCAGCTCCTGGTTATGCGTATTGACGGTGATGACCTTTTCCCTCATAAATATCTGTCAGAGCTACATGGCTGCCTGCTAGGAGGCACACAGGAACATCAAATAACCCGACAAGCTGCTGCTACTACCAGAAAGAGAACCCCCACCCGTCTCTGGCTGTTATCGAGAAATATTGAGGCTTTCGACCAGCACTTAAGGATATTTAGTGCAGCATTTCTCAGAAAGCTGGGAAGCTACCCAAAAGATGTTCTCAGAATGCACAAATTGGCCTTAATCGAACATTGTCTTCACTCAGCTGTCTGCAGGAACGCCGGTTTCTGCTGACTCCGTATGAACAAAGTTGTTTTTGAGTTTTATTTTTAAAATAAATGACCCCAGAGACTGGCAGGGAAAGCCAAAATGAAATAGGGGAAAAAAATCTGCTTTCATTTTTCCGGAAATAATACACCGACGCTGCCGTTAAACAGAAGAATGAGTCAGTATGAAATGCTCATTGTTTGTCTGCGTTATCAGCGTGCCGTAGATGTACAGGCAACGTTGAGAAGCAGATGGGGTTTCTTTCTTTCCCTGTTCTGATTGGAGCAAGTTCTCTTAAGGGTGCTCACTTTAGTCTAAATTAATATTCACGCCCTGAAACATTTGCTCCCTTTCCCGTTCCTTGAGATTTGAGAACAGGCACCCCGGGTTTGTAAAGATTAATCCAGTCAGCGCAGAAATCGAGTATCCCGTGCTCATTATCTGTCATTCCACAGCCGCCTCCTCTATCTTGCACTAGTTCTCCCATCTGTGTGTCTTTGGGTTTCACCGCTGTGCCTTAGCAAAAGGTAGATGAAATATTCACCAGGAAAGCTGTTGTTTCCCTCAGGGTCTCCAACTCCTCTACCCCACCCCCTTCTTCCAAACGCTCCAACGCCCCTCCCTCCTCTCCTCCTCTTCCCCCCCCGCTGCTTCTCCTAATATTACTCTCCCTCCATCCTATCTGTACCCCACTGAATCCCTCTGATAGTATCATTGATGGAGCCCCTGCTAAATTATGCATGGATTAGATGAATTATATCTTGTAGCTTTTCATCTACATGTCCTCTCCCTGCCTCCAGTTACTTCTGTTTTCTGCTAATGTTTTCTTTAAAAAAAAAAAAACTTTATTTTTTGGCTCGCATCGAATCCTCCTTTGATGAGGTCCTATATTTAGCTGTTGTATTTATCTTCTCACTTTCATGCCTCCCTTTGAAACGTACCAAAAAAAGAAAAAAGCCTTGGAGGACGGGGACAGTTGCGACAGGATCAGAATGATATAGAAGACCGCCGCTTTTGAATAGAGAGGGCAGAGGACGGGCAAGAGCAGACCGGGCACCTGCTACAGAGACTGTAAAAGTTCCTCTGGGGATTATGCAAGTGCCAGACATCAGACGTGTCTTAAAAGGAATATACGGAGGCCCTCTTCAAATGCCGGCTACCCTCTGGTGTTCTATATTGACCACTTATCCCCAACATGTCTCCGTATTTCACATATTCCACAAGTATCACACGAGAGAGCACGAGCCCATCTAGTAGCTCTGGAAGGAGAAAAATGAATGAATGGAGAAGAAAGCTGTGTTTGCTGGCTCCATGTGAAAGCGTAGCGAGTCAGGCAAGCTGAAAGGATCTAATCAGGCGACTGTGTGACAATATTCTGCTGTGGAACAATGTCTGATGGCTCATCATCCCTGTTTTCAGAAGAGTGCCTCTCTGCCACCCCCTGCTGACCATGCGGAGTGTGGGTGCAGTGGTCCTGGCGCTCGCCGCTGCCGCACTCAGCTCGGCAGACTCCGACACGCACCGACCGAGACACGACTCCAACCTGGAGATCTGTATCCTTCTGCTGACGGCGTGCAGAGCTGCCGCCAAATGCTGTCCGCTGATGTCTGTGTGTGTGTGTGCAAGTCACTAAGTGTTGAACTTAAGCATCTTCACGGGTGTGTCTCTCTTGATGTAGAGAGCGTTTGTCCTCCTGACCTCCTCCTGTCAGACAAGCGGCTGTTTGAGACCAAGAGGAAAGATCAGCTGAATGCACTCAAGAATCTAGTAGAGCTGAACGACATCAACCAGCAGTACAAGATCATAGACATCATGCTCAAAGGGCTCTTCAAGGTACAGTGTGTATGTGTGTGTGTAAGACATCATATAGTGCCTGGGAAGCAGCAAGTCAAGCACAGACAAGGCCACTAGCATCAGAGAGCAGGCGCTCTGAAGCTCGACCTGCCTGGTGTTTCCAGCAAATTGAAGGATAAGAACGTTTGTAGCTCAATAGAGAATCAAAAGCTCTAAAATCCACCGCATTCAGCAGCGCGTGAGCTCGCTTTTCATTTGAATCTGAATTCATGCTGCTTACAGGTGCCATTCACTTGCACCAGACTGGGAGCTGTGATTTTACTGTAGGCCTCCATTTCCCAGCGGGCAGCTATGCGTGTATCTGCATCGCTCTCAAGGAGAACGAGCAGAGTCGACCTTCGGGGGCTGCAAAACATCGTCAGCACTTCTATACGTCTGCGTGTGTGTGAGCCAGCGTATCTATTCTGTGCAGTGTCCACACAGATCACGCGTTGACTGTAACGTCTGTGGGAGGTGGTGTGTAAAATGTCATAAGAATAACAATCGTAGCACGTAGATGGGAGTACATAACCCTGGAGATTGAGCTCTCTTTCTCTCTTAAGGTGTTGGAGGACTCCCGACAGGTCTTGGTTGCGGCCAACATGCAGCCCGATGACCCCTTCCCCATGGACGATAAGCTCAAAGAAGGTCTGATTCGCTTTTAAATCTCAGCTGTTGCCTTCTCTCTTGCTCTCGAGTGTTTTTCACACACTGATTCTGTCTCCAACACCTCTGCCTGGGTTGTCTTACGCTCTGTTACCCATCTCAAAAAACCCCCACTTCTGCCTGGTGTTCATCATCCCATCTTTATCCCCTTCAGTGCGGTCTGAGTGTGCTCCCCCAGTAAAACCTTGAGCTGTTTTCCTCCCTTTGTTCTGTTAAGCATCATTTTCACCGTGCGCTATATACATGTGCATATTCATATTCTGTTTCTGTCCTGCAGCTTATTCCCACGTAGTGGAGAATACGGCGTTCTTTGGCGACGTGGCGTTGCGTTTCCCCCGTATCGTCCACCACTACTACGACCGGAACACCGACTGGAGCGGCCTGCTGCGCTGGGGGCTGAACTTCTGTAACCAGACGGGGGTTTTCACAGGAGGAGCCCACCAGCACGTCCTCACACTTGTAAGACCTGCCGCAGCCTTTTTATTAAGGGTGTCAAAAAAAATGTTTCTGGTTTCACTTTTTCTCATTTCGATCGTGTGGATTTAGAAGAGATTTGTCGACGTCTCGCTGAAGACTGAGAGTTGTTGCAAAAGCTGAAAGAAAATGATTCAGATCAAAATCTAACTACCTAATTCTTCCTTTGCCAGTGCTCCACTAAGTTTCATGAGATTCAGCGTGATTGATCTTGCAGTGATTGCATACCGCCGCTTCAGCTCACGCCTTGGATTAGAAAAGAAAACATCTCTCTGCAGGAGGATATAATGGAAATATTCAAAACACAGCGAGAAAACAGTGCGTTACAAACCGTAGCACAGTGATGTAAATGTGTCTGGCACAGAGCAAAAGAATAGTTGAGGTTTACAGGGATTCTTCGGCTCCTAATATCCAGCCTTATCCCTGGCAGCGTGTTTAAGGCTCAGCGAATTCTGAAATCTATAGATTCTTGCAAAAGCAACAATAATGGTGCGATGGTAGTAGATTAATATCTCCAGAAGCGAAAAAGCTGCACTGGCTAAAAGAAGGAGTTCAATATCTCAGGGTCTTGCTCACGAGTGGGAGCAAAAGGCGAGCTTGACGGACAGATCGGTTTGGCATCACCAGTGATGTAGACTCTGAGTCTGCTTCACTGTGGTGAAATGAGAGATGAGCGTAAAAGCGAAGCTGTCGATTTATCGGAGCACCTACGTTCCTGCGCTCACCTGTGCCCGCAAGCTCCGTGTGGCGACTGAAAGAATGAGACTGCAGATAGAAGGGGTGGAAATGAACTTTCTCTCAAAAGGTGTCAGGGCTCTCCCTTACAGACTGGATAAGGAGAGCGGTCATTCAGGAGGGGCTCAGAATAGAGGTACTACTCCTCCACATTAAAAAGGAGCCAGTTGCTTGGAAACGCCTCGGTGTCACCCCAGAAGAGCTGGAGGAAGTGGCCGGTGAGAGGGAGGTGGGCCTGGGTAAATGGCAAGGGATGGAAGGGTGGAAAGAACCTTTTATTTTGGAAAACAATACTCAAATATCGAGGGTTTTTTTTCCCCCAGATTTGTTTTGTTCTATAAATACAGTTCTTATCTCCCACTCGCTATTGAAATTTAAATGAATTTAGATAATGCTTCCCAATAACTGCCCAAACTGCCCACCTGCATTTCAAAGTGGCTGCTCAGTGGCTTCTAGATCAGTTTTAGCCACACGTTAAACAGAAGGCACATTCTCATAAACCACAAGAGGTTATCTTTTCAGCAGAAGTGCCATCTGTGCATCATTAGCTATACCAAACAGGAAAAAATGACTTTAAAAAAAAGGGTGACAGTTCTCTGGAAACCTGGTGGGTTTGAAGAGTGATGCAATCTCATGTCATGTAAGTGTGGCGTTATCAGTCATCAGTGTCAGCCAGCGTGTCAGATATTTCTGTAGAAATTGAAATTTGGCCTTTTAAACTTTAAAGACCAAAGGCGTCTAACTGGTGTTTCCTTGTTTAATGTGCGGGTTAATGAACTAAACTCCTGCAGGATTAATCTGTGACCTTAGCAATGTGCCAAGAGGATTATGAAGTGGATTAATTCTGAGGCTCGAAGCAGCAGCAGCAGTTTTGCGTCCTAAAAGTGTGCGTTCGACCCTCGCTTAACCCCACGCTTGGTTTCCGACTCCCTCGTCTCTATTTCATCCACCTCCATGAGCGGTAAATAATGAAGAATGAGCTCTAATACTCACAAGGAATGTGGTTTAAATTGCATCAGAGCGCTTCTTAGCTGTAGCATAAGTGATGTGACGTTTCTTAGCTCTTTTTGAAGCAAGCATTATGTATCATCTCCCCCTCTTTTCTTTCCTCTGCCATCTTTCCTATTCTGCTCACCTTGCAGATGTCACAGGAACTGGGAATAACAGAGAAATCCCCAGACTTTATAAACCCGTACCGCACAGAGAGAGATGATGTGAGTACGCTGCGTACATGCTGTTCTACACTTTGCCATCATCCATTATTATTCTAGCCTGATACCTGGTAACAGCTTTCTTAATACCCCGGAGACTCTCTGGGTACACCTTTGCAACCAGCAGGAGTAGAAACACATGCAGATCTTTGCTTTGTTTTTCGTAGAAATTCTCTAAGAAAACACAGCCTCTCTCACATCGCGACTTTGATCTCCCCGCACCCTTTCTTATCTGCCGCAGGTGCTTCACACAGCCGAGGCTTTCCAGAAGATCCTGAGGGAGGAGGAGAAGAGGAGGAGGAAGGAGGAGAAGAGGAAAGAGATCAGGAAAGGCCCTCGCATATCCCGCTCTCGCAACGAGCTATAGCGCTACACCTCATCGAGCGCGAAGAGCAGAGGAGAGGGAGGAAGAGGAGGAGGAGATGAGAAGGCGCGTACACTCGCAGTCCACAAGGGGTGGCTTGACTTGTAGACTCTGGTGACAGTGAAGAAAAACAAAAAGCTGCCGTCACTTGTACAAAAGCCAGGTGCTCGAGAGAGAGAGAGAGAGAGAGAAAACCTCAATGTGACACAAAAATGTAAAGTGGAGGAGGGGGTTCGTCCAGATCTGAGAAAAGCCTGAGCTGCTGTAAGTCAGCAGTTCTTTAGAATTTGGGGGGGAAGGAAAAAATAACAAGAGAAATAACTCTCTGGAGATGAAGTTAAGGCAAACTCATTTTTGATAACTTGAAGCTTATGTAACTGAACTTTGGGATATTAATTAATTTTAGTCTAATCCTTTTTCTTCAAAACTTTGCGAAGCCCCCGCTGTACTGTGTCTGGTCTCGGTTTAATGTATCTAAAATCCCATACGCTTCAAGTAGGTGCAATTGCCAAATTTGACCTTTTGAAAATGTGGCGTGTTTATGGTTGGGTTGGGCTCGACCGCTGATTGAATATTATCTTTCATTATTTCTAAGAGCTGTTGAATTTCTCAAAGGATGTTTGTGAATAGGCAGATTTACATTCCCACTGCTGCTCAGAATTAATAAGGACACATCATTATGTTGCGTTTGCCTGAAGGATGGCGTAATGATAAAGATTACCATGGGTTCATTTTTATGTCTGCTATTTTATTTCCATCTGAGGGACTCATTTGAGATTTTTTTTTAATTGACCATATAGTTTTTTCTGCCTTAATGAGCCTTCACATTATTTTTATCCTGTCAACCTGAAATACAACATGTGACCATTCATCTAGCAGTCCCTCGTCTTTAACCTTTTTTCCCATATTTTTCCCCTTTTTAAATTGACACGTTTTGTGGATTCAGAGCTACACAATTGAGACTGATGTAATTTTCATATAGTAATAATGACTGTTATGAAAACTATATGTATATTCAGAGAAAAATATCATTGCTGCAGAATGAACAAGCCATTTTGTTAACACGTGTAATGAAATAAAGTGACTCTGATACATAAGGAAGAAAATTATATATATAATATATTTGTACTTCATGTGGCTTCATACTGTAGGGATGTCAATCTCATTTTACATTGTGGGCCACGCACAGCCCTCTTTGACCTTAAACGGCTGGACCAGTGAAAGTACAAAATAAATAATAAAAATAAAATTACAGAAAAAGCTCCGGTAGTTCATTATACAGACTGTCACTGTACTTAATATACAGGTTTTGTTAATTCACAAAAAATGTCTCTTTTTTTTTTTTCTTTTTCTTTTTTTTTACTGTGTAATTTACCTGTCATTAAATTTTTTATCTGTTAATTAATTGCCTTTAGTAAGAATGGCAACGGGGCTGGGCTTTATCAATAGGAAAAACTGTAACACAAACTCTATACAAAGATTCAGGGCTTTATATGTGACAACTCTACACTTTGGCGTTTACTCAATTTGTATAATAGCAAATAAAAGGTTACCGGTTCGAGCCCGGGAAGACACACAAACCTCTTGCTATTGTGTCAGGATGGAGGTAAAAAAAAAAAAAAAAAAGAAGAAGAAAGTAATCTTCCAAATCAAGCGTGAACATGAGAGCGGCTGAAAGCAACCCCCTCTGTGCTCCACAGACCTGCTACATTTGTTTTTGTCGAGCAGATGAACCGACAGAGGGCAGGAAACCATCAAAGACACAAAGTCCAGTGTTTGCATTTCATATGCGGGCAGAACAGTTTGACTTCAGCCCGTCTGTGGCCGCATGTAGAGGATGAAGGGGAAGCTGGCATGCAGAGAAGAAACGGCCTTTTAGTCTCTCTGCGAAATGTTTCATCATTTGTACTGTGGTAAGATCACTCTTTGATGTTTCTGTCAAAGTTAGCGACTTGCTAACGAAAGCTAAGCTAAAGCTGTTAACGTGCTAAGGCTGAATTATTAGCAGGCAGTCTAATTAACGAGATTAAAGCGTGAGCTCTTCATTCGACATTTGATTTTTAGTTTCAGGGTATGTTGTCACTGGGTGGTGTTAAAGTTAGACATTTAATTTAACCACCTAGTGGATGTTGCTAGCTTCGCGTCCCTCTTGCCTGTAGCTAGCCTATTGCTGTTTTGTTTATGTGCAAGAAGCTTCCTGATGCTCTCACTTGACAAAGCTCATTACATTGCTGTTATCTTTCCCAACGACACAAAGTGGAGATAATACAAGCCTTGGTTGCTGTCTGCTTTTCCATTGGTCATTACATTTGCAGTGAACATTTCAAAAAAACATTTACAGTAGTCTGAGCGTTAACGCCAAACGTTTTCTGCTCCTAATGTTCTGTTAGAAGACGAGGAGGGGAACAAGGAACCAGTACACATGGAGGGTGAGAAGGAAGGAGTCGACTCTGAGACCATGTGTAGCGAAGACCTCAGACTGGTCCTTGTTGGAAAGACCGGATCTGGCAAGAGTGCATCTGGGAACACCATCCTGGGCCGCAGGCAGTTCCTGTCACAGGTCAGCGCCAGCTCTGTCACTCAGATTTGCGAGATGGGAAACACTGAGCTCGCTGAAGAAGATGGCCGGGCCGTCCCACAGAGGAGAGTGAGGCGAATCATGGTTGTTGACATGCCAGGCTTTGGAGACACTCACCTCAGTGTGGAGCAGATTCACGCAGAGATTGCCAAATGCGTGTCTCTCTCTGCCCCTGGCCCCCACGCTTTCCTCCTTGTAGTGCCAATAGGACGATACACAGACAACGAGAACCAGGCTGTTTGTGAGCTGGCCAAGATATTTGGGGAGGATGCTGTATTTCACCATACAGTGGTTCTTTTTACAAGGGGGGATGACCTAGAGGGAATGGGGATAGAAGAATATCTGAACATGACTGCACCTCCTGGGCTGAGGGCTCTGATAGACAAGTGTGGGGGTAGGTACCATGTGCTCAACAACAAAGACCCCAGTAACACAGCACAGGTTAAAGAGCTCTTGGTGAAGGTAGACAGTATGGTGAGGCAGAGTAACGGAGGGTTTTATACTAACATTATGTTTTTAGAGGCAGAGGCTGCAATCAGGGAGGAGCAGAATAGGATTTTGCGAGAGCGAGGGCAAGCAGATGGTGAAGACCAAGAAGGAAGTAACTGCAGAACTGAAGAGGGAGCTAAACTTGCAAAAAGAAGGAAATGTGTTTTAGAGTCTGACATAGCAGGAAGCAGCGAGAGAGGATTACAAGAGCTCCAGAGGAAAGGGGTAGAAAGAGGAAGTGAAGATGATCTTAGGGTGGAGAGATGGGCAAAGGAGAGCAGAAGCAGTCCTTTCAGCCTGCTGAGAGACCAGATCAGAGGCCGACATTGGGGCCATGGCAGAGCTGTCAGCCGGCGGCCATCTGTTCGGTCGTCACTAATTCGTTTCAGGAGGGAAGCCGCGCTCTCTCCCATGGTGCTGGAGAGAGTTAAGGTCCTGGTGGCTGCTGGAGCCACTGGCATGGCAGTTGGGGCAGTTTTTGGAGCGGCTGCCCCTTTGGCAGCCGCAGCTGGGGCATCTCTTGTTGGGAACTCGGTTGGTTTTGCTGCAGCTCAGTTAGCTGGGATGTCTGTGGCGGGAGGCTCAGGTGTGGGGAACGCCGTGGGCGCCATAGTGGCAGCAGCCTCGGGGAAAACTGCAGTGGCTCTAGGCGCAGCAACAGGTGGCGTTCTGGGTAGTTCTGTTGGAGCCATTGCTAGCGCTGAGGCTTCCAGTCCTGCAGAAGGTGCTTTAGATACCCTCAGCCAGGTTAGTATCATAGGGGCCACTGCAGTCGGGGTGGCGGCCGGTGTGGGATGCACCATGGCAGGTGGGGCTGCTTTAGGAGCAGCTCTGGAGGGAGCAGCTGCCCTCGGTGGAGCTGAAACTGCAGCAGCAGCAGGAGTAGCTCAGGGTAGTTTAGTGTCAGGAGCCACTGGGACTCCTCAGTGTGCTGCCGCCTTAGCTCAGGAAGTGGCCGCTGGTGCTGTGTGTGGGGTAACAGGGCCCAGTGTGGCAACAGCAGCCAGCAGGGTTGCATCAGACCCGTGGGGCACCATGTCGACAACAGCGCGCATCCTGAGCGCGGTGGCCGAAATCGGCAAAGCTGCAGCCGGCATCGCCCTCGCTGGTGGTCTGGTGGTGAAAGTGGTGAAGGAAAAAGTGAGAAGCGGCACAGGAACGACGGAGGCTTCCTACTCAGAGAAGAAGTCTTATGAATTCTACTGGAACAAATAAATACAGGCTGAGCGTAGAGTCCAAATCCAGGATGTAAGAGATTTATTTTTCCACCTTCACAAGTAAACACCACACAACACAGTAGCTTACTGCAGTGAGGGATATTTTTACATGGATGTAAATGATTAAAGATGCACTGCTAGCAACAACATCTGTGTAATAAAGTTGTATGCGGTATTAATATGAAACCACTTTTTGAAAGAAAAGGTAGAAATTTCTTATTCTAAATGTTGGTTCAAGCCGAGGCTGAATAATCCATGACATTTTCACTTGTGTGGGACGACTGAAAGACATATTAGATGGGTGTTGATTCTGTTGTTTCTTATTTTTAAACATGTTCATTTCATTGCTGGTTGGTATTAAAACACACTTTAGTCCTTGAGCACACATCATACTTAAAAAAATAAATAAATACAGTGAGTATTATAAACAGAAAAAAGTCATCTTAAGCACCTCATCAGTTTCCATAATGAATGATATGCAACGATTGGCTGGGTTTATTGTCACGTAATATGTAAACCGGGAGAGTTATCCAGTTATGTATTAACACAGGTTAATACAGGCAACACATCTGCTGGAAATGAGTCAGCAGTTCACTGATGTGTTCATGTTTTTGCTGTGAAATAAAAAAAATACAAATATTGTTGCAAGAACTAACGTTTTTGGCCTTCTTTTTTCCTTTTGTTGTGGTATTATATTTGTGTTATCTTTTTATAATGCCATATGTGTGGAGTTGATTTATTGGTTAAAAAGTACAACTATGGTTCTCCATTTGAAGAATTCTGCAAACACATTAGGTAAAAATGTGATGGTGCTTAGAATTAAGATCTGTGCCATTTTAAATGTGTAGATTTGAGGACTTTGTTAGGTACACTAATACCTGGTTGGACGTCCTTTTGCCTTCAGAGCTGACTTAATTTTTCCTGGCATGGATTCAACAACAATGTCCCAAAGATGCTCTGTTGGACTGACGTCTTGTGACGGTGGTGGCCATTTGAGTACAATGAACTCATGTTCAAGAAACCAGTTTGAGATGATGTCAGCTTTATGGTTGTGTTATCCTGCTGATGGTTCCTGTGAACCATCAGAAGAAAGGTACACTGTAGTTATAACTGGATGGGCATGATCAGCAACAATACTCAGGTGGTGCGATGGTAAGTTGGTACTAAGGGGACAGAATCCCTGTAGATCAGCAGTTGCTAAAACACACAGCGCAGCCCATCTGCCACCAACACCTATGCCAATAAACTTAAAGCAACTTAAACTCCCATATTTCTCCGTGTTTCTGATGCTCAGTTTGAACTTTGGCAGGTCATTTCGACCTTATCTACATGCCTAAATGTGATTGATTACCTACCTAATAGAGTCGATGAGTAGCTCAACTGTAGTTCTTTCATTTTTATTAACACAATATCATACAATTTTTATGCTTAAAAAGTAAAATTTGGAGTATATGCCATTAACCCTTTTTTTCCTATAACACAACTTGTAATCTTTAAAGCTTTAAAATGTAAATAATAAATACGATAGTATTAATCTGTACGCTGGAAAACATGCTTATCACGTTAGCTGTGGCAAAATAGAAGAAACGAGTGAAACTGTGTGTTTGGCGAATGACTGCAGAATGACTGTGTGGGTTTATCGCCGTCATCTTTTCCAAGGAGCTGCATTTGTCCACCGAGGTCGAGTGCTTTTCGTGAAGGTAGGGGGAACGGTTTATTCAAATGACACCCAAGCTTCTGATAGTTGACGTACTATCAGACCACGGCGAATACGGGCCTGTCATTGGACGATGATGACTGGTCTCATGACAAGAACGAATTGGTCTCAGCCAATCAGATCCCGCTATGGGCCACGGAGTCTGTTTGTGAATGACGTAATGAGCGTGAAACAAGATGGCGTCGCCTCAAACATAAATTGATGCCAATGAGTTTATCGGTGTAGAAGTGCTCCTCTCTTGGGGCTTCTGTTGTTTTGGGGTTGAGAGGACATATTCCGCGGTCAGTTAGCTGTGTGGTAGGCGTTGCCGAACGCCCACGGAGGAGCTCGTGGACCTTGTTTGTTTTGTCCCTCCGTTGACAACCGGAGAGGAGAGCTGCTGACAGATAGGATGGACAGCGGGGAATATATCTCCACCATGGAGAACATGGACACGACTTTAGCGGAATTAGGGGACGAATTCACCTTGGGAGACATTGACGGTGAGTGTCCGTGTCACCGTTAAAAAAAATAGGAAGGTTAAGCTGTGTTTCACGAGTGTTGGCCTGTTTCCGTTTAGCCCGACAGCTGTTCTTCCTGCCGAGCGGAAGGAGATGAGCAGCTCTGGCTCTTAATTCTTGCGACAATGTTTAAGTATTCAAGATACCACTCAGGAAAATAGAGACCACTTATATTTAGTAGTCCTCGAATGCTCTGTTATTTTGGCATTATCGTTGTCTATTTTCTTTATTTGTTTCTCTAATACCCCCCACCCCCCAAAAACAACAACAAACAAAAAACCCAAAACAAACAAACAATGAGCATAAACTAAAAGATGAAGAAGTGATACTGTTGTGTTGTCTTGACTCCTCCATAAGAAGTGTCAGTTACTTTCTGACCTTCTTGTTTTTGAAGAAAGCTTTAACTCCTACTTGAGCATCTTTTTGCTTCTGCAGACCTAATTGAGCATCATCTGTGGGACAACATCTCTGTCAAAAATAAGTAAATAAATAAATAAATAAAACAGATAGCATTTTGCACTCTGTGGGCCTGTACCCTGTGAACAAACAGCATCCTTGTTCCAACTTCCCTGTTATCAAAACATGTTTCACCCTTTGGCACACAGTGAAAGGATGGGGGCTTTTGGTGTGAGGCTGGCCAACGCAGAGTCACCAGCTTTTTATTAGGGTGGAATTTTACTGAATGCTAACCCACCAGACCGGATTGATACACTGGTGAATTTGTGTGTGTGTGTGTGTGTGTGTGTGTGTGTGTGAGTGAGACGCACAGTATGGGATGAATTGGTTGTGTTAAGTTTAAATTACTCATCAGCATACAACCAAAGTGCTCTAACTGAGATCATGCAAAGCCTAATAAAGATTACTATGCATGGGTTTGAAAACCTACCTGCCTGTGGCATCTGGTGTTAATTCTCTCTCGTGAACAGCCCAGTCACAGCTATTTAATCTCACTTAATCACTGTGTCAAAAGAAGAATGTGCAGATTGTGTGAAAGTCAAATGACTGTTGAGGTTTGACTGATCCTAACTTGACTTTTGCTTCACTCAGTGCATTTTGCCTGCAGCTGTGTGGGGGGGAAAATGCAGGTTTCCCATGAGGAAAAGCATTTAACTGCTGCAAATTCAGATTAGTCACAAGCTTTTCTTTTGTGCATTTGACTCTGTATTAATGTTGAACATTCTTGCTTTTCCAATTATTCACTTAACAACTGCTGCTCTGCTTATGTAACTTATTTTCTTTGCTCTCAGCAGCCCACAAAATTGTCCCCCACTGCACCCTCACCCTCGCCCTACACCCCCATTTAATGGATTTACCCTTTGTGTCGGAGTCTCGGTCTGGAGCTCCATGGGCTCAGAGGTGCTTTGTTCTGTCAGCCACTGTAACCCCCTCCCCTCGAGGTGTTGAAGTGTGCGAGTGCCTTACTGTAAGTGTAAATTCGACTGGATGGTTGGTAGAAACGGTTCTGAGAGGAAGCCCATTTAGTGTTCCTGTGATGTTATTTGAAATCCCGTCCTGCACTCCTCTGGGCTCACTTTTCAAAGAAAGCATCAGTGTTTCCCTTTTATTGGTTTCGAAAGTGGTCATTACTGTTTCTTTACCTCTCAATGTCATGTCAACACAGGTCACATGCAGACTTCAGTCATGGCTATCAGTGCATGAATTACTGGCCTTGACCTCTCTGCTGCTAGTGTTGGACTGTTGATCTCTTTTTTACAGCTTGAGATTTTGCAGCAGTAGAAATGCAGATATGATATATTATCCAAGATGAGATCTAAACACACATGAGTTCGTTTTAAAGACTTGTTGGATTTCAATTCATGTCTGGAGTCGGCAACCCTTCACACTGATGGGAACGAACGCCTTTTATTGTTTTTGTACGCTGTGCTAAAATGCAGCGAGTGATCAAAGACAAAGCTGACAGGATGTTGGCTTCTTTTCCAAACATATCTGAGAACCTTTTGGTGTTTTAAAAAGTTTGAGTTTTCCTTCTTCGCTTTCCAGCTTCAAGCATCTATTCTTGTACCCCAGTGCTTTTTGTGTTGCGTTTGTTTCAAACATTACACCATTAAAGTAGAAACACAAAATGTCCTGCAGCGATATTGTGCTAAAAAAAAAATGTAGAAATCAAATCACCAAAAAAGGAAGTATTAATTTTATTGCAGGCGTAATAGATGCAGAACATGTTTCACTGCAGCGTGATTGAGAACTATGTATGTCTTTAAAAAGGTGTTATAGTACTGTATTATACAGTGGCCTTGTATCTTCCTGATGCCTAAAAAAATCACTCAATGCAGGAAACAATCACTCATTTTGAGGCTGCAAAGTAGTGACTGTAGTTAAATTTAACATGTGGCTTGCAGGGCTTCTCGGGTGTATTGATATGTGGTGTCTAAGGGTTGTGCGCTTAGTGATTTAACACTTACACTTGACAAAAAGTTCTTTGTCTTTTGTATTGTCTGATTTCTCCGCCTCACATTAAGACAAAGTTCAAGGTTACAGGCTCAGCTTATTGACGCTGCGCTGACCCTGGGAGCTAAGGGCATAGGCACAATCAATCACATAGGCAGACAAGCTTCAACCACATGGGATACTATATGTCAAAAGTGTTTTCAGTTGTCGTTGTCTTTTTTGAAAGGGGATTCCTTTTAGAAACGTTAACCTTCAAATTACTAAAGTAAATAATACTTAGCAAAACAATCATTTGGACCAACACAGTTGTTCCAAAAGAGTCAATAGTACCATCAGATTTGTTCCACCATACAGTAACATCTGGAAGTATCTTACTGGCAGCTATTTCATTTTCCAGCATCCAGACAGTGGTCCCAAACACACTGCCAACCCAGTAAAAGCATGCCTGGATAGAAAAACACACATTGGAGCGCAGTCAGTGATGGATTGGCTTCCCCAGATCCCAGAACCCAACATTATTGAAGCGGCATGGGATCATCCTGACAGAGGACAGCCAACATCCAAACAAGAGCTTTGAATGTCCTTCAAGAAGTCTGGAGAAGTATTTCTGAAGACTACCTAAAGAAATGACATGATAGGTGCCTAAGAGAGATCAGGCTGCCAGTCATACCAAATTTTGACTCTCAGGCTTGTTACAAGTGTACAAAAGCTCACTTTGCCCTAAATACTGTTTAGTTTTGATAAATAGCTGCACATATTACCCATTTTTATAGCAAAATATAAAGAAATGAGTGGTGGTTCAAGACTTTGGCACAATACTGCATTTGGCAAGAATGTGCTGGGAACATATTGAAAGAGGCTGTGATATGATTATGTAAGTGTATTGATATTTTGTCTCAACACTATTTCTATCAGAGATGTTTTTCAAACTAAATTTCCAAAAATGCTTAATATTTTACCCTATACTTAAACCTCATATACAAAAATAATTCCCAAAAATAATCAAGACATTAAGTTGATCATTGTTTCCTAATAAAACCTCTCCTCACGAAGAGGCAGTTTGTTTTAGATTCAGTACGATGGGTCTAATGAACTGGCAACTGAGTGCATATTGTCATGTTGCCAAACCACGAGCACCAGCATACACAATGTCGGTGGGTGGGTGAGTGAGTGAGTGGGGGGCATGTATCTGTCTATCACACCTTTCAGAGCTGCTCGATTCTTCATCTAAATGTTCTTTACTCTATATGCCTATCTCTTTTGTGGCATCAATTGAGATTACATCAAACCTCTTCAAGGCCTTCTGTTTGAAGGTTTCTTTATACTGATTTATGACCAGAACAGTAGCTGTGCTTGTGTGGATATCTGTCAATTCAAGGTCAGGTCTTGAAGATTCTATTCATATCTTTGCAATAAATAGTGTTCATATCTTTGGCTGATCTACACTGGAGCAACCTCAATATTCTGCACGAGGCCTCACTTACAGAGGAGACTTGCGGAGATGTTCAGATACACCTCAGATGATGTTTTTGACTTCTTGTCTGTTTACTTTCTCCCTATTTTCAGAGATGCTGCAGTTTGTCAGCAATCAGGTGGGAGACTTCCCAGACTTGTTCGAGGATCAGATGAACTCAGCAGGCTCTCTACAGGGTGGTGGAGTCACCTCCACCCCTCGGCCTCAACCTCAAATTGCTCAGACTCTCCAGACACCGCAGCCCTCAACCAATGCTGCCTACCAGAGCTCCAACGCTTGCTTCACCTCCTCCCAGACACTGTCCCCACATTCAGTACTCCTCACCCCTCCCCTCACTCCCGCACAAACCCCCTCCCCCCCAACCAACGCTTCAGTGCAGCAACAGGTGACCCGCAGCCCTCCACTCCTTCAGCCAAGGCCTCAGATGGTCCAACCCATCCAGCCTCAACCCCAACAGGCAGCCCAGACAACCATCCAGGTACAGATTTACCTGACGCTTTCTCACACGCTACTCATACAGTCCTATTAGGAGTGGAGAAAGCTGTAGTCTGACTGTTACAGTGATGGGCTAGTGCTGTAGTGGTGCTTCTGCTGACGTAAAACATTTTCAGACTGCTTAAAAACTGTAACAGATAAACAAAGACAACAAAAATCTGTTTTTCTGTTTTTGAATGTAGATGCACACCCAGGGCATCCCCATGCAGACTCAAAGCTTTCCAGTTCACACCCTGGTTCAGACCCACAGCCAAACACCCATGCCCATACAGACACAAGCAGCCCAGACGGTGATGATTGCCTCCAATGGCGGACAGTCCCGCTTCATTCAGAACCCTGTCATTTGCCAGCAGAGCCCTGCTCCTGGCTTCCAAGGTGAGTACAGAGCAGGGAATGCAATTTAATTTGGCTTTTCATTTTTCCTAAATATCTTTTTTGTTTTCTCTCTCGTCACTCCAGTCCTCCAGCCACAAATGCAAAGCATCATGACGTCACCTCAGCTTCAGCCAGTGGCCATTCAGCACCAGCGTGTTCTGACCCCAACAGGTCAAACCATCCAGACCATCTCCACAGCGCCCACTGCAGTCCACACTGTGCAACAGCAGGTGCAACAAGTACCTGTAAGTAATCCTCAGTTGTTAGCAGGATTGGATGAGTAAACAAAGTTTCTGCTATCAGAATATTTCACCAAAGCTTACCTAAATAATTTTACCCCAAGTTACTGCAAACATAACCCCTAACATAATATTTAGTTTCACAGTGATAATCAAGCAAACATGAAAACATTCAATTTATGGTTGTCTTCACTCAGGTTTTGGTCCAGCAGCCTCAGATTCTTAAGACGGACTCACTGGTTCTCACAACTCTCAAACCAGATGGGACACAGGTGCTGTCTACCATGCAGAGTCCTGCAGGCATCACCACCCTGACCACACCCATCCAAAACACAGCTCTGCAAGTCCCGGTATGCACTGTGCATGATTCAACACTGCTATTTACATGCAAACAAAGGTTATGATTAAGACTAAAAACTGTTTTTGTGTATGTTTTCGTTCGCCAGACACTTATGAGCAGCAACATCCTGACCACTGTCCCTGTTATGATGGGAGGAGGAGATAAGCTGCCAATCAAACAGATACAACCAGGCTCTTGTCAAAGCACAGCTAGGCCAAGCATGGATCAGTGCCAGGTGACAGCGGGAGGAGTCGGGCCAGGAGGGGTAGTGAAGGAGGGCGAGAGGAGGACAACTCACAACATCATTGAGAAGAGGTATAGATCCTCGATCAACGACAAGATCATCGAGCTCAGAGATCTGGTCATGGGCAGTGATGCGAAGGTTAATATTTTTATTGTCTCCTTTAAAATAAATAGATAAATTACTAAGTCTGGGTAATATCATATGCTTTCAGCATTTTAAATTCCATGTATTTCTTCCTAGATGCATAAGTCAGGAGTGCTTAGGAAGGCCATTGACTACATAAAGCACTTGCAACAGGTTAATCACAAACTACGCCAGGAGAACCTGGCCCTTAAGATGGGCAACCAGAAGAACAGTAAGTCTTCACTTTACTTAAAGCTGCGAGCGGATCAGAAGTCACAGCAGGTCCAATGCATTGACACTTTCTCTCAATCCCAGAGCCCGTGACGCTGTCTGAAGATGTGGAGCTCAAAGAGGAAGTAGTGCTGATGTCACCACCGGCCTCAGATTCTGGTTCTGGTTCCCCTCACCAGTTCTCTCCTTACTGTGTTGATTCAGAACCAGGGAGCCCTTTATTGGATCATGAACAGGTGAGGACAGGACACACACACACACACACACACACACACACACACAGTATGGTTGTGGCTCAGTGGCTTAGCAGACTGCAGTGTTTTAGTGTCAGCAAACTGATTAGCTCAGTGTGTTTATGTAGGTCAAAGGAAGGACAGTGGCAGTTTTAAAAGACTTCCTATTCTTAGCTTCAAAGTGCCTCTTTGAAGATTAGAATGAGATTTTTTTTTTTTTTTTTTGGTTCTTCATACCTGAGGCGGTTGTAGTTCTTTCTGTCGACAAAAGCTTTATTGCACATTACTCCCACTCGCTTTGCTTCACAGTAAAAGCTTTTAGCCGGTGAACGCCCATAAGCTAATTTTTCCGAGACAGCTGATTTCTTGTTTGATAAAATTTGATTTACGTTGATGTTTTAAAAGGTTTCTTTTTCCGCTTGCTTCACTAGATGTTTTTTGGGCAAAGCAAGGGTTTGTGATTATAAATCGACTTTAAAGTATTATTTATCGTCCCTGTGAACCTGTTCTTCGTCTCTCTTACTGTGTCTTAGATAAAAAGCGAGCCGGACTCTCCCTCGGTTGGTGTGATGGATCGCTCTCGGCTGCTCCTCTGCGCCTTGACTTTCTTCTGCCTTTCCCTGAACCCTCTCCCATCTTTACTGGGATCGGAGACATCGAGCAGCCCCGCCCTTTCCGGAGGCCACGGCCCATCTAGAACGCTTGTCTGGTTTCCAAGTCACACGCAGGAATTTGGTGAGAATTGATGATCTTTAACTTAATTTATCCCAGAAGTTGATGAATTGCTGATTCCTGTTCATACCACCTAGAAAATCCTTTGTTAGAATCTTAAAAATACAGGTTTGTCCATCCTCTCGTAGATTTGACATTGTTTTTGACATGTTTCATTTCTTCACGTCCTCCAGCATCTTGGCTCCGTTGCCTGTTGCCATGGGTGATGGTGTGGGTGCTGAGTGGAGTGGGAGCAGTGTGGGGCTGTGTCAGGGTGCTGTACCTGTGGGAGCCAGTCACACCGCTTCACTCACCAAAATCTGTGTCCTTCTGGAGGCACCGCAAACAAGCAGACCTGCATCTCAACAGAGTGAGTGCAGATCAGATCAGATGGACTTGAGATGTTTTAAACAAACCATTATTCTGATGCTGTTGGATTAATAGAACTTCTTAGAGTTGGATGTACCCTAAGATTTGTTTTTCTTTCTATTACAGAGCACTTTGCAGATTTGTGCTTTAATTCTCACTGTTTTTGATGTCTCAGTTGAGCCAGGTTCCTCTGCACATGGTTTTACTTTTAGCATCTTTCAGAGCTAAGCCACAACCTTCTCGGTTTTTCTCTTCCGTCAGTCTACGCTGACTACTTTACCATTTCTCATGTGATTCTCTCTCCTACAGGGAGATTACACAGCAGCAGTGGCCAGTTTAGAGACTTGCCTCTCTGTTTTGACGAGAGCTCTTCCCTCAACCAAGCTGGACCTCGTCTGCTCACTCTCCTGGAACGTGATTCGCTACTGCTTGCATCGCCCAACTCCTCTGGGCTGGCTTGTCCACCAGGTCGGAGGGAAGCACGAAGGGGAGGAGGCGAGGACCAGCGCGAGGGACGCGGCACTTGTGTACCACCAGCTCAGCCAGTTGCAACTCACGGGTAAGCGTTTAGGATGCACAGACAGGAATCCAGCAGATGGTTTTGTACTTTTCACACGTGTTGACATGATGAGAAGATACATTATCTGCTTCCTCTTTGTCTCTACAGGAAAGCTGCCTCAGCGTAGCAGCCTGTGGGCTCTGTCGCTCTCTCTAAGCGCTGTGAACCTCAGCGTGAGCGCCCAAGGCAAGATGGCCCCCACACAGCTCGCCCAGATTTATGTCACTGCCGCAATAGCCTTGCGCACTGCGCTGGGCCACCATCTCTCCTGTCTCCCTGTAAGTGTGTCACCTTTGAAATCATCACTGTTGATGTTTGGCTTCGCTCGCACTTTATCATGTTTTGAACCTCGTCTGTCTCTCAGGGTTACCTGCTGGGCTGTGCTGAGAGTGTGGCCAACCAATCAGAAACCAAGACGATCCCCGACTGCCTGCGCTGGCTCTTCACTCCACTTGGGAGGCAGTTCTTCCTGAGCTGTGATTGGTCAGTGAAGTCAGAAAACGGCGATGGGGTGTACACTTCTCAGAGAGACCCAGGTATGTTGTAAATGTTGGGGCTGCTCCTTAAGTTTCCTCTAATTTACTTCTTCGAATTCAAAATAAAATAATCCAGTTAACTTCTTTCAAAAGTTAATCGTGAGTGATATTCCTGTTCTCTCTGCTTTCCTGTTGATCTTTCCTCCCAGCTGACCCCATTGCCCAGCTGCACCGCTCTTTCTGCAGGAAGCTTTTGGAGAGAGCCGTTCACACCCTCATCCAGCCGCAGAGTGACTCTGAAGCAGAAAAACGCAAGAACGAGTCTGGGTAAGGCCTGAATAGCAGCAGCAACGCACTACCGAGAAACTCAGACACTTTAATGTTTATAGATTATGTTTTGTTTTGTTTTTTTCCACAGCTTGGTGTAAATTTTAGATTTAGATTTGCTTTTAGCTTATCTTTTCTTCTACCCTTTCAGAGAGTTTTCCAGCGCCCTGGAGTTCCTGCAGCTGTTGAACAGCTGCACAGAGGACTCTCCTTCCCCACCTCCCCCTTTCTCGACTCCTCCCAGTCACAGCACTATTCCAGGTATGATTGATATGAAGAAGAACCGTGACAGTTTAATAAGAATCGTGAACAGATCTTTGCGTGGGGGGGGGGGAACGTTTTCTTCTGTGATAACTAAGCAGATAGCAATCTGAATTATTACTGTCAGCCTGAATGGATTTACTTTCCTCTAGCAGCACACTGATAGTCAGTCACTAGTCGCTTTCCACATGAATGTTTTGTGGTATTATCACAGCTTACAGTCATCTACAAATGAATGCAGTGGATAAGAACACAGTGACAATCTGGTTGCTGCCCTACAAAAAAAAAGTGTTTTACAGTCATGCATGCAGCTTTTGATAACAGCAGGAAAGCTACAACGCCAAAAGGTTGACCAACCTGTTTGAGCTACATTTTCTTTATGCATAATTTTTCTTCTTTTATGTACTTTTTTTTTTTTTTTTTTCCCCTCTTCCAGTGGGGGACCCAGTGAGTCGCTGGTGGGCTGTGGTCCTGAAGGCTGCAGTGTACTGGCTGCAGGGCGATGATGTCGCAGTGAAGTCACTTTTGGCAGAAGCTGAGCGAATGCCGAGAGCTCTGCACATTCTTGAGTAAGTGCACTGAAATATATTGTACCTTAATGGGAGTGGTCTATTCCAGGATGTCCAGCAACAGAGGTCACGGAATGGTCAGAGTATGAAAATTGACCGACTGACATGTTACACAGCATTTAGCCAATATCAAGGCAAATTAAAACTGTCCTGCAGACATTTGGCGGTATCTGTTTATCTGCTTGGCTGTGTTTTAATTAAATCAGAAACATGCAGCACATACAGGTGTATATTCTATATTCAGCACTGTGTTTGCAGTCTTCAAAAATGGCAATAAAGCTGACTCAATTAAGATGTTATGACTGAACAGTCATAAGCCAACAGAGAAATCAGTTTTTTGCACTTTGCTATTTATTCTTTGTGCACCTTCGCACCTCCAGTAAACATGTTCGAGTTAATTTCTTCTCCTGTTATTGCATTTTAAGCCCTGGATCGGCCCCATCCGCTTTAATCTTGTGCAGATTTGATGATTAAAAATCTGATTCACAGTTGGTGGTTCTACAAACTGCTTATAGGTGCCGATTTTTCTAAAATAATTGTATCCAAAGTGGGAGGGGGGGAAAAAACAAAGCACAATAACCTGATAAATGTCCCTCTCTATTCCAGCCATCCTCTGCCCAAGGCTGTGCTGCTTCTCTGCAAGGCTGTACAGATGAGCCTGTCCCCTCTGAAGGGAGAAGGGGCAATAGCCTGCCTTTCTTACTGTGACAGAGGCAGCAGCTACCTGTGCTCCAGCATCTCAGTGGCGCTCGCCCAGTCTGGGAACTGGCTGAACAAGGTAGGGTATCAACAGTTCCTGAAAGATGTACCAAACATGGCCCCTACATTCATACATGCAGTGCATGCAGACATCAAAGAGTCTTCCATATATTACAAGTTACTGTCTCACAGTGCAGCACTAACTGTAGTTAAAGCTTAATCATGCATAAACACTCACACACACACACACACACACACACACAGAGTTAGGGTCAGGTCAGGCTGTTGTGGGGCTGTGTGTGCGCGCAGTGTGGGTGGCAGGAGGTGGCTGTGGTGCATTGTAGTTGCATTGCATGATCCTGAAGCCGAGTGCAATGTGTCTGCAGTGCAGTACAGAGGCCTCCCTGATCTGCACGCATCCACTACACCCCACCACTTAACACTGAGCAACAATGAATATCTTTTCAGATTTGATCTCTCTGGCATACACGTCGGCTAAGATTTACCGGTAATTGTGGGGTTTGGTTTTTTATGTGCATCTATACCCAACCCAGCTGTGTTTTCATTTTTTTTTTTTTTTTTCTTCTCCAAGGGGGTTGAGCTACTGGTTTGTGACCTCCTGTTGACTTTGAGGACCAGTTTATGGCAGCGGGGAAGCAGCAGTAATGGAGAACCTGGCCCGGCTCCTGGATCTCAGTTGGCTGGTTTCCAGAGGGACCTCAGCGCACTCAGAAAACTCACACAGTGCTACAGACAGGGACAACACAAGGTCGGGCTTTGGGGAGATTAATTCAGATATGTTAATAATAGTGCTGATAGCTGAAATATGCGAAGGATCATAAAGACAGAACTCTCTATGTTCAGGCCTCAATGAGAGGAAGAAGTGAAAGAGATTCGTCATTCTGAATTTCTTAGGCTGGCAGTTTGGCACCGCAGGAAATGGTTTTTGGCATATTTTATTGGGGGGGGGGTTGTTTTTGTTTTTTTTAAATGTAGCTTATTAAATTTCAAAAATATATAATAGAATTTGCAACAGCGATCAGCTTCCAAGTATTCGCAGTAATGAAACTGTAAATGGCTCCATCCTTCAAGTGAGAAATCACCTCGGTACATTTCTGATACTCATCTTGTTCATTATGAACATAATATATATATTTTAATTTTTTATTATGAATCTCCATCACTTTTACCATTTCCAGAACTTTCATTTCAGTTCACCATATCATCAGTCACACTTCTGAGATTTACTAGAGGAGCCTTAACGGCTCCTCTAGTAAATGTATTTGTTGTTTTTTGAGACTGTTAAGTTTTTCACATTTGGCCTCTTAGATAGCACAGTGGAGGAAATCTGAGGAAAGAAGGTAGACAAAGAGTTAGAAGGGTGTCAAACATAAGGCCCGAGGGCCAGAATAAAACCTTCAAGGACTCCAATCCGGCCCGTTTTGGCTTTGGAAAATGTGAAGGAGGTCATCAATTTTGGACAGTCTTTTTCACAGGTTTTACAAGCTTTCCCTGCTGATAACAATCTCCCCCATTCATTATACAACACAGACAATCAATTATAGAGTTCTGTAATTTTACACTTTCAGTTATTACAATTTAGGTCCAAAAGTCATGCTGACTCTTTATTTCTTTATCATGTAGAAAAACTGAGACACACTTTTGAAATTGCAATACTTTGTCTTTTATTAAGATGTCTCATTGATTTAATGTGCAGTTAAATTTCTTACAATGACAGAAATTGGCGTTCAGATTAAAGTGTGTTTGATGTAAAATGAGTTTGCGTTGGTGTGGTACTGAAGAGGCTGAAGAAAGACAAATCGTGAAGTTTTTAAAGGCCTGCTGTCAATCTTGAAAATCTAAACCTCCACTTTTTAGTTTAATTAATATTTAATTTAGTTGAATTGTAAATGTTATGCATACAGAGCTGTTTCAAAGAGTTCATGGCCAAAAACAAACATGAATACAGAGTGTTGGGGAATAGTTGTAGTAAAGCAGAGGAACTGGTTGGTAACACGTGCACGGACATTGGTGCCTGCTGAGAGAATTTGAGGGCTGCTCAGATGTGTGTTCAGCCAAGTTGAAATGATAATAAATACCTGATAATGACAGCTGTTTGTGTCATTTAGGTGTTCCTTCATGAGACCACAGTGAGGCTGATGGCTGGAGCCAGTCCCACAAGGACACACCAGCTGCTGGAGCACAACCTCCGACGCAGGACGCACAGCTCCTACACAGCTGGTAGGCAACACCGTCCTAGTGTACGACACGAGACACACCAAGAGAAAAGACATTTATCCAGTTTCTTCTTCTTTTCCCCTCCTCCTCCCTGCCTGCTTTCAGATGGCGAGTGTGTTTTAGGCGAGAGGGAGAGAGCTCACGCCATTCTGCTGGCCTGCCGCCACCTCCCCATGCCCCTGCTAACCCCGCCCGGGCACAGAGCTCGTCTACTGGCTGAGGCCAAGCGAACCCTGGAGCGGGTGGGAGACCGCCGGTCGCTGCAGGACTGTCAGCAGATTCTGCTGCGCCTCAGCGGGGGTACCACCATCGCCGCTTCTTGAACACACACAACAAACAAGGCTTCTCTGTGGTTCTGCTGTCTCACACACACACACACACACACACACACACACACACACAGGGACATTAACCAGGCTTCTCCTCCGCCAACATGTAATTTTATAATTGTCAGCTATTCAGAAATATAGACTTTCTGCCACGTGGACACCGTAACACACACAGCTGTTTTTGTTTTTTTGCTGATGGATACAGTGCTGATGGATACAGGGCTGTATCCATCAGCACTGTATCCACACGCCCGGCTGAAACGTTTGCGCCTTTGGTGCTTAAGTTTAATTGCAGCACAGTCGCCCCACCTTCTGGTCATTACTGGTACTACGCTGGCTGGCTGCCTCTTTTCAAACAAAAGAAAATCAGGTTTAAAAGGCCCTAGAGGGAAAAGGGACCATTATCTAATAGCTATTTAAATGAATGAATGCAGCAGTGCATTGATTTGCTCTAGGACACCACACCGTACAATCATTACTGGCACCCAGCAATGTGAGTGCTGCAGTAAGAGTAATGTGTCGTTTCATTTGCAAGCTTCATTTAAGGGCTTCACAGAATTTAAGAGTAGACAGCTGAGGTCTGAGCACGGCTGTGCTTTTAGGATAGCCTTGCTTGCTTTAAACCGTACAGTGCTGAGTAGTGTCTCTCCTTATCTACCTCACAACTGTACAGTGCCAGCATTGTACTGTGGAGCAAAAAAAACAGAATTCTGTGACCATTAAGTGATTTGTGCTTCAGTCCAGTGCAGCATCATTCCAGTAACACACAGCTGATCTGCTTTCCTTGAACAGCAGGATGCAGCAGAAACAACACTTCAGGGTTTGGTTTGCTGCTGCAGGCATGCTCCACCCCGTCACACATGAAGCAGAGAACAGGGGAACATTTAAATGACAGAGGGAGGCAGCAATGGGGCTACAAGTTTGAAAATGCCTAAATACACACACACACAAGCACGCTGGTGCATTTACATGAGAAATGAATTGCATTCAAACTTATAATGTGATTGTATACAAGTTGTACATAGAAGAAGTAGGTTTGATAGCAAGTTCTTAGTTACAAAGAAAGAGAGCAAAAAAAGGAAGCTGTGTGACTTCACTGACCAATCATCTTCATACTGGAACTCAAGGTGTACCCCACCCCCCAAATCTGTGTCACTTTTTTTGACACGCAGCACAGCGACATCTTTGAGCTGTGATTTCCATCATGAAGAGCAGGGAGGCAGGTGGTGTAGCTTGGTCTGAAAAAGAAGACCAGAGGATAAGAGTTTGGGACATGAACCCCCCCACCCCAGTCTTTTTTAGACTTGGGGAATTCCTGTTGAGCTACTACGCTAAACTGCATTTCATTGTGAGGCTGATTAGTATGTGGGAGTGAGTACAAGCTGTAAATGTCTGGAGAGGATCCTCTGATGCAGAGAGCTCTGAGAACAGTCACCTATGAAAAACTGCTGGAGCCTTTTAGATTGTTTTGTTTGTTTTAAATAAAAAAAAACAAGAAAATATCCCTCGTGTAGAACAGGTATGGTCAGTTTGAATTCACAAGCTGTAAGTGGAGTAGTGACATGTTTTCACTGCAGCAAAGAAAAGCATCGAATTGCAAACAAGTTTGTGCAGAATAACCAATTTCTCTGCTGCGTCGCTATATAAACCACCTTTAAAAGCTACAGGTTTTAATGGGGGGGTGTTTGGTGTTGTCATGCTCTGCAGACTGACAGAACTGATGTTGTACAGATTGCAAGCAAAAAGGCCTCGATGTTATGTAAAAAAAACAAAAAAATTATATTTCATCACGTTGGATTGATGGAGGAGCTTTGTGCTTTGTGAAATTGTAGTCCAATTTGCTTTTTATTTGTAATGATGGTCTTATACATGATGCGGGATTTATAATATCATTTTTCCTTTTTCTTATTTAATGGTTCTGTAATATTAATATAAATGCTTCTGGAGATGGAAGCAGTTTTGCAGTTATGTTATTGTTTTGTATGAGCAGCGTAAGGTCGGGAGCCGAGGAAATCTGTTTTATTAAAGGATCCTTTCATTTAAACTTTTTAGCTTGGTATGGTAAATTTGATCACTTTCTATGTTTTTTGTTTGTTTTTCTTTGGCGCACATTGTAATGTCTTGATTTTAGAATACGGGCAAACACACTAGAATACAATTAGAGGTTTCCAGTACCCTGTCTTCCAGGTCAACTCAAGCTGTAATCTAAGGAGTACTGAAAGTGTTGCTATCAGTTTAGATTAGGCTTCCCTGACTGGTAAACTACACAAAGAAGAAATTTATGTTCAACAACATCTGCGAGCTGGAGTGTTTATTTGTTTTTATTTTGTTTCTTTTGTCTTTTTTGCCTTGAGGTGTTTTTATGGTCTGAATTTATCTGTTCATTTGAATGTTTTCTAATAAAATGACACATGAAAGTGTGAGAGTGACTGGTCTCTACTAAATGCTGTATGTTACTCAGTGGTTGTCGATGAGTAATATGTAAAGGAGCAAATTAAAGAGGGGAAGGTGGGCGTTGGCTGGGTGTGAAGGCCAGTGAAATCTGATAACTGTGCTGAAGTTGAGTTTTCTCCTTCAAATGAAACACTTGTGCACTTTTTACAGAGATGAGACGTTTCTGGTTGCACAGTAAGCCCCTACAGTAGGAGGAGAGGGAAAAGAGCCATGCAATTATGATTCGAAGTTATGAGTGCTCAAAATGCTGGAGGAAAAAAAATAAGTAAACTTAAAATGCACCAGATTTGGACACAGTGTTATGTGCTTTGATAATATTCACAATATGAAGGTAAAAGGTTTCCTTGATTTCTTTTTCTTTTTTTCAGTAAAAGTGATTGTGCATAATGACAGCTGATGCATTCATAGGGGCTCACATGTAGGACGCTCCTTTAATTTTAATGGAGTGACTTGACTGCAGTACATGGATTGTATATTTAAAATAAGTAGACACGAGAAAATCATACAATTAGAGGGATTAACGAGCTATAAATTTATGTATGAAAAAAATACTTTCCCCTAAAATAAATATTTATATCTTCTTAATTTTAAGTTCTCTAAATGTTGTTCCGTGTTGGTGCAGTTTCGGGTTTGCTTTGGAGTCCACCCATCTCTTCTCATAACGAGGATTTTCCCTGAAAATAAAATCGATCAAAAGAAAGAAAATCTCGTCTTTCTCTTATTAAACAAAATACACACTGGTGATGATTTTAATCCACGGATATGACAAGAATATTTCAGATCAAGACCAAAAAACACTTCTGGGGCCAGAATTACATCTGTACATCTTCTGTGATGTGTTTATAGTTAATACGTCAAAGATTATTTCCCACTGTACTGATATAACCGGTAAGCAATGTTTGTTGACATGTTTATTGATTGATGGATTGATTCCATCCATTAATTTTCTTCCGTGTATCTAATTCAGGGTCGTGGGGGACTGGAGGTTATCCCATCTATCGTTATAGGGCGAAAGGTGGGGTACAACTTGGACAGATCGAAACAGTTCAGTTCATTTTTAAATATGAAACTCACATTTATACCCACAACCAATTTAGAATCGCCTCCTAACCTAACCCCACTAACTGCATGTCTTCAAACTGTGGCAGAGTACCCGGAAACAACACAGAAAGACACGGGGAGAACACGCAAATTCAGGACCTTTTTGCTGTGAAGCAACAGTTCTAGCCACCACGCTAATTTTATTTTATTTTATTTCAAGTGTGTATGTAATTAAAAAAACAAAACAAAAAACTAAAACTAAAACGCCGCTATCAAACTGTTGGAACTGTAGAGGTCATGTGGTATGTGTTCCCCCCCGGACAAAAATAACAGACGTGCGGTATAGTAACTTAGCGAACTCACGTGCACAACATGAAAAACTTTAAAAACAAAGGCTCCAAAAAGGCTAAGTTCAAGCCAGGATCGAAGAAGAGGGAGAACAAATGCATCGTAACGTTTGACGAGAAAAACAGACAGTGAGTTTGAAAGCGCGTCGCTGAAAACACTGTTTCATGTTAGCTAGCATCATAGCACTAGCGCTGATTAGCATGGACTAGTACCAGCTTTTAGTAAATGTTTTTATTTGGGAAGCTTGTTGGAAATAAATGTGTGTAATTTGTGTAAGATTTTAACCAAATAAGTGGAGGCTTTCCCATCTTCCCACTCTCCTCGTCATATTTAAAAATGCTGATGGTGTATGGTGTTCAAACTATCATATACCTGCATTTATAAATATTGTTAATTTCTAGAAATGTTATTATTTGACTAAAGTTTTTTGTTAGGTAATGTAAACCTCATAAATTAACTGTAGCCAGTCTTCCAGTTTGAGTTATAAAGGTTCTCCTTAATAAAGTACACCTTTCTAAGTCTGGCTTAATAAATCTTGGTTTTGGACTTTAATCTGCTTCTCTCTCAGGGAATATCTTACCGGCTTTCACAAGCGTAAGGTGGAGAGGAGGAAAGCGGCAGTAGAAGAAATTCGAAAGAAAATCAAGGAAGAGCAGATAAGAGTCAGAGAAGACGTGAGTCCTCATGGAAAAGAGCCCCGATTTAAAGCCTGTTTTTGCTAAACGCCTGAGCATGTTGAGAAAATAGGCAATGTATTAAATGTGTTTGTCTCCTTACAGAGACACAAGGAATACATAAAGATGCTGAAGGAGAGGACAGAAGCTCTCGGTGAGTTTACAGGAAAACTTGCGCTCTGGTTATTTTACTGATGTCTCATAATCTGTGCATGTAGCTTCATTGCCCTTTATGTGATCCTGTATTGCAGAGGAAGGCGAAGATGATCTGGAAGATGCAATAACCAGCACAACAGAGTCTATGCAGTACGATCATCCCAACCACACAGTAACCGTGACAACCATCAGTGATCTTGACCTCACAGGAGCTCGCCTTCTCAAAGCTGCAGCAAACCAGGTAAATATTAAGGTCTGTAATCATCTGAATAGGCTATATGTGTGCGTTCTTCTAAGTTTGAAGATAACACTGAAGGTAATAATACTGCATTAACACTGAGTATGCTTGTTTTGAAGGCTAATGAGGAGCGTGACGATGAGGTGGAGGGGGAGAAAGAGGAAGAGAAAATGGTTGGAATGCCAAAAAAAGCTGGGAATCCAATACTTAACAAAAAGTAAGCAGTTTGTTAATCACATCTCTAATTGAGAGCAGCTTGTGATCAGTTGTGTCCTGCTTTTAAGATTAAAACGTTGGACTTTGTGTCCAGTGTTGGACGGTTTTTCGTTTGAGCTGATTTCATTTGCTCAGCTAATGTCATGTCAGGATGATGCTGGTGGATGAGATGAGTTGTTCTGTTTGTAGTATTCTCAGAGTATAATGTATTTAATAAAACATTGATATTTGGTGTCCCTGTATCAATACAATATCTACACGTGAAATATCTTAATACTATGCTGCATTGCATTTAGGGATGGGTATTGATAAGATTTTCACGAGTCCGATTCCATTTTCGATTCTGTTTAACGATTCGATTCTTTTTTTAAAAAAAAGGAGAACACTGAGGTCGATTTGCTTAGAACTTTGTTTTATATCTTCTCTTTGAACAAGATAGAAATTTAGGAGTAACATGGCCTTACAAACCCAACAGTGAGATCTTAAGAGATCCAGCCTACGGCTCTTCAATGGGGTGTCACAGGGTCCCCAGGAAAAAAAATTGTAAATGTAAAATAATAAAATAAATATTCATCTGTAGCAATAACAAAGTATAACATAAATTATTCAGTAGCAATTACACAAGAATATCCAGTAATGTCCCTGCCTACAATTAAACACATTCACTTACTGAAAATCGGGGCATCTGCTGTGGCAAATGGGTTCAAGCCTTTGACCACAAACTCAGTCACTGCTCAGTGACATTCGTCTATTCTGGCCTGAAAGGAGACGCTACCAGTAGACTGCAGCGAGAACTGCCAGCATCTGAGCCAGCCAGACTCTGTCTCTCTCATCATGGTCACCTAAATGCACAGTAATGGCAGGTTTTGTAATAAGGCAGATTGCGCTAACATAATATGCACTGTTAGTTGATTATTTACCTGCCGCATTAACGGGAGAGGACGTGCAAACGTTACTGCTGCTGCTGGGTTGAGATTCACGAGTCCGGAGCGGAATTAAAAACACGACATTCATTTAAGGTCATCGCGTGTTTTGTGAGCAAATGCTTTTGCATATTCGTAGTGTTTCCTCCCTTAAATGAAATATCTACTTTGCAAGTATTGCAAGTTGCCCTGTTGTCATCTGTTCTCGTAAAGTATAATCAAACTTTTGAGCGTTTGAGCCGCTAAGGCGCCGTGTTTCCTGCCAGGTAAATGACGCTCCGCAACGTGGTGACGTCATTCGGGGCGACTGGAATCGATAAGGGAATCGTTTGCAAAAATGGCAAACGATTCCAAGGAATTGAAACAGTGGGAACCGGTTCTCAACAAGAACTGGTTTTCGATACCCATCCCTAATTGCATTTCTCTACCTCCAGAGTACACACAGCTACCTTACCTGGCCCCTCTAACTCCAGCTGATTGGTTTATTTATTTTTCTCTCTCGCTCTTTCATCACTCCAGGATCCGCTCCCTTACAACGCAGCTCAGCACTTACACCAGCAAGCGGAAGAGGAAAGGGAAGCAGGAAGGCCGAGGCGGACGGGGGCGTCTGACAGAGAAGAGACCTGGTGTCACAGAGGGTAGAAACAAAGGCGGCAGGACCAGCAAGCGTCAGAGACGTAGACAGACCGGGAAGAAAGTGCATCATCAGGACTGAAGGAGTGCATGAAGGGAGGAAGAAACTCCTGACAATGGACTTCTGCTCTTGTTAGGCCAGCTCAACAAACTGGACTTGGTTGTGTTTATGCTCACGCGTCGAACAGAATACGTGTATGCATAAAGATGATGTTGGAGTTACCTGCCCTGTGAAATCTTGTGCTCAGTTTTGTACATTTTCCAACTTTTTTTGTTTCTTCCCATTATTTGTTAATTGTGTACTGAGTGTGCTGTATTTACCTCAAATTTGATTAAAGTAAATTTGAATAATTTCTGATGATCTCATGTTGCGGTCATATGTCACATTATGTCAGCGTGCCCTGTGAGGAATTTTGTCCCACTGTGCTCTATTGTTTAATAGGAAACCTGATGCTGTTGTCAACATCCTCTGGAGAACATCAGGAAACCAACCCTTAGCTCTGTATTTCCTCCTAGCTGAGTATCACCTGTGTTTGTGTGATCTAAAGGAGAACCAAGCAGTTTCATGTAGAACGATAAACAGCCAGCGGCTTTAATATATGTTAAACACCCCCACCTCGCCGGTGTTTATTTATTTACGTTAACCTGAGCCAGCGTGTGCCAGCTGTCGCTAGCATGAGCGTTTCATTTCGCTTTCTAAAGCCCATGATATTTAATACAGCTGCTCAATAGGAGAACCAATAAGCCACTGGCTCCATCTTGGTCCTGGGGTTTGTGTGCGCTTCAGGGTCTCAGCCGTGTCGGCTAAGAGCCGCCATGGATGGCACAGATGCTGCAGTTTCACTCATTGTCAGAGCAGCCAATCAGATTGATTCAAGTGTCTGGCAGGCCGGGAGGACAGAGAGCATGGGGAAGAGGAGGCATGTGCCTGATGGGGGTCTGATGGGCAGTTCATCCTTAATGATGACACGCTGAAGGCTGGAGTCCCTCTTGTCAGGTAATTTTAAATCTTTTTCATAACAAAACCATTTTTATATATTTCTACCATCCTCAGTTTTACACTATTAAAGGCTTAATTGACATGTTGACTATTACCAGAGGCGCTGGTGCTTGTAGAAGTTGCTTGGTTACAGTGCATGTGTCTTGTGGTGTGTAGTACTGTGGAACTGCTCTGACTGGACTGTATTTCATCAGCTGCGAGTGCGGTTAGTTATCAGTGATCTTAACAGTTCTCACGTCCTGAAACAAAAACCCCTTTTTTAGTTTGCAGCTGCTCTGCTTACACCACCTTACAGTAATGTGTCACAATCACGCATTAGTGGCTCATGCTTGCTCTGTACATTACCAAATTAGATTAAATGTGCAGAAACACTTTTGTAATTTGACAGTCTTTTTTTAATGTCTTCCTCAAGTGTTAGATAAATATTTCTGCATATTTCCTGCTGTGGTTTCCCAGTTTTCTCTGTTGGAGGCAATGAACATCCAGGTTCTCCCTCTGCGTTCACCATGGCCCTCTCCGGCGATGAGCCCATCTGCCCCAAGTTCCAGCCCAATATCTTCGACCCCTCCCGCTGCCACGACTGCCTGCGCCAGAGGCACCTGCACGCCGGTGCAGGGGAGAGCACTGAGGTCACGCAGCAACAGATATCTGCTGCCGAGTCCGGAGCCGGGGCTAAAACCGGGATTGGGTCAAGAAAGGGAGAAGCGTTAACACCGATTTCTTCCCAAGCGGAGGAAAGAGACACCAGCAGCAAGGTGAGACAAGCAGGACGGTGATGTGCACAGCAACAGCAGCAAGGTAACCAGGAAGAGATAATGAGAACTCAATGTGCGCTGAGTGATGGGATTAGCTGGACGTGAAGAGCAGCAGGAAGATGCATTAGAGGTCACAGGTCTAAGTAGTAAGGCAGCGCAGCACTGAGATCAGATGTTCTGGTGCAGGAATCAATAAGGCACTGCTGTACTGCTTTAACTTTAATTTAATAATCTACTGATTACTCTTAAACTTAAGTACACCTGACTTAACCCTAGAGTTCGATTCTCTGGTTAAAGAAAGGACCAATTAAGAATTTCCCATTCAACTTTACATGTAAACAAAGTAAATGCCATCATGTCTGAAACTTTACTACTTGTGAGGAAATGAAAGAGAGATCAGAGACGGAGAATAAGAGCCAATGGTGTGGAGCAGGGTAGCAGTAGTGGCTTCTATTAAAAATGAATGAAGCTGGATCATTTACTGCCCTCTTGGGAATGACTTGTAATATTAGACGGGGGTTCAGAGAGGATGGGCATGTTTCTGGACAGTTTCGAAACGGCAGAAACCTGTGCCCCAGCTTCTGTTTGATATGCCTCTATGAAACGTTTGCAATAATCTGTTTATGTGCATATTTTACACCTGATTGTGCTTCTTTTAGATCCCGTAGTATATTACCTGTAGATTCCTAGGAGGTGTTGGGGATTGTCATTCTCTGGCATTTGCAGACAGTTTTCAATCATTCCTTGAGACGGCAAAGTTTATGCAGAGGACGAGTTAAAAAAAAAAGTGATGAAATATTAATGAGGAAAGCCACGAGACAGGTCAGGTTACAGAGGTGTAACCCTAATCGAACAGCAGCACATGTGAGCGTCTGTCAGGGAGGACAGAGGGGACAGACGCTATTATCAAAACTGCTGTTCCAGGAGCCGGAGCCAGACGAAGAGGGTTTGTCATGTATGCACTCTGATGTGTACTTTCAGTGAACCTTCACGTGCCGGTGGAGGCGCATCACTTCCTCTCCTCTTTTTGTGACTTGGAGAGATAGAGGGATGGAGTTTGCCGCAAAATTGTGATTTGTCCATGTCTTTCCCTCTCATCCTATCAGGAGGATTCTGATGGTCTGTCAGTGGTGAGCAGCTACTGCGATGTCAATGGAGTTCATCTGGGTTATGGGGAGCCCTCTTTGTGCATCCTGAGCCCCGACTGCGAGCTTTATATCTGCGAGGCTGACGACGACAGCACAGACAGGTAAGAAAGAAGGCATCGTGATGATAAAAGGAGCTGCAATGGCAATTCAATGACTCTAAAGTGTAGTGTGAGAGTTTGTGGAGTTAGATTTAAAACGTACTGTAGTTTATATTGATCTTCCTGCATTCACCATGCTCTCTGACCTGAAAAATGGCTTAAGTTTTATGACGTGTCTATTAAACTGATCAAATTTTCTCCTTTTCTCTGACTTCTTCTCTTGCTTTTCACTCCCCACTCCCGATCTCTCACCTCGTTCATCTCTGCTCTCGTCATTCTTCTTCCATCTCCTCTTCCACGTAGCTGCCGTGAGCAGAGCGACTACCAGGAGTTCAGTGGCTCAGCCAGTGCAGAGGACGAATACCCACCGATCCGTCGCCACCTGGTCAAACTCGATATGACCCGGCTTGACCCGCCACCCCACCGGCCCAACCCAAGGGCTTGGATGGATGACTCTCGGAGCAGAGACAGCTTCAGTAGACATTCGGGTACTTGTAGGCTGACATTGTGTGTTGCTGAATCAATTTCTTAGAACATTAGACTCATAAACCAAAGAAAAATTATAAGAAAGAGAGAAACAGAGGTAGCAGAATCGCCAAAGATATTTACAAATACTCCGTACAGCGGTCGACTGAGTCTTTAGTAAACTTGTGACTTGCTGCAATTGACCAATCTATATCCAGTTACAGCCAGAGGTGTTATTTACTTGGCAATACTATTTGCTGTCATCAGGTGAAGTGTCCAAGAGCAATTATCAGTAATACAATATAGCTCGGTTTGTGTCAGGAAACCTCTGGTAGTTGCTCAGAGGTTGAACTTTGACCTTTGCTTCTCCTATTTCTGTTACCATTGCGTCTTTCTATTTCATCCTATTTAAAAAATATTTTCTTCTCTTCCAGGGTTGAAAGAAGAGCGAGAGAAGCGCGAAAGTGGCTATTTCTCGCTGGGGAGGGCAGCAGGTGCCCGTTCGCTCCATGACAGCCCGTTCCGCCACTTCGAGCGAGGCCATCCCATCTTCAGCAACAGGAACGTCGAGCCAAAAGACATCGTTCCCTTCAGAAATCCTAATCTTGGTGTGGCTTCTCAAAGGCCGATACCAGAGGCTGTGGATGAGGACGTGGATGTGGAAATCCCTCCTCCTGACCCATATGAAATTGCAGTTGAAGTCGAGGCACAAGTTGGCCCTCGCTCTCCGAGCCCTACTCCCTTTAAAATAGCGGAGTCGCTGGCCTCTAGCAGACGAAAGGGTTTCGGCAGTTCATACGGCCGTGTAAGCCCTTCTTCTCCCGTCTCTTCCTATCAGCAGTCGGGGTCGTACAACTCCCCGAGGCAAAGCTCGGCTCTGCAGTCTCGCTCGTCTTCTCCCTCACGTGGAAACCCGACATTCCGACGCAGCGAATCCATCGCTTCCCTCAGCAGGACTAACTTTGACGGTGGGGGGAGGTCTCCAGGGAGGGAGCCGGGGTCTAGAAGCTCCTTGCAAGGCACACATGGGCGACGTATTGAGTCGGGAACCCTGCCAAGAAACTTCAAATCGTTTGCCAGTTCAGTCAAATCCCAATCCAGCATGATTTCTGATTTTAGGAGTACCTTGCGAAAGACGGAAGCAAATGGGTCTTTAAGTGGTCGGGGTGGCGACTCCAGGAGCTCATCTCCGCAGAGGAAGGACTTTAACAGTTCAAGCCAAATGCCTCTTCACAAAACTGAAACCAGCACTAGTTTATCACATGGACGTGTGTATAACAGAAGGACTTCATCTCCATCAAGAAGGACTTCTGACAGTCGCAGCTCCTCACCGCCAAGGAGGACCTACAGTTCATCTAGCCAATCACTACTTCATAAATCTGAGTCCGTTATGTCTCTAAATGGACGCAGTCACCACGCACGCTGTGGGTCCCCGATAAGAGAAGGTTATGATATTGAGAGCCAGGCTCTGTTGCGTAACCCATCTGTTAGAAATGGGCAGAAAGATCAAGAACAAGAAGTCCCCATCCATCCGTCTCCATCTAAAAGAGGTCATGATACACCAAGTCATTCCATACTGCGTAAGACTGAATCAAGCCCTGCCAGGAGCAGTCGAGGTCGGGATAGCCGTTCTTCCTCTCCTGGAAGGAGGGGTTATGACACCCCCAGCAGGTATCAGCTGAAGAAAACAGACACCGGTAGCTTATTACATGGCCGTAGTCGTGAAAGTCATAAATCTCCCCCTTTGAGGAAAAGCTACGAGACTCCTACTCAGCCTTTGCTGCACAAGTCTGAATTTAACAGCTCAGTCAGAAGTCATGATAGATACAGCTCGTCATCTTTAAGGAGAACTTTTGATGCTTCTGACCAACGTTTGGCACACAAAACAGAAACTAGCAGTTCCTTCAACAGCAGGAATCAAAACAGCCGCAACTCCTCCCCCTCTAGGAAAGACAGCAGTCATCCACCGGGGTACTCAGTCCTCAGAAGTGCCATTAATGGAGACTCTGGTAATTTCTTTCAGAGAAAAAACACCCACGCTGACACAAAATCCAACTCTGATCGCTCACCACGCTCATGGCGAGATTCAACTCATTCCCTCCGCAGCTCCTCGTTATCTCGGGCTGCTTCGCCCTCTAGACATGGTGGAAGTGGCAACAGATCCACTGCTGTCACCTTGGAACGACCAAGGAGCCCAAGCAGCAACAGATCCAGTGTCGGTAGAAACATCCGCGAAGACCGCTGCCCTTCTCCTAATGACAAGAGGACCTCCCGTCATCCTGAGAGCCCTTCACTTCCCATTCAAATGCAGAGGCACACCTCCTCGCAAAGCTCCATGGAGTCCTCTGAGTCAGGCCGGCTCTCTGTGGGATCTACAGGGCGGAACAGGGAGGCGTATGCCATGATAGCTGATGTACCGAAGGTCAAAATGATCCATCACAGCGAGGCCTCGAGCCACGCGGGGAGGCTGCAGAACCAGCAGTCCGTCCGAAGACAGGAGCTCTTCAAGCCAGCCAGGTCAGACTCATGTTACACCTGCATATGTTAAACTGAGCATTTGTTGAGTGGTATGATTACTCGCCAACATTTTCTTGGAGGATCTATAATCTCTTGCCAGCTTTGCTTCTTCTACTCCATTCAACTGGATTAATTAGAGACACTAATAACCTGTCTGCTGTTTCAGCCACTCCTTGAGCAAGCTTCCCTCCAGAGAGTGGGAAGATACAGGAGACACTGAGAGAGAATGGCACAGTGGGTATCTATCTCGAGCTCACTCCTCCACCTCATTACAGGTAGGCCGGCTCAGGCCCATGCCAGTTAATTAAAGGATGTAAGAAACCCACGTTTTTTTTTTAGCTTCTTGATTTAGGTATCTGAAAGTAAGCAGTAGGGCAGACTGGGAACAGAGAGTGCAAATGGTATAGAAGGGTGTAGGAACTGATAAAACCTTGCAATGGCATTTATTGTTATATTATATTATTAATATATTATATTACCTAATATGTTAATGCCTAACGTCATCTACCACATACCACACATCAGGTTTAAAAACAAAACACCTCTATGGATGGGACATGTTTGCTCAGTCCCGTATTGATTTGGTTAATAACTACAAGCTGTTCTTTTCCAGAGATCGGGCAGTCCCACAGCGGATGAGGGCAGTTCTTGGAAAGGTTATTATCACAGATCCGAACAAATGCAGGTATGTTTACACAGCAAAAATATTTAGTCTTGCTTACTTGCACGCCTTGCATGTGCCACATGTATTTTGCGATTCACCATAATAAAACCGCTGTTTTAATTTTACTGCAGTCCCGCCTATTTAAATATCCCTTTTTGTCACATATTTACCAGTGTTTGCACAGCTCCTGTCTGTAACTGCAAAAGCTTTTTAGGTGCTTAAGGTTAAGGTTGCTGGTGTGTCTGTTCCTACACTCTTTAAATTCTCCTTTTAACAGCTGACAGTCGCGTGTCTATCTTTTTTACCTACACCCTGCAGTCATTTCACAACACTGACTGAACTCTGTCAATTGTGGTCTGCTGGGGCATGTGTTGAAATTCCTGAACTGAAACCAATAGCTACAAGAGAGGCTTTTGGTAGAGGGTGGGGGTGCCACTTTATGTGCAAGAGATTTTCAGACGGGAAAATGTGGCAAGTCTTTTTTGAGAGTTTAGAAGAGAAAGCTTGTCTAAGCCAGGGAATGTCAGGATTTTGTATTTGCAGACTAGGACTTTAGATTGACAGACTTTTTTCCCCCCTCCATATCTTATCTTGTTGGGAATACCTGTGTGGCTTCAGTCAATAAGGAGGGTAAAATTTTCCATGGGAGATTCCAGGGAGACTCAGATTAATCCCCACTTTCTCCCCCGCAGGAGCTCCCCGGACCCCTTTTCATAGCCAGGCAGTTTTTTGGGGGTGGTGGGGGCGACGGAGTAGGTGGTAGGCTTGTTTTCTGAACAGATCTTCGCGGACCCGCCCAGGAAGTGACAGACAGACAGAGAGCGAGAGCAGCGAGCAAACAGGCAGCAGGGCTGAAGCGCTACATTAGCTCCGCTCCACTTGTCACAAAGTTGAAAAATTGTTTTTGCTGTTGTTTTTAAAACGCGAAAAACTCGTCCGCGTGCAGCGACATGGACGCACTCTCCCCTTAACGAGGCGGGGTACGTGCTCGGGACGCTGGCGGTTCGCTTGATTGGGTTAACATGGGTATGAATGGCGGGGTTTCATCTTAACTTTTCCTGCGATAAAGTAAGGTGATTTTTTTAAAAATAGCTAATTAAGCTTGTGCGGTAACAGTACTTTTGTCTTTATCTCACCCTCCCCGGATCCTGTTATCATGACGGTAAGCGGCACCCTCCTTCACTGTACGGCTGTACTTTGAAAACACTTTGTTTTTCCTGCTTGTCACGTCTTCCTGAACCTCTACTTTTCAAACGAAGCCTCTCGGCTAGCCGTTCACTCGGCTCGGTTGGGTTAAAGTGTTTAGCTAGTTTATCATAGATGTTAACGTATATTAGCTTTACAAAGCTAGCTAGTTTTAATGTGGCGAGCGTTTGTTTGACTTCGAGGGGTGTGTACATGAAGTTACCGCTAGCTTAGAAGTGACTTTTATTCGTTTAGTTTTATTTGTGGTTCGTATGGAGAAAAACAAGTAAAGTAACTGCTGTCGAAACGAAATACTTGACACTGGTTTCAAAGCGTGGTGTAGTTTCCTCCCCTTTTACCCTACTGCTACTGTTTACAGTAACTGGCACTAGCTTGTAGCTTGAACTGTGTGTGCCTTTTTTTTATAGCCAGCTGTGACACATGTCCTCTGGTTGCAAACAGGCAGACACTGCCAGGCAAAGCTGGCAGGTGTTTTTTAATAACCTAGAAGTACTGGCTGTCCAAACAATAGTAATTTAGGAGTTGGCCTTAGAATGAGTGTACTGTATACCGGGACACTCTCATTAACAATAAGAAAAAAAGGTGAAACCTGTTTAACCTTAAGGACAAAGCTCACCAGACAATACGTCTTTATAGTGACAGGAAACGGGAGATGAAAAGAAGTGATGTTGTCTGTTCATTTGACTGTTTTCCCTTCTTCAGTTTATGACCTTTTCAAGCAAGGTCACGGTTCTGATAGTATAAGGGTTTACTGCTTAACAGGTGTCCGTTTTTCTACGTCAACCATCTGCTTCCTGTTTCTGCTCATGGGCATGTTTTGACATGATGTGAATAATTTGTAATAAGGTTTGACAGATAACTTTCTGTTGTATTTTAGACTTGTCTTTTTTGTTTTTTCAAGGCATACAATCAGTGTTCATTATGGATTTAAAGCCATTTAAAGTTCGATTGTTTTTCTTAAACAAAACCTATAACAACAGAGCTTAAATACAGTAGCTCAATAAAATAAACAGAGAAAATAGCACAGTAAGGTGCAATTACACCTAAATGAGGAACAGAATTTAAAAAAACAAAATGCTCTCTGTGGGGAAAAAATAAGTCTGGGGGAAAAAAAGTAAAATACATTAAAAGAGCTCAGTGAACAAAGGTCTAAATATGATGCTCGACTGTGTGTGTGTCTACACCCAACAATGCTTCTCAGTTAAAGAGCTCAACTTAATTAAATTAAGAATAAAAGGAAACCTGGGGTTTCTCCCTACATTATTCCTGTTATACTCTGTTGTTGGGAGTCATCAGACTGTATCATTGTTAGATTAAAGGAGATCAGTGGCATATATTAACTGGCTCAAACAGAGAGAAAGTGGGCGGTACCATGGCTTGCAAGAATGCAAATACATAATGGAACATAAATACAGAAAAGGGGTAGTTAAAGATGACAGGACAGACGAGAGAAATTATATTAAGCGTACAGACTTGCAAACAGATGGGAGAAGAACAAAGTAAAAAAAGAGTGGAAAGTCGTGGGGAGCGAGATGCCAGTTGGAGATGAGCTGACAAATGCAGACAGATTTAAAAAGCGAGGAATGTCCTTGTTGGTGAGTGAGAGATAAGCCAAGTGAGGAGTGTATTGCTTGGAAAAAGGAAGAAAAAAGAAGCTGCTGGCTAATCTTCTAATCTGGGATCACCTCATCTTGAAGTACCTAGCACATGTTTTCCTCTTCCTGTCATCGTGTTTGAAGCTAAAGCAGACCTGCTGCAGTGCAATAGAGCAGCACCCTGTTACGTAAACACAGTGCTGTTGATGTATATAGATTGTTGAGTGAGCTCAATACTGTCTGCTTTACCATCTTGTTAAATGTAAAGCAGTAGAGGATGTAATATAATATAAACTGCTTTAACTGATTTGGCCTATCACTTCTTCACACTGGAAACCAAATTATGGCCTCTGTGGCAAAATAAGGCAGGAGTCTCTGGTCTTTATGTACAATGATAACATAAACCTGTAGTGATGTAGCTGCTGCTCATAACATAAATGTTGTTGTAATTATACTACGCTACCCGCTCTTTAATATGGGGTTGTGTGGTTTGTCCACCCTAGTTCGTTCTTTCTGTTTCTGTTCACTTTCACTTTTTCTTCCTTCGTTAAAAAGCGTTGAACTTTTGTTGCATTTTCTTTGGCGACTTTGACTTTGTTCTGCTTCACAGCCCGACCTCCTGAACTTCAAAAAGGGATGGATGTCAAAACTGGACGAGAGGGGGGAGGTAAAGTGCAGCCAAGTCATATCCTCCTGTCACTCCTTCTCCTTTCCTAGCCTCTTCCCAGCATCACTCGTTCCTAATGAGAGAGGCTGTTTGTAAGGCGATAGCAGCAGGTTATCTTTGTTATCATGTTAATAGCTTGGTGGCTTGAGGCATAACAGGTGTGTCCTCTGTTTGAATGAAACGCTTGGGTGGGTGAGAGAGCTTCTCGCTTCACACATGCAGGCTTCCTGTTCCGCTCGTGTTTGTCTCAGCTTTTACAGACCAGGCTCGCTCAAAAAAAAATAGAACATAATAATAATTCTGATACAGTCTTAGATGGCGTGTTATGTTGTTGTTTTCAAGCCATGTGAAAAAGACTTTTCAAAGGAATATGCAGTCATGTGAAAAACTAAGTACACCCTGATTGCTTCCATTCAAATGTTTGCCTTGATTTATTGATCATCAGCAAGTGTGAGCGTATCTAAAAAATAGAAGTTTTGGTAATTTTCTGCTCTAGACGTAGGTTTACAAAGTTGGATCTGAACAAACTACAAGACGTCTGGAGCAATGTCCTTTGGACAGTCGAGACCAAAGTGGAGATGTTTAGGCCTAATATACACCGACATGTTTGAAGAAAACCAAACTCAGCGCATCAGCGCAAACACCTCAGACCAACTGTTAAGCACGATGGTGGAGGTGTGATGATTTGGTCATATTTTACAGCCACAGGACCTGGCCACCTGCGTCAGTCATGAATTCTTATGCATACCAAAGTATTCTACAGTCACTTATGAGACCACCTGTCTGACAGCTAAAGCTTGGATGTAATTGGGTCGTGCAACAGTGCAACGATCCCAAGCACAGCAGCAAATGTACTACAGAGTGGCTGAAAAAGAAGGAATCAAGGTGCTGATATTGCCCAGTCAAGGTTCAGAGCTAAGCCAGGACCTTCAGAAAGTTATGCATAAAAAAATGTGCACAAACCTTAGTGCACGGAAGCAATGTTGTAAAGAAGAGTGGGCCAAATTCCTCCACAAAGACGTAAGAGACTGATAAAGTGAAACAAAAAATTATTCGAATTGTTCCTGCTAAAGGTGGTTCTACAAGCTATCGAATAGGAAGTACTTAATTTTCAACTGGACTGCATAGAGGACTGAAAATCTTCTTTTTTACTTGTCTACATATTTGGCCTTTTAGAGTTGCTGCTTCCAGTAATTCAGTCTTTGTTTCTTTAGTGGAAGAAGCATTGGTTTGTTCTGACTGATGCAGGACTCAAGTATTACAGGGACTCCACTGCAGAGGAGGTATGTATTGAAGCAAACTTGCATTATTTATGCAGACTGTATAAAAGATGGACAAAGCTTATTGGTCAGAAAAGAAGAGCTAATGTTAGAATTGCTTTAATCTTGCATTCTGCAGCAGTTGGGCGATCATATGGCTGGAAATAGAAGTCTATAGAAATGACACTACTGCTCACTTGATTTATGACCTCATTAAATGTTTTTCTAAAGGGTTAATGGTCCTGCTCACTTGTTTTAAGTGTCATTAAATACAGTATAATGTCCTCTTTCTAAAATATGGTTCCATTAGACTCAAAAAGTGATGCATGGTGGTCAACATGTCACTGCCATATGGGTGGGCTGTGGTTTTTCAGTCAGGTTCACCCCTGTAAGGTTGTGAAAATGCTCAGCTTGAGGCCTAAAAGTGGACTTGGTCAACCAGTGCATGACATTATAGTGATTATGTCCATCTTTTATATGCAGTCTAGTTTTTTTAATTTTTTTTTTTTTTTTTTTTTATAATGAGAATATGAAATTGTAAGAGAAGTATGCAAACCATGTTCCTGTGGTTTATGTACAGAAAGATGACTTGGATGGAGAGATTGACCTAAAATCCTGTGTCAATGTGTCAGAGTTTGATGTGGAGAAGAACTATGGGTTTCAGATACAGGTGACTGTTTTTGGCACCTTTTGTAGACTGTGACTGTTTTTCATCTTTATATCCACCCATTCTCATCTTCCTTATCAGTTCCATACCCGCTCAACAGTTCCTGCTGTGTTTTCTTACTAATCACGTCTTACATCTCTGTCAGTATCTCTTCCACCTCTCTCTCTGTATATCTCTTTCAGTTTTTCCTCATCCCAACCCTATTACATAATTTTTCTTTTTCTTTTTTGTTTCCATAACCTATATTTCTTTTGTGTTTCAGACACGGGAGGCTGCATTCATGCTGTCTGCCATGACAGCTGGGATCAGGCGGAACTGGATAGAGGTTTTAAAGAAGTGTATTCGGCCCAGCAGCTCTCCTGACATCACACAGTAATTATGAGCAGACATGTTAACATTAACATTAAAATAAAAAGAGTGTTTATTATCAGGTAAAAACATGCCATACAGTCTGGACAATAATGTTTTGAACTATAAGTTTGTGTGTAATTATGGCAAAATGTAGTTATGATTAGACACACAGGGGTGGCTCCTAGAATCAGAATAGTTAGATAGTTTCAAAAAAGAGAATCTCTTTCTTCCACTCGTTTTTACAGAGGTGGTATTCTGGGGAATACATATGGCCAAACCACAGGAATGCATATATCTTGTAACTTGTCACTGTTCTGCCTGATCACAGGCAGATAGACTTACAAAGAAACTCCATAAAGACCCAAAATGTCTCCCACACACTGTCCAACATGAAGTATTTTGACATTTCAAAAAGTACTTTGTTCTTGAGCAACTTGTGGGAGGTGTTTGTCATAGTAACCATATAAAAATGGATTTATTTAAAAGCTAAACATCTAATAAACTCTTAGTGTTGCTTACAACCTCTTGCCTTGAAGGGCAACATCTAAGAAGGCTGGGCTGAAGTGCTAGCTTACACTAAATTCAAGAGTTGCTTGCATCACATTCTTGGACATTTTCTGTTGACCACACAAGAGTCTGTACATGTACCAGCAACCTGACAAGTCACTTTCTGCTGTGATGGTTCAAAATGAGTCAAAGCGTAATTATTTGGATTATTAATGTTCTGCTTGTGTAATGACTCACCAGCAGCTGTGTTCATGTGAGTGTTCATGCTGTAGAGCAATGTTCAGTCCTGATTAATCTCTGCTGATTTAAATTTGATTTATTGATTTTCTTTTTCCATTATGTATAATTTTTTTTTTTAATTTTCTTTTAAACTTCTCTAGATTACCCGACAGCGACAAGGAAAACTCCCACGATCGCGTTTTGCTGTCCTCTCGTCGACCGACATCGCGCCATGGTGAAGCTCAGTCAGAAGTCCTGGCCTCCACCCCATCTTCTCATCGTAGGTTTGACTACGTTGAGCTATCCCCTGTTCCCGCCTCTTCTAGCCTTCGTCTTGCCAGTCAGAGAGAAGCAGGAGAGGGGCAGGGGAGAGAGCACAGCCAAAGGCAGGAGGAGAAGAACACAAGCAGCCAGTGGGATGCCGTGCTGTCCAGGAAGGGCACCGGATCAAACCAAAAGCTACGCATGGAGGAGGAAATCGAGAAGAAGTGGACAGAGTTTGAACAGATGCCCTTAAAGGAGATGAGCTCCTTACCATCAGTGGGATCACGTGCTTCCGGCCAGACAGCCAATGAGGCGCTGCAGAGGGAGGTAGTGCGTGGAGATGATTTTCCAATTTGCACATGACATAAAATGCAAATTAACTCTTCATCGCTATGGATGAAGTAAACACTTCTTATCGTTTTCCACTGCTTTCGGATGCTTTTCAGCAGTGTTTTCCATCTTAAATAAGATGAAGCACATGATTCAAACGGACGGTGTGGGATTGAGAAGGACCCAGATAGTAAACTGGAAAAATACTGCTGAAACTCATGCCTGCTTTTGGTCTGTGTGTGATGTGGACTTTGTTTTGAATCGTTTGCATTTCCAAATCCTAAGGCTGTCTATACCTGACACACCTTACTATGATTTATAAGCACAGAGAATCCCAGCATATTTAATCTTGAATTACAGTTTTGTTTATATATAAAGAGAGTTGAATGGTTTTTCTTAAACTTAAACCCTGTTAGACCAACTTCATAAATTCAGCAGTGAATAGGGTTAAAGGTCAAGCCCAAGGTAGCTCTGGAGTAAGTGTTTGTGTCATTGGACTGCCTGTAGGAAAGAAATGACTCAAATGTGTGTTGCAGTAAAATGGCACATTGATCAGCTTTCTCCACCAGCTTTCAGTAGGCTTTACCTCCGCCTTTTTCTTCTCTCAGGTGGCGTCACTGAGGCAGCAGGTCGAGCAACTACAGCGGAAGGGAGGGGAAGGCGGCGGAGGAGGTGTGCGGGGTGGCTGTGGCCCTGAGGCACCCTGCAGCCGCAGCCTGTTGGCCATGGAGCGTGCTCATCGGCAGGCCCTGGAAGAGCTGCAGAAGCAACACGACCGCCAAGTCAAGGAGCTGGAGGCCCAGAAGGACAGGCTGCTGCTGCAGGAGGCCCAGGACACAGCGCGAGGTCAGTCAAAAAGCACATCAGCCACATATTAACTGCTAAATTCTGAAGCAATAGCCGCTGTTAAACTAAACTTTTACAGGTTTAATTTAAACTTTTACTGACATTACTATAAATGACCATGATTTTTTGTAGTAAAAGACATAATGTGCAGTGCCTGCCTGTGAATGTTCTTAGTAGAATTGATTTCTACTGTATTATGCCACGTCTACCTGTATACATCCTTCTGTTTTAATGCAGTTGAAGGCTGTGAAACATGTTTTCACCGTGCTTTCAACATGCTTTCAGTCTTTCTTGATAACTTTCCCCTTCTCAGTAAAGTTATGGTGTGATAATGTCACTTACAACAGAAAACATTGTGTAACACTCGAGTTTGTGTTTCAGTGATGGAGGCTTTGAAGAAGAAACACAAAGAGGAGCTGGAAAGAGAAGTTGAGAAAGTGAAGAGGCTGAGCAGCGGCGCGGTGGACTCACAGACTCTGCGAGCTCTGCATCAGTACGTAACTTTAGATCAGATTTTGCCAGTGACTTAAAGATGTACTGGGGTCACACTGATACTTATGGAGACAATGATGATGTGACGGATGATTACATAACCTGTTTACTTGTTAAACGATCAGAAAGCGGCTTAAACTTCCACTGCACCCTTCCTTTTAGCTCGGCCTTCATTGGTAATTTATGTGAACATGTCCTTTTGCTTTTGAGTGGGAGCTACGTGGCCATAAAAGGGTATTCTGTTAAATAAAAGTTTGAATTTGCAGACTCGTTGAAGTAAGGCCATTACCACAGCCGCCTCTTGGTCCTGTCAGGCGCTTAAGGAATGCGGAAGAATTTGGTCATGGATTAGTTTTCTTTTGTAAGCGTCGCAGGCCTTTGACACAGACTGTCTCAGTGGCTGCAGCTGGAACCTGCATTTTAGGGCTTAACTATGTTGCCTACACTGCATTTTTTACCTCTGCATGCTCTTCCTTATTTTTGTGGTCATTGGTTATAAGTAGCAAAGAGGTTTTAAAACCACAGGAGGAAATACTCAAGTCATGAAGAAAAAAAGAGCACCACGAAGGAAACCTACTATACTCTAGTTATATTTTCATAATGTGAAAAAAGGGGTTGTCCAACTCTTTTTTTTTTCTTTTTTTTTTTTATATGAAATATATATTGTTTTGTGTAACTGCTGCTGATGTGTAATAGAGTAAAGAGAAACTTGATGTGAAACGACAGCATTGAAGTTGTTGTATCAGTGGTTTGGTTCACCGAAGCCCCGACGTGAACACAGTTTTCTTTGTGTTGCTGCAGGGCAGAAGCTCAGGCCTCGCAGAGAGAGCTGGCCGGACTGTCTGAGCGCTACTCTCAGAAGTGTCTGGAGCTAAACAGAGCTGAACAGAACAACGCAGAGAGGGAACGGGAAATCAGCCGCAAGGAGAGAGACATGGAGCAACTGAGGAAAGAGAACCAGGTGGGTCAGCTGCAGTAGACTCAGCTGGGAAGAATGATGCATTCACTTTACAGCCCCCAACTAAATATGTGTATGCAGATTTCTACAAACAAACGGCCATTACTTGAAATCACACAGGCCAAATTTTTTCCTTTAGGACTTAAAGGCCCGTTTGACAGAGGAGATGAAACGAATACAATCTGCCATCAGAGATCACGGCTCAGAGGACAAAAACAGGATGCCCTGCGAGCTAGAGGTAACAACTCTTTAATGTATACCTGAAACTGAAAGCATACCAGGCACTTCTGTATCTGCTAGGACTTTTTTTTTTTTTTAAGCAATACCAGCGTGAAACGGTTGTGAAAATCTGCAAGTTGCACCGAGAGCTGCAGCATTAGTTTAGAAGAACAACAATAACTGACAGCAAGCCTAAGAAATGGCCTGCTTTATGGGTGTGTTGTGCTCAGCTACATAAAGATACCTGTTTGTAGTCAATCTGATGCCATAGATGAGGCATTCAAATGAGTACTTGTTATACTTATTATTTTCTCTCATATCTATACTGTTGAAATTGTGGATGCTTACAATGAACATTGCCAAAGATTAGACTTTGCAAAAACTACTTTAGTAAAGTCCAGCGAGCTGTAAATTCCACTACAATCTATTTCTCTGTCGTCAGTACATTCGGCCTTGGGTGAAAAATAAATCTCTGCGAATATAGTTCACTGTAACAGCTGCAGATTATCTAGCATGATTTATGCATTTGGGTCACAGCAAACATGTCAGCAGTACAAACCTCTCCAAATTCAACTGGAGAATGCAGAGTTTGAGTTGGACTCTACGGTAATCTGTCAATGTTTGCAGAAATATTCAAGAATATGCTTCAGCCTGACCGTTTTGGCCTCTCAAGTAAATGACAGTGGTGTTCCGGCCCTTATCTACAACTACATAAATTACAGTGCAGGCTGTTTTGTCATTTAAAGGAAACGCCCACAATATGTGTTTTTTATTTTTTTGTTTTTTTCCCAGGTTCTACTCAGGATGAAAGACAACGAGATACAGTACTTGCAGAAAGAGATCAGCTGTCTAAGAAATGAGCTGCAGTTCCTTAACATGGTAGTGTGTGTGTGTGTGTGTGTGTGTGTGTGTGTGTGTGTGTGTTTGTTTGAGGGGTGGATTTTTTTCATGAATTTACCAATAGGCTGTAAATAAAAGATGCAAGTAGTTATTGTGACCTCCCATTGTGTTGGATTTTCGCTGTTGCCTTTTTGGTGTTTTGAAACAAGGTGTGTTCAGATGAGACGGTAGAGCTTTTAATCAAATGCTAGCTGGGTTAGCAGGGCGCATCTCCGCCCTGCTGCTCCGTGACCTGTCTACAAATACAAGTTAGTTTTTGGCTTGTCATTTTTGGCAACTGCGGCAGTCTGCTGTCATTCAGAACAATCTCAGTGAGGTTTTTGGCAGCACCCTCTTTGTGACCAGTTTCACCTAGCAACAGCTACCAACCACTTTGGTTGGTTTTCTGGGGAGTACAAATCTTTCCCCCTCATCGAGAGGTTTCCAACCATTAGTACCTACTCAGATCGACTTGTACCAAGGTGTTTTTTTTTTTTTTTCTTTACTCAAATGAGGACCAAAATTTACTAAATGAATCGCCATGCTCTGTAGAAGACATATTGACTTTTTAGGTCTGAAGAGCACTGTCATCTTTGATGTACAGTCTATAGGTGAATGCCAACATTGTCATAGCAAATGCAGATCATGAGTAATTTAGCTAGTTTAAAACATGCATGCAAGATGTTTTTTTGTTTTTTTCCCTTCACAGTGGATGTGATGTCACTGAGAATAGCCTAAGAGATTTTCTGTCACTCTGCTCCACAGGAAAAACAGCTGGCCTGTAAGCGATATGGAGAGTTGCAAGAGGAACTGAGTGGGATGAAGGGCCGAAATGAGCGAGAGATTCAGAGTCTAAAGGAGCACTTGAAGCTGGCTATGGCTGCTCTGCAGGAGGGGCAAAAGCTGGGGAACAGCCTAGACCACTGAGAGAATACTTCTGGTACTAAAGCTCTGTCAGACATGGTGACCAGTGCGGACTGATATGGAACAGATGTTTTCTCGTTTGTTTGTTGTTTAGGAGAACGAAAGGATGGTTACTGTTTTTGCTGGACAGTCCCTGCTGTGTGGAGACTTTGATAATGCCTTAAATTTTAATCACTCTGCCAATAAGAGCACAGGAGAGAAGTTTGCCTTCGTTGCTTTCTATTGTGTGGTTATAGTTGTGAAAGAGCGTATTTAAACCTGAAGTATGACCTTTTTCCAAGTAGTTTTGTTCCTTGATATAACCAAGTACTTTCAATGCATAAAACTGTGACTCAAATCTGAAAACAATATTTAAAAACTAAACAAAATCTGCAGTAAAATCACATCTGGCTTTGAAGCCCAGTCTCCTGGGGAAAAACAGTGTTTCATCTATCAGTTTAGTACAACCTGCTACCTCTTTGGACGTTGTTACTGCTTAAACCATGTCACCAGGCTTCATAAAGGTCAGAAAGCTTTGAAGGCAACCTTCTCTCTCTAGCTTGATGAGCAGCATAGAGTAGCCATTAGCTGGTTACGTTACACTGGGCCATATATAATGTACAAAATTGCACTTTTAATTTTTTTTTTTTTTTTAAGTTTGGCTTTTGTTGGTTTTGAGTGGAAGCGGTGTGTATGAGTGCACACTTGGTCTGAAAACTGGAAAGCTTTATTGAGTATCTTTTTTGTTGTTGTTTTTAAATGTGGTATTGTAGATAAAGACTTCATACTGTATCAGCTTTTTCTTTTTTAATTTTTGGATGAATAAACTTCTCATTGGCCCTATGTGCTGCCTGAGACGGCAAAGGTCGGAAGAGCTGCTGTCATCTCAGTTTTCTGTATTACAGCTTTTGAGGCATGTTTACTTTGTGAAAATGGCACACAGTACTTAAGAAACGTATTTGCTGTATTTTTTTTTTCTTTTGAACTGGGAAACTTGCTGATGTTCTGTCGGGTTTGAGAATATAAAATTCAAAAATCTCTATTGGGATGTAAACAGGACAAAACAGCAAAAAATGTTTAATTCCTTGGCGGTTTAAGGGGGTGGGGCTGGATTGGAAGTTGATCTGTGATCGTACAGAAGCAGATTCAGCTCAGCTTTCTTTGGTTGCTTTTAAAGGCTGTTGAATGAATGTTGTCCCGTATCACAGATGTCCTCAGTTTTAAGCCATGGCTGAGAACTCTCAAGCCTCCAGTCTCTCCTGATCATTATTGGCATACTGTGTGCCACCATCACAGCAAATGACAGGTGTTGCATCAATGAGCCAGTTTTTTTGTATTGACGGTATGTATTGCGATAAAAAGAATTATCTAACTTTTAAAAACGTGTTCATATTTAATGTACAGTAGAGCCTTTGTCATCTTTGTAAATAAACATTTTTGCAATCAATAAAAGACGTTCAACAGCACATAATGTACGTTTCATTTCTGCAAGATTGTATCCGCCCAAAACCTGCAGACGTTTGTGTTTTTCAGTTCTGTGCTTAATCTAATGTAAGGATACGTTTCATAAAGAAAAAAAAACCCTGCATGATGTTGGAGATGTGAGTACAGGTCCCACTAAAGGCTGTCAGGCCTTCATGCCACCCTCACAGAATCTATTTCTCACAATTTGGTCAGAAATATGGACACAAGTTGTCAGCTGTAGGTCACTTTATAGAGCAGTGGTAGTCGTCCTGATGCTGGTGTGATGCCCTTCTTTGAGCATCACACCAGTAGCAGGCCTGGTCCTGGTTCTTGGGCCTAATATCTCGCATGAGAACTGAACAAGCTTCTCGGATGAGAGGTGAAATGTCTTCAAGCAACTTAAAGAAGTCCAGACGCTTTTCTTTCCAAGCTCCTTAGACTAACTAATATCTCCTTCATGTCCCATCCTGAATGAAATGGACTCTCTGGACTGCAGGTCTCATATCATAATGCTAGCATGAGAAAAATCAGTTGGGTTTTTTTTTTCTGGGGGGGGGCACACAGCAAGAGTCTCTGGGAATGACCTGTAAAACCATCTTTTAGGAGGTTGTCCAGTTTGACCTGTTGTTACTTTTCTTTCCACCAGAGCAAGTGAAACGGATCCACAGTGGTTTCTGCTTCTTAACTGGACAGGTTGATATCCCTGAAGTTTAACAAATTTTGTGTTATTCTGTAATGAAGCGTTCCCTTCATTTTGTGAGCGGTGTCTTGAACCAGCCGTACCTCTAGGTGGCAGCAGAGCGCTTTCAGCACTAATTTAATGAAACCGGAAAATAGCAACAGTAGCAGTTATGGCGTCCACAGCGGCGACCCGGACGGCAGCTGGTGCTGCTAAAGTCGTTAAACCGATTTTTAGCCGTGATTTGGACGAGGCTAAGCGCCGAGTCCGGGAGTTATACCGAGCATGGTACCGGGAGGTCCCCAACACAGGTACGTGTGCTCCCTTTAGCGGGTAAACTGTGTGGAAGAAGCGAGGCGAGCGTCAAGGTCGCGTCTATGGAGCGGTGCAGAATAATTAACATTAGCTGCTAGCACAGAGGATCCTGAATATGACAATGTTTTAAAGACTCTCTCCTCTCTTGTGTCAGATAGAGATGGTGATGTTTCCGTTTAATCTAAACTGTAAAGGGAAGTTCATGACTTCAAAGCAACCTTTAGATACTGACTCTAGCTAGCGTTCATTTTGGCTCCAGGCAGATGAGGCTGCATCGAGGATTATGTACTCTGTACTTTATGTCCACACATTTTAACTTAAAATCATACAAACAAATACAGAATCGATTAAAAAAAGAAAAGAGGTGCATATATTACGTTACGTTGTTGTGTGGGTTCATGCTTACAGAAGACCTGTTACTTTATTGAATATAATATGTAAAGCAGCTTCGTAACACCCGTAGTTAGCAAGAATTCCATGTTCAGCATTCACTTTGTTTTGGCTCCTAGCAGGTGGTTACTTACACGGTTACCCATCAGATCCTTTAAGAGGTTTATTTAAGGTGTACATCTAAGGGGTACATTAAATCTTCGGATTTTTAAAAGAACAATTTTCCTATATCCATATGCGGTGTAAAAATGTTGAACAGTACAAGTTTGGAATTAAATATATATATTGTTTTATGTGCAGACTAGTACATAGTTAATTATGTATATTGTCTGATTACATGTTATATCGAGGAACACTGATGAGTAAATTATTAAATAGCATTAAGGGAGTAGGATTAAATAAATGTGTACTTTAGACCTTTTCGAACATGTAAATTGTTCGCTGTATAGATTTATTCCTTGCAACGTGATTTTTTTTCTATTTTGCTTTCTGTTCAGTGCATTTTGTTATTACGATATTATTACTATTTACCTCTTCAAAATCAATCAATTACAAACAGAGTGATTTCCTTATGTTTAACACCCAAATGCTGATGATCATCTGATCTGATGTAGCAAAACAAATATGGCATAATGATGATGATGAGTGGCAACTTTGCAAAAACAAAGACAGTAGGACAATTTTATTTCAAATAGCCGCTGTAGATTGATTTAATTCATGCAGCTGTAATAGTAACATTTAGGAATGATGTCCTGGATAAAGTGTGTGTAGCAGAACCAAAATGGCTCTCCGTTTGTGTCTGTTCCTCTGCAGTCGCAATGTTTCAGCTGGACATCACAACACGCCAAGGAAGAGACAAAGTTAGGGAGATGTTTGACAAGAACAAGCACATCACCGACCCCCGTGTGATCGACATGTTGGTCATTAAGGTAAAAAGCAGCACCTGTGACAAGAAACAGTAAATATGATTTTTCTCAAGGCGGTGTCTCTTAGGGCTCTGATTGCTGATTAAATCTAACTTAGAGCCACACTGAGTTGTTTACTTCACGGTGTGTTGTGGTGTTCTCCGTTTTTTGTGTGTGTGTGCTATTTAAAGGGGAAAATGGAACTTCAGGAAACGATCCACGTCTGGAAGCAGAAGACCCACATAATGCGCTATTTCTACGAGTCTGAAGAACCTCGCCCCACCGACTTCCTGTCCAAATTCTACCGGGGACACGACCAATGAACTGTACAGCTCTCGGCCTGCCCTGTGACCTGTTTTTTGGTTGTGTCCAATTTGACAGCTGTTTCTCTTTATTGTAAATATACACTTAACAATCACCTATCTATAGTTCAGTCTCTTTTTATTATTGATATTGTCAGTTGGATCAATTAAAGCCATCAGCACACCATGACTGAACGTGCAGATGCTGTTGTGAGCGGGTTGTTTCAAACAACATAAAGCTTTTTCACTGCAGACAGTAGGAAAAGCATGTGAGAGCTGAATCTTCATTATTATTATTGATTTCATCAGTTTTATTATTATTTTTTTCCTGCTGCTATGAAAAGCTTTAGTCTTGTATTTGGAAAATTGACATTTCCAGACCAAAACTGAGCCGAAAGCTCTAACAGTAAGAGGGACAAATAACATTTTACAGTCTGGATTTTGTCCTCCTTAAGAAGGTATAATCCATAAAACTGGACATGAAACAGCTCCTGGGAATAACTTAACAGCTTTGTTCCAAACAAGTTTCATATTTCATGCAATGAAGTGTTTTAAACAGTTGATAGAAAATTAAATTTTATTGAAATCATTGTGTTCTGGTATCGATGTGTAAGATGTGAGTAGTGAATGACAAATACAGTACAATAAGATCAGCCCGGGGCAGCAAAAACCCTGAATCTAGTGCACAAAGACGCAACTCCGGCAAGGTGTTAATCTGCTGAGATGCTCACTGACGCTGGGCGGTGGTCATCGTCACACAATACACAATCTGTGAGGGGCAGAAAAAGTGTGTTGATTTATTTTTACACTATAAAGGCCTGTAAACGGTTACATCTTAATATGAGATGTTTAAGAACTGCTGCAAAAGCCTGAAGAAAAATAAAGCAGACAGAAGCATTCAAGCTGCTAATGTGAGCGTAATGTTTTTATTACAGAGCTGAAGCTCTGAGCAGCAATCTTAAAGCCTGGTCGGCAACAGCAAAGGGGACCTATTGTACTGATTGGTGACCCCTCACAAAGATTGTAAAATGACTATGTATTGATTTTCCTTCTTTTTGACTCGCATGGATTACTCAGTGTTTTTCATAAAAGCATCCATCACTATTATAGTACACATATATATGATAGAAAACAAAGAATCTTAATAGGTACCTTTTAATGAAGCATGTTATTTTTTTTAATTGCAATGGTAACTCCCACATTTCAGTCTGTACTGAACAACACTGTACAACACAGACGGAGCAGGGAGCGTGCACTCTGCCACACCCACAGCGACAGCCAGCGATACCTGCTAACCTGAAGCTTTCCAGACCCCCTCAATCATCATCATCGTCGTCCTCGGGGACGAAGATGTCGTGCTCCTCCAGGAGGGCGGCAAAGTTCTTGCTGATCTGCGTCCCCACATACAAGAAGGGTACCACTATCAGGGCGATCCGGATAAGGCCGAAGGGGGTCTGCTCCCCGGTGTCACACACCCCACCACAGAAACAACAACGTTATTTAACGGCGCTCGTGAGACTACACCTTCCGAGGATCTGATTTCGTAACACTGCGTGCAAATGAGACTCACCTTTCTGGGTTTGGGGAGCATAGCACCGGACGACGAGCACACGGCCGTCCGGCACGCTGTCACGGTGTTCCCCGGTACACTGGAGGGGGTCAGCGGGGATCTGCGGGGGGCTCTGAGGATAGACAGCCTGACGAGGCGACTGAGGGCCGACGCCATGTTTACAGCGTTTGACGATGCAGCGGCAATGCGGAAAACGAACCGGAGATGAATTGTGATGTGCAAGAAGAGGGCGGAAACAGCGCCCCCCTGTGGTGACTCAACAGCACCGCGTTTTTGTTTTTATTTTCCCGACTGCATTTCCCAAAGTTGAAATAAAACACGGAGGCTATACATTGCGCTTTACTTTGTCTTGCAGCTTACATTTAAATATCATAATCCTTAGCAAACAGCGGTTCATTCATCTTAAAAAGTTCAGACGGCAAAAAGGCAAATCAATAAATTACTGTACAGCATTAAATATTTACAGAATTCTTATACTAACTAAAACATCAAGGAGCAGAAGAACAGTAATCATGACAAAATGCATTGAAATAGTGGACCGTACCACACAGTAGATACTGGAATTACGAGAGATGCATGCTAGACATGCACTGTTCAAGTGTTAAGTTACTCCGCTGTTGTCAAGTGAAGAAACAACCAGGTAAAGATCAGACTTCCTAAATGTGACTTAAATTATTTAAAGAAAGTTTCAATTTAAAAAAACAAAACAAAAACAGATGTCTTTCTCAAGTACCAGAAATGAAATTTGACTTTTGTTTGAATCAAACGTGATGTAAACAGCTTCGTGGATGAACTGCCATCATCGCCCCGGTGCAGAGTCATCCGCAGCTTTTCGTCCCTTTCATCCTTACTCAAGTCCTTGTGGCTGTACCGCGTACTTGTGAGGCAGGGTCGTGGTAGCAGAGCTGGCTCCTCGCTACAGAGTTGAGAGAGATTCACTCGTCAAAATTAGCGACACTCCAGATCTGACTGTCCGCACCCTGCGATTCCCTTTCTCACCTGATGTCTGAAGGTCAGATGTCTGAAGAACTTGCTGACCTCACCGGGTTTAAGGGCTCCCGCGGTCTTGCTGCCATCTCCTATCCACACAGTTTGCCCTTTGGTGATAGCAGCTCTGAGGCTCACACACTTGACTATGTAAGTGCTGGGGACAGAGTTGGGCATGGTACTGGAGGACACTGTGATGTAGGATGCGTCTTTCTGATGGTCTTGGTAGCGCACTATCAGTGAGGAAGAGTGGTCATTCATTAAAAAAAGTACAGAGTACAGTACAGAGAGAGGCTCTGTTCTATGTTTCTTTTTAAAGGCACGGTGGCGATTACCTGCAGATGTGACTGCTGTGTCTGTGGTACTGGCGAGCTCCAGCAGAACTGTGGGATATGTAGGATGGAGCAGGTAGAGCTTTCGAATGAGAGGCTCTGCCACGGCAACACCCGGCGACACCTATAAACAGCCGGAGAGCACATTTAGCACAAAAGACTCCTTAACAGAGTCGAGCACAATGGAGTAAAATGATCACAGAGGGCTCCTCTTCCTGGGTTCTCATTAACCTAGCAATTCTATCTGAGGAAGACTTACGGTTGTCTTGGTAACATTCTTCTGTGCTTTGATTGGATCGCTGGCCCAGAACAGGAAAGCGGATTGGCCCGTGGACGTGGAGATTGCAGAAGTTTCTATACGAAGATGGGGACACACGAACTCGGCGGCCCACAAACGGGTCCCATTCGCCCCATCGATGATTAATGTCTGAAAGACAAAGAAGAGGAGGAAAAACCACCAGTAAGATCGGAGCAGATGTTACATGTCAGCAAAGTAATTTCAGCCCTGAGGGGGAAAAAAGCATGAAAGAACCTTTGGTTTGTTTGTTTTACCTTCATGACTCCGTTTGATGAATGCTGAATGAAAAGATCGAGGATTCCATCGCTATTGAAGTGTCCTGCCACTGGTTGACTGTGACATACAAATAAGTATTTTAGGAACGCATATTTTTCTAGTTTTCCAAAGGATGGGACAGATGTTTTGGTGGAATGTGATTTTTTAAAAAAAACAACAACAAAGATCGGGGCATGCAGCTAAAATGAAGTCAGGGAAACCATATCTGACTGAGTGCTCTTCTCTCTAATGATTTTGCATTAATCACACGATTACCACACAGAAAGTTGCTAAAACAACAGTTACATGAACTATTGAAAACTTCAGACCACCTCATGGCAATAGTAAGGCGCCCCTCGCCAAAATATAATTTTCAAGCACATCAGTTTGTTCAAACCTCACCACCCTCAAGTGGTTGCTGCAGGGGGGAAAAAATAAACAGGACTGTACCTTTGACTGGAAGCTGTTTTGTAGGTCCATTTCTTTCGCAAATTCTTCTGCCGGAGCAGTAACTGTACGCTGCCTCCATACACCAGCACCCAGTCACTTCTGGTGGAGTTCAGGTTCGAAGCGGTGTCCAGGTTGTTGTGGTTTCTGCCAAAACCAGCCACAAGAGGGAGCAGGAACCTGGCCTGGTCATGGTCACGTGGGCTAGAAAGGACACAACAAAGATCTGATTTTGACTTATTTTAGACAAAAACATATATCTAGTAATCTGCTTTCTACTTTAGTGCCAGCTGGTTAAATGTATTTGGTATTTAACAAACAAAGAAGAGTTTGCACATTGAAAACAGATCTATGCATCAATAGCAGACACCCACCTGTAAATTTGTATGATGGAAGAGAAATTGTCCTTCTTCATGCCCTCCCACCCTGAATCCTTCTTTCGAAGCGCCTGAGTTTCGGGCAGTTTTCCAGTAGCCTGAAAGTAGATGTCTCGCAGGGAGACGGCCTTCACATTACCTAAGGGAACACACGATGACACAAGGTCCTGTGAAACCACCATTAAAATAACTTCAAGGGTCACTTCAATAGTTCTTAAATGAGCTCCTCAGAATCAGTTGTTGTTGTTCAATAACTTTAGTATATTTAATGAAAATATGCTTAATTTTATCTGATTATTTTCCCAGTTAGAAAGCTGTGAATGTCCTTCAAGAAGCCCGGAGAACTATTCCTGGCGACTACTTAATGAAATCATAAGAAATCTGCCTAAGACAGATCAGGCTGTGTTGTAGAATAAAGGTGGTCATACCAAATTTTGACTTTCAAGCTGGTTAGAAAACTGTGTTTGCCTAATACAGGATTTCCGTGTGTTTGCACCTGTTTCCCATTTTGCTAGAAAAATATTATAATATGTGTCGTTATAATCAAAACTCTTGCAATATGAGCACACAGAAAAGCTCATGGGGTGATTCTTTTTGGAGCAATCTTTAAGTATTTAAGCAGTTAACCTCATGGTAGTGAATCTAAAAGAAGGAATGAAAGAATAGGAAAGAAAAATATTCCGCTCTTCTCCCCTCTGCTCTTCTTCCCTTTTCTGGGAGGCAGTGGAGAGGTAGAGCGTACAGCTCGATCCGGCGGAGAGGTGTTGGAAGCCAGATCGGGTCCCCCCTTCATCGCAAGGGGGGACCCGATCTGCCTTTCGTTGAGGCACACAACAATGTGTGCCGCTAGTAAAGTTTCTGAGCTGCTTTTCCTCATAACAGCCACCCCCCAAGATTTTCTCCATTTAAAGCAGCATTGTCAGGGATTGTAACATCTAGTCCTTTTACTGAAACGTCACCTAGACCAAACAGGATGTAGTATACTCCTTGTTGTGTCTCATATAGCCAGGGACCAATCAGCGTCCCTTGGGCTGTGACGTTGAAAGGCACAGCACGTCCGAGTAACGCTCCCGTCTCTCCAGAGATCAAAGTCAGAGAGAGATCGAATTTCTGAAAATACACAAAGCAGCAAAAAATAAATAAAAATACAAGCAAACTGTAAATTCTTCAGCTCGTAATGATTGTTAAATGAATTAGAATGAATGAATTGTGCTTACGTGAACACTACAAAAAAAAATAATGCTCTGCAAACTGTAACATGCATCAATATAGCACATGAAGAAATAAGGGAGGCTGGCATACATCATCCGCTGGCAGGGTGGCTACAAGCAGATCTGGGTGTGAGTCGCCCTGGAGGTCTGGAAGTAACACTGCCTGAGATTCAATGCTCTTAATTGATGATGACCACAGCGTCTTTCCTGTGGAGGGAAAGGAAATATCTTTGAATGCTTAGAAATGAATACTTGCAGTTGATTAATTTTATTTACTTCTGCACAGCTGGGACAGCACTGAGTCCGACCTGTGGTGCCGTTGACAGCCATGATGTAGGATTTGCAGATGAGGAGGCACACGGGCGACGGCATGGTGCTGTACTGCAGACCACACTGGATGTACATCACAGCCTCTGACATGACTTTTTTCCACAGCACCTTGCCGCTGACGGCAGAAAGGGCCACTGCACTGTAAACTGGGATGAAGCGCATACACCATGTATAAATATCAAAGAGGTTACAGAGAGAGAAAGCACACAGAGTCATCTTCAATGACTTTTTGCTGCCAGTGGTAGTGGATCACTGCACAAATTGTATGGAATAATGAAGGACTACATCCAAATTCTTCAACATCACCTCAAATCAACAGCTAGACGGCTGAAACTCAAATGCAGTTCAGTGTTCCAAGAGGTCAATGATCCCAAACACACATCAAAACCAGTTTTGAAATGGATAAAACAGGTTAACATTAGGCTTCTGAACCTCAAATCTACTATCGACTACACTTAAAAACCCGGGTCCATGGTTGGAAACCAACCAATTTAAAGGAACTCCACCAGTTCTGCAGAAGCCAATCAGAATGAAGCCAGAAGCAAAATAAATATACACTTGTGCACACGGTTCTTTTTTTTTTTAAAGTAATTAAAGATGTGTGCTGTACAATTATTCCAGCCTGGAAAAAGAAGAGTTCAAAGAAACCACTGAAAGCCCAAAATTACCATGACACAAATGCTCATGATGAGTAAGTAAACTTCTGATCACAGCTGTGGATGGGTACCGGCATGAGGCTGCAAAGATATTTACATATCGCACATACTTTGTGTGGTGTGGGTCTCATTGGTCGATTCGGTAACACCCAAGAACACATCCTCCACTGAATCACCATCAACATCCCACAGTGCCAGCGCGGGTGGCGTGACACCTAAAAAGAAAAAAACATGAACACCACCCACTAACAGAAGCAATGTTTCATGTGTAAACAGAGCATGTGATGGGTAGAAAGATGTTTCACAAGCCTGTGTAATGACAGGTGGAAAATTACAGGGTTAGGCACTTTGTCTAGCCTCGACGACTCCTGAGTAAGCCTTATTATCGTGGCACCACTCACTTTAGATATCAGCAGAGGAGAGCGAGTTCTTATCAAGCACTGGCTGTTTATTTTTCCTAGTTTACTCTGGAGCTAACTACAGGCCTACTAATCTGTATGCTATGTTACATGATGGGCATTAATAAAAGAGTCCCTAAATGTGCATTAATGTTCTTACCTCCTGTCCCTCCCAGTGCTTTCTCCCACTGCAGCCTCTTTTCCAGGTCTCCCTTCTGGCATGGAATCAGGAACGCACAGAGCAACACAACCACTGTGGCACACACCAGAGGCACCAGAAAAAACGCACTTCGGATAGCGTTCTTCACCCTCAGCCTTTTTTGTTCATCAGAACTGTGAAGCCCTAGCCCAGCACCCCCCATTGCTCCAGGGCCCCCTCTGTCCTCCCGCTTCCTCTCTCCGTCCGAGTCCCTGTGGCTCCAGTACTGCACTCCCTTCATGTCATTCCTGTCCTGCCTGGATTTGCTGGGGAGTCGCTCCCTCCACTCGTCCTCCTCTTCGTCCTCGTCCTCGTCTTGCACCCCGTCTTCCGCGCCGACAAGTCTTCTAGATCGGCCGCCGCGCAGCTTGGAAGACCCCGTGCCCAGGCAGCTATCCCTGCCGAGACCATTTCGGGGGTAGTTGAGCACAAGGTCATCCTCTTCGCTCTCGTCATCACTATCTGCTTGGGTGAGAGGGTCATACTCCCCGAGCTCCGAGCCCTTCTTCCCTGCAAAGACACACAGAAACTGCTCATTAGGAGTACACTGGTTTGAACATGACAGACAGATTCAGACAAATGCTACAAAACTGAACAGACAGCTCTTCACAGTACAAAAGAATAATGACCCAAAGCAAACTGCGAAAGCAACCCGAGTTTCTCAACACAAACAAATTAGATATTATTCAATAGCGGAGTCAGTCACCTGATCTAAACACAATGAAGCACCTATAGAGGAGCTAACAAAACTGAAATCAGAGACCCACAAAACAAGCAGCGACCAAACGTGGCTGCAGTAAAGGCACGACAGAGCATCTCAAGGGAGAAAACACAGCATTTTGTGACGTCAGTGGGTTTTAGACCTCAGGCAAATAGTGACTACAAAGGATTTTCATGCAAGTATTAAAAACTATACTTATATTTAAACGTTAATTTAATATATAATATACAATAATTTTGAGCCTCTGATGTTTGATTACACCACTTTACTACCATACTGTAGAGGTGGGCAGAGGCAAAACTAGAAAAATAGTGGATCTAATGCATCCACTTAACACACTGGTTACTGCTACAACTACACGTTTCTTTTCCAGCTATTTATTTATGAGTGACTTATGTATGTATATATATATATGTATATATTGTACTATTCTTAGTTAGCGTATTGTCTGTCTTGTCTTAATGTTGGTTTATAATGGAGCACTGTAACAAAAAACAATTTCCCCCAGGGATCAATAAAGTATTCTGATTCCTGTATTTTGAGACATTTTTTTGATTGTAGCCCCCCTATTGCACAATAACACACTTAAAACAACAATAAAAAATAAAAATAGTAATAACACGATGACGTTAGCTTGGTTATTTTATTTCATCAATGCTTGTCAGCATTTTTTTTTCACATTACAGATTTCTTTAATTAAATAGAAATACCATTAGAAGAAAGAATGGAAAGAAGAACAGAATAGAATAGAAATAGTATTACCGTAATACAGGCAATGATGGGCATCACTGTTTCCAGTAGGATATTGTCGCCAGGTCTGAGCTTGTATTATGTATTTGTCATGATTTTTTTTTAGTGGTGAACTGTCTAACAGCAGGTTGTTAACATTAACGAGCAGCTAGCCGTCATTCAGCACCACCACACAGCGCCGTCAACGTGCCGCTCTGACGCTGCACTACACAAACAGAAAAACTGCGGCCATCTGATTTGACTAGGATTAAAAAATTGGCACGAGAAATTGGCAGAGATAAAACGGAAAACCTGACAACTGCGTATGACAAGCCAGTAAAATCAAATGACTTCGCTACATTGAGAAGGCTGAGAAGCGAAATGGGAGAGCACAGACTATCAATGAAGCTAAGCTCCGTTACGTCTGCACATTGGTCTGATAAATAATACAAATCAGTGCGGCATCTTACCGGGCAGTTTGAGGGCACGGGACAGCGCTGCAGCCATTTCTCCTCTAACAGAGCCGACGTGAGGTAGCAGTGATGTACGAACCCACAGACCCACCGAACCAACAGTTTGGCTTTGCGCCAGACCATTTGCATCATGGGACTTGTAGTTTATGAGGAACTCTTGTTTTGCGACGTCTGTAACTGTACATATATATTTATAAACAGTGTAAAAACATCATGGACATTGACTACATGCTAAATTTGAAATCATCACATCATTTTTGAACGATATAATTACCCTATAGATGATACATGAAGTAAATATTTATGCGGCATATTTATTTGCTATATTTCGCAATATCGTTGTGTTCTTTTGCACTTTGGAACTTGGGGCATGCTCCCCCACGATGTAATTACCATACCTAACACTCCAATTACAAGTTTATTACCTTCGGTAATATATGTATGTTAGTGGAGGACAGCAGCTTTTTATTTTGACAGTGTTTGGGACTCGGGGAAGGTCCTTGTCCCACGAGGCATCTCGCAAAGTAGGCGAGTCACCTCAGCAGGCAGACCTGTGCCCTTTCAAAAATTAATCTCGTTAATTGTACGAGGACACGGGCGTCACCCCGCGTCGTTATTTTCCTTACTCATCAGTTTAAGGCATGACCCAACTACGGTGGAGGACGGGCATAGACCACGTACACAGGCACTCTCTATTATGGTTTCAAATATAAGTTTCCTCCATTGCGTTTTTTTAGTTTCTGTCGAATTGTCTTATTTCCGTGAGTAAAGAAACGATCGATTAGCCAGATTCTGACCCTTTTAATAGTTATATGCAATGTTTATGTCGTAAAATCGCTGCGCTATGTGACACAAAGGATCATGGGTATGCAGGTATGCGCGCTATTCGTATTTCGTCAAGACTAATCGATCACAGATTTATTACGGTAGCAACACGGTCGTGTTTTAATTGTCTTTGTGTGTATTTCGAAGACGACAACGTTAGCTATTTCGAATCTTCTATAAAATATCATAATTCTTCAAATAGCCATTTTGGATTTTGGCCCAAATCAGTTCCCGTAGTCATAGCCCCCAAGAAATCTCAGGCGCGCACGCGCTTTTGGAAAGTGTGTGAGAAAATGGCAGACGTCTCTCTGGATGAAGTTATACGACAGCGCCGTATTAACGTCAAAGCTGCAGCGAAAAGGTATTTTTTGAGTGTGGGGAGACTGGTGCATGTGTGTTTATTAAGGATTTCGAAACTTGTAGTAACATTTCTAAGCGCATATCGAAAACTTAGTGCTGCTTGTAGCTACTCGACAGTCGTAAGCTAACGTTAGCATGTTACAGCTAGCAGCGATTACGGGCTGAAAGCTAGTCTAATAGTGGCTTCAACAAACTGTAGGCCTTCACATTTGAAGCCATTCATATTGGAGACAAAGAAAACGCAGTTTAATCTCGGAACCACTCTCCGCTTAACTAAACAGATTTCTTTGTTTAAGTCTTTAAATTGCTCGTCTCTTTCAGCATTTTGTTTGTAGCTTCACTCGTCAGGCTTGGCTAACTAGCACGCTAGTGCTTTTGTTGGCAACAAATCGTAGTTTTGTCCTCACGTAATGAACAAATGTGGTAGCTGGAATGGGTAAAATTTTCCATAATTTTCAATAATCCATAAGTTTCCATAATCATCTGAGAAAAAAAAATCATATTCAATGTGTTTCTAGAAGTGATTGTAACGTGGAAGGTATCGCCCTAATGCATGTTGTTGTGTTTGTGTTGTTGTTGAACCTAATGAAACCTTGTTTTTCTCAGGCCAGCGTTTGGACGAGGTTCAGGAGGAGATGGGAAAAGTTTTGATGCCAGACAGAAGATTGGAGTTAATGATGTGAGACAGAGGCTTGGAGGAGGCACAGGTAAAGTCCAGCAGATCAGTGGGTGTAAATGTTACTTTGTAATGAGCAAAGTCATTGTCTTAAAACTCTCAATTTCTCCCCTTAGGTTTTCAAGTAAAAGATGCCAGAGAGAAGCTGGGGCAGAAAGATGCTCGTTTCAAAATCCGTGGCAGGGGAGGAGCAGGAGTGGTGCAAGATGCACGTCAGATGATCAACTCACGCAAGCAGGGACAGAGTCAGTTCACCGTCTCTGCACCGACCACACTAAAGACAGCAGTAACACAACATTTACAGAGCCAGACGCTTGTGCCGCAGATACAGATACACACCAACAACAATCTTGCTGGTGTGAATACAAGGCAGTTTGGTTCTAATGCACAAGGACCGAGTCTGAAGGCCAGTGCAGTACCACAGCTGAGCAATAATGCAAGAATGATGGATGCTCGTGATAGGCTGAGCCTCAAGAGGAGCATTGGAGGGACACAGACACAAGCAGCAGTTGCACCACCTTTAAAGATAACTAAGACCATCCAGGTGAGAATAAATAAATCAGGCTTGTCCATATGTATGCTTGTAGAAATATACAGTCAGAACTTCCTTAAGTAATGTATTATGTTTCTTTTTCCAGCAACGTCCAGTAGGGATGTTAGGAGGAATACGTGCCGCTACACAGGTAGATTAGTTTCTCTTGACATATTTAAATGTAACAGGACATTTATGAGCCCATTTCTAAAGGTTTAAGATATCATACTAAAAGGATTACTTTGTTTTTCTACAGCCTACTCTAAATGAGCATGATGACGCCCCGAATAAACAGTTAAAGATCACAACTGCAAACAATTTGTTACAATCTCGGGTAAGATGTTTCTCTGTGACAAGGCTACATGTGGGCCTTTATACAGAAACTTCAGCATGTCTGCTGTGCGTACCTACATGAACTAGAGTGTTATCTATCTTGTCTCTTTTTTTCACACAGCCTGGTACAGCAGGCTCAGCTTTCTCCATGTCAGCCCCCATCACCAAGGTGGTTAAGAATGATGCTTACACGGCCCCACGGCCCGCTGTTCCTGTGGCTTCTCCTCGGCCCACTACCAGCCTGGCTGCCACTCGGTCTTCAGCTGCAGCCTTACAGCCAGTCTCTAGGACTCTTCAGCAAAGCACAGCAGAAACCAGTGCAACAGCTCCTCCTCCTCCTCAGGTAAATCCATTCATTTTTATCTGCAGCTCAGTGTGTGTTCTTTCAAATTGTGCTCATATAACTTGTGTTATTATGGTTTTTATTATTATAATTGGTCTTTTGGCTTGATGCAGCAAGTCAGACAAGTTTCTAATATAACAACTGCATCATGCCCCAGACAAAGGAAAATAATTGATTTCCTTTAATTGCTTTATATATAGCTGGGATGTGTGACATATAGTATTGTCACAACACTAGAATTTGAAACTCGATACTGATACCTCCCATTTTCAATACAACATCAAATATTTTGGCCATTTGCCCATAGTGCTACAACAGCAGTCCTGGCAATAAGGTCTTTTTTTTTTTTTTTTTGCAAAGTTAACGTCTTACCAGCCGGCTCACAGCTGGCTACAAAAAAAAACAAACACATTTTAATAAATTATTGTAAAAGTAGAAAAGCTATTTTATCATATTGTCCACATCTGCCATTTCTTCCCTGTTCACACTGCTCTGCCTCAGTCTGCAGCCCTTCTTCTCCTCAGCTCTGCTCTTCAGGCCCGTCTGATTCTGCTGCTCTGAATTTTACTCTTTATTTTACTCAGATTAGTTCTCCACACTCTGGACTGACATCAAATTCGGAAATGCGAGCTTTACTGATCTCTGAAATTCCTCTTGAAGTGTTATTCAGTGTTAACTACTTCAGCTGTTAGTGAAGGGAGTAGCTGTGTGTCTGTCTGCACCTGTGCTGTGGGATCTTAAATCTTAATTTGATATTTTTAATATCGATTAATACCCAAGTATTGATTTTTATTTGACAATATTAAAAATAACTAGCGTAATTTTAAGATAAAAAATTTAAATCTTCAAGATAACAAATAACTAATGTTGTAACAAAAATGTAGTGGAATATAGACTATGGCCACTTTTAGAAACAGTCCCGCATCCTGCAGAAATTATGCCGACAGTCAAAGGCAACAGCTGCTGTCAGTCTGCAGCTACATTTCTGCCACATTTCAAGATCTGCCAGCAGCCTGTCTTCATACAGACCCTTTAATTTTTACTTGCTCTTAATTCAATAAACAGCTGTCACTTTGTAAAACATTGTGGAGGTAAATCTTTTCTGTTTGTTTCATGCTTAAACTTAAACCACCGTTTAATATGTTTAAAGAACTTTGATTGGCTTTTAACTGTTATGCTCATACTATCCTTGCCTTTTTTGCCATCCATGCCACACCACAATGAACTCTTCTTACATCCGTAGATTTGCACATTTAAAGGGAAACGTGTAACGTGCAAAAGGCTAACAGGTGAAAATACTGAATGCAAGATGGAATGAAAAAAAGAAAAAAATTTTTTTCTTTGGTTGTTTTTGTTTTTTAAACCTGGCTGCAGACTCTTTATCAAATAGACCCCTGCAGTGATTCTGTTACATGTATCAGTTCGATTGATATTTAATGTGTTCACACAATCTTTACATTTACTTGACTGTTTGGTTTTGTCATTTTTCATTTCAGCCTACTTTTAGTCCTTTGGAGGGGACAAAAATAACAGTGAACAACCTGCATCCCCGAGTCACTGAGGAGGACATAGTGGTGAGGAAATTGCTCTGTTTGCCTTTAACCTTTTCTTGTTTGAGATTAAAATGATGTGCAGAGTGCTGTGAGTACCGTGATGAGTCATTCAGTGTGTATTTGTAATGCCTGTCAATATTTGTCCACAGGAACTGTTCTGTGTGTGCGGTGCCTTGAAGCGAGCACGGCTGGTGAAGGTGGGCGTAGCTGAAGTGGTGTTTGTCCGTAAAGAGGACGCTGTGAGCGCATACAGGAAGTACAACAATCGCTGCTTGGACGGTGAGTGCCAAGAGCAAGGACGCACACATGAAAGTCTTCTGTTTAACATGCAGTTTAATGGCTGCTGTAGCAGCGAGATGTTTTGCGAGCATGTTATACATCATATATATAGTGTTGTGAAAACGTGTTAGACTCCTTTCTGATACCGTAGTACAGTTTTCTGGTTCGTGTCAGACTTTTCATAACGAAACCATGTCCATGGTACAGACGTAGCCCCTCGTTTAGAAATAAGGACCTCGATTTGTTTTGATTAGTCTTTCTGTTTGGATCTACCTGGTTCTGCCTCATCTTCACTGGCCGTGCTGGTATTCTCTGTGCCTGCATCCACGTGGTGACTGTAAGCGCCATTTATAGTTACTACATGTTTTTGAAGTCATTTGTTTGATGCAGATTCTGAAATTTGATGTCTGAGAATAATGTATTTCGTCGTCATCTCAGTTTATTTAGAAGGCAAAACCTCAACAGGATCTTCAGCTTTATTGTGAAAGGTTTATGTGGAAAATAAACAAGCCGACGGCGGAGCCACACGTTGGGTTTACCGTCGTTGTTGCTAACGACAACGCGTAAAAACAGTCGCTTATCTGTCTGTAGTGTGGTTATTTTAAATATAGGAGAGAGAGAAATTTAAGAAATGAATTTAGCCATTACAGTGACCATGAAAACACTGAAAAAATACTGCAGTAAACAGTAGGGATGGGTATCGTTTAGGTTTTATCCGATACCGGTACTTTATGCGTCGCCAGGTGTTTCATCGGATTTGAGGTGTTACCTCCTTTGCACAGTATCAGCTTAAAGCACTTGTTGCAGGCTGCTGAGTTTGCATCTTTTGCTGTGAAGTACAGCTAGACTTTTGACCGCTTCGCCTTGGGCATTTTTAATCTGTAGCTCTGCTCTAAAAGAACGTACGTACCTGGACCCGCCTACTATCCTCGGAAACGTAAAATGATTGGCTAGAATTCAAAGTGTATGACATCTCAGGAAAAAAAAGCACCGAAATAAAGCACCGAAATGTGCGCTGCTTTTCGGTCTGGTTACTACCGTTTATGTCATGGCACCGGATACCGGTACCCATCCCTAGTAAACAGTTTATTTTGTGACACCAAGAAACAAATGATAGCGTAAAATGAAACGTTAGACATTTTCATATCGTCATCCGATATATATCGTCATTTCGAACAGCCCTAGGTGTTAGTGTGATGCCAAACTTCCTTCACAGTGATGTGATAGACTCATTGCCAGTTATTCCAAGTGCTTGGTTGTAGTTCTTAATGCCAAGAGTGGCACAACCTGCTATTAGGTTTGCAGGGCAATAACATTTTCATATCAGGCCCCTTAGGATTGGGTAGCTTCTACGTTAGTGAACAAAGTCCTTATTTGAAAACTGCATTTTGTATTTACTCAGGTTTTCTTTGTGTGATATTCAAATTTGTTTGATCTGAAACATTCAAGTGTGGCAAACATGCAAAAACCTAAGATATCAGGAAAGGGGCAAATAGTTTTTCACAGATCTGTATGTGGTCAGGATCGTTGTGATTGGTTCATTTATGTCATCTGTTTTTTCCTTTTCTTGTCCACCCCCAGGCCAACCCATGAAGTGTAACCTTCATATTCAGGGAAATGTCATCACTTCTGATCAACCCATTCTATTGTGAGTGAGCCCTCGAGGCTTCTTTAGTTAATTTCAAATGAATCTCTACTCAATTGTGTTTGCGTGTGAGACCAGGGTTGGCTCAGACAGAGAGAGGGGACAGTATGTATAAGCGGTCCATGAAAAGGCAGTGAGTCACTGTATCCTCGTTATATGTGACCTTTTGTATAGACAAGGTATGTAGTGTGTTGGGTAAGTGAAAATCCAAATAACAGAACTGGTTAAAATGCATTACAGTGCTGATCAGCATCCTTCTACCCTTCACAGACTTCCTCTGTATAGGAAGAATCCTAAATTAAAGAAATCATTGTTTTGCATATTTTCATTGTGCCATAATCTGGCTTTTATCTACATACTAAAACCTATTAGCTATCCATTCACTGCATTCCTAAAGTAAAAAGTATTTTATTGTGGTCCTCTTGTGGTGCTGTCTAAAGTGAGCGACTCTGACTCCCGTCCCCCTTAAGGAAACTTTCTTCTGATTGGCTACCCATCATTAACAGAAGGGGTGAACATTGTGTGTGTGCGGGGCTTTTGTGCTCACAGCCAGAGCTGTGAGACTTAAATGACCGTGTTGTCCTCTTGTCCCCTTTCACTGACTTCACACAGATTCAGGAATAGAAAGAATAGTTTGAAAACAAACATTTAAAACAGTCTTTTAGCTTTGGTGACCTTAGTGGGCATATTTAATATGAACTGAGGCAAACTGTATATAAGGGAAAGCACCATAAGTCCATTTTGAGCTGGTTAGTAGCATTATTACATTGCTTTTGAAAAACAAGCTATTTGTATTTAAAGAAATGGATGTTATCAAGTTTAACTTCACACTCCAATGTAAATACCAGGTGCTGTTGCTGTGTTCTCCACTAGAGGTCAGGCATGTAACCCTTTTGGCCTAACAGCTGTCTCTTTAACTGAACTCAGTGGGAGGGGACCCCTCTGTGTTGTTTGAACCATTAAAGGACTTAAAAAATAGTAACAACTGTTTGACTTGCCCACAGGCGACTCAGCGATACTCCGGGTACAGGCAGCAGCACAAAGAAAGAAGGTCTGCCCGCCTCCTTATCACGGCCCGCCGGTCAGCGTTCCTCCTCTCAGCCCACTCCAGAGGTGGACCCCCAGACCATCCTCAAAGCTCTCTTCAAGTCCACTACACAGTCGACCTCCACCACTGAGCCTCCCAGCTCACAGGCCACTGCCTTTCGCATCAAGATATAGCCCACGTCTAAAGTGAAAACTCTGTCTGTTCATGTTAGTGCATTCTCAGTGTTCTCATTTCAAACTGTGGTGTTCACATTGACAGCAGCCAGCACACATTCTCATGAAACAAATTTTTACACATTTGATATACATGACTCCTGTGAACGTGAAATTCATCATTCATGCATCCTTGTTTGGGTTTTATCAAAAGTCACCTGTTGGTTTTGGAAACGGAGCGGGGGGAAGTTTCATATGATCTTTTAATCCGATGTAGAGGTGGAGGAGGGGTAGTACCAAATTTAATTGCAACGGGTGTTTGGGGTTTTTTTTTTTGTATATTAAGTGACAGTTTGATTTAGTTTAATATATATCCCGTCATCCCGTCATTGCCGCTTGCCTCCAACTTCCAAAAGAGTAGGAGTTTAAAAAAAAAAAAACCCAGCCCAAACCCTTTGACTAATTGAGGACTGTGTGGTAGTGTTATTCTTGAGAGTTATGTAATATTTAAGGCTGAATATTCATGCAGGTGTGTTCATTTATCTTACCTGTGCTTCCCTTTGGGTTTAATGAGTGTGTATAATGCATTGGGGGAAAAATATATACAGACAAATCAAAAAACCAAACGTCTGTCATGTCTGTTTTATTAGGAAGGACAGTTTGGTTAAAATGTGGGAAGATGATTTAAATTGAGCCCAAAGTGATGCCAAAATAACTGAAAATACCTGCAAATCGGGGACTGGCGTAAGCTACATAATACCATAATAACTTCAGTAAGCTAGCTCTGAAACGGACATGTCAGTTTATTTAGTTTTAACATTCTTGTGGCATCCAGACTCGTATGCTCCGTGACTGGTTTTTGCTTGATGGTCAACATGTTTAATTCTTTCTATTATTACTCCTGATTTGTGTTGAAAGACTGTAATTTACGTTCTACTGCATTCTTGGTATGTAATGCAAGACGAGACAAAGTGGTAGGATGTATCTGAAATGTCACCATTAAATATTTAGCTTTGTAGATGATGTCTGAGACTCTTTGCTTTTCATATCATGATCTCTTTGTTGATTTATGTATCTGTGCTGTTAGGCTTTCTAAAAACAGTTCTGGACTTGTGAATGATTTACAAGTCTGGTGCTGAACCTTTAGCCGTCTTTGTTTCAGTTTTACTTCATAAATACACACCTACAAGTAAAACCAACAACCAAACTATTAAAAAGGAGAGATTCACTCCAGTTGTTGAAATTGGTTTGAGGGAAGCAAAACCATGGAGGCTTGTTTCTTTAATCATTAAATCAAGCTCAAATTTTCAACATACCAACTCAAACTTCTGAGAAAATAACTTAAGTAATTAGTTATTTTGAAATTTTGATATAAAAATTCATCTTCCATTTAAAAAACATCTAAATTTAAAACCCTGGAACAGGCTGGTGAAAAAAGTTATATGACAACATAAACGATAAATGATCCTCAGAGCATTTAGCCTCAAGGTCGAGGCTAAATTTGACCATTGAATTCATTTTTTAAGGTAGGCTGTAATACAAACTAAAAACTAAATGTGTGGGTTTAAAGCAAACACAGAACCTGCTTAGCAGAAAATCTGTGGAGGGGAACGGTACCAAACGGGAATTCAGTTGTACTTCCGGCGTGAAAGGTCACACCAAAATGGCGCCGTCCAAGAAGAAACACGCCAAGAATCAGGCTTCTGTTATTCCTGGAGGATTTACGGGTATTTCTAATTATTACGCCGTTTTTTCTGTACCGCTTTGTCCTCGTAGATAAATGTTTGTGTTACGTAACCCGGCTGGTGTGTGTATGCGTTTGTGCTGATCTGTAGTCTGCCATGTCGACAGGGTGATAGCAGACGCTGATGTGTTGTTTTTTCCCGTCTCTCCTCGCAGTGTTGTCCTTACAGTTCAGCTCCGATAGCGCCGCCAGGCACTCGCTGTACGTGAAGGAGCACCGGGTGCGAGCCGAGAAGAGTTCCCACAGACCGCTGGACCGGACTTTATTCGTGCTAAACATCCCTCCATACTGCTCAGAGGTAGCGCGCCTGCCTGGCTGCTCTGTGTGGTTTGTTTGTCCTTCATATAAACAGTAACTACTGCACACTGCCTTTCCTCTCACTGTTTGTGTATGTGTGTGTTACAGGATGTTGTCAAAGATTTATTCTCGCAGTTTGGCAGCATTCAGTCAGTTGAGCTGAAAGACCACCCGGGGTCCTCCCAGGAGGCTGGACCCAAACTGTCCAAGTTCTTCAAACCAGCTGAAAAACAGGTTGACCTGTGTTCCTGCGCAGTTGCTCGTTTGTTTATGTATGTTTTGTAGATTTCAGTTTCACGTTATGTGTCTCTGTCTGTTTCAGGGCTTCAAAGTTGGCTATGTTGTATTTCAAAACGCCTCCAGTTTACCAGCAGTTAAATCACACCCACATGATGTGCCTGTGGTGGTCTGCACAGAGCAGCGCCCAGTCAAAACAGGACTGCAGAGTAAGTAGGCTGTTGCTAAAGTGACACAGTTTAATGTATGAGGCTTAAATAAAACCAAACGAGACATAAAACCGCCCCAAACACAGTGGATGGCTACAAAAAATGCGAAATATAACCAAAGAAGCAAAAGTATCTGCAAAAGATGTGTTCAAAAGTGTCATAAAATACTCAGAGATTTAGCTACAGAGAGTCACTAATAATAAAATGTGACACAAATGACCAAAAATAAGTGTGAATAAGCTTATGAGTGAAAAATCTGTTATAAAGACGCCAAAAGTCAAGCTTAACGTAAATACAGTGGCTACAAATCGATGCCAAATGGGACATAAAGTGACCTAAGAATGAGAAGAAATGATGCAGAACATCTGGAATCATCTGTAACAAATGAGGTGTATGACACGTGTGTTGTATTTTCTTTATGGCAGAGTGGATCCAGCAGTACACAGACTCCTTTATCCAACCGGAGCAGCTGCAACAAAAAGTCGACTCTTTTATGGAAGACTACGATAAGCATAAAGAAGAGGTGAGAACTCTGTCGCTGTTCCTTCAGCACCGCTGACACGTCCGCTCCGCGTAGCTTCAACGTGGGTTTGATGTTTTGTCCACAGGAAGCGGAGCGGCAGAAGAAGGAGGCCGAGGAGGAGCAAGAAGATGAAGAGGGCTGGGTGAAAGTCACGAGAGGGCACAAGGGTGCCAAGGCGCGTCCTCACAGCGAAGCAGCCAATCAGAGGACTCTACAGAGGGAGATAACGAAGAAGAAGAGGAAGGAGCTCTTGAACTTCTACACCTGGCAGCACAGAAACACGCAGAAAGAACGTAAGTCTCTGATATGTTAATGACATTGTTTACATTTGAGGTTGTGAAAGCATTTTATTTAAATAAGTTTCCTTTTCTTTCTTTCTTTTCCAGATATCGCTGAACTAAGGAAAAAGTTTGAGGAGGATAAACAGAGAATAGCTCTGCTGAGGGCACAGAGGAAGTTCAGACCTTACTGAGTCAGCTGCCCGTTTTTTCTTCTCATTTCACTGCTTTTGTGTATTTCAGTTGCATTATAAAGGTTTTATGTTAATAAACTGGTATTCTGACTTTATTTTACGATGATTAAATTTCTCGCTCCTCACATTAATGATAGTAAATCTAGTGAAGCACAGTAAAGCTACAACATGAAGTACGGAAATTTTATAAAACAGCAGTTTAAGACTAATCTCTTTCGCCTGAATTTTAAGATCACAATTTTATGATTTTTGTTCAACTATTTTTATTGTGAAGCACAAGTAGACAATTTTATGACTTCATCAAATTATCAGAGCAGGCGCCAGCAACTTTCTGTGATGACATCATAGGTTGATCTTGGTGTATTTCTGCGTGTGTACAGTGTACCCATCTTCAGCCAAATGTCAGAGCTCATCTCAACATCTCAATCCTATAGAGCACCTTTGAGTTGTGCATGAAACAGATCTGCATTGTGGTCGAACATGTCAGTATAGATCAAAATGTCTGAAGCACAGTCATGTCATGCCTTATTTCTTGATATTTTTCAAGAAAAATGGGTTCAGTAATTTATCGAAGTGCAAACACATACAGTACATGAGGCAATAACAGAGTTTGTTCACTTCTAACAAGCTTAAATCAGTATTTGGTGCGACTACCTTTATTCTCCAACACACTCAGAACTCTCTCGGGCAGCTTTCTTGTTCATTTTTTAAGTAGACTTCAGAAATAGTTCTCCAGACTTCTTGAAAGACATTCAAAGCTCTTCGTTGGAAGTTTGCTGCCTTTATTTCTGTTCTCTATCAGGAGGATCCTACACTGCTTTAATAATGTTGAGGCCCAGGCTCTGGGGAGGCCAATCCATGGCTGGTGGTTTCACTGTGTGTTTTTCTATCCAGCTACACTTTTACGGCATTGGCAGTGTGTTCGGGCTCATTGTCATGCTGTTAATAATTAGTTGGTTTCACATGGAATTGCATTGTGGATCAAAATGTGATGGCCTCACACCATGACAAAGCCTGCTCTGTGTTTTACAGATTGCTATAGACACTTGCATCCCATCAGATCTGCTGTTACTGATTTCCAGTCCAGTTTTTCCTGCCATTTGGCTCTCAGCCTTAAGCTCAAAAAACCAAAACAAATGCACATATGGACAAATTGACATTTATTGAGATGCATCTTGTTCGTCACGTGCTCGTTGCATTCTCCTGATGCTTGAACACACAATGAACAGCAGGACCACAAGAAGGCCAGCACCAACACCAGACAGGATGTATACGATCACCTGAAACACTAAGGAAGAGAGGGTGCGAGATTCTATTTAAAGAGTGTCATTCATACTCTTTCATGTAATGATTCTAGTTTGGTGTATTGCTGGATTTACTTTTTTCCCGTTTCATGCAGGGGTCTTTCTCGGCTTCAGTGTTATTCTGGACCAGCTGCATTGGCCCCAAAGAGACCAGCTGGTGGGGTTGAGATGCGGCCTCTCTTCTCGGCCTCTCCCCCTCAGATGCTTGTGGGAGGACACAGGACAGATTTTTAAAAAATTCCAAAAATAAACAGCACATTAAGTGTACTGTGGTATACTCACAAATGAAGGTACAACGCTGCGCACAGTCAACGTCATTCGTGCAGATTTCCACCCAACAATAGAAGTACATCTGAGTGAGAGAAAACACATAGCCAGGTCTGTGGGGGAAAAAAACAAAACGCTGCGTTGCTGAAATATTATAATCTGATGAAACATACTTCCTCTGGACTTGGATGGCCTGTGCTGGGGTCCAAGAAGGCAAAGGTCTTGACATCAAACCTCCTGATTTGTGAGTGAGATGTGGTCTTCCCCTGTTTGTCCACAGGGACAGAGCTTCTCATATTATCCTGAGGATTTGGACATCTGTACAAAAGGGACAAAACTGTGCTGTTATATTTTTAATTTTTGTTTTTTTATTGAGGGGTGGGGGTTAATAACGTACCCATCATAGAGAAGTGTCCACACAGAGTGTCTTGACCCAGGATAAGCAAAGCAGTCTCGCACTCGCAGGGAAAGTGTGGGATCTGGAGATGGCTGCACGATGGAAATCTCCACATTCACAGCTTCACGAAGGGGCAAAGTCAGTGGAAGCTGTTCCTCGGGAATAAAGGATGTAAAGGATGCATCTGCAGCAACAAACATATACACATCACCAGCTGTCATTTGCATACAAAGTGCCTTTTCATTCCATTTTAGTACCTGTGGCTATTCTCATTTGCACTCCGATGGACCCCAGTGCAATGACAGGTGGTGGATTAGTCACCGCATACAAAGACCGCAGTTCTGCTGCACGCTTCAGATCAGAGGAGTCGTATTCACACTGGACCTGAAGACTAAAAACCCCAAAACATTCATCACCACCAGTACTGTCTTCTAGAAGAAGATGTATCCATCTCCATACCTAAATTGAGAATTTTTCCCATCATTTCCTGTATGTAGCTCCACCACTTCCACCTCGTAGATCACCACATCTCCATTTGCCTAAAAGCCGGAGAGATTTAAAAAAAAATTTAAAAAAAAGGTTTAAGAAAAGAAGATGTGAAAATTCATGGTGGACCACAGACACATCTAAATGAAAGCTTGTGCTCAATGCTGTGACTGGCTTTGTGTAACTGTGCAAAAATATTAGGATGATACCCCAATCTAAATATTAGATATAATATTTACCTTCCTCTTTGCACCGCAGTCTGAGACTCCTATCTTGAAGACAGCAGTATCTGGGGTTGTGACAACAGGGTGACAGTGCGGCTGATCCTTTACAATGAGGCTGCTGGGATCAATGGGCGTGTGTGCATCTGCAGCGTTTACTGAGAACACAAAGTGTCCGTCCAGAGAGCAGGCTGGATGGAGTCAAACAGGATAATGTTGCATAGTTGTTTTTTGAGTAAAACACAAATTAAAAAACCCAAAAACAAAACCCTGTTTTGTCCTCATCTCTGCATAATTGTCTTTATAACTACATAATGTTGAATACTGCATTAGCATGTATTGAAAGCTCTGCTGCCAACTATAGATGACATTTTACTGCTCATCAGTGCCAAACATTATTGGTACTGCTTGGTACCTGGTACTCTGTAGTACCAAACATATTTACAGTGGTAACAAGACTGCATTTTGTAATGAAGGCCACGCATATACTGGCAGGAGGTCTGTCCACAGTCAAAATACATAAACCTCTGATTAGGTATCCATTTCTGATATTTCTGATTTCCCTTAAGCCCCCCACACGACTGGTTATTAAGGGGTTAAGAGTCCTAGAAGCAGCCCTGCTTGTTTAGACGAAAGGTTGGAGGGGAAAATACAGATCTTACCATTGAGTGTGTAGTAGCAGGCTGAATCACGAGCATCATAGCAGCAGCCCAGTTTGTAGCAGACATCACTGGAAACCCTTTGGTGGCCACAGTCCACTCGAAGAGCTCTTTCAATGTCACAGTTTCCAGGGAATGCTGGAGAAGAGTTCTGTTTTTAAATGTCTTAGATCGTCACTCTGAACTGTGCAGACTCCTACCCAGTATTGGTAATTACAAGAACAACAAGACAACACTCTAAACTTGGCTCCATAGGGAAATTGTGCCAGGGTGACTTTTGACTGATGAAAAGGGAGAGCGGATTTTAGGTATACAGGACACAACTGGGTCAGTGAGTTTGTCAAGCTCAATCAGCTGTCTCCACTCACGTGTTGGGCGAGGCTGGGTCCTCTCACTTCTTGCCTTTATCAGGGGACAGCTGATGTTGACCCTGATCCATCGATCCTCTCCTGCCAGCTGGACCTGCAGCGGGATGACGACTTTGCTGCCCTGAGGATGAAAGGTTATTGCAGCATGGCTGTCAAGAAGTGACATACATGCAGATTGTAAACTCATTTTTACCTCCATTGGTTTCAATCATTAAAACTTAATAGTAAATATACTATAGTTGCATTATTTTTGGCCCTACTTGGCAATCCCATACATTTCCTTCATGTAAACTCTGCAGCAGGATTCACACCTCAACACGGACAAAGCAGCTGTCATATCTGCTGAAAAACGAGAGGCTCTGGTTCTTCACTCTAGCCACTTGCACTCCACAGGTCTTCTCATACTGAGGCACTGGGACTGTGGCCCCTGTCACGTCTAAGGAAACAAAGCACACACACACATGGTCTGAGATCAATGCAAAAGATGAGGGTCAACTAAATGAACCAAGCATCTTCCTCACATCCCGCTGCCCTATACCTCACCTCTGGCGTACACATTGTTTTTCACCATTGGACCAAACACAGCTCTGATGCCTCGGAGAGAGCAGGTGACTCGCGGCATGGCGAGCTGTTTCCTCTGCTCGAGTGTTTTCTTCCTGTGATCGGGGGAAAGGCAGACGCAGCGCCGAGCCATGACGGTGAAAAGTAAAAGAGTCGCGCAAATCTTTATAAAACGATAATTCATCTCGCTATAGTTTGCAAACTTAACAGCAGAAACATCCAGCCCTATCTAAGGCGCTGGAGACGGTCACGTGACAGCTGTTAATTAGTGTTAATTAATTTAAAGCTATGGCGTTCCTCGGGCTCGGGGACCAGTGCAGTGCAGAGAGTTAAAGGGTGTCGCAGACCTGCTCAGCGTCACCCGCCTGCGCGCACCGAGAGCTACAGAAGCTGACGTGCACGCGGCCACAGAATAAAGCCGGTAATTAATAAAAAAGGTCAACGTTTAAATATTAAATATCACACTGAGCGCATGCACGGCCAACTCTATCCTAAGGGGGCCATTAAATGAAAGCATTGCATAACTCGCTGGCCTCACCCCCCTCTCGCTCTCCCCATGGCAAAGCTTGTACCCACCCCAGTTATTATATAAGCAGTCTTAAACCTTTACTCACTGCCATCAGAACACCCACTCATCCTGTCAGAATTGCAAGGAAATGCCCATTTTGTTGCTCTATTCCAGCTGTGTTTGCTTTGAAAACATTTTGCTTTGCAATAAATGACCTGATTTTCTGTGCAGGCTTAAATGAAGTTAGTTATCTTAATCCAGACCTAGCTGGACTCCAGCACAGTGCAGCTTTCAAGCTAATTTTAATTTAGCTAAACCTTAATTATCCCATTCAAAGGCTACAGTATAGAAAGTGTAGTACATAGAATCAGGGAGAGATCTCGGCAGTTGCTATAATGATGTTGCCTGCGTGGATATGGTTGTCGTTTTTTCTATTTCCCTTATTGTCAACAAGTTTATATACACCGGGAGAAACAGATATATAGCCAATACAAAAGGGGGCAAATAGAACAACAGCAAAAGAGAAACTGGGAAATAATCGGTTACACTCTATGCATAGTTTTGTATAATTAACCTAATTTTTGTAAATTATTTTTTAATAATTTGCAGGATAAATGTTGTAACTGTAACATTTACTATATTAAAGTAAAAATGTAAAATACCTGGTTAAAAAAACAGTACTTCTGATTGCATTGCACGTCTACTTCATTGTATTTTGGATGGAAATATAACAGAACATAAAAGCTTGAATTACTTACGCACATTTTGATGTTAAACTGCGTATTAATACAGAGGATTATGCCTTAAATAGCGGCAGTACTTCATGTTGTAATACATCTATATGAGGGAGCAGGGCAGCTCACGAGTTTCTCCATCTGTGCTTTACCTTGTATAATATCCCGGAAACACCCATCATAATATGTAACTATATTATTTCAAATTATCAATAAAATGATGAACAGTTGGCTTGATTCACTTGTTTGTATATGTAACATTCAAACAATAGCTAATTATTAACTCTGTAATATTATTCTATTTTATCTACAGAATTCCTACATTAAATTACACTAAAAAGTAAAAGGAGTGGAAAAATAGGTGAATTAAAAACTACACGTTAGCAAAAAAATAACAACCAAAGCACCCCCCCCCTCCCCGATGAGCTAGCAAAGAATTAGTAAATGATAACGGATAGGAACAACAACAAAAACCAAACCAACAAAACAAAACAAGACAAATAAAAAAACAAACAAAAAAAAAACCCAGTGGATTTTCAGAGATAAAACTAAATGAATACGAACAAATCCAGTCTGGAAATTAACTGAAACTAAGTAAGAAAATAAATAATTAAATAAATAAATAAAGGAATTTCTTAGTAAAGGAATTAATAAATAAAATAAGATAAAATATATTAAAACTTGACGGAAAAAGACTGTGATAACTTGGAATCAAATTATTAATTTCATCGTCAAATTTATTTGATTATTTATAATTTACATTATTAGAAAAAAAATGTTACACCTATCCAAAACGGATGGGTGGCGGGGAAAATACGTTGGGAATAACAATCCAGCGTAAACACACTTTTATTCAGAAACCATTCTGAATATTTCTAACTTTTACTGGGATCGTGTGAGACACTTCTTCTGTTTGATCGTGTGGATATTGTTTACAGTCCCACGGCAGGTCACGAGTTGTCAGACGGCGTGGTGACGTAAGGCTCGTGACGTTTCTGGGTGATTCCCGTCAGGCTGATAGACTGGCTTTAGCATTAAGCATAGGCAACAGGAGAGCGTAGGACGGCTCGTAAACATGGCTTTGAATCGAAATCATACGCATAACGGCAACGTGTTGATAAACAACGGAGAGAGGTGAGGGTATTACCTAGTGTCAGGGTGTTTAATTGTATTAACTAGCCAACTGTCGCCTCTGTTTTCGGCTTGTTTACCTTTTACTTTCCAATGCGTAGTCAACTCAATGCTATCCAACTGCTAGCCTCCAGCTAGCTGGCCTAGGTAATGTTAGCATTAGCTGTTTTATTGTTTACTGTATATTTCAGGGCGTTGTGTATTTTGTGTGCTCTTTTAACGGCGAGACATTTAATGGCCTTACTTTAAAATCGTTGCATAATGTGGTTTAAGCAAGATGCGTTAGCGGACTATCCAAACAGGAAGTTTTGGCAGCATTTTTTGTCAGGATGTTGAAATCTTGTAAAACACAAATGTCTTCCCATTGCATGTTTCGTAAAGCAATTTTTTTTCTAGCTGCTGCGAAATACAATTTCTACATGTTAGCGTACTTTTTAGCTCCTTTATAGTTACTGTAAGCAGTGACCTAATTTTCATTTGCCTCATCTTTATCCAGTGTTTTAAGGGAGTGCAAGAATGTGGAGCTGTCATTCAGTGATGTCACCTGCAAGACAGATCTGCTGAAGGGGACCAAGAAGGGCACGGTGTACCTCACACCATACAGGGTACTACCCAAATTATCAATAAACAAAAGATTCCTGTGATGTTTACAGCTGCTTTTCATGTGCTCATGTATCCTTATGTAACTCATCTTTTTGCCTCATCTCTTGTTCACCGGCTCAGTTGGTGTTTGTATCCAGTAACACCAAGGACTGCCTGGGTTCAGCCATGTTCCCCTATTACCTGATGAAGGGCTGCAGCATTGAGCAGCCAGTCTTTGCAGCCAACTACATTAAAGGGACAGTGTCTGCTGAGCCCGGTGGTAGGAAGCCTTTTGCTTTTACACTTAGTCACTATCATTTGATTGTCTGTCTCTAAAACAATCTCATATGAACCCATATTAGTGAAAACTGTGGTGTATTAGTTTCAGAACTTTACTTTGCTTAAAAAAGGCAGCTTTCTGTATTTACTCTAAAGGGAATTGACTTTTTAATCAGGTGGCTGGGAGGGTCAGGCACATTTCAAGATGTCATTCCCCAGTGGAGGAGCCATAGAGTTGGGACAGCACCTCTTCAAACTGGCCACAAATGGTTCGTATGCCATTTTAATTCAGTACCTTTTCTTTATAACCAGGAAACACGTGTTAAGGTAGCTAAACCCTTTACCAAAGTAGCAGTCCTACTATATTAAAAACATGGTACAGTTGCAGTAAAAAAACAAAAACTTTAAAGATTAAACGCTTTATAGAAATAAAGGACATTACGATACAGATAACTCTGTGTCTTCTGGAGTCTTTGGAAAGTCACTTTTATTCTTTCTGTGCTCCAGCTTCTCGTGGCGCTCCGGTGCAGAATGGAGCTGCTGCCTACGGTTACCCTTCACCTGGTATGATGAATGGCTATGGCCAACCTCCACCTGCTCCTCAGGGCTATCCCTACCCACCACCTCCCCAGCAGAATGGCTTCTACCAGGGGCCTCCCCCTGCTGCTGGGAACATGCCCTACTCTTATCCACCACCTGCTGCTGCAGGTACACAGTCTCGCTGTCTGTAGGTCTATTTTTAAACGTCTGATTCAACTGAAGACCGGCGGCAACATAAGTAGTGATTTTTAAAATCTAGCTTATAGTCAGCGCAGTTGTAACTCCAGGTTCTGCATTTTATTTTGTAGATTTCTTTCACTTTCTTTTTTCCTTTCTTCCTCATAATCAATAAAAGTGCTTATAGTTTGTAGCCTTGTTTTCTTGCATTTGTATGTAAGCGCACTTTTTTTTTTTTGTCTCTTTGCACATAAGTTAAAAATGTGCACCCTCGAGGCGCAAATCATGCTGTCCCTCTCTCTCTGTCAGTGTCCTGTTTTTTTTCTTTATCTTTTTTATTGTGTAAATAATTGTACAAACAGGCTGCAACCCCCTGTGACCTTCAAACTGCATCTTTAAAAAAATAATAAAAATTCTGTTGGCCATCTGTGTTCCAGGAATGTACCCATCTGGTTTTGACTACATGGCCCCTCCTCCCCCGTACCCTGGGCCACCACAAAACTGGGCTGCACCCTCTCAGAACTGGACAGCACCACCACCACAACCACCTCCAGGTCTGTTTCTCTCACTCTCCTTTTTTCACTCACTCCCTATTTTTATTTTTTCTTCCTCTGTGCCACTGCACTTGTCAGATCGGATCTGTCTGCCTCAACATGAATCACTTCAAAGCACGCCATTAAAAAAGAAAAAAGGGGGGTGCTGATGTCTCCTTCTCTACAGATAAAAATGTCAAGGAATAAAACAGTCTTCTCGCCCTCATGTTGTTGTTTTTCTAGCAACTTTGGGGATTTTCGGTTAAAAACAGCGTCACCTTCTGTGCATCAGTCTGTGCTTCATCACCTTGTGCCAATAGATTTTTCTAAGTTTGAGGATCTTAGAAGTTTTCAGTTGCGCTTCATGTGACTACTAAAGCATTCTTCTGTGCATCTTTTCTCATTACAGTGTTAGGAACTGTTCTAGAGTATGTTCTGCGGTCATTACTCAGTCTTCATCTCCCTGTTTTTTGCCATTTTATGCACAGGTAACGCCAAGGCGGCTGAAGCAGCAGGCAGCGCATATTACAATCCCAGCAATCCACACAATGTCTACATGCCCATGGTAAGCTGCTTTGGATGTCTTTACCTCAGCAACATGTGACCTCTTCTTTAATGGCATTTTAATCATATTAAACCATCTTCTGGGTTTGCGTGCAGGAGCGACCTCCACCATACGCACCTTCTTCAAACTTCCCTGAAAAGAAAAACAACTGAAACGTGGGCAACGTCACTTCCAAGACACTCCTCTCTCGCATCCTCTGTATCCTAAATAAATTCTAAAGTGAGGTTTTTCTTTTTTCTTTTTGTAGACTGCAATAAGGTAATGCAATTAATATAGCGGTTAAAAAGATGTCAATTAAAATTTCCCAATGAGAGATTGTTTTTTTTAAATTTTTTTGGGAAGGACTATAAATGGAACAGCTAATGACGTTTTAGTGTTTTCCATATTACATCAAGTCATTTAAATGGTGGACAACTTGTAAAGCAACAGTTGGGATTCATTTTTTTCTGTCTGATTCTTCAGCACCTACGCAGGGACTCGTGCAGTGTCCCAGCTGGAAAGGGGGGGGGGAGGATTTGGAGAATGTATTTTTAAAGACAGATTTGTTACCAAAACATTTTGTAGCCATTTATTGATTGCAGTTCATGTAATTATTAATAATATCAGCTTCTACTAAGAACAGTTATGTATGATTGCAAGTGCATTGTGTTTCCCCATTATAGCTTTGTAGTCATTTTCCACATAAAAAAACCAGAACTGTGTTCATTTATGTTCAGCGACACAATAACTGACTGATTCTCATACTATGGCTCGCACAGACACGCAGACTGGTGACCAGTATGATCCTGTACTCAATCTAAGTAACTTCATTCATGGTATGACCTTAAACTCCCAGTTCTAATTGAGTATCTTTACAGGGTGGTTATCAAAAAGAGTTGCGTAATGTTCAGAAAGATTTCTTATGAAACGAGTCTGTGTATGTGCAATATTTCAGCCTTGCATAACGGCGTTACAGGTCACCTGCGGGGTTATCTGAATGACCTTGTGCTGTACTCTGAGCTTCTGTTGTGTTGCTGTATGCAGAGCCAAGCTGAAACCAGAGCTCTTCTCCTTCAGTAATTAACCTAGTGTGAGGTTACAGGTTACACTGATTTATTAAGGCTCACCAGTATTTTGCCTGCAGGTGAAGCTTCTGAGTGCAGACTGTTATCCCTGATTCTGCTCAGTGTGCATCATTTAGCACCCGTTTGAAGGTCTTTTTGCGCATAGTTGTGGTGGTTAGAGGTTTTTGTTTTTTTTAGGTAGATTTAATCAAATGCCTGTATATTAACATCTCTTTTCTTATTCTTTTTGCTGAATTTGTCAAAAATCTAATAAATGTCAATTATTAAATTTCCCCCATTTTTGTCTTCAGTCATTTATAAACTGTCAGTTATTTATGCCATGTTTATTTCATAGATCTTAAATCAAATAGAGCCTCAGACAAACAAAAATAAATTTTACAGAGTATCATTTTTTACAGGGAGTGCAGAATTATTAGGCAAATGAGTATTTTGTCCACATCATCCTCTTCATGCATGTTGTCTTACTCCAAGCTGTATAGGCTCAAAAGCCTACTACCAATTAAGCATATTAGGTGATGTGCACCTCTGTAATGAGAAGGGGTGTGGTCTAATGACATCAACACCCTATATCAGGTGTGCATAATTATTAGGCAACGTCCTTTCCTTTGGCAAAATGGGTCAAAAGAAGGACTTGACAGGCTCAGAAAAGTCAAAAATAGTGAGATATCTTGCAGAGGGATGCAGCAGTCTCAAAATTGCAAAGCTTCTGAAGCGTGATCATCGAACAATCAAGCGTTTCATTCAAAATAGTCAACAGGGTCGCAAGAAGCGTGTGGAAAAACCAAGGCGCAAAATAACTGCCCATGAACTGAGAAAAGTCAAGCGTGCAGCTGCCAAGATGCCACTTGCTACCAGTTTGGCCATATTTCAGAGCTGCAACATCACTGGAGTGCCCAAAAGCACAAGGTGTGCAATACTCAGAGACATGGCCAAGGTAAGAAAGGCTGAAAGACGACCACCACTGAACAAGACACACAAGCTGAAACGTCAAGACTGGGCCAAGAAATATCTCAAGACTGATTTTTCTAAGGTTTTATGGACTGATGAAATGAGAGTGAGTCTTGATGGGCCAGATGGATGGCCCGTGGCTGGATTGGTAAAGGCCAGAGAGCTCCAGTCCGACTCAGACGCCAGCAAGGTGGAGGTGGAGTACTGGTTTGGGCTGGTATCATCAAAGATGAGCTTGTGGGGCCTTTTCGGGTTGAGGATGGAGTCAAGCTCAACTCCCAGTCCTACTGCCAGTTTCTGGAAGACACCTTCTTCAAGCAGTGGTACAGGAAGAAGTCTGCATCCTTCAAGAAAAACATGATTTCCATGCAGGACAATGCTCCATCACACGCGTCCAAGTACTCCACAGCGTGGCTGGCAAGAAAGGGTATAAAAGAAGAAAAACTAATGACATGGCCTCCTTGTTCACCTGATCTGAACCCCATTGAGAACCTGTGGTCCATCATCAAATGTGAGATTTACAAGGAGGGAAAACAGTACACCTCTCTGAACAGTGTCTGGGAGGCTGTGGTTGCTGCTGCATGCAATGTTGATGGTGAACAGATCAAAACACTGACAGAATCCATGGATGGCAGGCTTTTGAGTGTCCTTGCAAAGAAAGGTGGCTATATTGGTCGCTGATTTGTTTTTGTATGGCAGAAATGCATATTTGTGAATGTGGAGATGTTATATTGGTTTCACTGGTAAAAATAAATAATTGAAATGGGTATATATTTGTTTTTTGTTAAGTTGCCTAATAATTATGCACAGTAATAGTCACCTGCACACACAGATATCCCCCTAAAATAGCTAAAACTAAAAACAAACTAAAAACTACTTCCAAAAACATTCAGCTTTGATATTAATGAGTTTTTTGGGTTCATTGAGAACATGGTTGTTGTTCAATAATAAAATTATTCCTCAAAAATACAACTTGCCTAATAATTCTGCACTCCCTGTATTTAACATACAGTTAAGCCAGAATGCAGAAGCAGTATGTAAAAACCTGCGTGTGAACACACCTTACTGCTTCCATTTAATAGTTATAGTGCCGCTAATCAACTGGATTTGATTAACTTATAATCAGCAAGTTTGTGTTTGATAAAAAACCAAACGCAGCATATTAGCAAAAACACTTCATACCAACCGTCAAACGTGGTGGTGGAGGTGCCATGGTTTGGGCTTGTTTTACGGCCACCGACCTGGGCACCTTACAGTCACTGAGTCGACCACCAACTCTAGTCTAAGGAGCTTGGAAAGCAAAGCGTGTGGACTTCTTTGAGTTGCTTGAAGACGTTTCACCTCTCATCCGAGAAGCTTCTTCAGGTCCTTTGTCCCTCTTTGGGGGGGAAACTCCCACTGGGTTTAAATCTGGGACTCTCCACCATTGACCCTTAGAACTGAAGAAGCTTCTCGGATGAGAGGTGAAACTTCTTCAAGCAACTCAAAGAAGTCCACATGCTTTGCTTTCCAAGCTCCTTAGACTACGATGACCTGGATGACTGAGAACCTTCACAGACACACCAACTCTGTAAAGTATCCTAAAGTCAATTGTGACTCCGTCTGTCCGACAGCTAAAGCTTGGCCCAAACCAGGTCATTCAACAGAGTGATGATCCCAAGCACATCAGCAAATCTACAACAGAAAGGCTGAAAAAGAAAAGCAGTGGCCAAGTCAAGGCGAGCCTTTATTTATTGAAAAGCTGTGTTGGGACCTCAGTTGTGCATAAAGAAATGCCCACCAAGCAACATAGTGATGTGAGACTGATGAAGTCACACAGCGTTGCTGGTCTTCTTAGGAAGTTGTTCACATACCCTTTGACTCTTACAAATGATGGAATGATGGACAATAAGAATAATCCACACTCTAATTAAATAATATATTTATTAGATTATTAAACACTGTCAAATCTGAACAATATGGTCAGTTTTATCACAGAATCACACTGTACACATAACACAGTTTAAATATCTTAATAAGTAATGATTGCATTATCATGCACTGCAATAAAACAACATATTTACTACACACAAATGCTTTCAGGACCAATGCATAATCACAGAGTTTAGATCGACACCAGTGGCTATGTATCTAGGTTTCACTCACAGAGACTGAACATTAATTCTACTTTATGGCTCAACTCCTGTTTTTTCCAGTTCCTTACTCAGGAAAAGGATGTGTGGTTTTTACTACCATGTACGTTAAATAATGCTATACATTTCTTTGTAGTCATCGCTAAGTTGTAAACTAGCATGAACGTGTGGAGCATGTGTACTCATGGAGACGGGAGCGCTACTGAGACTTTATATACCTTCAAGGACAAACACAGAAATCCAAAAGGAAACGACGAGACTGATTTGTTTGGATTTAGATTTGATCATCCAGTCTTATGCCTATAAAAAAAAAATCCCAGTAACTTTCCAATTTATTTAACAGTAATTTCTTTTAGATCTACACTCACTGCTACGCCCGACTACCAGCTTAGATTTCCTTTTGCACTCAATTGATTAAACGAGGCGCTGGAAACGTTCCTCTGAGATTTTGGTCCATAATGACACGACAGCATCACACAGCTGCTGCAGATTTGCTGGCCTGACATCCATGATGTGAATCTTTTGTTCTACCTCATCCCAAAGACTGTTGGATTGACATCTGATGATGGTGGAGGCCAATGGGGATGCACAATTCTACTAAGGTTGCTCCCATGTGATTGGCTGATTAGATATTTGCACCAGCAATCTGTTGAACAGATCTGATAAAGTGGACAGTGAGTGTACCCTCCCCATCTTGGAGAAAATGTTTGGTGATCATTAGGAAATTTTTGTAAAGAAAAACACTTCGGTTTTATGTTTTCTGTCTATTTTCAATGTGCTTAATGATTTTTAATGCAATATCTGTGTAGAGACACAGAGGCCCATTTTCAGCAGCCATCATCATCATCAGAACTCCTCTTTGATTAGAGAATCGATGAAGATCAATAAAGTTGTTTTGGATTCATCTGTTTAAAAAAAAAAAAAAAAAAAAATCACTTAATGAAACTGTCCAGCTGAGGACTTTGGAGGCATCTGTTTGTCAGACTGCAGGCACCGCGGGCCTCTTTCTCAGCTGTTTACCAGAGCCTTCCACTTCTCTTACTGCTCCAGTTAAAACCACATTGCTCTGTTCTGTTAAGGAAGTAGCACACACCTTTTTATGCAATCTTTGGTTTTGTTGGTTTCCTGCTTGAAGAACCTTTTTTTTTTAAAAGAAACGAGCACTCAAATGCTGTTGATTCTTGAATCAGCACTTGCAATTGAACTGTGAAACAAAACGAGTTTTTCCTGATTATCACTTAAAGAACAAAATGTGCTAATGGATGGTTGCAGAACACTGACCACCATAGGTCTAGATAGATGTTCCACTGAAAGTCATAAATAATGCACGATTTCATTAATCATTAATTGTCATATAGGACATTTTTGTTTGCTTGCATGGCGCCTTAGATGAATCCAAATCAACCCCAAACATCTGAGCAGCAGTGTGGATGCTGTTTGAACTCATGGAATTTATTTTATATTAAATTGCTGAACATACTTTGCAGAACTCCAAATAGTTGTTCTGAAGCGTTCGGTCACTTTAGGCCAGTTTCATGACTTTAAATTAGAGAAAATGTCATGAAATGAGAAAAAATTACTACTCCACTGAATCCCAAGTTGTCCCTTTTTGTAAACACCCAAACTCAGTTTTAGGGTTACATGACTGTAAGTGAGGAAAATGAATAAAGAATTTAGCACGAGATCTGACCGTCTATGGCTCCTCCTGTAGGAACCAAACCTCATTTCTGCGTCCGTAAGGCCTGAGCGGGTCATAGCTACAGCAGAAGTACTGCTTGCGCTGAAAGGGGGCCGTCTCGCCCAGGGTACGTGTCAAACGCAGGGCCTCTGCTCTGTACTCGCTCTCCCCTGCGAAGCCTCCAAACTGCCTGCAAATTGAAAAAGATTTCAAAGCACTTGCTGTATACACATCAAATAGTAATAGTAATAATAGTAATAGAACCACTTTAAATGACACATACAGAGCGTAGACGGTCATGCCGGGCCTCTCTTCAATCCTGATGGCACTGTCGGTGGGAGTCGGGGGTTCTTGCTGGTAGCTGGTGGGAATGCGGATGGCCACCACCAAGCGGCGAGAGAAAACCCCATCGTTTCGCGGGTACACTGTCATTATGATGGGAGCTGCTGTACCCATGGCCTCACCTTATGATTTAAAGTGTGAGACGGAAAGGGAATTTCAAAAATAGGAGGAACATGGAAGAGACAGCAGAGAAACTCTCTCCCTGCAGCGGCATTACCCGAATCTAAAGGGCAGGAACTGTGCACTTTTTTTGTGGACTATGTAACAAAATTATGCAAATGCAACACTGATAGCAATAACAGAGACGCTGCAAAGCAGCACATGTAAATCATACCTCCAACAGTGAAATAAATGCCTATTTCACACTGCACTTCTATTTACCTTAACTACAGCAGGGAACCAGAGAACATCTGTATCTGTGAGTCACCTAAAGTCAACCCAGTTAAATTCTATGTAAAAATATTCTGTTTATTTAAGATAAGTTTGGCCCTGAAGTTTGAGCCATGTGTTGATTCCATTATGCTCATTTGTATTGCTTTAGGGTGCTTCAAAGTGCCAACTTTCTTTTGCTGGATGCATCCAAAGAATCCCGAATTGAAATCAACTGCAGAATTTAACAACAGCAATGAAAACAAACATATTTTGAGGCAAAGCTGGCACACTTTTTAGATTTTACTTGTAATTCTATTCATGGATTTTTCTTTAAATATCTCAGCGATCATTAAAATTAAAGTTACTGTTGATAATGTTTGAAAGTAACTGCCAAAACAACTGCCTTTTTGATAAAGGTTATAGTTGGAGGTGGATCGGGTGGTCCTGAACCATGAGTTATTCTACTATAGGCTAAGGCTGCTGGAGAACTTCCCATGATGCACTGAGATCTTCTTTTCACTTCTAATGCTTTTACCACCACTACTGCATGTCATTAACTTCTTGTCTCTTCAAGCCCTCCTTTGATCTCTGCTCTTTCCTCTCACCCCCAGCTGCTTCCCTTCCCTCACTCTGGTTCTGTTGGTGTTCTCTTCCTGTTAAATCAGGGTTTTTCCTTCCCACTGTTGCCAAATGCTTGTGTCTGATTTCTGTTGTTTTCTCAACTCTTTTTCAACTCTTTCATGGCATGCATTTTTAATTTCTCTTTGCTATTTGGGCTGATTGGGACCTAATCAATGTAAAAACAAAGAATTACCTGATTTATTTTTTACTTGATTTTTGTTTCTGAGAAAAATGAGATCCACATATGAGGACGTCCGTAATATGATGCCCTCGTAAGTGGATATCAGGCTCTCGTAGAGCAAAATTTAGTATTTTGGTCTAGACAACCCAAAAAGTGATGTCCACATATGTGGACGCCAGGTCCTAGGAGGTTAACATTGTAAGGGTTTTGCCTTGCAATGTTAGGCCCATTGAGGGGAGCTGAATTATACTATATAAATAAAATTTAGTTGGCTCAAACTTGCTTCTGGAGATCTTAAAACAGAAAAAAGTATGATTAATCATATTTTTAGACAACTGAAAAAAAAAAGCAGCTTTTTAAAATATTTTTATTCTTTCATAAATTCCAGGATTGACCACCAACTCAACAAAAAATCATCATGGTCTGTCGCTTATGAAAACTACAACTTGGCAGCAGTGATTAGTCCAGTGAATTTGTGCTTCATGGCTGTTATTTATTGGCACTAAATATGTTTTGGAAGGTGACAGCAAAGCTGAAAGAAAGTATCTGAAGGTCTTCTTGGCTCAAACTTAATTTGGTATTCTCAGCGAACGTGGCACATGATCCACTTGAAGGATTTATTCTCCACTTGGTTTACCTTGTTCATTGCTTCCGCCAATATACATGAGCAGCTTCCTCATTAGCTCTCCTGTTACTTGGTCGAAGGTTCGCCCCTCAGAGGAAACAGCAGCAAACTTAGCAGCATCATACCGTCGCACCTCAAAGCTGACTCCATCCTAGGGAAGAAAAAGGAAATTGGAGGACGTCTTAAGGCATCGGCAGGCCAGTCACTGCTGCACGAATGCAGACCTCCTGTTCTGTACACACACACGCAAACACCACTGTTCTCATCCTGGGGATGGGAGCAGCAGAGGTCAAGCCCAGATATGATTCACCTCTGACACACTGATGCTGACAATCTGCTTCTAAGGACAGAAGCCCTGAACTAGCGAGATTTACACACAGAGAGTTCAGTGTCTGTGTGTGTGAGACCAAAGTGGGCACATACAGATGAAACATATTTATACTGATTTGATTTAATTTCTTCTTCTGCTCTGCAGGGCTCCGTCGGCTTACATAGAATAATGGGGAAGAGACACACAGTCTTACATAACAGAGCACATGCAAAAAGAAAACACACACACACTGCGCGCTCTCTTTCACAGCGTTAATATGATGCAACAGTTTTACATTAAATATGATTAAGTGGGGTTAACGTGGAGCACGGTCACTCAGCCATGCTGCGGAGCAGGAATTTGGATGGGTTTTGATGGAGTGATGCAGGTTTCAAAAGCAGCTTTTCACTCACTGACACGGTCACACTGTGCACATGCTTCTGCGTTTGTAAGATTAGGTTCGTGCACTGAAATTTAACTGCATTATATCGTTGTCATCCACTTCTTTTGAATAATATGCAGTGACTTCAACCTGCTGGCCTCTGTGAAATATGTCGTTTATTTTGCAGATAAGGTGTTTATCTCAACGTGATAACAGCGACAAAGAAAAGCAACAATGGAAACAGGCTCGGGGCACAGTTTCCACTGCACAGTCTCAGTCCTATGTGGGCTTCTTGAGCATGTTTTCACTACCCTGGAGGGACATTCAAATCTAAAAATATCATGCAAATATCTTCATCTTTCAAATTGAATTAGTGATTCTTTGTCTACTATCAAATCCCCAGATGCTAAAAAACATTTCCTTTTGCTTTACCTTTGTAACCAACACCTTTTCATCCTCATAATCTTATTTAAAACCCACAGAGGACCTGAAATCCTCTGGAGTGGCCTTATGAGGACCCTATAGCCATATTTATTCCTCTACACATGCAAGATAACGCTGAGTTACTGTGAAACTTTAACTTGTGACGAGTACCCGGGCTCCTGCATAGTAATTACAGGGTTTTTGCCCTGTATAGCTTGTCAGTGGGACCGCCATTAATGTTGCATATGGGTGACACACAAAGAAAGCAGAGCCTGACTTCAGTTAAGTAGTGCAATTAATTTGTCTGTCATGCATCTCTTTTTGTGTGCATGTGTGTGTTTACCGGCTGTCTGATGCCAGCTTATACAGTGATAATTATTCAGCGCCTGAACCGAGCACACTGAAGTTATTATCAGCACTGACTGCTAAAGTGCCCGTCAGTTCATCTTATTTTGAAACAATACTCTATGTTCTGCTGTGTGTGTGTGTGCGCTTGTCTGTATTCTGTGTCAGAATTAATTAAGCGTGTTGAGTGTCAGAGTCACACAGGTGCTCCACAGATCATGTGACAAGCTCTGATTTCAGCACCTGCTTTTTAAACATCAATCAAGTACAGAGATTTAATGAGCCTCCAGATTGTTTTCTAAGTGTAGTGATACACTGAACATTGGACAGTTAATACAAATGATCACTCACTAGCAAGAATCCTGTATTTCTGACAGGTCTCCATTAAAATAAGGTTGTAATTCAAGATTAAATGTTAGTGGAAGTGCTTCCAATCTAAAAAAAACAAACTGTTATGTGTGCACATACTGCTGGCTTCAACTGTCTGTTTTTGAGTTTCTGATTCTGACAACAGATGTAAAGTATGCTGTCAGAACAGATCTGACTCTGCTTGTGTCCGTTTGGGTCATTTAATTCCCTGCCTGTCTGGTCAGTTGGGCTGGAAATCCTGTTTGTCCGCCTGCCTTTGTCTTTCTCCCAAAAGTTAGCTGCTATTTAGGAGATGAACACACAAAGATACTTTTAAAACATGCGCGTCAAGACCAATAGTAGATGACTGCATGCACATTTATAGCGGTGGGCACACAGAGCCTGAGAGAATAACCTTGAAACAGCCGCGAGGCCTTAGTTATTAACACATCAGTGAGTTTGCGGTTATTTTTCCACGGTGTGGTTACAGTAAACATAAAAACAAACACATTATGCATGGTGGAGCTGAGTCTTTGTTACTCTCCTCAGCAGGGATGGCTGGTGTATCAGAGAACCTACAATCCGTATCAGAGTTCATACAGGTCTGATCAGCATCCTCTTCCACCCCAGCGACAGTTACTGTGTCTTTACACACACACACACACACACACACACAGTGCCATATTGGAAAGAAACAGTGAGCCACACCGAACATGAACCCTCAGTCTTTCCGATTTTAGTCCCCTGTGAATGTTCTTGTTTTAAGATTATGCGTCACCATCTTCAATTATTTCTGCCTTGTTGGTTGGAGGAGAACCTGGGGCTGGTTTACACTTTACCCCCCACGCTGTGGATCAGCATGCATCCTCATAGGTCACTGTCAGGCTGTTTGGCCTGCAGCAGCAGGCTAATCACCGTGTTAATTTTAAACGAAAGTCTAATAACACGACCTGCACAGAATTAAGTAAAAGGTGAAATATTCATGGAACCAGAGGAGGGAAACTCGCACATTTATAATCTGACAGAATCGCTGTGCGTAATCGTAACTGTACACGCGCGTAAAGCCAAGGATAAAGACTCAGAAGAAGGAAATCGCAGGAGCAAAGCATGTGAGAACGAGAAAGCTTTGTCTGAGCACACACGCTGCTTACCTTCGTCTCGCTGCTGAGCAGCTTATATTCCGTCTCCTCGGTGTTTCCGAAGAGTGAATTCTTAAACATGCCAAACATGTCGCTTCGGCCAAGTCACCTCTCCTCTCTCCGCTCCTTTAGTTCTGTTTCTCCTCCCTCTCGCCTTTCTGTTTGTTGCAAACAGCTTGCTCTCTAGTATGGCAGTTTTTTTTTAAATGTCGTCCCCCAACTCCTGGAAAAATCTTGAACTGCAAGAGGTAACTCACAGCAATATCCAGATGCTCCTCTCCTCCAGCGAAGAGCGCGCACTACGCTCCAGCGAGCACAGACTCACAAATGACTCTTTCTTTCTTTCTTTTTTCGGAGGCAGAAGTTGGAGATGCTTCCTCCTTTTCTAAACCAAGGAATGATTAAAAAAAAAAAAAAAATCATCCTCCGCTCTGAGTAGTTGACTGTCCCCGCCCTCTTCTCTCTCTCTCTCACAGGTTTTCCTCGTACAAGCTTGACGCTCACTTGTATCACCGCCAGTTTTCATTTACCATCGTTAACTTCATTTAATTGGAGAATCAATTTATCAACATGTCACCAATTTTCTACCACTTATTACTCCACGAACTACCAGGTTGCCCCCGCATACATACAATTATGCATTTAATTGCATAACCGTGAGATGCTGCATTATTATTAACGCCATCTCCTCAAACTCTCACCACGGAAAAGCAGAATGACCTGCAGTGCCAGGGTCTCCCTCATTCTGTCTGTTCCAGGAAGCCTGAAACTGTGGGGGCTTTCTGTGCAGTATAATTTTTTGACACAAGCCTTTGGTTTGTCAGTACGCATTGGACCTTGATTGCTGGGCTGTGCGCGTGGGTTAGTTCGGGGCAGCACACGAGTGCACGTCTTACTCCGTGTGTCAACTGTGAGTTTGAGCTTTGCTTTAGGGTTTGTCTATTTAAATTCAGACTGAAGGCAATGTTAGTCACGACTGCAGAGTAAGGGAAACAGGAAGGATAGGATTTATGAAAAAGTGGAATGGATAAAACTAGCCAGAAAAACGATGTACTGTATGAGGGAACTGTTGACAGAGGGGCAAAGATCCGATGTCGCCCGGTTTGTGGACCTAAATTAATGGGAGAGTCCATGGGATGTCTTGTGTAGGCCTATTTAACTCATTATTCTCTTGCTGACAGTTTCAAAGAGCTCCTAATTTAACTTGAAGGTCAACCTGCTTATTTTCAGCTCCACGTTTTTATTCTGGGACTCCAAACAGTAGCTTAGTATGATGCACAGTTCATATCATTATCTTATACTAGGCCTCGGTCAATGCCCTCAGTAAAAAACATTTGGCTCATAGATATTACTGACTTTAATATTTGAACATCGAGTACCTTGCAGGGCCAAATTTCAGTTTAGTTTTTGCGTAATTTGGCAAAAGTCAGCTTTGTCATTCAGTAAGCCTGGAGAACTATTTCTGAGAACTACTTAAAAAATGACAAGAAAACTGCAAGAGTGTTCATGCTGTCTTGAAGAATAAAGGTCATACAAGATATTTCTGTTGTATATACTGTATTTCTATGTGTTTGCACTTGCTTCAATAAATTACTACTCCCATTTCCCTAGAAAAATAAAGGGTGACTAAAGACTTTTGCACTGTTGCATGCACTCCCACCACCTTTTATTGAAATGAGGGCTCAGCCATCTTCACCATGCCTACATGCACTGATATGCTGCCATGTGACAGCCTGATTAGATATTTGCATTAACATCCAGTTCAACAAGTGTACCTAATGAAGTGTCCATTAGTGCCCATATGAGAAAAAATAAGGAAAAGTGTTATAGGGGCACTTTCATTGGCTATAAGGCAGTGATTAGGAGTTTTGAGTCTCTTAAAGATTTTTTTTTAAATCTGCAACATTCAGGATTCACTGCATACCTCGAAACCACATAAGGCTGAGCCATTGTTTCAAAAAGAGGGGGGAGGTTAGTTACTGGTTTAAAAAAAAAAGTACACAATATGCACTCAGATTAAAACTAAAAAAACTACACATTTATGTTACTTGTAAAATAACACACAGTGAGTAAAATAAGTCTTAGCAAAGTCTGTCCACTGTAAGCTTCATCAGCGTGCCATATTTTACATTGTGTGCTAAATATCCTAGCTGATCAGCTTCTGATGAAGTGTATTTACCGGCTCCTTAAGTACATGAAATCAAAATAAAGGACTTATTTAATTAACAGTTTAAATAACACGTGTTTGATGATGTATTTATATTGTATAAACATCCTTCCAGAAAAAGTGTCAAAATGATTCCTGTTTTAATAGAAATAACTCAAAAATAAAAATGTACTTACATTTATTTTTAATCATTGCATTTAAACACACACAGAGCTGTGGATTAGTAGTGGGGGCGATATATTAAATCAGATTTTAACCGCAGCTTACATTTTCACAGTACACTGATTTTTTCTACCTTTTGAACACAGGTAAAATAATCTCTCAGAAAGCTCACATAACATAACATAACTCCCAACCTGTCAAAGAGTTTGATTTACATGAGCTCGACTGTCCAGATGAGTCAAACACACACGACTCTTAAGATTTTAAAGACTGTTTGTCCAGTGTCCTCACTTCTCCCAGCCTTTGCCTCCTGGCTGGGTGGGCAACCTGAGCCCCACGAGACCAGCCACCTCTTCTGGGCTGCGCTCTCCCTTGCCATGGTAAAGATTGTGCAGGACCAGGTGGTTTCTAGTGGAAGCTAGTAAACACAGGTATGTGTGTGAGGCATGGTGCGCTTCCTGCTTGGCACGGCAGTACCTTTCTCCAGTCACCTGTGAAAGGTTGAATATAAAAGAAACAAATGGATGATAAACAATAACATAATAAGAGAAACTGTTCGTCTAGTGTTGTTTACAAAAAAAAAGTTACCATAAAGAAAATACAGATGAATAAAGTAGAAGGTACCCTGGAATCAGCATAGAAAATTGCCGCTTTATGATAAACAGGTATGCTTTCATCAGTCTGTGTGTGTGTCCCACCCCCTTTCAGGATTTCTAACAGCTGCATGGACAATATGCGTTTAGTTTAGTCCCCACAGACCAGCAGCTATACATTATAAAGCCTTGGGATGCCTTTAAAGGACGATAAATGCGAAACGACATACAAGCGTTCCTCCCAGCTGTTTTGCTTCAGTGACTGCAGATTCAAGCCCCATGTTAAGCCACACTCTCCCAACCATTAATAATACACAGTGTATGTCTGTACGGCTAAATATAGATAGAGAATCGCTTAGATGGAGATAACGTCGTCTGGACTGACTGCTTTAATGAAGCGAGTAGTTTCAGCAGCTTTGGTTCCAATTAACTTAAATGCAAAAGTATATGAATATCAGTAGATATACATTTGGTTTAAAAAATCCCCACAAATATATTTAACTTGGAGTTTTCCATGGAGTGAAAAACACTAACAATTTGAATCAACGACGATTTTGATGATTTTAAACGCGACACCTTAGGCTAATTAGCTGCTAGCTAACGTTTGCGTGCCCTTCTGCTTTAGTCACCTTGCTTACAGCTTTTAAGCACGTGTCAAGTAGACAACAACCACTTTTCAGCATCATGTTAGGCAACAGGTCTGTTGGCACTGCTGTAAACTGCTTAAATATGTCCTCTTAACGCCAATAAAACGAAACGGAACGTTTTCATTCAATAGTTATCAGGCTAGCCAACGACTGCCATGCGAGCCCAGTGCAGCAGTAGTTAGCAACTGAGCTAACATCAGGCTTTGCGCATTTACTGGTATGCTTACCTTATTCTTGCGAAACTGGTCCATAACATAGTTGTAAGCTAGTGATTTTTTGTAACTCGGTCCCTGAATTGCACGCAATTCTTTCAGGATTCCACGACACACTCGCAGGGGCGATGACAGCGCTGCCATCTTTGACCTGTGTTGTGATTGTAGCGGAGTGGAGCCAGGCATGCTAAATCACACACCGCACAGTCGATCTGTTACATATCGACCACAAGGCGGCGATATAGTTACACCTAAGTCCTCCTAAGTTGACTGCGTGGTCGTTTCCTCCTTGCCACTGGTTGTTACCCTGCAACAGCTTAAGGTAACTTGGACTGAATTTAAAACACGCACGTTGGTAATGTCGCCTTGCTATGAGAAAATGCATATGTAGGTATGGAGAGACGAGCTTATGTCCGGCACTGCTCGGTGTTTTCTTTATGAACCTTGGAGGATAAACACAACTTTAGCTCTTTATTGTCACACTGTGTACAATAGTATAACGAAATTGTCCCACATCGGTGCTTAAAGAAAAAGCAAGCATTAATCATAATAAATAACAGAAATGAGATATACAGCATATGCACAGATAAAAAAAGAGACCAGGTCAGGTATCTGCATTGGTTAGGGCTATTGCTCTGTTGTATATAGTGAAAACATAGAGTTCACTGTGTTTTATTGTATTTCCACAGATACCTGAAACTCTGTAAATGGTCATCACAGATCTGATCTTGACATGTCCATCTAAGTCTGGCCTATTGACAGAAAAACCTCTGCCACATTTTGAACCTGTTTCACATGCATTCCACCTCCAGCTTCATTGCAAGGTAATTATTCACCTATAATTTGGTAATATGGACCAGAAGGCTTTTGCTGTTTTTGTCCACCATCGGTCTATAACGGTGCTTCATCACGCAGGAATCCTTTCAGAGAAAAGCAAATTTGATCTGTAAGACTGAGCACTGAACTGTTCTGTAAGTGGATTACAGTAATGCCGTGCCGTTGGGAGGCACGCTGCAAAACTGAGGCAGAGAACGTGTCCTCACAGGTTCTGACATCAAAGGTTTGGATGACCTGAAGTCAGGTCACGGGTGCTGCACGTTCCCATGGCGCTCCCAGTGCTTCCAGTTTACTTGCTCGTGTATTGATGATTGACTCTAGGGGGAGCCAGTCTCTTATCAGTTTCACACACCGGTTTGGTTCCTCGACATTTGTTGGAAGGCACCCCCTCTCCTCCTCCTCCACCTCCTCATGTCTCTCTCCCCCCTCTCTCTCTCTCACTCTCACACTCTTTCAATGAATACTAATGCAGTGAGTGGGCCCACCTCCCATCCTCCCATCTTTTTCGCAGGAATGGGCGGGAGAGGGGAGACAGAGCAATTCCAGCTCAGTATTCTTCCTCATGAGGTAGGCAGTGCTTGACTAGCAGCAACCCCAATGCCTTTTTTTCTTCCCGCTGAGCAATATTGGTGATACTGTGCGTTGCCACTGCAACAATGTCTAACCTGTGTGAGTGGCGTGTGATTTCTGACCAGAGTTGAGAGAAAGAAGGACGTCTGTGCCTGCTGCTTTTTTTCTTTTTCTATTACCCCCTCCTTTTTTTTTGTCATCTGGATGGGAAGTCTTTTTTGGGAGGAGAGAAAGAAGAAAGCAGAAGGCAGCCGGGGAAGGGGAACAACTGGCAACAGCCAATCCCCCCTTCCACACACAGACTGGAGACAACGGAGGCCACTGGAGTATTTGCTTTTATCTTTCGTTTTTTGTTCTTTTTTTTCCTCATCGCGCTGCTGGGAGGTGCTTTGCCTTTCCATTTGCTCGCTCTCTCGGTCCTCTGTCTTCTTATCTATTTCGCCATTTACCTGGTCAACAATTTCTTCTGTTTATGAGCGAGACAAGGAGGGAGAGAGAGGCAGAGGGACAGAGAAAAAGAGGACGGGGATTTTTTTTTTTTGGCCCCTTTTATCCTCTTTTTTTTCCCCCTCCTCCCCTTCATTCATTCTTTCCTGCTTTCCTCTCCATTCGTATCACTTCCAGCCTTTCTATCCCTGTGCAGCCCACGCTCTCTCCTTCCTCAACCTCCCCCCTTTTTCCTCCTCCCCCCAACCCCACCACTCCAGTCACTGTCCACCCGTAACTTTGGCTACTTTTTGACTCCACCTGTTCTTTTTTTAAAAATTTTTTATTTCTTCGCTTTAAACAGCTCCAGTAGAGTCATTTTAATTGGCTTGCTTGTATTTTCTATTTATGCCTTTTTCACTTTTGTACCTTTTTCCTATTTTCCCCCCTTCTCTTTTTTCCTCCCACCATCCTATGCATCTTTTTTGGCCGATTCTTAATTCTAACCATAGGTAGGTCTACTTAGTGTTTAGTGTCTGTCTCAAAGTCTTTTGTTCCCTTTTTCCTTCCGTGTGTGCGAGGTGTTTTGTGTATGGGTGCACACCTGACATGCACACACATGCACGCACGTACACACACACGCTCGCTGGCCTCCGATCTAGCTTGGGCACGGCTCCCCTCCCATCCAGCTCTCAGCTGATTCTTGCCTCATGCCATGTCCTCTCTACGTCACCCCTCCACCCTACCCACCCACCCCCACCTCACTTCCATCTGTGTTTTCAGACCTGTTTTTTTTTTTTGTGTGTGCGAGTGTGTTCTTCTCAATCAGGACCACAGTGACTCATCAAGCAAGCACCTTCTCCGGTCGTCATCACGGACACGCGTCTTGATCGTCTTGTCATTTTCATGTTGTTGCACAAAAAGTCTGTTCTTCCATTAAAACATCTGAAGTGCCCCCCCCCCCTTCCCTTTTTAATCCACACACACGTACACAACGTCCTTCCTCACACCCTCACGTGATTATTCATTTATTAATTTTTTTAGCAGTCGTGCACATTGACAGACACCCAAACTCCACATCTGTTCATTAGAGGAAATGCCCGCTGGCAAACCAAGTTTTTGCTGGCTTCATGTGTATCAGGTGAAGGTCAAACTGAGCAAAAGGTCCGATTCAAGAGCGGCAGACGCACTGTTTGTGTCAAAGTACAATTCAAAGTCCATTCTGTCGGGGTGTCATCTGTGCTTATCCGGTGCTCTGCCTCCTTTTTTTTTGCTGCCCTCTTTTCCTCTCTCTCCTCCCTCTCTCTCTCTCTGTCTCATATCTTTCTGAACTGACTCTCATTTCTGCAGACAGACACACACAAGCACTCAAAGAGAATGGACTAAAAAATCAAAAAGCCTGGCTTTATCATCCAGAGGACTTTTTTCCCTTTTTTTTCTTCGCCATAATTTTCACTTTTTTCCACTCACCTGGCTTCATTCACCTCTCCGTACATCCTTTTTCCCCCCCTCTCCATCACCCCCACCCTCTCTGACTCCATCCACTTATTTATTCGTACGTTGTTCTGTTGTTGCTGTTTTTTCATTTGCCGTGTAAAGAAAAATAAGATGTATATACATATATATATGTATTCATGTCCTGCCACTCACACCTCATTGCTTGCATCAGACTTGCTAGATATTTTGCATTGGGACTGTTTTGACTGTTCACATTTACTGAAATAGAAAAGGCAGATTTTCCAGAAGTGATTTCCCCCCAAAAAATAATAACAGAAGATACAAGGCTTTATTGCACTACGCTACGAATAATTTGCGTGTGTGCCTGTGTGTGCTGTGCAAGCTACAGAGAGAGAGGCACAGAAATAGACAGATGCATAGCAAAGTAAAGAAAATCACATAACTCATTTCTTTGTCCATCTTCTTCTTCCTTTTTTTGTTTGGTATTTCCATTTTTTGTGCTGAAGGAGATTTAATGGCGCTCCTCTTCATTACACGAAGATGATGGGAAGTAGGACTTTCGAGCAACCACGATAAAGGCGTTCTGGATATAGATGTTTTCCTGTGGAATTACCCTTTAAATCCTGGATTAGATTCCAAACGACTAAAACAAAATAATTAACAATTATCCAAAAAAAAAAACAAACCCCAATACAAACAAAAAAACTGGTCTAAATTCTGGACTTTTTTTTGACCTTTTTCTCTCTTTTTTTTAAATGGACTGAAGCTGATTTCAATATTTCTTTTTCAACTATTGAATCCTAATGGGATTTCACTATCGCGGATTAAAGACTCAAGCGACGTCTTTGTCAATTAGCTGATGTAATAGCCTTGATTCTCACAATTTCTCCATCCTTCCAAATCGCATTTAACATTTCTCAGTGTTAAGGGTTAAATAGGTGAGTACGGACCCTTGAATCCACCCATGCTCTTGCCTTTGCATGTCTTGGATGATTATGAATGGATGTAGATTTTCATATATATATATATATATATATATATATATATATATTTATATTTATTTATTTTTTTTGTGAGTGACCCACTGTTTTGCGTGTGTGTGTGTGTGTGTGTGAGGGTGTGCAGACTCGTCCGGGATGTGTATGTACAGTAATAAGGGTGAGGTAGAATTTAAAAGGATACAGGCGGATTACCAGAGCTCAGTCATTTTCCTCACACTTCACCACCGTTTATCCTTTGTAGTATTTTCCCCTTTTCCAGTTAAAGTCTGGTTAAAAAAAAAAAAATTCTCATGTAAAATATAAATCCCCTTGATGCAGAGTGTGGGATGATGTAAAAACAACAAAAAGAAAAACTTTACATGCTGAAATAACATCCCATCTTTCACCTTGGGTTTTGCACCTCCACTCTTCTTTCTGCTCTACCAAATCTGTTCAGTGCTGCTCCACGCTCTTCTTTAAAACAGCGTGCGTTAGTGTGAGAGGAATATATACGTAGATCAATAAAGTAATCTACCTGAAGAGATGGACTGCGCTGTGCTTTTCTTGGTGAATTTTTTAAAATTTTATCTTCTGTTACTCCAATAAAATGCTTTGTGGTGGGAGAATGACTAAATCTTATCTTGCGGTTGACAGTGGCCGGAATAAAATTTGACTGTATGTCTGCAGCAAAATGCACTTTCACATCGACTCTCTCCCTCACACACACACACACACACACACACACACACACACACACACACACACACACACACACATGCAGACACCTGGGATCTGCTCTCACAACCCAGGACGATTACCTATTCTGCTTGGTGCTGAAACACATGTGACCTCAGTAGCCGAGCTACAGATGGGCACTTAAGCTCAGGTAGTCTGTCAAAGCTGTCACAGCCACCACGCTGCAAAATGGACGTCTCTGGCGCGAGCTCTGCCTCTGACAAGTGGCTCGCTGCTGTCGTTGCTTTTGCTGTAATGTACCCCGAAACAGTGTTTAGAAACAGGTAGAAGCACACTTTCAGACGCACTGGTGTTGACCCGGCAGTGTGTGGTTCAGGAAGGCAGTGATGTGAATGTTGTGTACGGTGGTCAAAAACAGCTGATTTGAGCTGTGATTTTGAGAGGGAATGCAGACGTCTACGAGCACAGCTGGATGGTGGATTGAGCAATTGCTTGGAGCACGTTTACAGCTGAGCATCCTTTCTATTTAAATATGGAGAACTGCTCTTTTTTTCTCCGGATCATTTTCTTACTTTTACGATAGACGTATGCTGTTCCTTCAGATTGTTAGATTATGGTTTAAACCTTATTTCTCTTCTGCTCTGCAGTGTATTTTATCCATCTAGATTGTTTTAGGGGGCATTGGAGGAGGAGGCTTTCTTCTGTGTAGTGATAATGCTTGATGGATGTTGACAGCGGAAAGAAAATAGGTCCTACATGAAAGTAACTGAAACCTGCTTTGTTTCCTTCGAGTAGCCAGGTCATGATTAATGTTTAGTCTTTTTAATGTAATTTTTGCAAACTAGCCTCATTATGTTCAAGAGATGGAAAAAAATCTTACACCAAAACAATGGAGATGAATAAGTAGCATTAAAGGGCAGATGAAAAAGGCATGCATTAGATTTCGAGGTGACTTGTCCCTTTTAAGGTTCTCTCCTCGTTCATTGTCACCTATTTCGCTCGTTACCTGAACAGGTGTGTCTTAATGGTTGGTGGCTCTAGGACATTTTTCATGCATCCTGTCAAATTTTTGGTGTCTGAAACTGTGCAATGCCACAGGATCTATGTGGGGAAAAAAAGTCTGCAGAACATCTTGAATCAGAGCTTAAGAGATTTCACAGGCAGCGTGTTTGCAGTCATCATTTATAAACAGGCCAGGAGAGGAGACAGCAGGGGCTAAGGAGATTCATAATCCTATCCCCTCTTCCCACTGATTCTCTCTCTCTCTCTCTCTCTCCCCCATGTGCTTGCTTAATGAGACAACAATGCAACTCCTGCGTCTGGCTCCGAGCGCCGCATCTGCCTCAACGAAGCCAGCAATAACAGTGTTTAGATACGTTACAATCCAGCTAACTTCCGCATGCATGCCATCTAGGGATTTACAGCATCACGGGGCACCGCTTGCATGTTACCCTGTGCTTCAGAAGTCAGAACCTAAAAATATGCAGAGATGATTTTTGATTTTTGAGTTACAAGCTAAAAAATAATAATAAAAATCTTGGATTCACACGAGTGTGATTCTGCAATACGGCACCTCACCTCATCCATCTTCTGGGTATAAATGAGGGAATCAGTCTGCGGAGCTCCATCTAAAGCTCGTAACACTCTGCGGCGCGTGCGTCTGAATCCCGAGAGCGAGCGGGAAGACTATGTGGGACGACTTAAAAAGCACATCTCAATTTTATTGGCAGTATATTCACTTCAAGGGAGCGGAATATGGGTCATGATCTGATATAAAAAGGCTACTCAATAATTCATCCTCTGATTAAGAGGACTTGTATCGACACAGACGCCGTCCAACGAGAAGGAGAGTGTGCACACAAAGTACACGGAAGAGCATTTAGGCGACTTTGTAGGATTAGTATAAGCTCAGAAACAAGCTATAGTAGAATAAAAAAAAGCCAGAGAGGTTCATGTGTACACCTTCTTTGATGTCTTAATCTGCTATACGTTCTTGCCTTCTGTGGCACGCAGGTGCGCATGCGATGAGTGTGCTTTAACGGCGAGCGTACATGGTGTCAGAGTTTGTGCGAGGCCCATCAATCTATTAAATATGAAAAGTACAATCTGTTACCCCGCAGAGACTGGTTCATTATTCATCAACATATTTCAATTAATCATTTATTTACCTAAAGTATGGTTCGCCCCCCCCAACACACACACATATGCAATTTGGACACTCATATGGACTCCTGATGTATGAGTTATGTATAAGAGGATTAACAGAAGCTGTTTCTTATTCCTGCGATGCTGCACATACTGTAGTTTGAGGGTGTTGTTAGGGATGTAGGAGAAGACATTTTTTTGTACTGCAGTGCATTTGGAGGAAATGTGTTATTTAAAATATTAGGCTTGGCTTCCTCTCGGATCAGAGAGCAAACACGCACACGCTTTGCTGAAGATGAGCTGTGAGATGCATTCAAACAGGTTTTCATTCAAAGCTGAGAGTTATGTCCAGATGTGCACATGAGCACGGCAGCTCTTGCATTTTAAGTTCCCATCATTTAATCGGGTTTATTGATTCTAAGGGGAGCGGGTCAGAGGTCGACCAGGCGTAGCAAGGCTTTATTAGAGTCTAACTGACTGTGACCTGCTTCTAACCCGCTGTCCTCTCTTTTCCCCTCTGCAATAACAGACTGGCGGTTGTCGGGAAGACGAGCGACTCCAAACGTCTTTCCAGAGGAACAGAAGTGAAGCTGCTCCTGTGGAGTACAATTACCTCGAAATTGCTGCTTTACCCCCTTGACCCAACGAGGATTTTACCTAAAACCGCTGTGAGTTCCCGGTGCCAGCTCCTTGTCACACAGTCACCGCTGAAGGGATTAGGATGCGGAGGGGGGGCGGAGATAAATGCTCAGCATCGGCGCCTTGATTTTTAATCTTACCCTTCCATTCACGAACATCTGTATTTACTTCGGCAAACCCCACACACCTAATGAGGTGTCCTGGTAGAGAGTAAAACACATTTGTTTGATTAAGTGCAATTGGTTTAGCCAAAGACAAACCTGCTGGTAGAATGACACCTGAAAATAATGAAGGGCTACTTTATTGTCCGGTTGTGAGTTAATTAAACTCGTCTTTCTGTTAACCGGCTAATGACTTTGTCATGTGGTATCAATCCAGGTGATTAGTTATGCCAATCACAGGGAGAAATTCTTTTCCTTTAACGTGGAGCGCTGTTTATCCGTCTAGATTGTTGTCCTTTTCTGGAATTAAATGGCACTCACCTCATGTTTGCCACGCAAATAAAAACTTTATGCAGCTTTTTCAGAAATCACAAAATCCACAAACCTGGACGTGAGCGGTTTCATGTGGGGACTATATTCTTTCCAGCCAGCACACCTGCCAAACATCACTGTGCAGGAGGAAGTGCGCTTCTACCTGTGAGTAGAAGCTCCTGCTTGTGACAGCAGGACAGGATGTAAACATTAATAGCGTCCCCCCCCTCAGCTGAGCCGTGATGTCAGCTAGCTGCACTCCTCCGTCGGTTGGCAGATGTAGATGCGGACACTAGAATGCAAAGAAAGTTCCTACGTGAAACTGTTCACAACAAGATCTGGGGATTTCTGTTTTTCTGGACAGAGGACAGTACGCTCAGGAGAAGGCAAACATGGTATCTACAGAACAGAGCAGCTCACACCAAAACCATCTAGATGGATAAATGATATTGTAGCACTACTGTAAAAATATGTAAACTTGATTTTGGGGTGAAAGTTGTTTTTAATGCTGTGTTTATTTGTCCACAAGAAAAGCTTTCGGTGCTCCTCAGATCTGATTCAGTTTAATGTAATTGTGTAATTTTTCCACAGGGATAACATTTGTAATCATTTCCTGTCACTTCCCGCTCTATTCCAATTTTTCGACCGCTCTGCATCATCACGGCCTGTTATGAGAGGCAAAATCACGGGAAACCCTTGAGGGGGAGACTGTCATCACCCTCAGGGACAAGTTGTGATAACCCAGAATGCAGCACTGTTTATGTACAGTCAGGAAAAAGAGCTCAAAATTAGTTTTTTAACAGCAGCCACTCACATTCAATAATCATATTGTCTTTTCTCTCATGTTGACTTTAGTTCGGCCTCCCTCAGTCTGAGGCTATGAGAGGGAGAGAGGAGTCCCAGGCCGCACCATCATGCTACTTCTGAGACGCTGGGATGAGACTTTGGCTGGCAAAACACAAAGTAAGACAATATTGATGCATGGAGCTCTTCTTAGTTTTCTCGTGTTGTCCCCGTAGAGAACCGCTGAAACAAACCATCTTATCTCGGCTGTGTGTGCCTCTCCTAACGCTCAATGATGGATGTTCTTAAACTTCTGTAGTGTGTGTTTTTTTATTGCTTCGTATCTTATGCCAGGTTTGCTTGCGGGTCAGGATAATGGTTCAAGGTGGAGCTTGCAGATGAATGGTTTAATCCTTGGTTTTTAGCACAGTGTGCACTTTGATCAACGGCACGCGTCAGCACGTGGTCGTTCAACCCGACCCCGCCCACCTCGATCGACTATCGGCCACGTTTACACTCCACAGGCATTGATCAGGCAATTAAAGGTTTTGTTAAATTCGTTTTTTTGGTTTTTGTCGTTTGTGTGTGTGTCAGCTGTTCTCATGTTTTCACGCGCTGCATGTTTGTGGACGACAGAGAGAAAGATGAAAGAAGACGTCGTTCCCACTCTCACCCAGGACCAGATTACACAGAGCAAATGTTTTTACCACCAGGGGCAATGAGAGGTCATCATCATATCAGTAGATTTCAACATTTTCTCATCCATTACTCCTCAGTAACTTTTTTCTTCTCTATTTCTTTTTCGTCTCTCTCATCTCATGCACTGTTAATCAGCGGTGACGTTAGGAGACTGAGCCTTGGTGCAAATTTAGTCTCCTCGTTTTGTGGTGGGATGGAGTGTGTGGACTGTGTGAGCACACTACAAACAGCACCATTACACAGGCACTCCTCTACACCTTTAACCTGCTGCCTTTTAGCCAGCAGCAGAGCAACGGCGTGGCTTTGTAACAAAGAGCTTTAGCTTTAGCCTCGGCCCTTCAAGCATCAAGTCGCTTATCTGCTTCGGCTAATGCCACACAGATATATTAACAGCGATGATGCATCTAATTAACAACAACGCGCCGCTGTTTCTGATTAAAAAAAAAATATAGCATTCACACGTACACTGGCAGATTATTAGTCTGCTGGGCTTATTATTCGAGCGTGCTTCCTGCTCTTACATAAACTGTTTAGAAAAAAAGGCTCTGGCTGGAATAATGGCCTAAATGAGGACATATTAGAATAATAATGTCTCATGAGTTTTTTAAAAGCTTTATCTCCAACCTTTGTGTACCTAACCTAAATGGGATTCTGGCCCCTCGTTATATCGGCGCCGTTCAGCGCCGCTAATTAAGTGCTGCATAGCTTTTCAATCATTTTTTCAGTCAAATCCATTTAACAAGAGACTTTTTATTTAGACTCAAAGAGCCCACGTCACCAGTCTTAAATGAAAGCCGCAGTCTTTGACGTGTTAAATGCAATTTGAACATTTTTAGGGTCAGCCTTCTTCTCTCTCTGCTAATATACGGAGTGCAGTTAAAGGTAGATTTCGGCGTTGAGGTGTAACAGTAAGATAAACGTTGTCTTTCTCCTGTAATCCTGGTATTACAGTCTTTTGCTGAACAGGCCATTATTGCGATCACCTTATTTTTACTGATATAATTTTTTTTCAACCTCTCTCTGTGTCTTTTCTAAATTGGAAGAAATTCAAGAGTCAGGAAGCTTCTGATAAAGAGAAGCTCTCATAATAAGAGACAATAGGAGGAAGAGAAGAGGGGAAGTGTTTTGGTAGTTGTTTCTGGGGATGTGGAGTAGAAGGTAGAAAAGAGCGCAGCTTTTTTTTTTTTTTTGCGCCTGTGCCGCTGTCTATTTTGTTTTTTCACCTCGTGTGAAATTACACAGCAGTGCGTGTGGGCATCTCATTGCATCAACAGCTCGCACTGGCACGTTTCCCTTTGTAATGAATGCCGGTCACATTGTTAGTTTAAAGCGTCACTGATGCTCAGTCCGCTTGCAGTCGAGTAAACTTGGAAGCTACAGAAACTCAGTCATGCAGGATAAATGTCTCAGGTGTTTAGCTGTCTCAGAGTAATGCGATGCTACATATATTAGCATTAATTAAAATTTGACCGCAAGATCACATACATGCTTGACCTTAAAACACGGCAAAGATCCATGCGGTGGAATCGATTGCTTTGAGAACCAGCAGATCAATGCGGCTTCACTCATCCTTGTCTCCAGCGGTGGAGCGGTAGCATAAGTCACCTGGAAAACGGCCTGCGGATCCAGTCATTAGCTGCTGCACATCCAACATTTGCTTTGGTGGCATCTGTTATTTTCTGGCACGTCCTCAGATGCTGCTGTGGGGAGGCTTCAGGTGCTGTCAGTGTTTGTGCTCCAATTTTTTGGACTGAACAAGTGCTGAAACTGTTAGTCGATGTTCAAGATTTGAATCTGTGACAAATGATTAATTGTTTACATGGTTTTCAGTGTCAACATATAGCACAGCTGCTTTTTCTGTTTTAAATGCCTGCAAATTAAGTAATTCAGGCTGCTAAGTGTGAAAAGCTAACAATCTGATGATGTCGTCCTGTGATTTGTGTGGGCATGGGCAGATTCCTGATTTTTATAGACTAAAATAAAAGTCTATCTTACTTGAAATGGCTCAGGTGATTTGGCTATGACTCCCAGCTAATTCAGGCCAAATCAGTAGGATTGACATTGTTTTCATGCTCCTTCATTTATTTTCTTTAATGTCATCCAGTGTGTTAATTCATTATTTTGTACTTGTTAGAGTTTGTTTCCTTTAAAGAAAGCAGGGAACATAAAAGACTGTACATAGAAGATGAATGGAAATGTGACCAGAACCTTACAATCCGGTTGTTCAGTGATGACGCGACGAATCCTACTTCCGGGTCTAAAGTAGTCTGCGTTTAATATGGCTTTTGTGTTGTTAACATGTTTAATGTTATGTATTTTCTTCTATTTGATCTCAAAAAGCTCCTAAAACAGTCGGTGATCCCTGTTGACCTCCCTCGGCTTTTATTACCACTAATCATTTATTTAAGCTCAGTTTTTAAAACCTTAGGATGTAACTACAGCCCAGCCCATGCAGCAGTATATGAATGACTAACCTCGTATTGTGGATGGATTATCTCAGTTGTTCTCCTGGCTGAAGTTTGGTCCTTTTACAGCATCCTGCCATGCGATTACATTTGTTCCTGACCACCGACAACACTCACGGTAACTTTTATCGAGTGGAAAAAAAGTTAGCTTGTTTATATTATGCTAACATAGCTGTGTCGCTAGCGGTCACGTAGCACATCATTATATACCAGCTAGCCAAACTTCAGTAACCCTGCAAACGTCACTGCTGTTTAGTTTTCTGTCTTGGAAGTGATAACAGAGCTGTACGTTTTAATTTGTTTCCAAAACCCCGCAGTCAGGACATGATTTATTGTATTTAGATAGAAGCTAGCAAGCTAACTTCCTGCTAACTTCTAACTCCGTTAAATGTCATAAATTCCATTTTCATGGATGCCTGGATGTTAAACTCAATTTTTACACCTGGTAGAGCAGAACGCTGATCATTTTATTAAAGATGAAAGACTTTAGACAGTTTTTCAACTCTCAGTAATGCCATAGTGATCGTTTGATATATGGACCTGCAGCGGAGTTTAGACCCAGACACGGCTAGTGACGTCAGACTGAACAACCGGATAGCTTTTGATACCAAAATTCTGAAAATGTGACAATGTTTTGTTTTTTTTTGTTTTTTTTTTAATTGTAGTTTTGTAAGTAGCATCTTGCTTACCTGAAATGTAAATTAGCTTTTTTTTAGCTAGCTAAAATTGCTTTGGCTAAAATGTTTGCAATGGTTAGCACTTTATACATGCTTAAGCTAATTTAAATTAAGGCTACTTGGAAATATCCTAACATTTCAGTCTGTGTCCTGTTAACAGAATAAAATGTTGACATTTCAAAGAATGGTCTTCCATTACCATGTCAGTGATTTAAAATGACTTTTCTGGTTTTTTTGGCAAAGCAAACCTGTTTAGCACAACAGTAAATGCCAAAAGCTACATGCTAAAGAAGCAGAAAATACTTTTTTAGCACAAAAGTTTATGCCTAAGCACATAGGATACAAATTGTGTAATTCTCCTGGTGTTAATACTGACTAGGCTACTAAATTTCTGGTCCATTCGTTTGTTGACTACCGTTTTAAAGGTCCAAGTAATGCTAATGCTAGCTAGCTAGTATGGTTAGCAAGGTCATTCCTACATAATTTGGCTAGTAAAAAAAAAAAGAGGCTTAAAACAAAAGTGACACCTTAGTGTGTTTTAAGTATAAATAGTGAACAAGACGGTGAGGGCCACATTTACTAAATGCTGAAAAATAGTGTGTCAGCACAATCCCCAAATAGCGCTGTGGTTAGTGTTATGAGTGGTTTACAAAAGTGTGTTGTTTTGTAAACACAGGTGCAGGCAGATCATTTTGATATCAAACAATTCACTGTCTTTTTCCCTAAATTTTACAATTGTCTGTGAATATTTGTATTAATATTAATATTATGCTGTAATCCTGTCTTTCCTGCTGCCCACATGTGCAAATGTGTCCACGTTTCCTCAAGTTTTAACTGTAAGCTTGAACAGGTATGTGACAAGCGCTCTATAAGAGCAGCTGTGCGCTCCGTTTTCAGCTGACTTGTTGTTTCACCTAGAGGTTGTGTTGTAGGAGCGTGTGACTTATTTGTTTCGGTGTGTGAATGCCACAGGTCAGCATCTTTATGCAGCCACGATAGACAGGAAGCGCTTGTGCTCGTGCTTTGAGGAGTGACATGTGGGTGTTGCAGCTGAAAGATGAAACGCACAATCATTTGTATGCTGCAGATTGACAGACCAGTGAGACAGGGAAATTCATATATTTCCGGGGTTTAAAATGAAAGGGGAAAAAAACCTGTTTGCTCTTAGAACATGTAATGACTGAATCTGGGTTTTACATGACTTTATCCAACTTGGTGTCATCCCTGATTTAAAGGCAGCCACTAGGATCCTGCTTTAATTTGGAATAATAACACCTCTGTCCTAGTGTGTGATTAATCCGATACTAAGAGATCTGATTAATGTGCTGTTGTGCAGGAGCTGCAACTAAGTAACGCTATTTAAACTTCTTTTTCTTTCTCCCAGCTCCACTAAGCACTGTTTTTATTTCCCATTATCAAAGCTGTGCCAGACAATAAATCAGTGTATACCAGAAAAGAGATTACTTCCCCCAATGCAAGAGAAAGTAGTGCCCCCCTGCCATGAGACTGGATGGAGGTGCATCATCATCATCGTCTAAGCTGTGCACAAACACATACACACACACACACATACACACAAAAACCTCTAAAAGCCTGTTTGTGATGTTGCAAAGATGAAATGGTCAAGCACGGGCAGTGACCCTCAACCATACCTGAATGCACTCGCTTCTGCAAGTTGAACCCGAATGCACGGCGCTGTCTCGCAGCCCCGCTGCTGTTGAAATGTCATTGGTAATGCTCACCGCGCTTCAGTGGGCTCACTAAAGCAAAGCAAACTCCACAGCATTTTCTACTCTGCCTCTCGCCTCCGAGGCTCTCAGCCTCAGCCACAAAGCCACCTGCAGCTTTTTTCGCCCTGACTGTGTTTGCCAGAAGGTAATATTAAAAGTTATTGATTGGGTTGTGTTTAAAGAAAAATACCCAGTAGGAGTTTAGCAGAAAAAGACCCGATAGGGAGCTAATGCCTCCCTCAGGGACATCATCCACATACTGTCAAAACCCATGATGTGTGGCAACCAGGATGCAGAGCAAGGGAGGGGGAAGTGTGGAGAGGGGCAATCTGTGTCATATAGAACAACCAGATGCTGTAGTGCTTCCAACCAGGCGCACAGACAAAAGGAAGCGTGTGAGAGAGGCGATTGCGATGTGCGCTATTTTACAGAATACAAAGATAATAGTTTTGTCAAAGTCTGGCTGATTAAACTGAATGGACCTGAAGACGGTGCAGCTCTCATGCAGCCATTTAACTCCTTCTGTGTGTTTAGTCGATTGTTCCTGTTTGCATCTCACATCGATTTGTGAAAGCCGGGACCAGAGTTTCAGAGCTACTGATAACGATGTAAGTGTCCATGTAGGATTGTTGAGTTGTAAAAAACGTGGCCAGTATTTCTTTGCACAAGAGAGCCGATTGATTAATTGCCGATCATGCCACAGAGAAGGCAGTGCAAAAAAAAATACAAGTTGATCTATAGAAATTTTTCAGTTGCACTCTCATTTGATCTAAATATCCATTTAAACATGTTGCATGTTCAATATTGCTAAAAGGCACTGTCACACAGCTTGGTGTTTAATTGGATTGAACTGTTTGTCATCTAATCACTGCATTTGGAGGTTGTTAGGCTTTTTTAATTTGTAGCAATAAATAAAACACAAATACAGCACAAAATTATTTTGTTTCCAGGTTTGTGACAAAAGGTCTATAGTTAAAGTGTTTGCAAACCGTAACAAACTGTTGGATTTGGCTGATTGAGAGCTGTTACTTGAAACGATACAGACTTCTTTCAAGAAGGAAATCCAACATAAAGTTTGGCTGTTCTCAGCTGGGTCTTAAACAAGTAGAAACAAAGGGGGTTAAAAGGAAAGTTGTAAAGGGTAGTTGGAAGATGTCAGAGCACCAGTGTAAATGAACTGTCGAAAATGCACAAAAAACAAATGTGCAGCACAGGAGCCAGTTTTTGTGACAGAACTGCAAGAAATGGACTTAATGAAGAGAGATTTACATAAAGACAAGCCAAACAAAAACCAGCACTCACACCTACACAAGAGAACACAGTGGGATAAAGAGACGCGTTACTGCGCTGTGGATGACTGGATAAAAGTGATGTTTAGTAATAAATCACAGGTCTGAGCTGGCACTGGAGTTATGGTCCAATGCTGGGGTTGAATGTCAGGGAAAGGACCAGGAGAGATTTCAGTCATTATCTCACCAGTAAATGCAAAGGTGTACAAACAAATTTTGGACATTTTGACCCCCTGAATTATTTTATCTATGGAGACCAATACTGTTTTTTAGTATTTGTGATTTGAAGTTGGGGCCTTTAAAGGTAACGTGTGTAAAATCTCAAAACTAGATATCAGTTTTTTGCAAACTGCAGTCATATGAATTCTGTTTCCTTATCTCTCTCAATTCAAATGTGCAATTGTAGCTACGGTAAGGCAAACAAATCGGACTGCCTTCCATCTGTAGTGAGTAAATGGTAAAGTGTAGCCTGTCAGTCTGCTGTTTACCTCAGCTGTAATATGTTTGTGTCTATTTACTCTGGATAGGGATAGAGAACTTTGTGAAAGGAGTCCGATAAAAGTTGATAAATCAGTGACGCTCACATCTGTCAGATGACAGAAGCTGAGGTGAGTTGTTGAGAAAATCCTGAAGTTTTCTGTCGGTAAGCGCTGCTGTTTTTGCTGCTGTTAGCCTCTGTTAGCTGCTCTTAGCCAGTGTTCTTTAAAGTGGATCTAATATTGTTGGAGTGAATAAACTACGTGCCATAACCTCAAAGCGTGGTTACCTCTGGGTTTAAAATAAGAGTGTGAAACCATTAAAGATGATCAGAGAGGCTGACTGCTGTTATAAATTCTCTGTAGCTGTGCTATATACACAAGAGCATGGCCATCAAATCAAATCAAAGTTTATTTCTGTAGCACATTTTAAAAGACTAGTGTACATCAAAGTGCTTCACAATAATACTGCAAAGCGGGCAGAACAAGAAACAAATAGTACAATTGCAATTAAAAATTACAATTACATGGTGTAGTGCAGGCCGAGTGAAAGTCAAACTAATTTGCTTCAAAAGCTAAGTTTTTGAGCTAAGTTTAAGTACGATTTGAATGATTGAATAGATTCCAAGAAATTATTCCAGAGTCTATAAGTGGCAATAGCAAAGGAACGGTCACCTCTGGCTTTTAAACGAGATCTCGGTTGCATTAGGAGCAGTTGCCTGGAGGATCTTAGTGCTCTTTTTGGGTTATATAGGTCAAGGAGATCAGTTAAGTAGCTAAGGGCCAAGTTATTTAAAATTTTAGAAGTGAGCAAAAGGATTTTAAAATCAATGCGATATTTGACGGGAAGCCAGTGTAAGTTAGCAAGGACAGGGGTGATGTGATCATGCCTTCTAGTGCTGGTTAGGAGGCGTGCTGCAGCATTTTGGACTAATTGCAAGCGCTGAAGGAGGGAGAGTTGGAGGCCCAGGTAAAGAGAATTGCAATAGTCCAATCTAAGTGATGAAGACATGAATAGGGCCATGTGGGGCTTTAGATGTTATTAATAAAATGAATTCTGAATTTCACCCGAAGCCAGTGATGGGAAGCAAGAATAGAGATGATGTCTGATAGCCGACTAGTTTTTGTTAGCAGGCTAGCTGCTCCGGGCTCATTAAAGGATGGATGTATGAACGGATGGACGTCCATGCTGAAGATCTGTAGGTGGTGAGTTAGCACCATTAAGTGTTATGCACAAGAGAGTGACACTTGAGCATAGTGCTAGAAGTCAGTAGACTGTCAAAATTAATTTTAAGGCAAATCCAGATGTTGTTTTAAGGACAGATGTTTTGAAATAAATAAAATCATATTGTGGTTGATCTTGTTCTATTCATGTTCACAGGCAGAATGACAAGTGTGTGTGTGTCTTTTATTTCTAATGTTGTTAGTAATGCATGACAACAGACTGCCAATTAACTTACCATTAGCAGAGATGGGCTGTTGTTGGGTGATGGGACATTAAGGGAAAGATGAGGGGGCACAGAAAGATCGAAATGACAGCGACTGGTAGAGATGGGTGATGGGGAGGGGACAGGAATATGTTTAGAGGTGTAAGTGGAGGGTGTAAGTGCGTTTGCATGTGTGCGCAGTGTTGATGGGACAGGGTGTAAATAACAGCAGCATTAGAGGTGGATTGGGTGTGAAATTAAACCTCGGCCCAAAAATGTGCCACTTCGAAAGATGAGACAATTAGAACACGCTAGCACAGCCAGACCTTGATGGTACCTCCATTAAAATGTGTACGTGTGAAAGAATACCTGTGAGTAGGTTTAAGTTCTTCTACCTAAGATTTTAAAACATGTTCTCTTTCATTACAGATCTATTAAAAACCATAAAAAAAATAGTAGCTGACCAGCAGAAACTTATGTTCCAGATGTATTACATACACATATATATTTAATAGTACTATAAAAATCAGTAGAGGGCAGAGACTCTTTAAAGTGTCTCAGGCCAGGAGATCCATAGAATACATATTAATACTCAAACGACGAACTCAATGCAACATTCAGGCTTCTTTTTTCTTATAGGGCTCTCATACAATGTAACCATGTTTGGGTCTGATATCGGTTACAGATATAGAGGTGGCTTGATGACTGACAGGTTCCCTCCCACATGGGCAAGCACTCTATGTAATTCTACATATTAATGATATGTTTGCTATACCACAAGAAAGTAGCACTTTCTTGCTGCTAAGTGGTGAGTTTGAGTGTGACAGAAGTCTGCTGGAGCTCTAATATCTGTCACGACAGAATTGCTGTCTGACATTATCTGTAACTGCTGCTCAAGTGTCTGACATCTATTATGAAGAAAGGAAACCCTCGGGGTGACCTAAAATAGTTCAGAAACAATCGAGATTTACAGTTCTGCGCATGTGTGCAGAGAGAAGTGAAACGTCTGAAAGGGCAGTCAGTCATTTTGATGGGATTTTATATAGAAAAAAAGATTATTGTTTTCATTATATAGATTAGTGTGTAGCTGTGTATTCCAACAAATTAATGGGTTCTCGTAATCTTAAAATATTTCCGATAAAAACACATGCGAGTGGTCACCATTTTGTGGAGGAAAGGGACAACGCCACTGGTGTTTTAATAAAACATCATCCTTTTCCTCCTCACTTCAAGCCTCATCTCCAAGAGATCATGCATAAACATGCGTATTTATTATTGCATATATTATTGCAATGACTGTCAATAGAGATGTGGCCCTGTCTCTGGACAGCTGACAGCTATCTGACTAAATTAGAACAAGCTAGTTACGAGCAAATCCTATACCAGCTAATGTTAGGTTTGTCTCCTAAAAATCATACTTTCCCTCTGATAAACAGCTTGAGTTTCTTTTCCAAATATTTATTTATAAGTGACTTATGTATGTATGTATGTATATATATGTATATATTGTACTATTCTTAGTTAGCGTATTGTCTGTCTTGTCTTAATGTTGGTTTAAAATGGAGCACTGTAACAAAAAATAATTTCCCCCAGGGATCAATAAAGTATTCTGATTCTGATTCTGATTCTGATGAGTACATTAACACGCGTGAGAGTTTATTTGCTAAGTGTCCAACAATCAACTTTTTTACATCAGCTTCAAACACAGTGTCAATCATGCTAGCTAGCAGCAGCTAAGAGAAGTTAACAGTGGCTAAGTGATGCTAACACCGGCAAAAACAATAGTCTTAGTGACATAAAAGTTCAGGATGGCCTCAACAACTCACTACAGTATTGCTATCATTGGTTGGAAGTGAACTTTTTTGACTCTTTGTGTGTCGGAGTCCTTTCAGAAAGTTTTACAGCCTCTTAAAGAAGTAAATGCTTCTCACCCGCCATTGACTGCTGAGGTAAACAGTGGATTGACAGCCTTCCACAAATAGGGAAAAATTCTTGGGGGGATCCAGTCCAAACAGTAGAAACACATTGCCCAGCTGCAGCTGTTATGGGTTTAAGTCTAAATGTAATGTTTTTGAGCTCTCTTGGGTGACTAAAACATGTTTCCTACAACAGCCACGATAGCTAGGATTGCCAGGGGTGAGAAAGCAGAACTCGGCTGGCTGCAAACTACAACTTAACTGACATCTAGCGGCTAAATTTTTAAGCGCTCTAACTTTAAGAAGTGACTTTTTGCCGAGCCCTCACGATTCACAATGTTTTTCTTTCACTTAAAAGCGTGCGTCATGTATTAACTCGTATAATGACAAGAGTGAGATGCTTTTATAATTGCTAGTTATAATCAAACAAATAACAGGTCTGTATTTTAACAGAATTGGCATCTACTTGTCTTTTTCTTTCTTTCTTGTATTTTTTTTTTTGCTGAAAAAGGTCAGTTGTGTAATTTAAGAGGGAGTAGGCCTGTGTGCACGCTCGAACAGTCTCATTTGAGTGGCAGCATTTTTATGTTCATTACTTAACAGAGAGCCTGCATATAAATGGATTATTTCAAAGTATGCATATGCATCGTTTAAAGTGATGCAGCCATCTTGGGTGTGCTTGCGTTTACCTGTGTGAGTTGGGTCAATGCTCATGATAGTGCTTTTTTTTGTATGTGTGTGTGTGTGTGTGTGTGCGTGTGTGTGTGTGTGCACTTTCACTGTGGTGTTTGGATGTGAGCCAGAACTTTAAAACAGTCAATCAGCAAGAGTGACAAAAGAACAGAGAGGCACAGAAGGAAGCAACAACACATGCATACGGTGAAGCCCTAGAACATTTAGGCACTGGGACAGAAACAAATATAAAATGCAGGAATAACTAATGTAGAGACACACTGTGCTTTTCTGTTTTCACTTCACTGCAGAATGAGCTCTTACTTTCCACTTATCTCACTCATGTAATCGCTTTCTTTCCCCTTTTCTGTCACTCACTGTTCTATCTCACTTCAGAACTCCTCTGCTCTCTCCGCATCATTTTTCTCATCTAATGCTCCATCTCTCTCTCTCTCTCTCTTTTCTGTCATGCTGTCTCTGCATTTATCTCTCCTTTCTCTCTCTCTCTTTTTTTTTTTTTTTAATTAAAATCTGTCTGTATCGAGGGATTCTGTTATGTGGTGATTTAAATGGAGGGCCTGACATAAACGTAACATTACTGTCAGACCAAAGCAAATTCCATCAGCCCTGCTTAAATTTGCAGTGCTGGCTGTTTTCCAAAAGGCTTTTTTGTTCTGCAGCCAATATCTATACCATCTCCTATCTATCTTCTGATACTCATTTATGCTATTCTTTTTTTTTCTTAAAGTTTTCTGTGTCAGGTCAAAGGCATGAATCATGAAGGGTAACTGTTAACGTACGAGCTGGACTCGGACTGACGCTGCAGTCTTTAAGTCCGATGCTGATGCTAATATTTGAAAGCAGGAACGTTATGGTGAAATGAAAGGTTTAACTGTGATAGAAGCATGCGAGTGTTTCTGCTTTGGCTGTTTTTTGTACATAAAATGAGAACCTTTTAGTCCCCTTTCTGCCCCAAACAATGCACGTAGTTCATTATGTTTCTGATGTTCACTTAAAGTTCAGAAGCCTAAAAGCGCACAGTGCTTTTTCATTGGTATATGAAGTGGTTTTCTGGCTAATCAGGGTTTTTCCATCTCTTGTATTCTCTTCTCCTGAACCCACTCCTAAATGTTAGTAAAAATAAGCTCCATTTGATTAGCTGTTTAGTTTCCAAACTTTTTGTAGCTAGAGATCACTTATAGTAAAGTAAGTTTTCTAAGTTTCCCCCCTCATAATCCTGACAGAGTTGATCAAGCATAGGCTTTTTACCATTTGCACTCTAAAGGGGGTTAGACACACAGGAAGAGATTAACAGCGAAGTGACAACAAGAGATGAGGGATTGCCAGTGAAATTCTTTGACTTACAGCAATCACTGCTACATAGGCATTAGTGATGTGAAGTCGGTGGATACCTTTAGTCTACCTCTCTTATGCCCTAAGACTGCTGGGATAGGCTGTACATCCTCTGCAACGCTGAACTGGGTAAGTGGAAGATGGATGGATTGATGAATTTATCCATGCAGTGGATTCCTGGGATGTCCGCTGGTCCAAAATGTTGGGAAATGAGTGAATCCCTTGAACATGGTTATAGAACCATTATATTTTTCATTTGTTGCAAATTACAACCTTTTCCACAACCAAATACTTCGGATGTGGTACAATCATATCAGAGTTTCTGTTGTCCCAAAGATAATGGGGGCGGTGGCGAGGGACTCAGGAGTTCTTGTTTTGTTTATCTGCACCAACATATTCCAGCACAATTTTATAATTTATAATAGTAAATAATTCAATTATATACTTAAATTATAAATTATTTTGCAGAACCCTTGGCTATGGATTACAGACACCTACAGGCCCCAAAACCCCACTCAAGAGATCCAGCCGTCCACAGCGGTTTATTTCCGCAGCCTGTTTCATGGGCGTTGGTTGTATCATGCACCAAATGTGACGTCACCATTCAAGAAGTTTAAACAAGAAGGAAGGGGAAGTTTAAGGAGTTTTTAGGAAAATTCCTGTCAGAAAAGTTGTTGCAGCATCGCCCTATGCGTCTAAACTCTGAGCTCCTAAAGACCGACATGGCCGTGCACTTGTGAAAAGTCTGAGTCAGCATAAACTACATGTAACTGTTTCTTTGACAGTCAAAACAAAAAGGATGTGATGCTGTCATGGAATTGCAAATCTGGCGCTAATATTAGCTGTATCAATATATCGATGAGCCTCGCATGCGCAGAGACAGACCTGTATAGCTTGTCATGCACCTGCACTCTGTCACACTTGTACTGAGTTATGTGCCCACAGTGCCATCCACCTTGCTGTGAGAAATGAGACACTTCACCTCCTCATGAGTGTTAGCACTCCCTCCTCTCCTCTCCTCTTCCCACCCGTCTTCCTCTTGAACTCGCTCTCCCCTGGTGGATGGGAGCCTGTGGTCGGGTCTCCATAAATCAAAATGTTACCACCGGCACTATAAGGCTACTTTTTAATTAAAACTGTGAATCAGTCGGCCCTGATTATGAATTGTACTCTGCTGCCACTGAATAAAATATACAGGGCTCATTTGCTCTCCCCCTCTGACTCCTCTCCGTCTCTTTGTCTCATTCGGTCTGCTTCTCGCTCTCACTTTGCCTCTTGTTGGATGCGACTCAATTTTCCACCAGAAATTGAGAGTGTCCACACAGCAAAAGCCACGGCCACGCGCAGCCACTGAAGACTGTGACAGCATTGTGAAATAGTTGAGGAGCTTACTGGTTGCATAAACATAAAAACTCAATATGGAGGCTCCGGCGCCGCTGGGGTCAACGCTATTATATCACAGTGTAACGGTGGACCCAAGAAATACCAGCCGGAGCGACTTTGACAATGCAGAACTTTTTATTAAACTCGGGGTTGTACGTGGACACATATACTCCCGCGCTCTCTTTCTCTGCTGTCACCTCCGTCTCCGTCTGTCACTGCCAACATATAAAGAGACACAATCACTGTCAGATCCCAGCACACCTGTTCACCCCGCCCCTGCGCCGCCCCGGGAGCTCACTGCGTCACCCTTCCTCTGCAGCTGGCCAAGGACCACACCCACGCCACACACAGAAACAGCCAGGAGGACTACTAGGCCAGTGGGCCTTGTTTATTGTATGATGCCACTCTTTTAGCTGTGCCGCATCAAGTGAGGTTAGTAGCTGTTGAGTTGGATGCTTCCATTAAAGAGAAGCGAGAGCATTCAGCCCAGGTCACGCAATTCAAATCAGCTCTGCAGGGAAAGTAGCTCCTGGTTTTTAGCTGGAAGATGTACAAAGAATAGCGGCAAAGACTGGGGACAATGGCCGTGCTTTACTGTCAGAAACAGAGCAAACCCAACTCTATGAATACATTTATATGCAGAAGAGTGAGTCTTAAAAGCTTCTCTTTGGAGTACCATCAGGTTGAAGCTGAACAGTATCTCTCATTCAAAGGGACTTTATTGCTAATTTATGACCTTTGCGTGTCTTGCAAGTACAACTGACATCGTCTTAGGGAGATATGGGCATGAGCCAGGCCTCGGCGGAGTGGAAATTAGCTCAGTGGAACGCGGCGCAGGGGGGTGCCGCTGTGGCGCTGCCACCTCTGCTACCCTTAACTTTATATCAGCAGGCGAGTGCAGGGAGGAAGGACTAACTGGAATTCCATCTTACAGCTTTGCACAAACAAACTCATGAATGATAATGGGTTGCTAATTGAAGGTACTGGAGCGATTGACTACGCCACTGCAAATGGAGTCCTCCTGGTAGCCATGGCGACAGGCGAAGAGAGGCTCAGGAGGTCTCCTGACCTGAGCTAGAGTCAGATCATCTCTTACACCCGCTCCCCGTAGTCTACCCACCATGTGGATATATTTGCATCAATGAATATTCATAAGTAAGCTGTTGGTGCATCAGAGAGCTTTTTGAAAAGTTGGTTCAAGTGTTGGGTTTGTATCATACGACGGCATTTCAGATGCAAATGTTCTGACGATTTTTTTTGTTTTTTACCCTCTGTGTAATTGCAAGCAGTTAAGGTGTTAAACAAACAGAACAATTACACTTTACTTGTTGTATCCCTATTAAAAAAGATAAAACACCTTCTAATTACAGTAATTAGGAAACAGATTGTTGCCGCCTGTTTTTTATGCCTGTATCAAAGATCTCTAATGATGTGCACTGGATTTCACCGCTGATGAGCAATTTAAGGAGAGCAGAAGGTTTGCACAGTAGGAACTGTGATGACTGTCTGACCTGCAGAGGTGTCCTTGAGCAAGATGCCGAATCTCTGCTAGCTGGAAGGCTTTTTTGTGAGTGAAGATGGGACGGGAGCGAGCGGAGAAGAATTTCTCTACTAGTAACAGGTTCTTTTAAAAGCTGATTTTACACACTGGATAGCTTTGCATCACCTGAAAGGAGTTTCACCAAGGCAGTTTCACACCGATCAGCTACATTAAAACTGATGAAGGAATAAGATCAATAATCTATTTGTCTTAAATGGCACTCCCCAATGGCAGCAACCTCCTAGCAGGATAGTACACCCTACCACACTGCTAAACCTTTCAGGAACATCTCCAGAGAGCTCAAGATGTTGAGCTACATGTATATGCATGTCTCGGTGAATCAGAGCTGCTTCGGCGGCACAGGGCAGATAAATGCAATATTAGGCAGGTGGTTGTAATGTTGTGGCTGATCGCTGCATCAGTAGACATCTTGTCATACTCTTCTTTGGATTAGAAAAGCTGTCTTAGCTTTGCAGAGAGCAGTTTCACTGTGGTGCCACCCACTATGCTTAGGTGTTCACCTGTGGCAGTGTGTTTGTTCCTGTCTGCTTCCATTCCTGCTGGATGTCTGCCGATGAGCTGGCCGGTCTGACCGACTCTACGTCTTTGTGCATCTCAGCGGCTGCTGCCTGTCGAACTGGCAAAGCTGCCTGTCTCTGCGTGTCTGTAATGTTTTTGCTGCTGTCTCTTGGGTGCATGTCTCTCCCGGGCTGAGCTTTGGGTGCGATTAAATCCAGGGGACATCCATTGGAGAGGCGCTCTTAGATGTCATTATCCCTGTGGGGAGTCTCATCATCATCCTGCAGCAGAGAGAGAGAGGCGCTCGGCACAAGCAGCCTGGGAAGGCTGCAAGAGAGACAGCCATGACAGCCTTAGGCCTGCAAGTAAATTGTGATGATCATGCGAAAAAACATCACCCCCACCTAAAAAAAAATGCCGGAGATGAGATCTGTATGTATGTGCATTTGTGCATTTGGAGCTCTTGCTGGAAAAACAGCAGAAAGCTGTCACAGTCTGGCGAGGGCAGACTGTAGGTGTTGGCAAAAAGGACCCAAACGCAACTCCATAAACTGAACGTGGCGTAGATTTAACAGAAAATAAGCCGTTTATTGAGGCCAACAAAAAAGGAGTACAAACAGCAGGACACAGGTGAACACTAAACCATAACCTAAACTGGGTGAACTAAAGCTAAACACGAAAAACCTTAAACGTGGTGAACTGACATAGAATGCTGAAGTGAGGGTATGGATAAGCAGACGACCTGACAAATGACATGCAAAAACAGAGGACTTAAATACACACATGAGGTGATCAGGGGAAGTGGAGACACATGAGGAAACAGCTGACTAACATGAACCTAATGACAGGAGCAGTGAAGCTAAATACAAAGAACCAAGAACACATGACTCCTTCCAAAATAAAACAGGAAGCATAATGAAACGCAGACATGACAACCAGAACTTGACAACGTAAGACACAGACATGAAACACATGAAGAGCAGGGGAGACTTAACATGGGTTGGAAACATGAGGGGGAATTAATAAGAACTAAAATCACCTAGACATGGTAACAAATGAACTTAGAAAACCTGAAGGGCTTAACATAAACTATAAACATCAAAATGAACTCAAACTCAAAACACTGGGTCATAAGACCCAGGACCGTGACAAAAGCCCCGAGACAGAGAAAACCTAATCCTCGTGGAGCTTCTAATCATAGCAACTCCTGCACAAGAACACCTGGAATTAATTGAAATGTGTAAAATTAGCAGCATGAATTGATAGCCGAAAATGAAAGTCATCAGTCAATATTCAGCCTGAGGGGAGAGCAGGGAAATATAGCTCTCCTAGAGTGTGTTAGCCTAGGTGGTATGAATTAGACAGGTCTATAAAGGATTATACGTGGATGATTTTTTTTACATAACCTCTTTGCTATTCTTTGTTTTTTTGTGAGGTCAGCTGACCAATTATCAGGTTTCCTTTTGTAAACAACTAAAATAAAAGTGTGCTAAAGTTCCTCAACGCAACATTTTACCTCTATGCACACTATTTATTGCACTCTACTTTTTGCAGTGTTAGTATTGTGTCTTGTATCGGCAGACTCGTTAGACATAGTACAGTAGTGGATTAGGCTATGTTCTTGCATAAGCATATTTCAGGGCTTGGCTTTTTGTCTATCCAACTGTTCCCATGAGATTTTTATTTCCAGTTGAGAAGGCAGATTCAGAGCGTGCAGACACATTATGTCCCATTAAAAAAAAAAAAGAAAAGAAAAGAAATGGTTCCAGCAAAACATCCACCTGAGGTTATTTATCCCCACAATATAGGGGAGCATGTAGATATCATTCTGTACAATATTGTTATTCCTCACTACACATAAGGACTCTCATAGAAGAAGAAAAAAAAAACTTGCACTCCTACTAATCCAAAAAGGCAGAATCCCAGTGCCAAAAATAACAGCTTGGAATGAGATGGACGGAGGAGGACAGATTATTGGTGGTTCTAATCTGTGAAAAGCTGACAATAAAACACATTTAAAGTGATTACAGTGCTGTTATTGGCACGGGGAGGTCAATGCATCGCGCTCTTCCTATCCTTAGCATTGCGTTTCCACAACAATGCAGTCTGCTGCGTAACTGCACCCATATGAATGCTGCTGTAAAGGTCTTTCACAATGACACATGGGCTGAAGCGCTAATGCTGATGTACGGCGTCAGAGGGGAGAGAAGGCGAATAGATGAAAGGAAGCAGAGGGGAAGTAAGAGACAAGTAAGGAAGGAAGAGGAAAAAGAACAAGTGGAGAAAAGGGATTTTGGAGATGAAGCCACAAATCACGGGGAAGATTAAGCGTCTCTTGTGCGCGGTAGAGGAGGTGTAAATAGAAACATGTCCCAGGGAGAGATCCCGGAGACCAAGCGCTTATCTCCCTGAGTGTTGTCAAAACACATTTGTCAGTCTGACGTATTTAAGTGTCTCAATGTCTATAAGAGACTTGATATGCAAAAATAAACAGCTGATAGTAGTTGGAAGATGTTTAGCTGCAAACATGAAACATGCCTACAATGACACACTCTGCACAAGCATGCATACACACACCACCCGAGACTATAGGCAAAACTGCTTTCACTCCAGTGTGACCCTTGGCTTGATGGGAGATGTGTGGATGAGCAAGCTGATCATGCATTATCCCTGCATCTGACTCCCTCAGCTGAAGTACCAGCACATCATCAAACAGCTGCTGGCGCTTGTACCCGTTCAACAGCTGCCACATTTCACAAAACGATGAGGAAATGCTTCACATTGTGACTGTCTCTGCCCAGTAAATTAGCCAAGGGAGTAGGGGGCCCTGGTGTTGCAATACTCTTTCCCCCACTGGACTGCCTCCTGTGGGAGCTTCCTTGAATGGTTTGTGGACTCACTCTGCAACCCTGTGGCCTGCAAACTGCCAGAAGCAGCTGCTGAGAAAATAGAAAGCACATCTGCACTGTGGTTACTTCGTTATAGGCAATATTTGGTATCAGTTGCATCATTTCTATCCTGAAGTGGCAAAGTTTTGCTCCTGCACTTACAGTCATATGAAAAAATAAGCACATCCTGTGGAAACAGGGTTCTTAGTAATGGTGAAATATTCAATCAAAGTGCACATCTTAAAGCTGCACAAATTTGAAAACAAATGACAGGAATGTTCATCTCTCCGAATTAGCAGCCCAGCTGATCAATGCAAAGTGAAGTCTCCAAGAATCCCCCAAAAGATCTGTGGGTAACTCTTGCAGTTGTTCGTTTTCAAGTTACAGTCAGTCAGAGATTTCACTTGCATTAGGAGAACAAAACACACGTTAGCAAAATAAGGTAAATCTAAAGTTTAGTACAGACTATGCGTTTTAGAATAAAGCACTTTTGGGGTTTAAATCAGTGAAGAACAGTTCTGTTGAGATATTTGAAGGCAGCAATTTCAAGTGGTGGCGCTTGTGTTATCACAACTGTAATTGTATCATTAACTTTTCTATTCAGCCAAACAAGCTTCATAACTAAAAAAATAATAATTTTGGACTACACCTCATGTAAACTATATGCCTGTTTTGGCTATATCATAGTCCCTCTACTGTATATTAGTCCAGAACTAGAATTCTGACTATAGTGCACAATATTTAAGTATTTTCAAGGGTCAATAAAGCCACATTTAATTTGAGAGGGTACCGATCCTGACGGTACAACTTTAATGAGAACTTGGTTTGGATGCAATCCCAGTGGTGGTGGTCTCGTCGACAAAGGTTAGCCTTTGAGTTTGTCAACGATTTTGTTCATAATTGTTTTCCAGCACCCCACCAAGCTGTGCAGGTTGTTGGGTCTGATGGTGTCAGGATCTTGTCTCTGCTTTTTGCAGATGATATGGTTCTGTTGGCTTCAATGAGGAACAACCAGGCTGAAGTGGGGCAGTTTGTAGCTGCTGACATGAGAATTACCACCTAGGAGGTTCTGGCTATCCATGGTTCTCAATCAGTAAAGGGTATAATGCGCACCCCAAGTTAGGAATGAGCTGCTGTCCCAAGTATCTCAGTGTCTTGTTCACTATTGATGAAAGGACAAAGCGGGAGACTGACAGACCAGCCTGCTGTGGTGAAGAGAAAGCTGAATGCGAAAGTGAAGTTGTCAATTTACCGGATGATCTGCTTTCCCACCCTCACCTGTTTCCACGAGCTGTGGGTAATGAGCGAAAGAATGAGGTCGTAGCGAAAATGAGCTTCTTCTGAATGCTGTCTGGGCTCAGCCAAAGAGATGGAGTGAGGACCTCAGTTGTTTGAGAGGGGCTCAGAGTAGGGCCACTATTCTTTTTTACGCCAAACGGTAAATGTTTAGGATGCTTCCTGGACTTGTGTCTCCACAAACCGTCTTTGTCTTCAAACCCGGACAAGCAGCGGTGGATAGATGTATGGATAGTGTGCAACAGTCACCTGATTGACTGATTCAGCAGGGCACCTTTATAAAGCTAGAATGAACAATGCATAAATGAAGAGCATGTGTCTAATATTATCAAGCCAGATAAATAAAGTAAAAAGTTCCTTGTATTTTGGATACAAAGCATAATCCAGTGGAGAACAGAAGCACAGAAGCTCGGAGTGGATTCTAAATTCATAATACTTAATCCACAGACAGGATAATTAACTAGGTGACACGCTTCTGTGCTTTGAAGTTTGGAATTATGATGGATAGTTGTATATATCCAGTGTTAACTTGGGCTTTTAAACAGTTCTTTGGTTCAGTATTTACACGGTTTTCTTCTGCTTTTTGTGACCAGTCACACATAACTTTGGGTGGCTGGAATTTATATCCTCAAACTATTATCAATTCATTAAGGACAGTTAATTCAAGCAGTCTTGTAACTGGAGGAAAAACTGCATGATTTGCTAAAGGGCTAACTTTGCATTGCATTCAGTGCAGTACCTATGATCACTTAACCGGAACAGCTATAGTTCCATTTTAACTCGTCATATTGGATCCATTCTTAAGCAATTTACTGCAAATTTTTAAACTCATAATGCATTTAATAATGCTTTATTAGGATCTTCCTATAGCTTATACTGTAGCCTGTTATTCAATAATATGTTTATATCTATCTATCTATCTATCTATCTATCTATCTATCTATCTATCTATCTATCTATCTATCTATCTATCTGTACATATAGATATAGCTGAAGCACGATTGATATAGGATTTTAAAAACTGATGCAATACAGATATTTGGTAATTTAAAAAAAAACATTTCTTTCAGACGCATGAAAAATAAACACATTTCTGTAACATTTGTTAAGTGTAGTTGTCCTTACTAAGTTAATATGACAATCAATCTTAAAAATAATATTGCTTTATTGTCACAACAAGTGGTGGATTGCTCGTTTAGGCTTTGCCTAACTCTGCTCTGATCAGCTGTATGTTTGTAGTGCTCTAAACACCTGTTGTCAGCAGGAAAGTTGCAGAGAGCCCCCTGGTGGACAAACTATGCAAGCGCAACACCGAAAAGCGGTTTGAAGGGTGTTTCTCTCTTCTCTTCTGTACTTAACAATGACTGATATGTTAAAACTCATCATATCACTCCTGCTCTAATTATAACAACTGTTCTAACTGAACATAAACACACTGCCAACATATCTGTATAAATAAATGAAGGAATAACAACAATTTATTATTAGTAGTTTGCACCAGAGGCTACCTGAACCTCATTACTCTGAAAATGGAGTATTAACCTTGAGCAGGACCTTCTCACCAGTTCTGCAGCAGCTGCAAAGAAAGTCAGACAGAGAGATTCACTTTTAATGTCAAACCACATCTTGTCCAGACAAAAATGGAGTAAAATAACACAGTGCGGCTCTCTAAGTGGGATTTCTGCAGAGGGGATGTCAGTTAGGTTGCCCAGTACTCTACCTGCCTACCTACCTTCACAGCAAAAGCATCGACAACAGCAGAAGCCGTACAGAACTAAACTTACATACACATACACTCCAATTATAAATACAGTATAAAATGCATGCAGAGGCGTAATCATAGACTACTTTCCTCAACAACACCTAATCTCAAACCTGTAAAAATAGAAATAAACTTATAAACTATTTTTAAATAAAGACTTGAAGGTAACAAGGATTTCAGCTTAAGGCCTGAGTAGTCTGCTCCGTTCCTCCCACCCACCACAGTGTCACCAGTTGTGTGTGTGTGATCAACCGCCCCCGTGTCTCGCTGCTGTGTGGTCAAAGAGGTTGTCCAGGTAACGTTTTCTTTCATCACCTGTCAGCAAGGTGCTGCCTGAGGGTTTAGCCTTGGATCACAAAGAACGCGCAATGTGATGCCAAACAACTCAACAGCCTTCGATTACAGCTGTTAAAAATAGTCTTTTCCCCTTGCAGAACATTTGCTTGCTGTAATGAAATCACAAGCTCGGACTGACAAACGAATTACACTCGTTAGTAGCCTCCAGTGTGCAAAAGCGGGCTATTTCTCAAACTCCCGGTGCTTATCCTCAGCGCTGCAGCTCCTGACGTACGAGCCTCTCCTCATGACATTCTTATTTCAATTAAAAGGAGAAATGAGGCCGTCGCAGCGCGCCTGACTTGGCGGTTAAGATAATGTACATGCGCCATAGACATTTGAATGCCATCGTCTGCATGTCTTTCCAAATATCAAAACTGGGCAATAATTGTGAAAAATGACCGAGCGCCTTTGTCCTCCAGTTTTCATGCAAATAACGCCATCGACAAACCTGACACTTACCACATAATGAGAAGAGCGTGATGAGAGAGTGCGAGCACAAGAGAGAGATAAGTGGGAGAACTGAGAGGAAGCATTGTTCAGAGACAAAACTATAAAGCGAGAGAACGAAAGGGTTACACCGAGTTAAAATGGAAGAAAGATAAGGAGGGAATTGGGGAGGAAGGGCACGATGGGTGCTTCAGTGTCCCCTTTTTCTGGAAATAGAGACCATTATGTCAGTAGATTGGTCCTGAATCCTAGTGAACATGTGACTGCAAAGCCTGGCCGGTCTGCTTTGCTGAGGGGGCTGGTGAGTGGCTGCATCAGAACATCATGTTCAGACACAGGCCCAAACACACACACACACACACACACACACACACACACACACACACACACACACACACAGCACCTTCCACCTCCACAGTGGGCTGCACAGACAGTCTGCATGAATATTTATCAGAGCAGGTTTATAATGAGTTCACACATTAGACAAGCATTTCTATCACATGCTCACGTATTGTAGGTTTGGCAGCGATGCTGGCGTCCAGCTGATTTCTCCTCTCATCAGTATGCTGCGCGGTGACCCGCTATGTGGCCCGGTCACATCCCCCGGGGCGGCAGGGGCTCGCCTCCTCAAAACGCTGCCAACAATCGGAAGATGTTCCTAATATTGTCCGGTGCCGGCGGATCAAGTTCAAATCAAAAGGTGTCTCTTCAGTAAAGCTTAGCGGCGAGGAGACATTCTTCCTGCTGGCTTTCATTTGGACAAAAGACATAAATGTCAGTTCTAAAAACGCATTAGGGAGAGAGCAGGCCACTGCGAGTGCTGTTCGCAACCTTTCAAACTAAATTCATCAGCTATACACACAATTATACTACCCGCAAGCACACAAACCGTTTCTTGGCAGCAGTGTTTCTCGTCCTGTGTGGATTTATTGCTGCAAAAGGAGAATATCTTGTGATTGGAACAGATTGCTGTTCAGTCAGATATATTAAATAGAAACTGTCTTTTCTGATTGACATGAAAGACAATTTTCCTGATTGCATATTTTGTGTGTGTTTGGGGTTTTTTTTTCATAGTGGACAGCTTCATGACCTTCCCTGTAACATTTACCCTGTGGACTCTTTGTTAGTTAGAAGCATGTGATTTATAGGTAGCAAAGCCCCCAAAATAACAGCAAAAAGATGAACAGGGAAGCCAATTACGGCACTACAATATCTGCGTCCCTTCCTCTTTCAAATTCCTGCAGCAGTACGAGCCGTATGTCTTTGGCGCAGCGTTTTGAGTTATGGGCTTTATTTTCTGCTTGATTTTTATTTCCTGGGTGATTTGATCTAGTTTTACATTCTCAGGTTTTCTTAGTTTTGCAGTCTTGTTGTTCCTGTATTCAGTTTATCCTTCCTCCCCTGTGCTCCCCGTGTCTTCTTGTTAAGTCACTGTCTCTTTTTTAGGTGTTTTCATACTTTATGTTGATAGTCATTTTGTCCCTTGTGCCTTGTTTTTAGTTTTACTCCCCCCCCCCGACTCATTTTGTGATTCAGTTTAGCTGTCTTGTTTTCCCCAGCTATGTCCAGCTCCCCTCGTTGCCCTTTTTTGTATATATAGTGGTCTTCTCCTTAGTCTTTCTCAGTGTCTGTTTTCATGTCCTGTGTGGTTTCTTGATCAGTGTTCCTGTGCTTATACTTTGTGGTTCCTTTTTGAACTTTATGTTACAGACTGTGCTTCTCCTCTGGGGCTTTGTGTTTTTGCCTTGTGTACTTTCTGTTATGTCCTGCCTGCTTTCTGTGTCTGCGTTTTGGGTCCTCATCATCACACTCTGTGCAGTCTGCATAACCTGCAGACTGCACAGAGTGTTGGCCTACTCTTCCTGGTTTATTGGCCATTTGGGCACACTTAGTAACAGCAGGCTTTTTTGGTTGGGATGCATAACTACTGGAAACAGTGTCCTCCTGCCTAATTGAGTGAGGCCCCAGTCACACATTCCTAGAGACCGGTCAGTGGCGCCCTGGCAACACCAAATCACTTGGGGAAAAATGTGTATTCCCTAACTGGTTGATTTTATTTGATTGTTTTTTTATTTTTTATTTTTAACAGGGACAGTGCACATTAACCCATCATCATCCAAGGATCAAACAGGCTGCCTGGACCTATATTATAATTTCAGGAGCCTTTTGAATTTTCTCTCTATCCCAAAATGTTTGAGGAATGATGGTAATGTGAAGCACACATGGTGAAATCTATTTTTCTGTTTGTGTTCAGGCTAATTCTTTCAGACAGTGGGAGTGTCTTATGCTGCTGTGATACATCCCTGTAAAGCTTGTCTTCCCTTCTTTCCGAAACCATTTGGATTTTGTCTCTAGCACAAACTGTAACAGAGTTACAGTCATCTAAAGAGTGCTTGTAAAATGGGCCTCCTGACATACCAGTGGTAAAAAAGAGTTAATAAATATTGCTGTGCATGTGCCTGAGTTAGCAACAGGCTAACATTCATCCATAGTTCCAAACCAGATCTGAAAAACAGCAGCCTCTTTGTGAGGGCAGCCAGCAAACTCCAGGAACCGATCAGTGATTGAACATTTACCGTAAGAACTGTTATAACTGTTCTCTAGGCCCCTAATGTCTTGTGGCATTACAGCAATGGAGATTGAGGCAATAGTGACTATAAGAAATGTCCTGTCCTTGATCCTGTGCATTTTACCGTAAACATAGATTCATACTCTATAAGAATATGTTGTGCAAATTACACCAGCATTGCAACTCCAGTCATTAGGATAGTGGATGGTTTGCTTTTATATAGTCCCTAAGAGGCAAATTTGCTGGACCTTATTTTAAGCTTTGGCTATTTTAAAATTTCCATAACAGTTTAATTTAGTATCATAAAAGAGGCTGATATATTTCCTGTTAATTAACCCATTAATCGGTTAATGGGCTCCAGCATACTCAGAAGATATTTGGCTCCTCAGCATCTTGACCTGCACACACACAAAATAAAGTATATGTGTGTTTATGCTGCTGTATGATGAACGGCATAAGTGCCCACCATAAATGTATATATAAGATGATGAACATGGTGTAAAGCCCAAACAGGAGCTCCTTAAGTCTGCATTCTTTGTAATGATCAGCCGGTAATGATTGCAAAAAGACCAATTACATAAAAGTCTGTGAGAAAATGATCCTTTAGCTTCCTTGATCTACAACCTCATCTCACTATTTGAAATGGGTTTATGGTCTCTAATGCTAGTTTCACATCTTATTGAATAAAACATGATGTCCATTTTGTAAATTAAGTTCTCATTAGAGCCAAAGAAGGAGGGCACACTTAAACACTTAAAGTTACTCCTGTATAAACGTGTGGTGTCCCTGAAGTTTTGGTCCAACACTCACATATAGGAGATAGGACAGATAGGTATTCATTTGCAAAGAAAGATGAGTGTTTATAGGTGGTTCCCCTCTAAAACTGTTCTTCCCTTTGTGTGTGTGTGTGTGGTTGGGGTCGGAGTGGGGTGGAACCTATATGGCCTTGAGCTGGTGGAGGCTATCCACGATCCATCCGTGTGTAACTGATATGGCAGTGATGTGCACTCGTGTGGCTAATGGAGCAAATGATGGGTGAGATGTGAGGGCCGGGCGACGGCGAATTGGGGTCATTTGGTGGCGGAGCCTCGTCCGTGTAATCTACAGTTTCATTTTGTGTTTCTTTGTGAGCTTGGGCTCGCTGTGGCACTTTTTAATGGCCTCATCTTTCTGAGTGATCGTTGGAGTTACACGGCGCGTTGGCTAATATAATCTGTACCCCAGGGGTGTGTGTGTGTGTGTGTGTGTGTGTGTGGCTGCAGGGTAATATATATGTGATGCGGAGAGAAAGGGAGAGGAACATTATAAAAAAAAGTAATTGTATGTGTGTGTGTGTGTTTGTTCACATGCCGGCTGTATCAAAGGTCTCCATGTTAATGGTAATAAGTTGGTGTGTGAACTACACCCACTTTAAGGACGCGCAGCAGTGCTCTGGACTTCTGCTGCACTTATATGATCAATGCTTATTACAAAATGTGTGAGTGTGCGTATCTCTGTGTCCATCAACTGTGTCTGTGCGCATGAAGGCTTATTTTAATTGTTGCCATGGAAACAGAGTGCTGCCAGAGAAGTCCAGATTCAAAGAGGGCATCTCTCTCTCTCTTGCTCCCTCGTCGGCTTGTCTTTTTCCTCTTGTTTCTCCTCTTCTCCTCCATCCCGCTCTCTAATCTCTCCCCCTCTCTCCTGCTCCTCTTTTTTTTCTCCTTTTTTAAAAAAATCTTTTATGCCTCTCACTGAGGTCCTCCTCAGTTTGCCTCTCTTTTCGTTTCCTTTGCCCGCCCTCCTCCTCTCCTTTTTTCTTTCCTCATGCCTCTTATCAGCCCTCCCTCGATCCATCCCTCCCGCTTCTCGGGTCCTTCCTGGAGAGTAGTGTGCAGTTGACTATTAACACAGGGACCTGTAATTAGCGCTGACGAACCTCCAGCAATTAGTCTCGGCTAAAGAAGTTGTTCTGTCATCTCTGCGCCCGTCCCTTTATCCCTCTTTCAATCTCGTCCTTCCTCTCTGTCATTTCCTGTCTTACTAGCTGTCAGCGTCGCTTTGTTTTAGCGTTTTTTGTTCTTCTTTGTACCTTCCATCTGCCTCGTTAGCAGCAGTCATGTACAAGAGACGCGCACAATACACCGCTCAGAAGCAAGTTTATGAGAAGCTACACCCCCATCGCCCTGGGTATGTCTGCCCACGAAACCAAAGTGAACATCTATTCCCTCCGACTGTTACACCTACACCAGCTATATGCTGATAAGCTCAAGAGGACGCATGCCCTCCCACTCACTCAGATGTAAACACGTAGAGAACACAGACATCTTCTTTTTCATGTCCGGCATCATCGCTCCAGCTGTCTTTTTCACCTCTCCTCGAATCATTTCTGGATCTCGCTGATTTCTCTCTTTTCCTTTCCTTCGGTCGCTCACCTGGCCCCTCTGCATCTTCGTTAATGAAAAGCTCTATAAATAATGCGCAGGGAAGAGGGAATCAGACAGCAGGCAAGAGAGAGAGAGATACGGTCAAGTAGAACGTGGGAGGGAGGTGAAAGGATGGAGGGACGGACAGCAGACGAGTGAAAGTGCTTAAACTAGGCCAATAGGGGTTGAGTGAGGTGGGCGGGTATCATATCAAAGCCTCGCGAGCTGCTCCGAGCACCTTTGCCGTCAATCCCTTAATCAATTCCGGCGTTAGTCGGTTTGTCCTCGTCTCAGGTTGGCGTGTCAGTCATCTCGCTCCAGACAGTTAGTCAGTCAGCTGAAGTTGGCGAGGAGCCGTCTCTCCCTCCATCTGCCCTTTATGGTTTTTGAGTTCGCTCGCTCTGTTCGTCCCTCCTTCCTCTGCTGCACTCTCAGCCGTCTCATCTGGAGGGAGAGTTTATATCATCCTTATACTATAGTGCTGCTTCAGGAGTCCACATGAATAATTGATGCTTGTAAGATTATACTTGAAAACTCTGAACTGTGCTCCATTATGTCGCGTGTGTCTCTGTTAGTGTTGATACTGGAATATTAATCAATATCATCTATTTTTTTTAGCTAGATATTCATTAAAAGACAAATATAACAAAGCTATATCATGACGACAGCAACCAGCGCTGTGGGTGTGTGAGAGGAGGCGCAGCTAAAGCAATGCTTTATGTTTAAGATGAAATATAAAATGACCAACAGTTTGGATCTTCGCTGATATTACGCAGCGTTGTAAAACAAAATTATTACATCCAAGAATATATTTACTGATTTTATTAGTAAAACAATACATGAAAAACACCTCGAATCAAAAACTGTATTTGGCTTATTCGCCTTTTTTCATTTGCACTCCTTTCGCTCCAACTCAGGTTTTTGCTTTGCTCCCATTTACTGCTGCAGCGGTTCCTCTTTTCTCTGCAATCAGCGTTTGTTTACTTCCGCATACACAAAATAGATCCGACTACTCACAGGTGAAGTGAAGGAAGCAATGATTTAGTTCCTTGTCTTGAGCCATCCCTTATTTCTTTGCATGTTGGTTCCAAGTAGCCAGGCTTTGTTATAATTTCTAAAGTGGTCATGCACAGTAGTTCTCCAGACTTTCTGAAAGTGTTTCTTTCAGTCCTTGTACTTAACCATTTTCAGAAGCATTTTGAAAACTGACCTATGAGTCATGAGAACAATCATGAGAAAGCATCTTATTGACAGCAGCTTCGTTTTCAGCATGGCAATGACCACAAACACGCTGCCAATGTACTAAAATCATACCCGGATAGAAAAACACACAGGGGAACACTATCAGTGTTACTGAAGCAGTGTTAGCGTCCCTACTAGTCGGTGAAGTGATGATGGGTGGAGTAAACACTGCATGAACTGAAGGCAGAAATGTAGCTTTTCAAATCGCTGTCAGTCCAATTTCTGATCCAAATATCAGATCTGTGTATCCATACCAGAAATTTGACCTCATCTCTTATCTCTATTTTCCTTTTAAAGTTTGCTTTGTCTTGATATTTCTCTTCCTTCTTTGTCCCATTTCTTTGAACTGACATTAAATTATGCTTTGATTCATATGATGCATCCAGCCCTGATTGGCAGTTCATTTGTTAATCTCTGTTTCTCTTCATCTCCCGCTTCTTTTTTTCTCTTTCCTTCTTCTCTGTCATCTTGTTTTGTCAAATCTCTGCCTACCTCCTTTTCTTCTCTTTCCTATCTCCATCTTCTTCTCCTCCTTGTCTCGGCAGGTATTGCTCTCCCACTCCTACACCATGCCTGTCTGCGGATGCCGCGGCTGCTCCCCACCTTGCGGCTATGCCAGGGCTTGCTCTGGCACCCCCTCGGTTGCTCAGGAGCAAGAACGGGTCCGAACCCTACATCCACCCCCGCCGCCGTTCCACCACCACCGCACCGGTTCGTCTCTCTGCCTGTCCCTCCTTCTCCTGCTCCTCTGCCTTCTCCACCTGCCCCCGGCCTGCCACTCACGGAGAGACAAGCCCGGCGGAGGAGGCGGTGGCAGCCACTATATTCCCATCCCTCAGCCTCCTCCCCACCACATGGCCCTGCCCAACATCTTGCACGTCTTCAGCATCGCTGTCGTTCTGGTGGGCAACTCCAGTGAAGTGGCGCTGGCCGGGGCCCGAGAGAAGGAAGACTTCATTCACATGGCGCCGAATGTTGAAGTTCTGACCATGAATGAGACTGACCCTAAGAGCATTATCAAGAGCATCTGCGACCTCATGACGGAGCACTGGCTACAGGGCGTGGTGTTTGGGGATGACACTGACCAGGAGGCCATCGCCCAGATCCTGGACTTCATTTCAGCCCAGACGCATATCCCCATTCTCGGAGTACGCGGAGGCTCCTCCATGATCATGGCTGCCAAGGTAGGTCACTTCCACACAAGAGGACAGCTTTTGTAAAAAGGAATTAGCACCATTTATGTGTAGGCTGTGTCTTAATATTAAAATACAAAATATCCAATTATGCCAAACCACATGTACACCTCCAATTCTTGTCTTGTTATTGGGTGACTGGCACAGACAACTTATCAAACTGGCACGCTGGAGGAGAAGGTAACGCTGTTTTTGCTTCTCACAAGGCCAGTCCTCACTCTAACCTTAAATCTCAGCTGCGTTTCATTTCCGATTGGCTGCTGTCAATCACGCTGTTCCCACTGCTTTCCCCCCGTGAAATCTTGTCACGGATTGATTACGTTTTCCAATCAACAAAATATGGATTTAAAGTCTCCAGACGTAGCCTAGGTGATGGAAAGCAACCCTGGCCTTAAACGTCTGCTATCAAATAGGTGAGTTTGTATTTGGCAGTAAGAGTAAAAAAACTGTGGTTCTGCACTATTCATGTGTGCAAGTATGACTTAAAAATGACACAAAGCACTTTCGTGTAATTTTATGTTATAATGAAGCCTCAATAAAACAGAGAAAGCATAGCTTGACTGTAACAGAGGGCTTCTTGACTCTTCCTCCACCACCTTCCTGTTCCTGTTTGCAGACATGCAGACAGACAGACAGACAGACAGCAATGCTAAGCTGGGGTGTCTCACTTGAAAGACAAAGTGCCAACAGAGCTGATGCCAGTGACAGGATCAGCTGGAGATTGCACCAGAATAGAGAGCTAGATCTCTGCCTATTTACTACGCCCTGCCTAATGGGATAAAACAATCTGCTGCTGCTTTATCTGTGTCCGCCTGGGATCTGGATTTGGACTCCGCTTCTCAAAATCAGCTCATTCATTTGGTGCTGGCTGGGAAAAACACACACACACAGTTAAGGAAAAAAGTATAGATCTATGACGGAGAGTGAAACCTGGTGTCTCAGTCTTATCTCTGCCATCCACGTCTTCATGTAGTCATCCTCTAGTTTGTCCGCGTACCCTCTTGGTGGCAACAGGTCGTTGCGCCAGCAGAGATGTGAGCTGCAGTGACACGCCGAGGCCAGCGGCCACCACTGAAACTCTTCTCTCTGTTCCTTCTCATTAGAGCTCTAAGGAGCGAAGTGGCAGAGAACCGTCTGCTCCCATTTAAAACTGCTCCACTCCAATTGCAGACACTGCTGCTTGGCGGACACATCTATGCTCACAGTTCAGTCCTCGTACAGACACGCACCCCCACACCCAGACCTGCTAATCACATTTTTTTTTAAAGAAAACAAAACTGTATAAATCATTTCAAGAACTCCAATCGTCATCCAACTGTGTTAAATATTAAAATTTCTATTTGTGCTTCACCGAATGCAAAAACACAGGCTGAAGAAAATCCACGAGAAAGAAGGAATGGGCCCGTGTGAACATGTTTGTGTGTGTGTGCAGCAGCGGTGTTGTTAATTAAGTGCACGTGGCCCTAAGTGCACCACGCGGTGGAAAAAGAGCAGCGTTTTGTGGAGAAGGATTAAATGGATTTCCCCCAACTGCAAGCCAGAGACTGCCTCCCCTGAGAGCTTCCTCCTGGCTGCGCTGAGGTCTGGGGGAGTCAGGAGGGACGAGGTCGCACCAAGGCTCAGTGTCCCCGAACGGATTTGTGTCTGCCTAATGGGCTGAGACAACGGAGTGCCGAAAGTATAGCAGGGAAGGATCAGAAGGCAGGAGAGGGAGGGAACGCAAAATACATGAGTGAAAATAGAGAAATTGAGATAGCGGGGGGAGGAAATGAGACTGAGGGGACTAAATTCTACTTTGAGGGAAAGTGGGTAGGAAGGGAGAGGCGGGACGTGGATCAGGTGGGGTTCAGATGGGGGCTGCCTGTAGACGAGACGGGCAGATGTGGCCAGAGGGCACAAAAGTAGTCAGTTTAAGACCATTCAGACTTGAGGGGAAGGGGGGGATACTGTGTCTAAAAGTGAGTGGTAGGTGCTGAGAGAGATAAAGAGAGAGGGGGAAAGTTTCCTCTCTCGCGGACAGCTGCGATGGAGAAAAAGCGATAAAGTATGGAAGATAAAATGAAAGGCAGAGTTATAGAGCTTAAGAAAAATTGGCTTTTGGTATTTGTGTGTTTTTTTCTGAGAGAGCATCTCCAGGAAATGGACTGACAAAGATTGGGAAATAGGGATGGAGTACGGGGCGTTTATCTTAGGGCTCCTAATCATCACATGCTCGCGCGCACACACACACACACACACACACACATACACACAAATGAGTGCATCCGCCAAGACTGAAGGCCAAATGCTGCTATTACAGTTGACAGCATAACCCCTCCTTTTTCATTACACATCCGAGGAAAGATGATAACAGGAAACGACGGAGAAGGTGGGGAATGTTGTGTTTGGGGTTTTAGTGTGTGCTGGAGAGGAGAGTTTTCAGGACTGGTACAAGATAATTCCATAAAACGGGCACTCTGCAGGAGAGTAAGTGTGAAGAGTCAAACTGGATCTTTATCAGAAAAATGCTCTTTTTCATGCATGCATGAGTGTTACTTACAAAGCAGTATCATTACCAAGGAACATGCTTTGGGGCTGAAACTGCAGTTCCCTAAATTAAAGGCTGACTCCAGAAGTGAGCGGATCCTCGTGGAATCACTTGTTCAGTAGACAGTAGACAGCGGAAAACACGGACGTAGCTTTGGGGTCGGAAAAACGCCAATGCTAAAAACCTGCATTCTGTCTGAAAACCACCAGATGGCGATACCTGTGGGTGCGCAAAGACGTCCTATAAAAGTCTATGCGATAATGGCTTTCTGTTCTGACCTCCACAATATTTTCCTGCAGAGTTCATGAGCGCACTCGTTTGGAATCATTGCAGAAATTTTTTTTAGAAATCTCGGTGATACTTTGTTTCAAAATGGAGGATTATCTGTGGTGTGAAACTGCACACAGTGGTTTCAGTCAGACTCGCCATCATATCTGGCTATTTGCAGCTGAGACACCAATGGTGAGTAGCTCATCTCATTTGCCAAGATGCAAATGAAAAGCTGAGTTTACCAAAATACACGTGCACACGTGGACAACACCAAATATCTGTTTTAATGTGCAGTTAACTTTAGTAATAGCTTATCCTAAACTCCAGCTCAACTCAAGGTTTCACAAAGCAGTAGGTGACATCACAGCAGTTACATCCATCTTTGATATAGCCTACAGTCAGAGATCATTACCCAAAACACTAAGACTCGTTTGACATCCGTAACAAGCAAAAAGCTCCAAGTGAAGGAATTACCCAGGAATAAGTGGGACTCTAGCTTCCACATTTGTTGTGTATGAGCATGAAAGTGGAAGAGTTAAATAGATGAAAGGCATGGGCGGAGGAATCCAGGTGGGTCCATATTAGCACCAAATGAGGAAGAAGGCGGATGAAGAGGGGAAAGGTGAGAGATGGATCAAGGCAAAGGGTACTCACATCTCCCAGAAAGTTTCATCACTCAACCAAGTGACTCCTTCAGTCCCAGCTCATATAAACGGTACACAGTTCCATTAGGACATTAAAACTAAAAGTAAAACCTTTGCCTAACAATAAGTCACAAGCTTAGGTTCTTGATTCTCAATATACAAGGAGGCCTGCGGGAAATGAGTCTTCTACTCAAAAATTAAGGCATTTTATCCATGTCTCATTTACAGAAGCGTTTTCTTCCATGTCTAAGCGTTTTCTAAAATTGACACTCAAGGTTCAGCATGCAGACTGGAGCAGCCAGGGATCGAACCACCAACAAACCAACCACCAACCGTAACCACATTGTAGATCCCCTCCTTGGTTCAACGATGGTCATTCCCTTTTCACGTAAATGGACTCTTTGACTCCTCATTCAAACCAAGAACCAAGCCTTCTTTTTACACTTACAGGCCCATTAGGTGTAAATACAGAGCAGCGTCTTATCCTGATGAGGTTGCTCTTCTATTTTGTGCCATCCACTTTGTCAGAGGTTCCTTGGTTTCCCTGATATATAATTCCCAGGAACCACAAACACTTTATTGCCCAGTTTATGCTGTTGGACCTGATCCTTCGGGTGAACCCGTTTTTGTAGCATTTTGGGGTTTGAACAAATGCATCTCAGCTGTTCCGATACTCCTGACACATAAAGGATCACCAATGGTTTTTGCTTGGGCAGCGTTCGTTCTTCTTCTCTTCTGAATCACCCGGAGCTTTCTTTTGGCCTCTTCGCAGCTTTGTTAAACGCTCAGCTGGGATAAGCACATTTACTCAGGGCCTCTTTGATATGTTGTTCTCCTCCTTCCCTGGCTGTTGTGTCTGGCAGGAACGGTGTTCGCTCTGTGTTGTAGCCTCCTGATGACGCCCAGTTTATCCTCCAGTGGATGATGATACGAGTCAAACCTTAAATACTGCTCTGTATGTGTTGGTCCCTCCCTGGTTAACTTTATGTGTTTGTCTAGGAAGTTAACATGAACAATGAATTGTGGTACATCCCGAGATTCGTGGTACCCCCCACCCAAAAGCAAAAAACCCGACTGTGTCCACAACAGAATCAACTTTCTGGGATTTCCTTACCTTTACTATTAAGCCTCCATTAAGACTCTCACATCTATATCAGTGAGTAAGATCAATGAGGGAGGGAGGGAAAGAGGGAGGGCATGACGATAAATAAGAGGATGAGTGCTTTGTGTGGATGGCCACATGACTGAGAAAACAGAGGGAGAGAGGGGAGTCGGGGAGCGACACAGACCTATTTGCAGCAGTGGTGTTGCCATCTATCCAAACAAAAAGAGAATCTGCCTACGCCTGGATGGAGGAGGCTGGAAGAGGAAGAAGAAGAAGACGGATCGAGCACAGCTGTCCGCACATCTGTGAAAGACTGGATAAGATAACCAAAGAGAAAACACAGGCACTCATCTAACTGTTTAAGTGCGTGCGGGTCTATAGGCATCTGTGTGTTTGTGTTTATGTAGCCAACATGACTGTAGCTGCCAGTCCTTTTGTCACTAGTGATTTCCAGCACCACCCTGTTTGTTGTAGCACTACAGTGTCTGTTGGACTGCAGTAATCAGCATGATCTAAAGCTCTGGCTAATGCTCATATTATCAAGACATGCGGCGCTATTTTCCTCAGCTTGTCTAGAAGGTACGGCTTTGTAGTGGCACAAATAGCTGTAGTTGTTGCCGATCACCCCCAGGGCCACTACGCAACAAGAATAGTGAACCAATCTGAGGGAGGAGGCAGTCGTTGTAGATTAGGAGGGAGATAGCATCTGCTTGTGCATAGGATTTAGCTATAAGATCGTCAGCAATTAACGAGAAAAAGGGGAACGCAGCCAACCCTGATTACTGGAAACTGTAATATAATATGAATAACATTTGCACACATGCAGGAGGATGCAAAATGATGGCACACATGCTTTTTTCCCTCCATAAATGTACAGTAACATGTGTCACAAGGGGGATTAATGGATGCATATTAAACAGATATTCTAAGAAAGTCTAAACTGTTTCCACGACACCATCGCATCCACACACAAAGCATCCACGGGGGGATGCTCGGGCGCTCGGGCACACAAACAAATCTGTTCCCTCGCATCCATTGTGCGACTGGCAGCTTTCTTCAGAAGCCAAACAGCAGGATGCGATCAATTAACTTTTGCCCAAATAATTCAGCTGTTTTCACCGCTCCAAACGTGGTCATTTGCACTGCGGGTGTCCCGAGCCTTTTGTGAGGGGAGAGAGAGAGAGCAATTTTGTGTACGAGCGCGAGTCGTCCCCGTCTGCGTGCCTTTGTGTTCAGAGGAGACCGGGCTGATGTTGAACCGGAGCCAGACGTAATTGCCGTGGAGTGCGCAAGTAAGCCAGTTGAACCATTTAATCACAGCGCCAAGAGGGAGTTCAGTGGTGCAATTAACGCCCGTACCTCTGAAGAAGCATGTTCCGGTCATTCTCTGTGTTTACGTTTTACCCTATAGTTAGGAGGAGCTGTTCTTTCAAATTTTGGGCCCCAAAAGAAACAGACTTGTTTAGGCGTCGTTTCTGTACGCTCACCGTGCCCTCTTGGGGTTTTTATCCGGGGCGGTTGAACATAAACGTTTCTGCATTTATATTCCCAATTAATGTCCTACAATAGCACCTATTGTTGTAGCAATCACCGAGGTCCTGTACTCTATTAATGTAATGTGCCGTTCGGCTTGGCAGGACCGCGTCCTCGCTAAAACATAGATGCAATTAGGAGCAATTTGTAAACGATAAGAGAATTAAAAAGCGAGTGTTCCTCTGCCTGACGTCGCTCTCTCTCTCTCCGAGTTTCTCTTTGTCTGTTTTTATTTCTTGCCTCCCCCCCATTCTGTTTCTGTCTGTTCCAGTCTCTCATCTGTGTCCCTCGCCTCTAATTGTTCAATTCATTTGTGGATTTTATTATTTTTTTGTGTCCAGCAAAGCATATTGAACCCCATCTAACAGCTTTCTGATCTATCCTTTCATCCCAGCTATGTTCTCTTTACTTTCTTTTCCTTATTTTTTTTGGTTTCATCCCCAGGTGCATCTCGGTCAGCTCATTTACTGTCTGTGTGCCTGTAGCAATGTCCCAAACGGCTGCTTTCAAATGCAAAAAGATTACTGGGAGAGTTCCTTTTCTGGAACTTTGCACGTGTTTTGAGATTGTATATATACTTTTTACTGTTACACAAAAAAATGCTAATATAAACGCTCAGCTGAATCCCGAAATTTACATCGTGGTCCACATACAGCCTACTTTGATCTTAAATGGGCCAGACCATTGTAGCTCACTCTTTCTGCCAGTGTAAAGAAGTTTAATTACACTTTTAATCCCTGAGATATCATAACGTAGAAAAAAGAAGTGCAATTTCAACTGTATGCCTCATGATAAAGAAATACTGCTGTAATAAATGAAAGAAATCTGCCAGCATGACTTTTTGGGCTTAAACTATAAGAAATAAATGTGTAATGATGCATAAAAACGCATGTCATTGCCCAGACTTAAAATAAAAATAAAACAGATAGTTTTGGTCAATTCACAGAAAACATTTTTTGTTTTGTAACTCTTTGTAAGAAAATAGAAACTTCTCAGTTTGACAGTGAAAAAACAGCCATTTGGTTGTTTAACTGTTACTTAATTACCTTAATTAGTATGAAATATGGGGGAGCTGCAAAACGTCTTAAAATAAGATTAAATTTCCCAACTTTGTGCCCTCCTTTACATTTTCCAACACACTCCAATGGGCCGGGTTGGAGTCTTTGCCGGGCCTATTCTGGCCCCTGGGCCTTATATTTGACACCCCAGCTTTACAGGAAGAGGATAAATCCAAAACTATAGAAAGTTTTCTTAATTTCTGCATGGAAATGTCCCCTCAGTAGTCTGTTACCTTCTCATTGTCCTGGTTTAGAAAATGTGACAGCCCACTGTGTGTGTGTTCCCCTTTCCTTTCCTCGAGCGAGAGAGGGAGCTAGGAAGAGGTAGTGAAAAGTATCGAGAGCCCTAAATTTATGTGTCCTATTTTCTAACCCTGTTGGTCTCAATTTACTCCGACCATTTAGAATGTGGCCATTTTTAAACCTGCTCCACAACTTTTCATTCTGCACCTCTCCCTCTCTGAACCTGACTCACTTTTCACTCTGTGATTTTTAATTTATTTTAATACCTGAAGATTGATTAAAGAAAAAAAAACGCTGAATGCTGATTTGTCGGTCTTTTCATTCATCAGGTTGTAACGTTCTGCTGTTTTACTCTTCCTCTCCGTCTTGATTTGTGAAATTGGATTGCTGTAGATGGTCTCCTTCGTCCCGTGGCAGCTCATGAGCCAGACGGACAGATTTACACTAGATGTATGGGTTAATCCCCCTTCCTTGCCCCCTGTTTTCCACACCTTGTCACTCACCTGCCTCTCCCTGTTCTCAGGTGCCGGCAGAACTGAGCGAAATTTGTCAGGAATGGTGCATTAAACCGGGACAGTTCATCCATCCCTTGCCTCCTTTTCTTTACCTCCCCTCAGGTTCAGGCATTGTCTCAGTCTCGCCCCTCCCCTCTCTTTTCCTCCTCACTTGGCCTCCTTTTTCTTAATTTTCACTCTCTGTCCCTCCGGTATGGGACCACACCTTTTCCTTCCACACCAGCCATCCCTTTAGACATGCCTTTACACCCTGCCTCAGCCTCTCCCCGTCCTCTTCCTCTTCTCCCTCTTACTTTATTACTACCTGCATCAGCCTCATCTTCTGTCCCTCTGTACTTTCCTTTCATGACTACTGCCTCTACACCCAAACGTCTCCTTCCTCTAGACACAAATAATCGAACACTCCCATCCTTTTCCCACTTCACCCAACCACTGCCACCATGATCTAAGCAACTCCTCCCTTCTTATCCGCCCCTTCTCCAACCTCCATCCTTCCCTCCTAGCCTCTTGTGGACCTTTACACCAGCCCTTTGCTGGGACTCTTATTAGTCTTATCTCTGCCTGCCTCCGCCCTGATTCAGGGGTGGAAAGGGAATGTACCGCTATCTGTTCATAGGCTGGGATGAGTCAGTCCTTTTCTATACAGTATATATGGAGAGGGGACAGAAGCGGTGCAAATTCTGAACTCTAGTTAATTACTGTCTAACGACACTTGGGATACTGATGAAGAGCTACACCTTCCTGCTACATCTGCAGGATCTAGGATGATCCTTTTCCCTACAAGTCTTTATATCTGTCCAGTCACAATCTCTGCTGCTCTTCCCGGTGCAAGGTTATGACATTGCCCTGTTGACATTTCCCAGCTGATCCATGATTGTTCATCTCACTGATCAGAGTCCCGGTCAAAGGTGTAGTGAGTATGATTTGAACATAGATCGGCTCTTCACTCAAGTTGCCTTATGAGTATATTTACTGGGAAGGCGCAGGAGCACTGAAAAACTTGGCAGCATCTGAATTAGACTTTAGTTTGTACTACTTGGTCAAATTTAGCCAAGTTTTGTGTCACAAAAACAAAAACATTCAGCTCATGTTTCCCAGTCTGTTAGAAAGGTACAAGATGGAAATCATCACGTGCATTTAAAGAAATAAAAAACAAAACAACAGAAATAATAGTAATTACTCTAAGAAAACATACATATTCATGAGGATAGTCATGAATATTCACCACTTTTAAACTGCGTGTCAGTCTCTGAGTGCTTTTTTCTGGCGTCGTGACGAGGCGCAAGAGCATCCAACAAGACCATTTCTAATAATAATAGATGCCACATAATAGCAAATATATTCACATTCGATTAAGTTCTATCAAGGCTTTTGGTCACGCTGCGCTGGTCATAAATTAAACAAATCTGCTGCGCGACATCAGTAAGTCGATTTTATTTTTAATTGCAGTTTGCTTGGATTCATTTATATGTACAATAGCATTTTATAGAACAGTAACAGCTTTGAGCGCAGTCAATACATGGAAATGTTATCGCCCATGTGTCATTGTGAACAGTTTTAATCCAAGTTTTCCTCCTGATGCTTTATTTAGTCAACAGGTTCTGCCTCCTTTCACCTGCCCTTACGGCGTCCACGCTCTGCTTCACCTTTGGCCTCTTCTCTTACAAGCCCTGCATCGGTTGGTGGGAGAAAAAATAGCAGAGGAGGAAGACAGGAAATAGACAAAATTAGGATGCTAGAGGGGAAGGAGAAATGCAGATGGAGGGATAAAGGAGAGGGATATGTAGTCAAGAGGCAGGGATGTGGAACAAGAAAGGCGTAAGACCACAATGTGCTCACTCAATTACTCACCAATGCTGAGCCAAGCTGGCCGTCATCAGAGCCACATGCTGTGACACACACACAGCTGCAGCTGCACGCAGCAGCCTATACATCAGACCAATATGTTCAGATGTGTTCCTGCTGACCTGCAGAGTAAAAATTATTCAACCCTGGACACCCTTGTCTTCCACGTTTATGCTGACTTAACTTCCCCCTTCCTCCATGTTCGCAGCCGTCCAAGCTCACATATACCTTAAACGTGATGGCAAACGTTTTCACACGTCCGCACAAGCCGTGCGCCTCCCGGGTGACAGTCCAATCTCTTTGGGTGTGTAAGGTTTTCTCCCCAAGATGGATTCCAGGTGGGAAAGAAGCAGGCCAGACCCCGTTTGTTCCCCGCAACGTACGGGCGGATCAGGAGGGAAGAGAAACGCAGCTCTGCAGTGAATGTAATCATTACGGTAAATAAATCGAAATCCGTGCTCGGATGTGAGTTTGCAGATGGTGAAATCACAGGAGCGGGCTCATTTTTCCTCTTTTTTTGTGCAGTTTGGTTTAAAAGCTGCTCAAAGGGCACTGTGGTTTACCCGATAATTACAAATAGAAAAATGCACTGTTTGACTGGCAAGAATATCATATTTGCTCAGGTTTGAAAGCCCGGTGCCTTGTATTTATAGATGCTTCTTCACTAAAGTATTTCTGGGGTAGAATTTAAAAAAAAAGAAAACAAACACAAAAAAGATCTTTTTGCTCAACCCCATTCTGTCTCGTCTCTCCCTCTCTATTTTTTTTTTATCTCAAACCGCTCGGCGCTCTCCTTCCCCTTTCTCACTTTCTCACGTCATGTGAATTGAAGCGAGGCGAGCTCCTGTGATGAATGTAAATATTGCCCATCCCCTCCCTTGTTCTCCTAAATTACAGCAAACACTACCTCCTCTTCAGTCTTCACTCCCTCTGTCTCTCCGCATTTACCCACAACCCCGCAGTTCGTCCTAGCGCGTCGACCGGCAGGCAATCTGCCTGGCCTTCAGCTTCCATACAAACACATTTACAGATACAGTACACAGACATATGAGTCAGACGTGATAAATAGACAATACTCCGAGAGGAAAAATACACCTCCGGCATGTATATTGCTCACTTTGTGGACACTATCGGTACAGCGCGAAGGACTGGGCTGCCAGCACATCACGAATACGCTTCATCCTTGCATTGATAATCAATAGATGGTAGCCATATTTTTGTATTGTAATTACTGGAATGATTCACTATGCTCCAGCAATTTGGGGGATTGCAATTTTCTGCGAATGTTCAGACTCTGATGTGACAATGACAATGGATTTAGTAAAAATAAATAAATAATCACACTGTTAAAACTGCAAACAGGATACTTAAATATAACAGAGTCACACAATTAATAGAGTTCAATCTCTTGTGTTTCCTTCACCCTAATGATAGAAGCTGCAAGTGCTTTCAAATGGTATCGAACAGCAAAAACGAAACGCAATCACGGGGAAATCGCTGAATTTGGATGCTCCCTTTTATTTTTACCATAGCCTTTAACCATTAAACAACTTGTGGCAGAAAGCAGGATAACTTTCTGGAGTTTACAAATTAAATTCAGCTCTGTAGGAAGTTATGTAGCCGCTGGTGCATGCTGCTACCCATGGTGACTATTTTTTGTTGCAATCAGTTATGCCCTTGTGATGTTCAAAAAACTCCAAATCTGCTGCCAATATGGCTGACGTGCTGCCTGAAAAACAGCTGTCACCGCATTAAAGTCAAGTCGTGCAAATGGCAAGCACTAGAGAAGAAGCCACTCACCCTCGCTCGCTTTGCCAACCTGTCTGGTAGCTGATGATATGTTTTGCAGGATATATTTGACTCTTTTGCCTGTAAGTGGCATTAAATAACATCTGATTGGAAAGTCAATATTAGCCAGCAAGAGTGTTTATACCTAGTGCCATAAAAATCCACGAAGCCTTATTGAAGTGGTGGAGTAACCAACAGACTAGCGCATGCATTGCCGTTTTAGCTAAAAATGGTTGATGAAGAACTGAAGGAGGCATTAAAGAAGTAGAAAGCAGTACAGTGTAGCTGCACACAGCTACAAGCATTTGTGAGCTTTTTTTTGATCATCTCTAACACCATTTCAATGTTCAGTATCAGAAGTTATGATCGTTATCATTATCACTAAAACAACCCCCACTGGGCATTAAAGTTATTTGCATTAGTTCTCTGGCACATCAGTGTTGTGTCAAGCACTTGTTGGATGGACCAGAGCTCCTCTCTTCTCCTCTGAAGGCTGATTTGCATTACCAAAGTCAAACAGGCTTAATAGACTTTTATTGGCATGAGGCGGCCGGGCACGGAGGGGGGGCTTTTGTACAATGCAATATGCTAATAGAAAGAACGCTCTGTACTAGGACATCAACTAGCACATCAACAACAACAACACAAAAAAAACAATCCCATACACATGCATGCGTCTCATAAACGAACCCAATGGCTTTTTTAAAGAGACGCTTTCAGATTAAACGCGCTGTAACTGTGTTTTCTCAGCAAACAATGGGCCGTAATTCGTGTTTAAAATTTATGCCTCTAACGTTGTGGTGTGCATCTCTTACACAGACAGAATCACAGCTGATACTGTACTAGCATTGTGCTCTTACTCATGCCAAGGTTACCTCGTTCGATAGGAACGTGGAAGCAATAACATCACGTCTGTGCCGTATTATCTCCTCGGTCTGGATGAGAGCCAGTCGATAGTAGCACCTACCTACAGCATGTGGGCATCGCCGTTGATTCTCCAGCACGCTGAGCCGAACTTTTATCTCGGGAAGCGAAGCCAGCGAGAAAGACAAGAGGCCAGGTTTGCGCGATTAGATCTTGCTCCTTGTACAACATGATTTATGCGACCACACGTTTTACTTGAAAATGTAAGGGTCATGTTTTCCCCCCAGAGTTTAACATGTCCTTGGATTTCTGCCGTCCAACTTCTGAGTATTTTTTTTACTTGGAAATCTATTTCTCTGTGCTTGCTGAAGTTCCAGCGATGTTCCGGTTTCTCCTGTGTTCATAGAGCACTTAGTATCAAGGCCATTATCGTCTTGAAACATGCTTCCACCTCGAGGTACAAAACAGCGGTCGTACAGACATATGTCTTGGCTGTTATGTAACAGCGGATGATTCCCTCAAGATGGTTGCTTGTGTATTATAGATCTTTAACACTATTTTTAGGCCTCCGGGTATAAACACAGAGCTTAGTATCCTACTGTTCTTGGAGAATAACATCAATATTCAACACCTGTATGTGCTAACAGTGGACAGAGGGTTTGTTGGGGTTGGGGTTGTGCGTGTAGAGTTTACAAAGTTCTTTTTTGCTGTTACAGCAACTTGAAGTAAACATGATGTGTTTCTCTTTCTATAGCTGACCATCTCTTCTTAGTGCAAATTCTGGAAGATCCAAAATGTCTGCGGTCAGTGGAGCCAACAGCCACATCCTCTTATAGTCTGTTAATTAACCTCAATTTGAGAAAGTGACTTGTGGTATTAATTTCTTAATTTGTCGAGCTTTGCCTGTGTTCCTGGTGTCAGGTGGACTTTGAGGCTATTTTTGAGTGTGATTTTCTTTCTTTTCCCCCTTTATCTATAGTTAGTTCAATCTTGTGTCTTTCAGGCATCCATATTAATATGTGTGGACTGTCAGATGCCTTTTAAAACTGACTGAGCTAATTAAAATGGCCCTTTCTTTTGTTCAGGTGTTTTTGCTGTTGGTGATCGAGTTCTTTTTTTACAGTGATATTTCTGCGCTCGCCTCTTGCCTATCCCTTTTTTGTTTGTACCTAAAGTGGTAATGAGCTTTTCTGGCTCACTAGCGTGTTAAAAATCATAATCGTTACATGGATATCTCATTAGTGGTGTGATTTTTCCTTTGACTCTAAAAAGCAAGGAGTTAAACAGAAAAGAGAGTATTTTGTCAGCGTTTGATCCAAGGTCAGCGGGGGGGGACGCACAAGGCTCCAGGGGTGGCCGACTTTAACCACTCAGCTATCTCTGGGCACAAGCGCAGCTTTTTTTGCACCCTGCAGGAGTTTCTGTTATCAAGAAGCCTCTTCGTGCTTCTGTTTAAGTGCTGTTCTTTTTTTGTTTTTTCCAACAAAATTTGTCCCGCGCCTCTTCTTGCTGACTTAGCCAGTAGCATCGACTGCGTCGACAGAAGTGTTTGTGCCGCCGATGGATGTAACCATGAAACAGGCGGCTCACACAACCGCGCCACAAACCTTCACTTTGCACGCGCAGCTCATGCACCAACCCTGGCTTTAGCAACGGCAGCATCTCTTCTTATGCCGGCCTTTGTGTACACAGTACATGTGGTACGCTGGCATGAACTGCGGTGGTTGTAATCTATGATCAGATCTGTGTTGGAGTCCCAAGTACTGACAAAGGCGCTGTGCGCTTAAGCGACGAAAGCACAATGCACACACATAGTGGTTGTGGAAAAAGTAAGTGGACTCTTGGGTTTAATAAAAAGGCGAGCCTCCTTGGCAGCAACAACTAAAAGCATTTTAGCAAGAATTTCTCCTTTAAAGAAACTGCTTCAGCTCAGACAGGATATCTGCTGTGAACGACTTCTTGAGATAATTCCACAGCATCTCTGGACTCTCTGGTGGAGCCACTCCAAATGATGGATTTTCTTTGGTCAAAGTGATCCCACAGAAGATTTACTTCTTTGGGTTATTGTCCTGGTGTATCGGCCAACTCCTACAGAGCTTTCGGTGGCAGACAGCCACCCTGACATAATCCTGCAAAGCTGAACCCTGTGCACGGTCAGGAGAATCAGCCGGGGTCACTGTCCAAAGTTGTCCTTTCTTACAGGCAGCACACAGCAGGAGGCGGTCTGCTGTTTGGTTTGGGTGAGAGAGCCTCCTGGGTGGCCACTAGCTGTGAAATCACTGGGCTATTAAGCGCTCTGTGCTCAGATCCTTGTGGAAGTTCTGCAGTGCATGTGTGAAAAAAGCCTAACCCTGTAACCTTGAGTGTATTATATTTGATTTATGAGTAAACCATAACCCCCCCATATGTGCGTTTGTTTATTGTGAGCAATAATTTGCACTCATATATGCAAACTGATATTCTAAAAATGTGAATTTTCTGGCCTTTTTTTCATCGCTCAGACTTCACAGGGTTAATATGCTTTGATAAAAACTGATGGCGAGCTGTGTAGAGGCATCAAACCGCCTCCAAATCATGACACTCTCTTCACTGTATGGAGGAAGATTTCGTGTTGGCACTGTATGAAGCCCTTTTTATGCCGTACACACTCCTCAACCTCAGTTTCATCAGTAAATCTTGTGGATCTTCAAGGACAACACCCATCTGTGACCGGAACAGTAATAAAGGCAGATTTTTACCCAGCCCCGGTCTGTTAATCTGTGCTTTTTTAAAAACAAAATTAACTGACTGAGCAGTTTTGTGCTGTGCTTTTGGATTCTTTTCATTTTGGAGCCCATAAAACTTAATCATCTCTTTTACAGACAGTTTGTGCACCTGTGGGCTGATCAGTATCTAAAATCTCTGAGATGCGTTTTTCTGACTTTCTCCAGCTTTATGCAGTTCAACAATTGTTAATGATACGTCTCTTGATGTCTCTTTTTTGCATTGCACGGCAGATTCTTCTTTTAAATTGCGAGCTCCAAACGTCTGCTTTCATTATAAGCGAACGCAGCTTTAGCCAACAGCTCAAATTTCGCTGGTTTTGTATGTCTGAACTGCATGTTTGCTAACTCTTTACTGCATTTATCTTCTGTTGGTGTTGGTTGCCAAGCTACACCGTTTTTATGCAGTATAATGGATTCATTGTTGACCACAACAATACTGTGATTTCACAGCTGAAACTTCCAAAGTGTCCTTTAATTTCTCTCCTCATCACTGTACATAGATTTGCACCTGACCTACATGGATCTAAACAGTGTTGTAGCTCTGCGGCTATATATGGGAGCAGTGCATGCTTGTATGGAGACAAACAACATCTCCCTTGGCCCAAAGCAGTGCTGAGGTTTGAGAACGAGCTGCTTCCTATACCGATATCAGCATCTTGACTCTCAGTAACAGTCGTCCGATTACAGTGCAGATACCCATGCAGTATCGGCCTACTATTTGTTCTGACCACTTCAAGCAACATTTTCACGAGTAATCTGACCCGTAGCCAGCGAATCTTCAATCACTTTTCCATCACAAGATTGCAGGGTGCATGATTAAATGTAAATGTAATAGCATAGCCAGATTTACAGTGCAGGGATTTCATTTCAGAGTGCTCTAGTAACTGATAGTAACCCCTGTCATGTTTTATTTTCATGCCATTACTTTAAAAGCGCTTGCCAGTTTTTTTTTTCCAGTTTCATTTTGGAATGAGACCGTTTTCAACATTTGTCTGTTTGATCTCCTTTGGCAATAAGGAACAAAACAAATCACAGTGTATTTTGAGATGGAATTTCACTGACATGCAGCAGATTACGAACAAGTTCTGTTTGGCTATTCGGCCCTTGCAGTGGAAACTGGGTTATTGTCTCTGATGCCCTGGAGCAGAGCAGAGAGTGAGCAACATGCCTGCTGCCTACAGTAATATCAACATGCTGTCTTGTATCCAGGCTTAGAGAGGGTAATTTTGCACAGTGCACATTTTAGCATCATCACACAACATACTGTTTTTTTTTTTTTACTTTAGCATCACTTTTATTAGTTTTTTTTTTCTAAATCAGAGCCGACACCCAACAAGAGACTCAGCGACTTGGCTGATTTTATAAATCAACATTACAAAAGGTGAAAAGCTTTGCTTGTATTGCATCCTCCTCTCGGCCTCTTTGTGCTGTCAGTCATTTCGAGATGCTGTTGAGCATCACTGAGTGGCGATGCAAAGGGTCAGCAGCATGCCTTCTGTATAACAAACTATCCACTTCTCTTCTGAATACTAAAGAAAACCATTTTCTGTCAGAGTCCTGTTTATTCAGCTTCTCTATTAGGCATGAATATTCTAGGTAGGAACACGTTTCTCCTGCAGTCTTAGCGCCGCTGCTTTGACCTTCACACTCCTTACTGGTGTCTGTCTGCTCGGTACGCCAGTGATTTACAAATGTAAAAGCTTTCTTGTGTGTTTCTTTTGATAAGCGAGCCAGCTGAAGGCTTAAATGTGTGCTTAAGGTCAGCAATGTGCACAACATGTGTATCAGACATTCCTTTAGCATCTTTCTTTCTAAAAAACACAGAATATAGAGGCCCCCGCAGCACAGCGGCTCAAAGTGTGGAAAGACTTTTATATAGGAGGCACAGCAGGACACGTTGCAGGTGTGAGATAGATTAATATATGTCTGTATTCACTCCTGTGTGGGCAGTGGGGAAGTGGCAGCAGGATGTGTGTTGTGAGTTGAATGGAGGGGGGGGGATGCAACGCTGTGTGGGTGGGTGCGTGTGTGTGTGAGACTTTTGAGTGCTTCTGAATGTTTTATTTGTGTAGCTTAAAGAAAAAAATGCATGCAGGAGACAATTGTGTTTTCTGTGTATTGTTGTGCTCCCTGAGTGTATGTGTGTGTGTGCGACACGTGTGTGAGACACACACACGCTTGACATACAAGTGGTGAGCGGCATTCTTTTTGTTCCCGACTAATGGCATCCTTAGCAGGGCTGTTACGATGGAAACCACGTTGCCACGGAAACGCAGCCCGTCTCTGTGAATTAGAAGCGTTTCGCTCCCTCTCTCAACCTTCTCTCACTTTGTCACCCTCTCTCTCGCTCTCTCTCTCAGTCTTTATGAGCCTCCCTCGCCCGCTCCGTCCTCTCTCCGCTTCTCCTCTCCACCTGTCTCCCCCTAAATCTGACAGGACAGCAGCTGACGCCTGAAGAGAGGTTTGCATGTACACGAAAGAGCGAGGGGACAGACTGACAAGGGAAATGCAGGACGTGAGAGATAGGGAGAGATAGAGTGTGAGAGTGAGAAGAGTGGTGAGAGTGGAATTTTTTTGGTGAGGTAAAAACTCTCAGAGCGTGAAGGAAGGTGTGTGTGTGAGTGTGTGTGTCAGTGTGTGTGTGTGTGTGGGGGGGGGGGGGGGGGGGGGGGATTGAAATATAGAAACAAGGATGCTGCAATAAGTAAAAAATAAAAAGACTAAAAGGCCACAAGTACAACGATGGCTGAATGTGAGTATGTCACGTCAAATCATTTAATGTGTGGGTAGTGAGGGCATTGTTTTTTTTTAAGACACAGCCACAGATGCCTGTCTACTCCACTACTTCTTCTCCATTCCTGTTCAGACTGTTTGAATTGATTTTAAACTACCTGAAGTACTGGTACAGTTTCATCTGAAGCCAACATAACCAGTGCATTCAACTAAAAAATGTAACTATTTTTCCATCGCTTGTCTAAATTAATTAGTTGAACCTTCGCAATCAATTCCATATTAAAAGTAAAAAAAAATATTGCTTTTAATGTTACAGGGAATCTAGTATCTCTATCTGATATTTTACGACGTAAGCTACATATACGCTTGAGTTAAAGATTTATGTACGTTCTTTAAGTTTCACCTGTTGATTTTAACTGTTGATTCATGACTTTTCCAGATTCAGGATCCCAGATTTTGTTTTTATAGCCCAACTTTCCAAGTCTACCCTGTGAAATGTTTTGGACTCTGCAGGATTTGGTTAACTTAATCCACAGAATTATTAGTGAACTTCAGCTCATGTTCTCGGTCATTCCAAAGGAGAAATGACAAAGTGGTTCAGGACAGGAAACAGTGAGTGACGGTGATTTCGTTGTGCTTCATACATGCTTTGTAGATGGAGGAACCGCTGTGAAAAAAACGTGTCCTATACTTTTTTGAGTTTCCCACCAGCACGCATCGCATGTCCTTCACATAGACTGTATATAAAAGATGTTCCGCCACGATGTCCCCCACTGATTTCTAAACTCCTGTAATGAAGCCCTAATGTTTGGTATTTTGGCCGTGACAAGTGAGACACTGCCTACATCCTTAAGCATTCGCTGCTTTAACTTTATTTAACAGTAATTTCCAAAGCAAGGATCAGCCTACACTACTGCTGAAGACCATAAACTCATCCGGGAAGTGTCTACTGAGGCTGTAAATCATGCGTCACCCACCTGCACATGCGCCCAGTATCATCCCTGCTTATGATGATATAAACAGACATCTAAGCGCTCCCTTTGATTCCCAAATTTTCTTAATTGCAACAAGGGTCAAGCCAGGCCGTGTTGTATGTGATATCATGCTGCTATTAACTGGAGAAATACACTGAGACAGCAGGGGTAAAGTAAGGAAAAGGGGTATATTAGAAGGGAGTGTTGAGATAGTGCTGAGAATTAGAGGAGACAGGCAGTTTGAGTCCTGTTCCACATATGGAGGGAATACAAAATAGGGTGTGAAAACAAAGAGAAGGAGGGCAGGAACTGAGCGCGAGAGAGTGAGATTGATTATGTTCCCCTAAGTGCTTTCGGCATTATTGGAACTGTAATGTCCTCCCTAACCAGGCAATTTGAATTAACATTGAAGGGAGAGTGATTGAGGGTGTAAAAAAACAAAACAACAACAACAGAGAAGCAGGACAAGGGAGAGACAGTGGGAATGAGTGAGAAAAAGAGAAGTAAGGAGGGCGAGGGGATGAAGGGCGGGTTGGCAGGGAGACAGAGAGGAAGAGTGAGGGTCTGGAGGGAGGACAGAGAGATAGATAGAATAACTGGGTTCAAAAGTAGGACAAAAGAGAGAGATGGCAAGGGACAAAGGGAAAAAGCGTGAGAGAGGAAAGAGCATCCAGGGCTCCGAAGAATCGCAAGACAAGCCAAATTGAAAAAATCAACACGCTAAACTGTAATTTATACATTCCAGCTGGGTGCTGTGCATAATAATCCATTTGGAGGATAATAACGTTAGAAACTCCAGTTTAAATATTCATTCAAAACGCTGAATCGTCCGAACAAAAAAGCCCATTTAGAGGATAATAATAATCCAATCAGAACAGGAGGGAGGGAGAGAAAAGTAGGAGAGGTGTAACTTAAGAATGGACGGATGGGTTTGGATCGGGTTCGGATATAAAGCGGAATGGTGTTCAGTGTGCTTCCAGGAGAAATGGAGGGTAAGGACAAATGAGGGCATACAAGTAGAGATGTTTCAACGTGGGAAATGATGAAGAGTGTGTGTGTGTGCTGGAGATAAAACATGCAAACAAGATAGAGACTGATAGAAATGGAGGAATGGGAGTGACGCATGTGCAGGACAAGCACAGATGGGAGGAAGGGAGAGGGATGTGAAGCGACAAAGCTGGAGGAACAAAGAGAGTGACGAGTGTTGGGGGAAAAAAAACGTCATGTAAAGTTAAACAAGATTTAGAGCATTTGTCTGTTTTCTCTGCTGCCTTCACTCCCCGCTCCCTCTGGCATCTGACCTTTTCTTTCCTGGGTTGCTTCGTTCCTCTTGCTTCCTCACCCTTCTTCACCCCTCTCCACCTCCTGCTTTTGTACCTGCTTTCCGATTGAAGAGGAGCGACCCCGAGCCCAGGAAAACACGCCACACATTAACAGGGGATTTTTGCTCCGTGTTAAATCTATGATGTAGTTATGTAGTAATGGTAAACCCCTCTGAAACCCTACACTGTACCCTGCACTGTGCTATGATGTAACCTATGCCGTATCCTGTGAGGTACTGTGCAGTGTACACTATGCAATACCTCTAGCCATATCCTACTCCATACCTCACACCACATTATAGTGTAAGCTATGCGGTACTTTATGCTGTGCATGTCGACATGCACCTCTACGCAATGTTACTGCACCTTGCTTGAACCCAGCTTTTGTGATTGGCCTGTTCACTGCTCTCAATTCATCCTCTGTGTTTTTGGCTGCACAGTTTTTTAATTTGTCTGTCAGAAAATATAATACAAGGGATATATTATAATATATAGACTTAAAGATCACAGCAAATTCCATGGTGAATTTGCCAAAACTATCCAAGTGGACGTGAAAAAATGTACAAAATGGAAAAACTTTAGGGACAAATATATTTGCCTCAGGAAAAAAAAGACCACAGCAGAAAGTGGGGACCCAGAAGGGAGGAGCTCACAGTATTTTATGTGTTTGTATTGTGGCTGGCACGGCATATGAAACACTACTTATGTACAGTAGGTTATGTCTAAGACAGCCTACTGTACCTCAGAAGTCTAAATCATCCATAAGTCACGCTTTAGCTGCACGAGCAGCGCATTACTCTGAGGAGGATGAGGTGGTGGCCTGATGGAAATGAAAATGCCAAATGATGGAGCACCTGCCTCTTTAGTCTAATGAGAAACATTGTCAGGTGGTTATTTAATATCACAGAGAAGGAAGGGACAGGAGAGGAGCCAGGATGCTCTACATCCGGCCAAGGGTTTTCAGGTTATTTCGGATTATAGTTCTCTTCCAGGAAGAAGAATTCAACAGATTTTTAGATGATCACAGTTTACCCTCAAATCTTACTTATGTAAAGCTACAGGTCAGCTAAATGTACTCAATTTCATGTAGAAGCACTTGTTATGCTGTGAAATGACATTTTATATTATATAATGTCATTTGATTGATGCAAGCAGTGTTTAGCTCTTTTAACTGTTTTGTTTGTAGTTTGACTTTTTAGATTCAGGCTCCTCCTAAGAGCTTCATACGGGCATAAAATAACAAGATGGTGCCAAAATGTTAGAATACACCAAAAAACAGGATGCTATTACCGGGTAAAGTTTTCAGGTGAACATTTTCCTTTAAATTGCAGCTAATTTTAAAAGTGTATCTATTAAGGCACTTTCCACAGCTGTTGAAGGCAAATTGAAGTTTGCATGCCAAGTACGTCGTTTAGCATTTGTCACTCGTCCTGTGTTGACAAACTGTATACGTCCATCATGTCCCAGCTGGTTAGCGTCAGCCTTGTAAGAATCTATTTTTAGACATGCAGTTTTTTCGTGTCCTGTGCACCTGCAGTTTATGCACGCGTTTTGGCCTCTTTGAAGCTCGCTCGTCTCATGATGCATTCAAACAGATCGTTTTGCAGCCAGCAAACGCTGCTCATTTGAGCTGATCCCTGTGTGACCTGACTTTGTAGCCGTGAGCGTTGCCGAGATCATCGTTTACTTTTTGGAGATTGTTTTTAACTTGATTTTTAATTCTGTTCATAATTTCCTCATTTCTCTGCCACTTTGCCGTGTGAGTTTGCGTAATTAGCCTGCATTTATTATCTGAGGAAAAGCGTGTATGACATAGAGTTATAATAGAATTCATCAAAAAATGCCTATAGCATATTAGAAGGTTGTGTTTAATAAAGCATTGTATATGCTGTGACTGTATGCCGCTCAAGTGTTTGTGTTTGTGAGATCTAATTAAGTCTTTAATTGAATATATGCTGAATGTGTATATGAGCATGTACATGAATGCATTATTGTCACTCTGCTAGCTTTTTTACTGGACTGAAGCCCAGCTTGCCTGCTCGGTAAATACTGTTACCCTTACTTACCCTCAGCTGGTAATTGTGCAATACATTATGTCTGCTTTTAGAGTTCATACCCTGAAAGTACTCTGAGGTGAGGTAACTCATCACCCAAACTCACAATAATGCAAAGCACACCGCCTTACGGTGCAGGACTGTACCTCCATTACCTGCTGTGGGATTTGTCTGGTGAATGCCAGCCGGCCTTTTTCAGGTTGATTCATGTCATGCATTGCTTTTACTCTTTAGATGATAAGCAAAGTTTAATATACTTACAGTATAGTTGTATTCCTGTATAATTTTCATATATATATATATATGTGTGTGTGTGTGTTTGTGTTTGAAAGCTTTACTCTTATGGTGCATGGATATAAAACTGTGCTCAAACTCCACAGTGATATCATGCTCCTGATATTTTTAGGATCTTTTTTTTAATTGATACATTTTAATGAAGAATTCAGATTGTCTGGATGAAGAAGGCAAAGATAAAGCAGAGATGTGATGAAGCAAACAGATGAATGAAAAACAGCAGGAGAGTAATATTAGCAAGGTGATTAAAGCCAGGCAACGCACGCACGGCACTAAACTGTAGTGTAGTAGCTGGGAAAAAAGCCGGTGTTGAAATCCATTCAGACAAAGAAGCTGTAATTATTTTTTCACATTCTGACATGAAAACTGGAAGATATTGCACTGCCAGTATGTCAAATACTTGTTTCTATAGACATGCACAGCAGTGAGGCATTTGCCACTGGCATTTAATCGGCTCTTTAAGCGTGCACGTGAATGAGCGAGAGAGTCACCAGCGCGGGCTCCAGAGGCAGCTTCAGTTGTGTGACACAGCATTTAGGCAGGCAAGAAGACAGCGAATTCGAAAGCCAAAAGCTGGCTCTAGTGTCCCAGCTGGTGTGCCTGTGAAATTATACATAGGTGCACCTTATGCATATGCACGCTTAATTTCAAATGTGCCTGCTCGCGCGTCCTGCAGCACACAAGTCGTGTGTCGGCGTTCATCCGCGTGTGCGCGCGGAGCCTCAGCGAGGGAGAGGAAGAATAGTTTGCACCTCCGCTGTGAGCATTCGCTGGCTGCTGTTGCAACCAACTGTCAAGAGTGGAGGAAGAGGATGGGGAGAGGGAGGGAGGAATGTGAGCGGAATGACTTTGTGTGAAATCATAACCAGTCCTTATGAATGTAGAAAACCATACATCAGAGGTGTTTATGCGTGCGAAATCACAGCCAAGGGCTTAATCGGTCAGTAAAGGGTTTGTGGGCATTCACTGTTCGCTATAAACCGAGCTGTAAATCAGAGGCTGGGAGGAGGTGCTCTCATTGAGTATTTCTAACCAGCATCATTCAGGAAGATTGAGCCCTTCTTCTTAAAATGTTTGATGCGATGCCCAAAACCTTTGGTTAATGCTCCCATCCCCGCTGCTTTATGTGCCACTGAGTTTTAAGTCTGCCGGATGTTTCAAGATCTTTAGTAAACACTGACATTCTGAGTAAATAGATTTAAAATAGGTAGGTTCACATGGATCAGGAAGACCCAAATCAGGTCAAGCTGACTATTTTTACTTTCTTTATGGAGCTCAGCTTGGCTCAAATAAACAAGATGTGATTTTTTTTATGTTGAGGTTTTAAATCTGTTAAAATGTAATAATCCACTATATATGACCAGACCAGCTGGATGCTTCTTTGTCAGTAACTCTGTAAATAATTTTTTAGAAATCTAATTATATGGAATAACAACAAAGTGATTAATTGTTCCACTTAAAGTAAGTCATTCCAATTATTTTCTAGCATAACCTAAAGAGGTTTTACAAGTGCTTCGGGGAATTTTAGCTGTGTTTATTACAGGCAGTAGTGAGAGAACAGGAAATGAGCGAGGTGGAGCAAAAGTCTGCCTTTCATTATCAAAATATTCTTTACTCTCTGTGAGTTGGCATTAAAATGTAAGGTTTTTTTCGTTTTTGATATCTTTTATGGTTGTTTTACAAGAAAAAAAAAGCAAAATGCATATTTATTTAAAAAGAAAAACCCAGCTGAATCTCATCTGGCCTTTACTCCCTCCTCTTTTTTCACGCTTAGTTCAAATGCTCAAGGATGAGCTTTATTAGCGTGACCGACGGGTGCTGTGGCCGAAGCTGTTGGATCAAAAGTGCACGACCAAAGGAAAATCTCTCTTTTATTCCTAAACATGTATCGGTCGCCTCAAATTCACGTTCTATAGCTTGACGTGCTTACGTGGCCGTTGCATCCGACTGACAAAGCTCACGACAGCGGCACGCTGAACCTTTTCTCCCTGTTCTCCTCATTATTTTGGCCCGCTCCTTCTTTTCATCTCATCTGATTCTCTGTAAATACCGTGTCCAGCAGTATGAAATCTGTTAATCGATCGTGACGCTGATTGCGGGGCTCTCTAGTACGGGGACTTTGGCGACAGAGAGAGAGAGAGAGGCTAAAACACTGGGGGGATAGAGAAAGAGAGTTGATTGGTGTGAGGTATAGTGAATATGATTGAGTGTGCACGTGCAGCTGGCAGGGTGAGAGGATGGGTGAGACAGAGGAGAGGAAAAGATGAAAGAGAGAGGGAGCATGTGCAAGAGAGACAGGAAGGGAATAATGGATGGGTGGAAGGTGTGTGTGTGTGTGTGTGTGTGTGTGTGTGTGTGTGTGTGTGTGCAGGGGAGCGAGGTTGAGTGAAATATTCCTAATTGCCAAGCCCAAGGTTGCCGGTTGCTGGTTTAACGGCTTGATGACTCTAATGGGGCTTTGTGTGCCATTTCGATATTGTTGTGGTTAAAAAGCTTTGGCAGCTACAGAGGACGCCTGTCACGGCGGCACGCAGAGGGAGAGGAAAGACGGGCTACGTGTTTGCATGCAGGTGATGGGGGTGTATGTGTGCAGAGAGAGAGGCAGAGATGGAGCACGGAGTGCAGAGTTGTGAATGCGAGAAGTAGAAAATGCAGTTATTCCCTCTTTTTTTTTAACAAACAGCACAGCAAAATGTAAGTGGAGTGGGGCAAAAGCAGAGACACAGACAGGTGTCTCGCTCTCTCAATCTATATATAAAGCACTGGAGGTTTTCTTGGTTTGTAGAGCTGTGACCATAACAGTTTGACCGAAACAATGTACAGATGTGGTAAAAAGAAAGTACAACGCCTTTAAATTCTAAAGTTTTCCATGTCAGGACATAATAAAAATAATCTGTTCCTTAACAGGTCTTTAAATGTGGTAAATACAACATCAGATGTACAACAACACATGAATCAAATGTAGTTGATTAACTGATGATCAGAACGTGTGAGCAAGTGGAAAACATTCCAGTCAGCAACCAGTCTTCCCAGAATGGACCAGTGGAATCCCTCGGAGGTCAGAGGATTAGAGTGATTAGAGGAACTGCTAAAAACCCAAGAGCAACATCTCAGACTCTACAGGCCTCAGTTAGCATGTTAGCTTTAGACTGATAGCAGCACAGGGGTAATGTTATGTAACATGACCTCCAAAAGGGGAAAATGAAGCAAAGCAATTTTAGCCGGCTCTTCTATGAGGCTGAAACTCTCTAACAATACGTGACCTTAGCACAGTGTGGAGCAACCAAGTTACATTATAGCCAGACAAAAAGAACTACATCAAAGTCAACCGCTCTCAAACAGGAAGTCAAAGCAAAAACATTACCAGTGTGGACACTGTGAGTGACCGCAAACTGGCTTTTCTAACTGGTGGAGAAAGCTGAATCTTCCAGCCCAGAGAGAAGTTCAGCTCTTCCATATGAATAAACCCTGCAGCACGAATAAAGACAAGGGAAACAAACTAATATTGCAAGAATATGACAACCAAAAAAAGAGAAAACCTGACATCGCCGAAGAAGAAGCAAAACGTGTCAGAGCCTCTTACAGCCGGAGGGGAAAAACCAACCAGCAGAACAACATATGAAACTGCGCTGATTCTTCTTTTAAAATGATTTATTTATCCTCTCACTGTTGTCATTTAGCTGTAAAACTATATCTCATCTCATCTTCTCACACACGCACATGTATATATGTGTATATACAGACAAGATGAACAAGGTCTCTGCAAACGCGATCCCATTGCGCTCTGATTTTACTTTCAATCCATCAGAAATCCTCGTTTTCTTCATTTGATGATGATGATGATGATGATGATAGATCAGTGTAGCTGCTTCACGCGCATTAACTTTAAAGCACGCAGAAGTCTGGTCACGAACTCATGTATGCGCCCGTGCACTCGCAGACACGTCTGTGATTCAAGTGTTGGTCACATGTGGAGGTGCGTCTCGAAACTGTGGCCTGGCAGATTTAATTTATTATGAATCTCTGCGTAATGACAGCTTTAATTTAATGCATCTGTGGGGAAATTAGATAGAAATTGCCTTGATTGGCGAGCCATCGTCATTAACTTTGACCAGCTCTCTGACATCATCGTCCATAAACACAACCCTAGTGTGAAGTGTGGAAAGAAAGCGATACGTTTGCTTCTCACTGGTCGGTATCATTGCATTAACTAATGCGAATTAAACATTTCAATGAGTTTGCAAGCATGACATTGGCTTTGACCCAGTGGGGGATTATTGTGCACAAGTTTCACTAATATCTGACCAACACTCTAGCAGGAGCGCGGTCCTTGTGGATTGCGGATGCCTCATCATGGCAACTCATCAGTCTTTGGCAAGATTACCTAAAAACTACTTTGGTTGCCGTTGTTTGTGTATATTCTTTTCTCAGCTATTGCTAGACTGGGCTTCAACAACAAAAGATGACCGGGTACAGTCGTATGGCGTATTGTCTGTCTTGTCTGTTGGTCTCAAAAGGGCCATATTTTATTATTCTTCAACTATGAAAATGTTGCGTAGCCTGAACCCGACATCAGGCATGCAGCTGAGCCTCGTTCCCACCGCTACATTTTTTTGTCAAGTGCCCTTTGAGCTGGTTTTTACCAACTTTGCTGTCAGCTTTAATACATTATTAAAGCGCATAAGAGAAAGATCTTGTATGTGTCGTTATTAGAATAGGGATTTGCGCCGATATGTGGGTGCATGTAAGATTTAGCAATATGTTGTTAATGGAAGTTACGTGACAAGGCATCTCAGGCAGTATCGCCGAGTGACGCAAAAGTAGTACGAGAACAGAGTAAACAAGTAAGGTAATGGATTAACTGAATAAAAACAATGAGTAATCTGTGAAAAACTGCAAAGGGATGACTAACAACCCCAACACTGCTCAAGCAGGAGAAGGCAGTTTGAATTTTATGTTTTTATGTCTGCTTCTTACAAGTAACGACTACTCTGAGTGTAAATACATTTAATGACCACACTTGGCAAACATGCTTTCAAAAATAGGCTACGTTTGAAAGATTTCGACTTTAGTATGAGTGAGGTAGGGGAAGAGGAGCGTGCAGATTGGCTTATTGTCTTAGCCGTAGTCTTGTTACATGTTTGTGTTGTGGAGACAACTCCCTGCCACTGTCACGCCAGCAAAGCAGATTTGAATTTTAATTGTCATCACAGTGAATGAAAGGAGTCTTCACTGGGGGGAGCCTCACTTGTGTAGCAGAGACAGAGAGGGTGGTCTGTGTGAGTCAGAGATGAAAACATCAACCTCTTTATTTTTTATTTTTTTTATTTTTAACACGTGTTCTCAGTAATTTCTTCCACTCATAATTTCAGCGTTCGAGAATATTTGTTAGGTTCGGTGTCAGAGAATGAGACTCATTCTGTAGTTGTGCCCGTTAAGTCACTGTGGATGAGAGCAGCAGCTAAATGCCCCAAATGTAAAGGCAAAAACACAGGGGATGGGAAAAGAGCAGTGGAGATAAAAGACGAGGGAGATAGAGAGGGTAGTCTTTTGCTTTGGAAAGGATGGGGCGAGGAGGTGGAGAAGGAGGAGGAGGGCGAGCGGAGATAGAGAGGGTGGTCTCGCTACAGACAGTGACTGAGAGCAAGCCTTTATCGTGTTGCCAGGAAAAGAACACAGAAGCACATATCAATAGTGCTGTTATTTTTCTCGTTGCTCTTCATCCCCGTCCTCCACACCCCTCCATCGTTCTCTTCCTTGTGAAGATTCGGCGTTTTGCGCATTTCGCCGGTTTCTACGATTCTTAAGGATAAACGGTGACCCGGGCCTTTGTTTTCTCACTGCACCACATACTGACGTATTGTAGATAAACTGTGAATCTGTGGGTGAGGTGAAGAAAGCCCGATAGTGGGGAGATGGGAATCTGTTTGAGCGTGCGCATGTATGTGTGTGTGTTTGAGCATTCGGTTTTTGTAGTGTGAAGTGGTGAGAAACAACCCCAGCATGACGATGGCTCGGGGCCTTCGGCTGACAGCGCGGACCAGGTGCACCCTGGGATGCATGATAGATGGAGAGAGGGAGGAAGAAAGGGATTGAGCCAGAGAGGAACAGAAAGAAAGCAGACAGGGACTTTAGCAGGGGAGGCCGAAGACGAGAAGGAAGGAAGTTAGCGGTTGTACAATACAGGGGGAAGAGGAAAGGTTAGAAGGATAAAAGAGGAGACCAAAAGAGGGAGAGTGGGGAAAGCTGAGGGCAAGCCAAAGCTGGAGATCGAAATCGGTAGATATGCCTGGAATGGTGGAGATAGCAGCAGAAGAATGCAATGAATGGATTAATAACATCCCTCATATGGATCTCACTGACCTGTGCCTTCCTCTACCTACTCCTCCTCTCTGCGTCTCTTCCCTTTGCTAAAGCTAGCATCACCTTTCCCCTCTTCCCTTTTGCTTGAACAAGGGACAAAACAAATATGTCTGACTAAAGAAGCATGCTCACCCCTCTGACTCTCTAAACCACTTTACAGCCACTTTGGGACACTCTGTGGTGAACCTCAGAGTCTCCTCTGTCCCCGCTTCCACTCATGAATCTGTGACTTACTCCCACTTTTTTATGATGGTTGTGTAGTTGCAAATGAGAGAAACGAAAACAAAGAATCATTGATCTTTTCCCCATACCGCTTCTTTAACTTTCACCATGGTGGCTTTGGGTAAATCGTTTGAGTATCTATAGGCACAATGCTTCAGTCATCGTGATCTGATATGATGGACAGATTAGCTTGAGGTGATTTAATTTTGTATTTGCACTGGATGTTTCCTACTTGTTTCATTTACTGTCGCTTCATTTTTGTTTTGTTTGTACTTTTAATGGTACTTGTATCCATTTTGAGCAAGTCGCATTGCTTTGGACCTTAAATTCAAATTAAATAGTTAATAGTCTTTTACATGTAACTTGTATTGCCTGTGTGAGGTCTCTATTTTGGCTGTGCAACATACTACAAACCTCAAGTAATTAACAGTATCAGACAGTACGAGCAAGAAAAAATTGCCAGAGCAGCCTGTTCTTTCATTCACACAGGACATATTTTCCAAATCAAAACAACATAAACAGCTTTTAGGGCGAGGAGTAGCCAAGTGTTTGGTACATTTTATCCTGTCCTTGTTATCTGTTGTGTTTTTTGTTAACTTAGCCTTTCCCACAAAAAATTATCAGCTAATGAAACTCTGCTCTGTTCTTACACTTGCTAACTTCTTTAACAAGTAAGCTAGCTATCGATTGCTAGCTAAATTGCTAGCATGTCCCAAAGCTGTGTGTTGCTATTTTAAAGGAGTCTTTAATCTGAGTTAAATATCTACAACTTGTTAAGGTTCTACACATGAAACCTCAACGCAAGAGAGCTTCTCATTTAAAGTAAGGCCTCAGTCACACAGGTGTAAAGATGAATCAGCAACTGCAGATCTGATCCGATGGGCCGTTTGACTAATGTCAATGACTAATGACTAATATGATATGTCTGTGATCTCGTGCAAAAATCAGTCTCGCCAAAATTATACCTCCATCTTCTCATTTATCCACTCAGCCTCTCCCAGCGGCTCATTCACAGAGACACAGATATAAAAACCAGAGTACACCAATTTAATTTGTAGGCTCACCTTTCCCTCTAGCCACCCTGTTCAGTCTTCTTAGCTTAACTCTATGAGACACACAGACAGACACGCACAAAGAAAGACCTATTACCGTTCTACAAGGACCAGGGGACAAACAAGAGCAGCAGCAGGAAGGGCATCAGACTGCAGAGGCCCCTCTGTGGGTCGTCTGCTAAACTTAGAGCAGAAATGGGCCAGAGAGAAACAATCTGTGCATTTGTGTGTCTGTGCCTTAGTTTGTGGCGAGTCTGAGTGTTAAGTGCTATTACCTTTCACTCAGACGCTGTCTGATTGTGTTAAGACGTGGACCGAAACACCCGTTTGTTAAATTTGTTCTTTTCATCCTTTAAATACCTGGAAGGGGACGTAGCTGTCACGTCGCAACGCAATTATGTTAAAGAAAAATCTGTCAAAAATTATAAGTGCGACCTGGGCTCTTTTTTTTCCTTTTTTTAATTAACTTGAAAAGTACTTAGAATAAGGTCAGTGTTAATTAGATGATGGTCTGACAAATGTGTGAGCTAATTAAGCTTGTATGTGTTTGATTAAAGATAAGTAGACTTCCATGATAAGAAAAGGGATGATGAAGCATGAGAAGAGTGAAGTACGGGAGGGGAAACGAGACACCGCGAGTGAGGCGAGGTTTAATTGAGGTAGAGATAATAATTGTGGGTGAAGCGAGAGAGGGCGAGAGAGAGTGCACGAGGGACGGGGAGGAGGTGGAGGAGGGGGGGGAGAGGGGAGGATTCGTCATCAATACGTAGTGCATGTGGTGATGGTGGCTTATGCTCACAGGCCTTATCGGAAACGAACACTTGTGTGTTTGTGTGTGCGTTGCCTCGCCCTGCTTCTAGCTCCACTGCGTGCCTGTGTGTGTGTGGAGGCCTGTGGCTGTGGCGAGTTTATATCTCCTGCCCACTGTCTTTTAAATTCACTATATTCAAGCGAAGGCCAGCTGTTCCCTCTTTCCTCCCGCCTCACCTCCCACTCCAGCTCTCTGTTTTTCATCCCTCCATCCTCTTTTTCTCTGTCTCAGTCGCTCGCTCACTCTCTCTCTGGCTGGCTTCTCGTTCCATCAGGCAGTGCAGCAGCAGTCAATAGCACAACCCCCCACCCCCCTCGCTCAAGTTCAAAAGATCCTTTATAGGCAGGATAGAAATATGCATTGCCAAAAACCTCCCAGCAACAGACACCATCATCTCACTCTCCCTGGCTTTCTCTACCTCAGTCTTTGTCTCTCTCTCTTTCACACACACTCCTCTTTTTTTCCCGAATGCTACTTCCTCACTAAAAACAGATGCCTCAATGACACATAATGCTCATAAAGTTATATAAAAATAGCAGTTCTTATGAGTTAATTGGGATCTAAGCCTTGCCCCACATTCTCACATGCTGTTAAGGGGTTTTCTTGCTTTTTTATGCTTGTGAATTTAGGATAAATATTCATTCTTAATATGAAGTCTGTTTCATTGTGAGCCGTGGAATAGACACGGCATAGTTAAAGATATGTAAAGTAAATACGAACCTACAGGCACAAATTACAATGCTGCACAGTAGTCTTAAGCCACCCTTTATTTCTGAAGGTCTGCTTTTTTACTCATTTTCAGTCCAGCATTTACACCTGACCATTTTTAGGGAAATGTTTGTTTATTTGTTAAGCTACCAATGAATCATTCAAGCATAAAAAAAGACCTTACCCGAGTGATAAAGGAGTGTTGTGTCTACACATAACAGCAAGCTTAGCAAATAACCTATTTTAAATGTTATCTTTAGGTGAATTGTTACTTGCAGCCTGTCACTACGACACATTCTTTACTTGAATCTGTGAAAAATGCCAAAGATAACACAGACAGGCATAAACTAGTATTTTTGCACCAACAAGCTGATTCTCAAAGAGCTATTAGCTGAAAACCTGGCATATCTCGACATGGTGTACAGTGTGTCCTTAAACATTTTTAACCTGGACAAAAGGACAAAAGAAGAAGTGGTGGGACTAAAAAGTATCTCCAGCAGATAAACAGTATCTGCATCTGTCATGTCCTTAAGAAACAGGAAAAACAGACCAGCAAAGACTTGACACAGGACCTGCGAGATGCATCTGACCCTTCAGTCGATCCACCTACTGTTGACTGAAGCCTCATTAGAAAGAAGTCTCAATGGAAGGGAGGCTGTCAAGAAGCCATTATTAAGGAAGGGAAACAGGGAAAAGCCTGTGTCATGCTAGATTACACAAGAACTGGGCTGAAAATCAGTGGGAACAACTTTATGGAGTGATGAATCCAGATTTGATATTTTTGGTTCAAATCATCATCAATTTGTTCAGAAGAGGTCAAGACTGAGCTAAAAAAGTGACTCCCCTTCATTTTTAGCACACTGCCTTGTCGGAAAAATATACCTGGATAGAAAAACACACATGGATTGGCCCAGACATCAACATTATTGAAGCAGTGGGGGACCATCCTGACAGAGAACAGAATAAAAGGCAGTAACATCCAAAGAAGAGCTTTAAATGTCCTTCAGAAAGCCTGGAGAAGAAATTTTTGGAATGGAAAGGCTTACCTTTGTCCTTAGACTCGGGCTCGAGAAATTTAAGAAGCTCTGGGAAAAATGGGTTGTGTACTCCCCTTTGCACTGAATAAATGAATATTACCATGATGTAAGTAGATGCTATTACTGGAACTGTGAATGTCTCCCATGCTGACCTTAAGTTTTGTATTCCCATACTGTAAAATGATAAATAAAAAGTTATAAAAAAAAAAAAAAAGAAAGCCTGGAGAACTATTCCTGAAGACTACTTAAAGACATAACAAGAAGCTGCCTAAGAGAGATCAGACTACTGAAGAATAAAGTTCATCATACAAAATATTAACTCTCGATCTTGTTAAAGTTAAACAAAGTTAAACTATGTCTTTTTTATTGCTGATATTTCAATACTAACTTGGCTAGTATTGAAATATCTGCTTGGCTAAGCTAAGCTAAGCTAGCTACTATGGCTAGCTTAGCTTATCTTAGCCAAAAGGAAGGAAGGTTTGTTTTCTTTGCCAGGAAATACTAACTGCTTCCAGGATGGTATGCTGTGATGTGATAATTATGAGGATACAGTTACCCAGAAAGCTTGCAGTTACAAAACAAGTTAAGCTTTCCTTTTTAAATGGTGAATCATGCATTTACAGGGCCGTGCCGGGATAACATAGCAAAGCAAGAAGATTTATTTCCAATATATTCCAAGCCTGCTTGAAATGATAAACAAATAGTTCGTTAATTACAATTGAATTACACAAAAACATCTTCAGAGCCACATTACATCAGCACAAACTAAACCAAAAATAAATAAAATGTTCACAGTAGATCAGGTGACGAATGGACTGGCACACCTTACCTTGGAACTATATTAGTTCACTCCATTAGTCCAAATTGCTTCCCACTAAAACCTCAGCTGACACGTATCCTCCGACAGCCATGATTTATTTTTACGCAAATGGCGCTATGTTGGTTTTCAGTTGCAGTAAAACATAAAGGAGCGTGAGCATTACATCTGTAGCTGCACGTAAACATGTAGCTACAGAAAGCAAAATGCAGCTAATGTAAGCCAAAAATGCCTGCTCTTGACCCCTGTGTTCCCATTTAGTATGTGCTTTATGTGATCACGCTGTGATGCACTTTCCTGTTTAACGGTGCGCCTCATGTTGTTTTACTATGTCATTATTTGTGTGGAGTGTGCGTGAGTGCCTGTGTGTGTCTAAAGCAGCACCCTGGTATTATTCTGTGATTGCGGTGTTGATTTGTCTTTTTGTGTTGGAATCCTCACTTGGAGGATGGGTTTCGATTGCCGCTGCTGCTGCTGTGTATGTGTGTATGCTAACAAGAGATTTTGTGCCTGCCTAAATGTGTTTATATGTGTGTTTAAAGCGAATTATGTGTGTGTATTTTTGTATGTGTGTGTGCATATTCCAGAGCAAGATTGGAAGTGGGTCTATTTCTTTTGCAGTCACTGATGTGCCCCTGTGTGTGTAATTGAAATACCTGAGTTATTGACTCTCCCTCCTCTCCAAGTCAAATAACTGCTCCAGGAGTGTGTGAGTGCACTCATTTGGAGGCTCTGGGGCAGAGCAGGCAACTCTGGCAGACCAAGACCTATCAACCACAGAATACACACACACACGTGCATACCTAGTACAGAGCCTTTATGAGGCTAAATCTACTCAACTGCAGACACGCAGGCACACTGAGGCAACGTTAGAGGCAGAAAATCACACACATATGTATTAATAGAGGTGCTCACACGCACAGTCGTATGCCCAGAATACATTAGATTAACTTCAGTGGATCATATAGGAATGGAGATTTGCAGATGACATGCGGCAGCCAGTGCATTGCCTTTAGTTTCCTTATTAGTCTGCCCAGTTGATGGATGAGGTAGGGGGGAGTCTAAACCTAAGCTTATGCCAGCCTTTGGATACAAATTAGAGTTTTTTCATGGGACTTGCTTTTTGTCCTCATTAGAGGGATGCCTCCCATAATGTGACAGCATCCCTACAACCTGAGTAATACCTGACTTCTCTCCCATCGACACACACACAAACATATGCTCGCGTACATACATCTCTATTTTGCACAAACACACACGTTTCACACAGAGGAAGGCACACGTGTCTCTCCTCTCTCTTCCTCTTTCTGACAGCAGAAGTCCTGTCTCTGTGGTTGAACAACTCAGGCTTAGCCTCCTCTGTAAATGGGTGGCTGACTGCCTGACACACACACATACACACACATTCACATACGCGCTCACACACCTCCGTTTGCCTGCTCCTTCACTGACTGCTGGCTTCCTGCCCCTCACTCGCTCCATGCAGGATCACAGCCGTCTGCCAGCCTGCCCTGTTCTTCTCCATTCATCCCATTGTCACCACATTGTCCTCTGCCTCTGTCCCTCTGGAGGCTTCAAATCTCAGCTACATCCCCACTGCTTTTTTTAAAAACATTTTTTGTACATCTCTATCTTTTTTTCCCTAGCTTGCTTAATTCCTTTTCCCTCCCTTTGGTTTCTCTCTGCTCTTTTCTCTTGTCAGCTCTCTCTTCTGTGGTTTTATCTGCTCTTTCTCTGCCTCTCCTTGTATCTCTCCATCTCTCTCTCTCCCCTGTCTCCACCGGCCATTCATCCCAGCGTATTGTGTTGTATAGTGTATTGTTGCCTTAGTACAGTAGCCAGCACTGACGTCAGCTGTGGATCCACAGAGAGGACAGTGAGCGGCTGTGAGGTGTTTTCAAAGCCTTGCTGGCCGGCTTCTTGTGCCTGGCTGACTGACTTGCTGGCCCTCGAATGCCCCTGTAGGAATTTTAATGCTCGCTAATCGATCACCTCATGCCAGCAGAGGTGATAATGTGGCCAGTCCCTAATTATTGTTGCTGTAAATGAAGAGTGGTGTTTGCAGCACTTCATTTTAGTCAAGCTACCAGCGTCTTTTCTTTTTTTTTTTTTCTTTCTCCAGTATCTCCAAACCCCACCTCCCGATTTTGCATTCGCCTTGCTCTTCTTTGAGCGTGTACTTTTCTCAAAGGCTAATGAAAATTCTGCAGACCTCTGGCACTCTGAATGAGTGTGCTGGACAGCACATTAATACTGCTCTTTAAGAAAAGAGAGATAGAAGGAGAAGGCCAGAGGAAATGGTGGTGGGGAGGCAGGGCGGCAGGGGTGCTCTATAGAGGATAAAGTGGGGGGGGGGAGTGCACAAGTCTGGAAATTCAATTATAACTGTGCCCTGGCAGTAATTCCAGTGGTATTAATGGGACGGCAGAGCGAGAGACGAGATGGATAGAGATGAGAGATGAAGAATGAGAGAAGAAGGGGCGGAGAAGAGACAGAAAGTTGAGCAACAAATGGATTCGAGTTAGCAGCGAAACACGGCACGACGTCAGAGCTCGCATCATTTTTTCATGATCTCGAGACACAGCTCCTGCATATTTCAAGCAGCACGGGGATAATGACATGTTTTCACTCTCATGGATGCAACGCGTTACCCTCATTACTTGCGAGAGTTCTCATCTTACATGCTCGCCGTACACCTCGACATGCTGCCTCAATCGCGCAGCCCTGATCTCGGTAATGCAGCAACAAGGTAACAGATCAACCCACGTGAATCCCCTGGGAGGGCCAGGTTAGCGTTTGATGATGAATGAAGTGCATAAAGAGTCCTAAGACACCGGCACCAGTTCTGCCTGTTTGCCTGGTCTTACTGTCAGCTTCAAATTGCTCACATGCAATTAAAAAAAAAAAAAAAAACAGCCTCATTCTCATTCATATCATTTGCCACATTAGAAGCATGAATGCTGTGACCATAAACACACTACTGTACATTGTGTACACGCAAGTTGGACACTCGCAGAATGACTCACAGACACAAACACACATGCAAAATAACCTGCTCATGTTGCAGAACTGCAGAGTCCTGTCTAGACGAGTATTTCTCACCTCCTCCTCTTCTTCTGTCCACCTCGGTATTCTGTTTCAACACTCACGGCAAGACGCAGGCTCGGATATCAGTATGTAAGCAGTGTTTATTGGAGTGTCTGTAATGCTGTTTGGTTTGGTGTACATTTAACGTCTGTAGACTGAGTTTCTCCCAGCAGACAGACTCAGTCAGGGGTTACTGTGTGCCATTTCTTGTTTGTTATTTAAATCTAGTACTGTGCGGGCTAAAAAATGGCCTTGTTGGCTTTAATAAAACAAAAATGATGAACACGACGTGTGAGATTAAGGACAGCAGCTTGAAGCCCTCAGAATTTGCTCCAGCCACCCCCGTGTACAAACTCATTAACAGAGTCATAAAGGCAACTAATGAAAATCATGACCGGTATCATTACAAGACCACTGGTGTCCTCTCGCCTTTTCCCTCTGCGAGCGAGAGAATAAAGGCAACTAAATTAATGTTCACACCAATAATGTTACAAAAACACCGCCGTCCTTTAAGTAGCAGCTATTCTCCTCTGCGTGTGCGCAGCCACCTAAATTAAAGTTCAGACCAGTGTTGTTGCATAACTGTTTACACTCCACATCTTTGTCCTTCTGTGTGTTTTTCTGTCACTTTCAGGATGACAACTCCATGTTCTTTCAGTTCGGCCCCTCCATCGAGCAGCAGGCGTCAGTCATTTTGAACATCATGGAGGAATACGACTGGTACATCTTCTCCATTGTCACAACGTACTACCCGGGTTATCAGGACTTTGTCACCAAGGTAACCGTGCAGCTGATACAACGCATACAATCAATCAGGATGAAAGAGATGCAGAACTTATGATGTGGATGTGTTCCCAAAAGCCTAGGCATTTTTAAAAATCTAATATCTAAGTTAGATATTAGTCAGAATATTCACTTATACTCCCAAATCTTTGCAATCAGGGATAATAACAATTAAATAATAAAAATAATAATTCAAAAAAAGTCCAAAAATAAATGTAGTTACAAGTAAGATTAAAACATAAATGTACTAACAAACAGACAAAATATATATAATATAATTTTGAATTTGATTTAGACGCTTGATTTTAACACATAAAGCACTACAGTTTTACTCACTAAAACCACAAGTGTGTTAGCCCTGCGACAGACTGGCGACCTGTTCAGGGTGTACCCCGCCTCTCGCCCTATAACAGCTGGGATAGGCTCCAGCACCCCCGCGACCCTGAAAAGGATAAGTGGAAGCTCCAAAAGGCACGGACACGACAAACGCACTTCAGTGTTCAGTGACTCCAATTAGCCTAGCAGTCAGCTATCAGCTACAGAGGCCTGACTTTAAGCCTTAAAAGTTGTTTTAAAAAAAAACACCCTCTGTATAGTTGTCATGAGTAGAAAGATAAATTAAAAGCATTTTGTGTACCAGACTGTAAACACGTGTATTTCAGCTGCAAAGTTTTAACTAGAGATGGCACGATACCACTTTTTTATGTCCGATACCGATACCGATATCATAAATTTGGATATCTGCCGATACCGATATGAATCCGATATAGTGTTTTTTAATCAACAAAACTGTTTTTTAAATATCTTGCTGCATTTTGTATAAGTTCATACTCAAGTTTAAAACAACAACTACACTAAAGCTATTCTGTTATACCTGTATGCAAAAAAAATGTTTCATAGTTCAGCAATACTGATCAATCTAATAAACTTAAACCTACACCATCCTCCCTATTCTGGTATTTTAAAGAGTACTTAGCATAAATATTAAGCAACCTAACTAATAGGGTTCCAACTCCCAGCAACAACAAAAATAAATAAATAAAAAATAGGGAACCACCCCTCACGCTCCACCTCATGATGCTTAATCGACGTAATCAACCTTAATTTGATGCAGTGTGAAAAAAATGCACAGAAATCAATTATTTTTCAAGAAATATTAAATAGATTCAACATCTTTCTTCAACAAAATTGCAGACTGCACAGATGGTACCTTCCCAAAGGAAAAAGTACTATAGCTTACTAGGGTATATATATTAGACTTAATAGTTACTATATACAGTAATGGACTTCTATTCATTTTGCATCAAATTAAAACTTTGGGTGTCAGATAATTATTTATTAAAAGCTAGACATTTTAAATGAGAATAAGAAAGAAAAGTATGTCTTTGTGCCCCCTTTTCCCTGTTCATGCCCTATCGGCCCCCCTGGCTAAACTTTGCTAGATCCGCCCCTGCACAGTTACCAGCGTCAGCTACATAGAAAAAGATCCTCGAGTAGAAAGTAATATTAAATACATTCTAACAACAGCTGATCAAGCTTAAACGTGCTTCTGTTGTTCAGCCGCTGGTTTCCTCTTTCTGGTGCAAAGTGGGCCAAAAGCAAACTAGAGACACGGACTCGCGGCAGAAAAGCCGATCAGCTGATCGTTAAGCAGTTTCATGATTGAAGTAGCAGCAAGAAGAGGCAGTCGCTCCATATATCGTTTGTTAAGCTTAACGCAGGAATGCTTTACAAACATTCAGAGATGGACTTACACACTTGCTTTACTTCTCTCGGGGATAACTTTGTCGGAGATGAAATGCCGGGTTGCTAGCGAAGCTCCAAATGCTATCCAGACCACCGACAGGTCCCGCATGCCACAGCCGCTCTATCACGTGATGCATACTGCTCAGACGTGCTAACGTTCTGAGGTGAGTTACGGCGTGTTGCAAGTTTTGTGAGGTGCTTTCGTGATATTTAATGGATCGGATTACATTTTTTATTTTTCTCCGATATCCGATCCAGTAATTTAGGTCAGTATCGGACCGATACTGATACGTAATATCGGATCGGTCCATCTCTAGTTTTAACATGGGAGTCTTTGGAGACTGACTTTCTTTTGAAAGCGCTTGAATAACTGCATGACTGTATTTTTCAGTCCCAGGGGTTTTCAGGTGCTTTGTAACACAAACTGTATGATGCTGATTAGAGATGTGTTTTATAAACATTTAGTAATTTGTATAAACCCAAATGCCTGATCTGTGAAGTGAAGTGCTAAGTAAAAGAAATTCCAATTCAATCTAGTGATGTATCCACTTTGTTTTTAATAAACTGCTTCATCTTGGAACAATAAACTAAAATGCAAGTCAAACACACATTGAAACACACTGTTGACAAAAATAATAGGGTTTGAATTTTTTTGTCTTGTTAAAGACTAAAGCAAAGTACATTGTGGTAATCAGCCCCTTCTACCTACTGCAGATTCGTAGTACCATCGAGAACAGCTTTGTGGGCTGGGAATTAGAGGAAGTTCTACTACTTGACATGTCTGTGGACGACGGCGATTCGAAGATTCAGAACCAGCTGAAGAAACTCCAGAGCCCTGTTATTCTTCTCTATTGCACAAAAGAAGAGGCCAACACTATCTTTGAGGTGGCCCACTCTGTTGGAATCACGGGCTATGGCTACACGTGGATCGTGCCCTCGCTGGTTGCTGGAGATACTGATGTAGTGCCGGCCGAGTTCCCCACAGGTAGGAAATCTGAAACTGAACCAGAGTTCGGACTTAAAATTGGATCACAATGAAATCATAATAAATGATCTTTTATTGCTTTCAACTTAAATCCTACACATGTGGAGTTTAACATTTACATAACATTCAGTGATTAGGTGAGAATTTGGAGTGTTACAAATACATCCATTTTCAGTACAGAAGATTGTAAATGAACCACGGCAGACCCGATAAGATCTTTATGCTTTTCAGCATACTTTGTTATTACTATTGCTGTTCACAATCACACGGCTGCAGCTTTGCAGCTTGCAGTCATACACCTACCAACAACAACAACAAGGCGTGATTGCGGATGCTGCTCAGGTGTGTCCGCCTCCCCTGCAGCGGCCCTGCAAACCACGCCCGCCACAAAGATGTTGCCCTAAAATGCTTGTTTTAAATCATAATTGTACATACCAAAGTTACCAAAACATGTAAATGGCCCAGCTTTTATTGCTAGTTGTGTCAGCTTTAGCATCAAAGCTGCAACAGACACCTCCGATAATCAAAGATCGGCCTCTGCATGGCTGCTGTGGAAATTTTTGCAGAACTGCGTAGTGGATGCACACTGGATCTGTTGTTTTCTCAGTTCACGCTGCAGCATGTCAGTAGGGTTCAAGTCTTGACTTTGACTTCACCATAAGTTTAGTTTATTGCTTTTAAGCCGTTCACAGGGGGGGTAATTCTTGTGTTCAGGATCACTGCACCACTGCATACCCCAGAGTGACAGACTGATGACCTGCCATTGTCCCCACTGTCACTGTCAGAGACTTTCTTTAAGGGAGCAGAATTCATGTTTTCTGCAATAATCACAAGTCGGCCTGTAGCAACATAGCATCTCCACTTTATACAGCTTCCCTCAGCTTTGACCGTTGGTAGAATGATTTGTTTGTCTTTGTTTGGTTTATGCAAACTGTGATGAGACTCTTGGCCTCGAACAAATCCATAGAGTATTCTTCCAAAAGGTTTTGTTGATGCAAAATTAATAAAAGCCTTAATGTACTGTTGGGATAGCACTGATTTTCACTTTACCAATTCTTGTTGCCATTTTAGCCCAGAGCCTTCAGGTTAGCAGAGTAATAAACTGACCTTTGTTGAGTTTAGACGTGACTTTCTTTGGATGTTTTTGTTGGGTTGTTTGAGACTTTCCAGAAGTTGTCACTGTATTAGAGGAATTCTGGAAGGTCAAGCACCTCTTTGAAAGTTCAATCTTGTTTCAAAATCTTCTTTTATAGATAAATCCTTTGTGGACGTGCCTTAGAAATAGTCTCATAAACCTTTCCAGAAAGATACTTCAATCACATTTTTTTCCTTGTCTCATGTCTTTTGGCACACTGTGCTAATGTTGAGACTTGAATCGGGACTGACAATGTATATTGTGCAGACTATATATGAAAGTTAAAGATGGCCACTCAAATGAGGCAAAGAGTTTCCCCGCCCATTGACGTCCTTACAAGTTGACAGCCTGAGGACTCGCCCCCTGCTGGCACTTAGAAAGAACACAAGTTTTAATTTCTTCATTTGCTTCATTTTTCATAAGAAGAAGAAGCTGCAGCCGAGCTGTGGTATATGTCACGGCTGCCGAGGCGAGCCGTGTGGAGTTGGAAGAAGGACCCAAGATGCAGGCAGTGGATGAGATACCGGTGGTTTTATTTACAGAGGTGTAGTGGCAAACAAACAGTGGGGCATAACAAATAACTAAAGACACCTAAACTGGGAGGACTAAAAATAACAGACCTGGGAGCATACGACAACGGGATGAGAAGCAGAGAGACGCAGACAGGGAACAGGACACCGTGGAAGACAGGGTAACAGACTGACACGGAGTTACACAGAACTTAAACAATCATCATCTAGAAAATGATAACAAACTAAAAGCGCTGGGTCACCGACCCAGGACCATGACAGTATATACTGCACCACATTACAGAAAAGCGTTTTGTTTCATTTCCAAAACAGTGATAATGATATAGTAAACTTCTTTTAGATCGGTCCTAAAAGCGACTCTCTGTATTTGAAAATCATAATGATCCGAGTAGAAACAAAACCAAAGACGGACAAAGACGGACGGCAGAACCACTGAAAAGCTATTCCTTAAATTTTCTTTCCAGTTCACTGTTGGATTGTTTTGTAAGACAAACTGACCTTTTCTAACAAGAAATGAGGAAGCCTCTTTTCTCCACAGCACCACCGGAGGTAACCTTTTCAGGTCAAATGTGAAACCAAAGTGATGTCTAAGTTGGGGCACATTAAAACACTCAACCTGCTCACGCAATTTGTCAGGCAAACCTGTCAGGCTGACTCATCGAAAACGACACTCAGCGCTTGGGGGTGGACAGACACTTTTTAGAAAGGCCATCTCTCAGTGGGAATCAAACCTTTAACTGTTAGTGATGTCCCCACCGTGCTAACTAATGGAACTTTCCTCAACTTTTGGCTCTCTGTGGGAGAGAAAACTGTAGAGGAGGTAGTATATCTAAGCTAGACGTATGAGCGCTGTAATTTGTTGGTGTTTGGCTGGTTGATTTACAACGGAGGGGCGAAATTACACTGCCGCCTGTTCTCAGCAGTTTCTGGGAAATGGTTTTCCAGGCGGCACCTGAGACCGTTGTCCCGTTCAGGCACCGTAACTCAAACCTTTTACCTCTGTTCCCCTATTGGCACCCACAGATGATTTACTCTTGAGTGGGAGCTAGGAGTGTGTTTGCAGGCCGGTCTGTATGTGTGTGTGTGTGTGCTTTTGTTTTTGTTTCAGTGTGTGATGTCTATGTGCATTTGTCTGTGAAAGTTACGATTGGTTCAGGGTTTAATTTGCATGAGAAAATAATGAGCGAATGTAATCAAATGGGTTGTGTGTTTGCGCACTGCCGTGTACTTCATATGGTGAAGGACGACCGGTGTTTACTCGTTGGACAGGGTGAACCGAATTCTGTGCGCGTTTGTGTCACTCTGTCTGTTACAAATTAGGGTTCCACTCTATAAAGTTTGATATATCACCGTATCAGTTATGTAAATCACACAACAACGTCCCTCTTGATTTATGTTGCCGCTGAGATAATCGCGTCTCGCTCATGTACCGCCTGGATGATTGCAAAGTAGAGCTGCGTCGATGGACACACACAAAACTCTTTCAGTTAACACTCAATTATCATGACATGACTCACATGGGACAAAATGACACATTTCAGGCTAAATGTCGTCCTCCTGTTTCGTGCGTGATGAACAGGATACAGAATGTGCCAAAATAACCGCACAGAATTCTCAAAGTAAGACGACTTTTTATGACGTCGCTTGTGTCAAAAACATGATTATTTAGATCATACCTTTACTTAAAATGTCATTAATACAGTGTTTTAAGACAGCGTGCAAAGAAACCATGAGTATCCAGATGGCCAAGCTTTGATTCACAGCTCTTCTCCTGTAGGATCTGTGCTTGTTCGTGCTGCTCCTGCCAGAAATATGAAAGTGATGGTTGGCTGACGAGTTTCCTTTAAACAGCTTCAGCAGTGACAGTCTGTAAAACCTGTACTGAGAACAGCCTCACCTTTCTAATCACTAAAATGCTAAAGCTTTCCAAATGCCTCTGCTTTGTGGTTTTGTCTTGAAGTGCAAAAACGTAGAAGAATAGCATCAAAATCCTAGCAGCCTAAGAAAGTTAGCAACTGTTAACTCTATATTGCCCTGACAGATATTTATCAGCTTGATGACATATTGGCCTATAACAAACACGAGTCTACATATGACAACATATGAGTTGTCCAGAAAGACGCCAATTTAAAAACGTTATTTTTTTCTGGAGTGAAGCAGCGTCTTTGTTGCCGGTTCCTTTTTTAAAAAAAAGATTATTCTTATTTATTTTTTTGCCTTTCAGCCTTTATTGGGTAGAAACAGTGGAGCTAGTCAGGGAAGAGGGGAGAGAAGGGAAGACATGCAGCAGAGGACTGCAGGTCAGACTCGAACCCGGGCCTACTGCTCTCTGGTCAATACTTCCAGGCATGTAGACACGAGTAAGAAGACCCGCTGAAGTTCTGAATATCTGAATGGGGATTAAAAAGGTCATTTCAGTGACCGAACGTGGTGTAGTTGTTGTTGTCAGAAATTGCTGATCCACTGGGATTTTCCCACACAACCATCTCTAGGGTTTACAGAGAATGGCCTAAAAAGTGATCGAGTAAACAGGTTTTCTGAAGGTGAAAATGAAAATAACCCCTCATTACAGCCGAGGTATTCATATAAACACAAAACACATTAAATCTTGAAGCAGATGGGCTTCAACAGCAGCTAAGAGCAGGAAACTGAGGTTATTGTTTTCACAGACTCACCAAAATTGCACAATAGGAGTTTGGAAAAACACCGTCTGGTCTGATGAGTCTTGATCTTTCTTAAGGTATTCCATGTGAGAGTCAGCTTTCATACCGTTTAGGTATGAAAACATGGATCCACCCACGTTGTATCAGTGGTTCAGGCTCGTGGTGTTGGTGGAAATGGTGTTGGGGACGTCTTAGTTCCAATTAAGCATTACTTCAATGTCACAGCCTGCCTAATTATTGTTGCTGACCATGTCCATGGATGCTTTCAGCAGGATAATACACCATGTGACAAAGCTGAAACCATATCAGTCTGGTTTCTGAGTTTACTCAGTGCCTTGAATCTATGAGGAATTAAGCAGCTCTGAACACAAAAGATGATCCAACGTGGGACTAGCAAGGTGTACCTAATAATGCAGCTAGTGTGTGTATGTAGGACATGCTTGCATGTTTGTTTGTGGCATCAGTTGGGATAGTTCTGGAAAAACCAACATGCCTTGTGTAAGCATCGAGATCAGAAAAGCCAAATTAAGCCTGCAGCAAGTGGCAGTCAAGCGCACCAACTTCTGAATCAGCACAGAGTGAAATGACACCGCGACACCGCATGTGACTGTTGGTTTCGCTGGTTGTGTCCTCTGTGGACTCTGGCGGTTCAGGGTTCACCAGGAGGTGCATGCTAGCTGTGGGCCTAATTTACTTACAAGGCACACTTAATAATTTGCACCGTGTGTGATGAAGAGCCTCCAAATCTCACGGGTAATTCCGCTGATCCCTTCCTTAAGTAGCGCTTTGGGAAACCATCTCTTCACCCACTCCTTCTTCCTTCTTGCTTCTCTATATTTTGCTGCTGTTCCCTCACTTTTCTGTTTTTTTCTTCTGTGTTACTATTTCAGCCTCCTCTGACTTGCTCCCAAGTCTCAGCTCCCTTCATCTTCCTGTGTTTCTTGAGTCTGTATCTTTGTGTCTCTGCTGCTGCCTGACTTTCTCTCTCTTCTGCTCATTCTGTCACTCTTTCCCCTCCTCTTCCCTCTCAGCTCTTTCTCTCCTACTAACAGCCTTTCTGTCTCTTTTTTCCCTTGATCAAAGTTGCACACTACTGCCACACACACTGTGTTAATGTAACCACCCAGTCTGACATCACTGGCATTAATAAACTGTTTCCAGAAATATCTGCTGTTATGCTTTCCGATCAGTTTGCTTATTGTGGATGCGTTATGTCTGCAGTGTGATTTAGGTTGTATGTGTGAGAGGGAGATGTCCTGCCACATTGTAATACCTTGTTACACGCCCAAAAGAGAGCTGCGACAATAAGACATCAAACCGTCCGCCCGCGTGCTCCCGACACACACGTCTCGCCTATGTCTTCCTGGGAAGAAAGTCACGCCCTTAAAGCAATAAAAAGTCAAGCATGTAAAAAGGAACGGGGAACGGAGCGAGTGGTGAGAAAGTGTCGACAATGTGTGACATGAGATGTGGTCCTGAAGGGCCCGAGCTGTCAGTGCAGAGGCCCCGTGAGGAAGGCAGGTTGCCAGGCTGCCTGTCTATTTCTGCACGCTGACATGGTAGCGGGCTGGCTGACATGTGGTCATACATTGTCAGATAGATGCAGACCTGCTGATGGACAGAAAGATGGACAGATTAAATAGAAGAGAGTCAGATAAATTACAAGCTTACAAACCCTGAGAGCTTGAACCCAGGGGGCCTCTAATGGCTCCTAAACAATCAGCTGTTGGCTGTTTTCAGAAGTCATAAAGGCATTTTTGTAGCCAATTTTAAATGCGGAGGTAGTTAAGACTTTTGACTTGAAAGGTTTGAGCGTTACATTGTTTGTTCGGCAATGCCTACCACTGCTTCAGCCACTGCTGTCACACCTTCTCTAACATGACCACCGAACACAGAAACGCTTGCTTTTTTCTTAAAAGAAAAAAAAAAAGATTTCCATGTTTGCTGATTGGATCCTTTTAGTAATAATTGGGTGGTGAACATTTTAACTTTACACCACCCAATTAATATTAAACTTACACCTGCTCCAACTTTGAACTGTAACCTAAGCCAAGAAGGCATGAAATTGTTACCAAATGATGCTCCAAAATGAATCCTTGTGTACCGTGCTTAAGGACAATCCCCTTGTTGGGGCGACCGTGGCTCAGGGGGTTGGGAATCGTATCTGTAACCGAAAGGTCGCCGGTTCGATCCCTGGGCTCTCTGTCCTGGTCGTTGTGTCCTTGGGCAAGACACTTTACCCTATTTGCCTACTGGTGTTGGCCAGAGGGGCCGATGGCGCGAAATGGCAGCCTCGCTTCTGTCAGTCTGCCCCAGGGCAGCTGTGGCTACAACCGTAGCTTGCCTCCACCAGTGTATGAATGCGAGAGTGAATGAATAGTGGCATTGTAAAGCGCTTTGGGTGCCTTGAAAAGCGCTATATAAATCCAATCCATTATTATTATTATTGTTAAATCCAGCATGATGAAGTCCTGAACCGCTGAAAACGGGAACTTAATGACTGGTCATTAAAAAGAGATAAAGATTTATTGCTGGGAAACATGCACCATGAGTAATCAATTAATGATGACTATTAGTCATGGGTTTATTGTAATTAAAATTGAATATTGTAATGGATTTTATTGCCAATAACAGCTGTTTAATATCAGTGAAACTCATTTTCATAGCATCTGTGTTTAATACATCCCAAAGAGCCTAACAGTAAGTTAATGCCTTTTTTTTAAACAAAAAATGTAACATTAAGAAAATATTTTCACATTCATGCAAGTTATTGTCGGGTTTTTAGGATACCTACAGGAAATTTTGTGTTTGCGATTCGCTGCCTGCCACCAGGCTGTCCTCAGCCTCGAGAATGCTTCGAATACCTACAGAGAAGGACGTGGTGGAGGAACGACAGGTATCCTGGCAAACAGCTGAATGGGCTGATGGGCACTTGGAAGGGCATCGGGAGAGATGGGCATGGAGGCACACAGACAGAGAGAGACCTGCAAATAAACATTCCTAAACATTTGACAGATTGTCAAATGCGAACAGGAGTCGGGCAGACAGAAGGACAGATAAGCAGGCGTGCGGAGAGTGCAAAGGCCGACAAACAGACCGTACAGAACGTACTTTAGACAGACAGATGGACAAACACAGCAAGATGATAGACTCTTAGTCAGTCAGAATGGGAGTGCTATTCATCTGCTCCCTGAGTCACTACGTAGTGTATGCTCTGTCTCTTGGAGTGTGTTCAAAGCATGTACACTCTATATATCCTAGCACACTGATCCCCCTGTCTCCCCGGTTTAGTTTCCTCCATCTGTCCGTCTCGCTGTGTCTTCACTTTCCTCCGTAGAATCACTCCTTCCCTTCTCACCTCCCTTTAAAACAAAAAACCCCTCATCTACCTTCTTTCTGCATTTCCTCTAAACGATCTCTCTCCTCTTCTTGCTTCCAGGCCTGCTCTCTGTCTCCTATGATGAATGGGACTACGGCTTAGAGGCGCGGGTTCGCGATGGTGTGGCGATCATCACTATGGCGACTTCTACCATGATGATGGACCGTGGGCCTCACACCCTCTTGAAGTCTCAGTGCCACGGAGCTCCTGACAGAAAGACCCCCATCTCAGGCAACCCCAACGAAGTGCTCAGGTGAGTGAAGGTGGAGAGGGCGTAGCATGTCAGAGCAGCATGATCACACTTAATGGACCCAGTCTCAGTTAGTTTATCTGGTTTCGTCGGCACTTATAGTATTGCACGCAAAGCAACACTGTGACATTTAGATGTACGATTCGAGGGTCTTTGTTGTCATTATGCAAGGATAACGAAATTATAGTTTTATTTTCATTTTTCTACATTTGTGACACAACTTCCAGTGACGCTGGAAATAATTAGAGTCCGTCTGCTATCAGTTTACAATGAATGGAGTCGAGTTGGCAATGGCATGCAGTCTGTTGCGGTGATTAACACAGTGAATTAAATCAGTGAAAATCACAAGTCTGTTGCTGTCTGCATATACAGAAATTTGCATTAATCACAAATTCACATTAGCCACTTATACTCAGAGTCCAGCCAGAAACAGAATTTCATGCCCCTTTACTGTTACCTGGACAAATACCTGTTAGTTAACAGAAGTCTGAGATTGAACTATGATCTGGCACATCTTCATGCAGTTCTGAAACCGCAAAAAAACTTTTAAGCAGGGAAAACAAAAAGATTAAGTAGCATTAAGTGACATCTTGGATCTTACTTTTATTAATCACAGAGCTTCTGGTGGTGTGGTTTGCGTTCTTTATCAGTAAGCCTGCTTTCCCATAAAACGTTCAGCTCTCTGCTGGATGTTGCCACTTGCGCGCTGCTTGAATATGTCATTCTGCAGTAGTCTCGGTGTTCTCTAGGAACCACGATCCTTTTCCTTTGCTTTCTGCCCTGCAGCAAGCCGGCACATATCTCACGAAAACCAGCTCTGTGGTGCAAACCATACACTTCTGTACAATATAGAAGAAATGCCACAAAGCACTGGTCGTGTTTGTTTAAAGCTGTTTATTCACGCTAATGTGTCTGAGTTGATGTGGGAGTCATTTGTGGATGTTGCTTTAAAATTGCAACGTTCTGGTGGTCTAACATCCCCACGATCACCATGGCACCGTCATCATTGGTGCAGCAGATGTTGCAGCACGTGCGTGTTAGCATCTCCATCCCCTGCACGCTGTGATCATCCTCCCCCCACGTAATAATACCCTATGCACAAACACCCCTTCACATGCTGCCATCTTCAGGAAAACCGACCCCACCCCTTCAGCTGTCCGTCCCAGCAGCAGGCCTTTTGAACTGGATGTGAAGCCTAGCGTTGGGCTGCGCTTTGCTCTGCGCGCCGCCTAATTGGTCCCAATGGCGTTTCAGTCGGCGAACACTATCCCCTGTCGTGCTGCGCTCCAGAGCTCAGCGCAGCATTATATTCAGTGGCGGTTTCACCCCTCCGCGACTCTGCGCATCTGCTGGAGATAGATGTGCGTGGGTATGTGTGTTTTTATTGCCCTAAAGAGAGACCAACTGTCAAGGAAAGCCACGTGTGCATGTGTGCACAGGTGTCGTACAGGGCAGCATATGTGTGTATGCTTGCTAAAGAGACTGTCAGTATCGCTTCAGGACACCGGTGGCAGATCACAGACACTTGCACAGAAAACGAAATGCGCTGACCCCTTTTGGCTGATTCAGACAGATGTATAGATGCACAAATAGTCTTTTTCTGCCTTCTCCTGCAATTTTTCTGCTGAATGCAAGCACGCATACATCCCGAAATACTCTTCTCACGCTCATAAGACGCCAGAGAAACATGGAGCCTACTGTGGAAACTCGGGCTCTTCTTTTGGGATGTGTGTAATTTTTTTGCTCATGGTCAAGCTTAACTGCATCCTGCTCAAAGGCAACAAAACTTTGTTGTCCAGTCAACTCTTTGGATGTCATTTCAGCCCCTGCCTGTTGTTCTCTCCTTTCTGAACCTTTTGCATTTGTTTCACCACTGCTTACTGCTTTGAGATAACAGTGGTGTTTATGGCAGCTGCTCTTGCCCCAGAATACAACCCCCTCCTCTCTCTTCTGTTCATGTGTTTGCCTTGCTGTGGTCTGCTGCGCACTGCTTTGTTCTTCTCAACTCTGCTGTGGTCTCTCTGCCGCGTTCTCTCTGCTCTGCTCGGCTGTCCTCTCGCGCCCCGTAGTCTTCTGTTTTTGTTCTGCCCTGCTCTGCTTTTTTCCCCCTACATCTGCTCTGCTTTGTTCTACTTTTATTCTGTTCTGTGGAGGGCTGCTCTACCGTTTTATCTTCTCACACCTCCTCGCCTCTCCTCTTGTCTCCTCTCCTCTCTTCTCTAGTGATTTTTCCTCTCATCTCTACCGTTCTGCTCCTCCCTAGTTGGTGCCTGCGCTGCAGACCTGCAGTTTTATAATCAACTTAGCTGTGTTGTTGATTAGATCAGTTGCAAACACTGCTAAGATCCTTTGCCCCTTTTCTGCTTTAACTAAATTTGTTTGGTGATAACCTTTGTCTTCAAGTGTTCAATCAAGAGATTAGCATTTGGCCTAGAGTCTATATATTAGAAAGTGAACGAACGCCTAGTTGCCCGGCTTGCGTGGCTGCTTGGCTGCATGGACCGATGCCCACCCGCTCGATTCGTTCACTACTAAGTGAGTCAACGAATGAAAGATGGATGGACGGCAGCTCAATCAAAAAGCTCTTTCCTGCGCCTGGGAAGCCTTACATTCTGTGTTCTCTCCAGTGAATACAAACTCCATTTGTAAAAATTTCAAGCAGACCTTTAAAGTAAATCATTAATAAACCAAGCAGGGGCACAATTAATTCTAAGCTGTCGAAAATGGCATTTAGCAGCTAAACCTGAAAATGAAGCTTTCATCTCAACATATTAAGCTGGAAAAACATCCATGGAAAATGGACCAATCAGAAACTGATTCACTGATCAATATAGGTCCCGAGCTTGCCCCACTGCTAAGTCACAATCCACATGTGCCAATCTGAAACATTTAGGTAAATAAACTAACTATTAGTGCTATAAAATTGGGTGCTTTAATGTTTACACACACACGCTACAGATTTTACTTGTAAACCCATATTTTTACTGCGATCTACGGTGGCCCTGAGAGGTCAAACATACTTAAGAAAACAGCAGCAAATAGAAAAGTGCAGCAAAACACACGAACCACAACGGAAATAGAAAAATACACAGCAAACGCTGACAAAAACCAAAAACAATCTCACAAAACACAACAGAAGTGTTTTTAGGGACACAAGAATGTGTCGGACCAGCTGCAGAAGTGAAGCTAACAGTAAGCAAACATGCTAACAGCAAACATGTATCTACAGCGGGGGTGGGCAATCTCAGTCCATGAGGGCCGGTGTCCCTGCAGGTTTTAGATCTCACCTTGGGTCAACACATCTGAATCACATGATTAGTTCGTTACCAGGCCTCTGGAGAACTTCAGGACATGTTGAAGAGCTAATTTAGCCATTTAAATCAGCTGTGTTGGTTCGAGGACACATCTAAGACCTGCAGGGACACCAGCCCTCGTGGACTGAGATTGCTCACCCCTGATCTACAGTATTATATGACAACATAGATGAATCCTCAGCTTCTTTTCTCCATGTGATCCTTTGCATTTCTTAGTTTCTGGTACATTATAAACCACGGCCGCTGCAGATAGCCTACAGGGTAGAAGTTCTCCAGTTGGGGATCTCAGGTTTAAAGAGTGGTAGCAAGTAGCGAGAAGTACCTGTACCTTCTTCTTGCTTTAGATATATTCCACAACATTTTTTTAGGATGTCTTTGAAGTGCGTGATTAAGAATCTGAAGCAGATGGTGAAGAAATCAAGGAAGGACGGTGGCAGTTATCCATTTTTAAACCTTCTTAAAAGCCGATGATTATATGGAAATACATATGTCCCAAAGTACGAGTGAAAAATTTGTATTGTAGCTCCAACACAAGTTGGTCCAGCTTGTGGATTATACACGAGCTAGGTCAGTAAGAGATGCATGGGAATATGTAAATTGAATCTAGTTTACATTTCAATCTGCTGGTGAACGAGGAAGACTGGCTCTAAGGTCACGGTCATCTACTCGAATTTATAAGCCATACATTAGCATTTTCTTGTTCGGCCCTCAGTGCCTCATAGAATACCACAAGAGAAGGACGCGTCACTCCACTAAGTAAATTAAGTCCATTGTAGCCAGCGCTGTGACATTCCAGCTAATTCTACAGCATGAGCCTGACAAATGAAGATAGCAGGAAGGGGAAGAAGAAGAGTGCAAAGCACAGAGGAGAGGGAGGGACAGAGCGAGGGAGAGGTGGCAGTAGAGGCCAGCAGCGAGCAATACACAACAGTGTGAGAATCATGAGTTTGACAACACTGGCCCTGACCTTGCCAGGCGTGGACAGGTTCCAGATGAGGTTGGTCTTGGAAAGGTGTCAAGTGCTTTTAAGCTCCGTGGGCATTTTTGAACTTCTGTGGCCTCAGTAAGGCTTTCAATATGGGGTATATATCTATATATATTTAAGCACATACACGTGTGTGCGTCAGTGTGTTGGTGTGTGCTTGCACGCATGCTCTGGATACAGAACAATCTGCAGTTGCATTTTGACCCTGTTGCGCTGAGAAATGCCAACTCAATGGGACCGTGTCTGACTCGGTGTTTGCGCGTGTCTTTGTGTGCATGTGCGTGTGAGTCTGTGGAGCCCAGCTGGATGTGTGTGTTTATGGGGCAGGCAGTGGGAGGTGGCAGATAGGTACCTGTTTTTGATGGGGCTTGATTGGAAGTAGGTCAGGAATCCTCTCTCCTCTTTCTTCCATCTCCCGTCTCTCCATCTTTATTGCCTTGCTCCTCCTAAATCTTTTCATCTGTCCTGTCACTAAATCTCTTTTTGTCTGCCAGGTTTATCCAGTCCTCTGCTTTTCTGTGTTTCTTATTTTATCTCACATAATCTTTTCCTTTCCCCAGTATTTTTTATTACATCCTTCTCGCTCTTTTCCCCTCCCCTCTGCTGCATCCCATCTTCACCTACCTCCTTTTTGCTGCAGGCTATTATAATTTTCAATTTGTATAGCAGTACAGTACATAGGTTTGTCTTTTAAGGTTTTTGAAGTTTTATTCCAAAATGCTCTGAAATTAGAAAATCAAGAGGAGAATATTGCCTCAGGTATCCATTATATCTGCAATGTAGACAATGCAGTCTGTTCGAGGGCTAGTGCTTTAAAGAAATGTCACTGTAATTAGTTTTAATTAAGTGCTGTCGATCATGTGTCAAAGCCACATATTGATGTCCACGCTTCTTCCCTCCTATTAGCGCAGCTTTGTTTACACATTCACTCGTTGTATATGGATGCCGCTGAATGTATATAGTCACACCTCCCCTCGCATTCACACATTATACCCCAAGTGTGCACGCAACAAAGCCTCAGTATGTTTTTCTACCTCAGCCGCACGGAGCCCTACATGGCTTGTTATCACTCTCAGTATAGATCCCTCCTCTTCAGATCCAGTGATTACACTGTACCACAGTAATTGCTAAGGAGTGTAATTCATAATTAATTCATGTCAGGGTTAATTTATTAAAACTGACTTATCAATATTTTACACAACTCCTCCATTATTCACACCAGAACATGCGCTCAAACCTATCTTTGTCAGGCCATGGAGTTAGCATGGGAAGTGTGCTGCTGCGTGCCGTGTTGTTGTGGCACAGCGTTGTTCTGGTTTGTCTTTAGATAAACCTATGCATGCAAATGGATTCGCTGCATTGTGGTTCATGCTGCAAAAAATATGAGGCGTTTCCTGAATGTAGAAATCGTTTTCTGTAGATTTGATTGGAGTAGTACATGTCGGACTCCGGTCAGTGTTACTAGCTTTTGTTCGCCAGGTGACGACAGCTGCTGCTGTTTGAATTTTAATTCACCTCGTGTACAGCACAGCTGAGATACTCTCCTCCAGCTCATGCAGGAAACTGACAGGTTCAACAGGATATCAAAACATGCATTTTAGCGGGGAAGGTGGATGCGATTCTGTCTTATTATGCTAGTCACACCTGCGTATTCAGATTCCTACCATCCACATAACTTTATACCATCTCATGACACCTACAGTAACTTATGGAAAAGCAGGGATCGGTTTGTGTTCACATTACAGGAAGGCAGCGATGGTGACATGCAATCATCCTGTCACTCAGCTTTGGAATAACAGTCACCGCATTCTTGCAGCTCTAGTCTTTATATGCCTCTGTGAGGTTTGCTACATGGTAAACTGCATGGACTGTAAATAAAAGATGGAGATAGCCACCGTGAGTTATTCACTGTCTTTTAGAGATCTGTTTTTCAAGCCTACATTTGAGCCATTTTGGGCTTTTTCATCTTGGTTCTTTAGAGACAGAAGTGACCATTTTTGGAGGAGAGGGCAAATACCTTAGTAGTCACAGCCGGTTCTCACTCCCGAGGCCTAACATCCTGACGATTTGTCACGTCCCGCAGCGTTCCTGAGGAACGCGAAAGGTGACCTTCCACAATCTTATGCTAAGCGCCGGGTTATGGGTGAAATCCAGTAGAATGACGGTCCCGCGGTAATACACGTTCCAGCCATGTATTCCAGCCCTAACCCTAACCATAACCTTATCCCAAACCTTAACAGCACTTTAATGACATCAAATAGTGTTTTCCAAAGCAATTTAAGTAAAATGACGAACATGTGTAGATTGAGTCCAAACGGTTCTCATGTTTCCAATCTCCTCATTTAGGGACGTGTTTGGTGCCCGGAAGCGTAATATGTTGACGATTTGTCACCTAGCATAAAATATTACGGTTTGGGAGTGAGAATGTGTTGGTAGTTAGCTAATGCTAACAAGCTGCATCTGTGGACTTTACACCAATCAGGCCTCTGACAGGTGAAGCGAATAACACTGATTATCTCTTCACCATTGGATGGGATATATTAGGGAGCATGTGAGCATTTTGTCCTCAAAGTTGATGTGTTAGGCGCAGGAAAATTGGGCCTTTTTTCCCATCATGTAGATGCGTGTGTGCGTTGCTTACCTGGAGAACACCTGGCACCAGGATGCACTAAGGGAAGAAATACAACTGACAGAGGCAGTCTGTTGCTTTGGACAATGTTCTGCTGGGAAACCTTGGGTCCTACCATCCATGTGGATGTTACTTTGACAAGTAACAACTACCTAAACATTGTTGCAGACCACGTACGCTCTTTCATGGAAATTGTATTCCCTGATGGCTGTAACCTCTGTCAGCAGGATAATGAACCCTGCCACGAAACAAAAATAGTTCAGGAATGGTTTGGCAGCACAACAATGAGTTTGAGATGTTGAGTTGACCCCCAAATTCTCCAGATTTCATTCCAATTCCAACACAACATTAGCAAGGTGTTCATAATGTTATACCTGATTAATATATAGGTACAACACACAGACGCAGACAACTGTTAATTTAGTGCTAAGTTACATACAATTAAAATACTACACATTTATTTGGCAAAGCTACACCATACAAACACCTGAAAAGAAAGCCATTTTAAATGTCATAGTTGCATTAAAAGGCTCCAGAGGGCACCAAAAACATGACCCAGAGCTCAGTTCAGTGACCAGAATGTGCTGAGGTGACGTCTACTACACCACTTGTGGCTAGTCACCTTTGTAGGTATACAGTCAAAGCAGCCACGCCCCTAATTTTGAGCCTTCAAAACCTGAAAAGGCTGAGTAATAGGAAAAAAATTGTCTGGTACAGTTGTTATAAATGGACCAAGCAAGAAACATACTTTTTTTGAACTTTTAACAAGGGACCCTATGGGGATTGACTCTCTTTCTTAAGTCTCAAGTGGTCTTTGAAGGAGCTGCTGTTCTGCTTTGGTTTCATTTGTCACTCCCAGAGACTGCTGCTTACTAAGCTGTTATCACTGTGTCTGGAGATGCGTGTAGGTCCAGTTTTATTATATTTACAGGAAGTTCAGAGAATGCGCTTGAATGAAGAGTGAACACAGATTGCTTTCCTGTAAACACAGAAGTTGCAGGATGATGAGGGGAAGAGAGACGTGTTGAAATCTGCCTGTACTATGACCCATCCCCTCCCTCTTCTTCTTTGAATCCCACCCCTCTCACTCTCTCTGTGTCTCTTTCCCACCCTCTGCGAGATTACCGTTACCATAGTAACAGTGGTTGTGGCTGCTATGGCAACACACATATGCTTGTGTTTCCTTGCTGTCAGTGTGTAGGATGCTCACGTGCACACTCATAGACACACACACACACACACACACACACACACACACACACACACACAAGGCTCTGAATTGCAGCATGTAACAATAGCTTGCTCAGTAAAGATTAAAGGGACCGCAGCGTCGAGTCATTTTGTAAATGGCTTATGATTTATGCAGCAGATTCTATGCACTTTGTATCACTGCCAAGGCTCTACAGGAGCGGCTGTAAGCCGGACACATGGGGCTGCATGAGACGGTGTGATGGTGGATGAGTGTGATCATCACAGCCCATTGAAAATATCAATTTTTGATAGAGAGGAAAGAATAAGAAAGCTGGCATTAGAGTAATTGCTGGATTACATAAGTCATTTCATCACAGATAGATAGATAGATAGATCCCATCAACATACAATCCTCTACATGCACACACTTCCAGATGCAGTATCTTTTGCCATGTATTTATTCATCTCTCTCCATATATATATATAGCATGCATGCTTTTGAGGTAGAGAGTTTCCATGGAAACAGTCACAGAGCGGGAAGGCTAGGGGTGAGGGAGTGAAATAGTTAAGAGAGAGAGTGTGTGTCTGTGTGTGTGTGGGATGACAGTGAAGTGAATTCAAGTTCATCTGACATAAACATTGCTGTCCTCATGTACATGCACTTACACACTCCCACGCACAATAACCATACCCTCTGCATGAGGGTATGGCACTGCTGAGTGCTGTGTGTGTGTGTGTTGTTTTAGTTGCAGGGAAGTGAAATTATTCCACCTGACACACACTTCTGACACCCGATAGAAACTGCATTGCTCATGTGCGTGTCCCTTCAGCTCCAGGAAAAATTAACTTCAAATCGCTCATAGATTTTAAATTATGTCCGAGCAGTTATTTCAAATTGTATATTTAGTGAATATTTAAGCTGTTTGGTTGTAGATTTTTTTTCATCTCTTTGTAATTATCTTATGATGAGGACAATGGATAAGCTGGATTTTAATAATGTTTTTTAATCACAGTTCTCATGGCTGTGTTTGGCAGCCGTTCATGCAGAAATCAACCCCCAGACAGGACGACAGAGAACATAATTTAGCTTAAAGTCTTAAAACAGAGTGAAGCAACTACCCCGACTGTGTGAATAAAGGTAAAAAAAATCCACCTGCCAGAACCTCTAAAGCTCGCTAATGAGCTCCTATTTTGAAGCATACGTTTTCAGAGTGTGGTCTGACTGCTGTTTCTTGGTCAGAAACAGTAACTTCATGGAATCTCTGCTGGTTGCATGGCAAAAGATTTCAGCCCAGAATGACTGCTATTTTCAAATCACTTGTTCATGCGCTTGTTGTTCATATGTAATGTGCACTGGATTTGGTCCTCGACTGTGTTAGACAGCAACCCTTCGACTTGATTACGATTTGAGTCTGTGACAAAAAGGACAGAGAAGCAACATTAACCACAGAAGAAAAATCCTGCCAATGGTGTGTGCTGCCCCTCGGCGACAGTCACAACAGTTTCTTTTCTTCTCAAGGTTGTCTCTTGTGCTACAGTCACCATAGGAAGAACAGTAGATAGAGACTGTAGCAGAACCGCAGTTAAGGCCGTAAACAAAGAACTTGTAATCACTCGCAGTTGTCGTCTCCAAAGCGACTTTGGCACATTAAGATGATGATAAAATGGCAATAAGACGAAGTCAGTCTGCTATCAGTTTGATTGATCGTGGTCGAATTGGCAGTTACATGCAGTCTTATGCAGTGTGATAAATTAGCTTACAGAATTTCGCATTAATTAGAAATTCACAGAAACTAATTACATTCAGAGTCCAGACAAAATATGAGATTTGAGACATTCCTTCACAAATAGAGACATCGTTGTGGCAGGATTGTGATTTAACTGTAAAATGATTAAGGAGCTTGGCAGCCTTTCTTTTTAATTTAAGAATGAAACCAGGACACAACTAGCTGAGTCTCCAATTGAAACGAGACTGGTTGCAGAATTACTCAGATTGATCGCAATGTGTTGGGAATCTCTCTGCAAACTTAAGCCACTCTGATCATTTTCGTTGCACTCACTCTGCTTTGACAGTCTGATCCTGTGAGATGAATTCACAGTGTGTGCACTGGTAAATGTCACAAAACAAGCATATTCCTTGTCCACGCTGACCTTAACCGTCACCTTCAGGCACTGCAGATTCATCCATGTAAAAACTCATGTTTGCTTCTAATATTGTAGTTGCAGAACCAGCTGTCATTACCAGCGATGATCAGAGGCATGGTAGCTGACTCAGTTGGACACAGATGTTCTTAAATGACGTATAAGACTCAAATGGAGAGACTGGTCTGAAAAGAAAATAGCAGCTACTATCAAAACAATCTGTAGATGGGTACATGTATAAGACTGAATGATAAGGGTCAGCCTTCAAAGTCTGATTGATATGGTTGTTAATTGTTTTTAATGCTGGAGATGTCGAATTTTTTTCTCACACCTTGTACAACGTGTGAATTTCTGTGTTTGTTACGTTTGAAGGATGAAGTACTGAGTGACCAATGTTTCCCTGTGTATCCAGTCTTTGTGCTAAGCTACCTACCTGCTGACTGTAGCTTTTATTTAACAGATAGAGGTTTGATATGAACTTTTTCATCCAGCTCGTGATGGGGAAATATCAGAGGGCAAATACACAAAATTTCACACTGAATGTCACAACAGAAAAGGTGAACTCATTGGCAGCAATTGAACTGTAATATTTGACATTTAGGGATGACATAATTTGCTGAAATTCATTTTCTTTAGTCCCGTCTTAAAGACATCATCTGCCGTTCTGTTGATGACTAATGTATATCTATTTATGGAAGAGCTGGTTCGACATTAGTTGATAGCTGTTTCTTGGCAGATGACGAATTTATGCAATATCACTGGGTTTGTCAGAAAAGATGCTTAAAAAAATAAGTCTATGTGCAATAAAACTTTAATGATTGGAGAACTGAGTAATGGAACCTGAATGGATGTAGATATATAGAACAAATAAGACATTTGTGAAATGCCAGTGACAAGGATATATTCCAGCAAGTGATATATGCGTCAGTCTGTTTCTTTCCTCAATGTTTTCTTCTGCAGGTACCTGATGAATGTGACGTTTGAGGGACGAAATCTGTCGTTCAGTGAGGACGGATACCAGATGCATCCCAAGCTGGTCATCATTCTGCTCAACAAGGAGAGACAGTGGGACAGGGTGAGACAGAGGGAGACACTGACGGTCTTTGTGTGTGTCGGGGGGGAGGGTAAGACACTCATATGAAAAAAAAAACAGCCGATGTGCACAAAATTATAAGTCCTGACTAACCTAATTGTCCTCTGTTGTTAACAGTAAAACATTTTGTAAACTGTTAAAATGAATAGAAGCAATGAGTTAGCTGTTCCCTATGAAGTCCGCGAGTATCTGTGTGTTTTTATCTGGATCTCTTATCGTCTGATTTTCACTTTTCAAGCATTTTAAGCCTTAAGCCTTATAGACGCAACTCTGATTAGATATTATCAGCTCAGTGAAGGTGCCTTTGAGCAATGCACTGCAGCAGAGGCTCCAGAGTGGTGATGTGTTATTTGAATGCTGCTCCACAGCTGTTTTAATTTCAAAACTTGGTTAGCAGTTGCCTATTTGTTATTCGGCTTTTTTTTTGTTTGTTACAAAATCCTGGTTATGCGCTGTCTCCAAAAAAATCTGTTTGTTTCACTAAAAAGATGTCAAGACACCCTTAAGAACTAACAGGCAGCAAGTTATTGTAAAGACTGGGTGGGACAAGGAGATCAAGGTAAGTATATGGAGTGAAACTGTATTCTCTGAGTAGAATATGTCATTTTTTTATACCATCCCATACATACAGATATCCATTCATACATTTACAGACATCCTGATAATAAAAAAGTATAAGGCTAGAAAGACATCAATGATCTTAGAGAAGCAATTGTTGCTCCGCATCAATCTGGCAAGGGTTATAAGGTCATTTCCAAACAATCGGAGATTGATCATTCTGTTATTTACAAGTGGAAAACTCCCAAGACCTACACCAAACTTAGTGGAGGTCCCAGTAAATTCACCCCAGGGTCAGATCGTTTAATGCTCAGAGAAATTGCTACAAACAACAGAAGTGCTATATCTCAGACTCTTCAGACCTCAGTTAGCATGTTAAATGTTAAAGTTCATGACAGTACAATTAGAAAAAGAATGAAAAAATATGGTTTTTCAAAGGGTTTTCAGGAGAAAGCCTCTTCACTAAAAACAGCAGCAGCACTGCTCAGGTTTGCAAAGGTGCATCCGAACAAACCACAAGACATCTGGAACAATGTCCTTTCGACAGATGGGACATGAGTGGAGATGTCTGGCCATAATGCCCAACCCACATTTGAAGAAATTCAAATGCAGCATATCAGCATAAACACCTCATACCAACTGTGAAGCACAGTGGTGGAGGTGGCTGTAAAGTCAATTCAGTGACCTTACAGCCATTGAGTCGGCCATGAGTCCTCTGCATACCAAAGTATTCTCGAGTCAAATACTAGTCCATGTGTCTGACAGCTAATGCTTGGCTTAAAATTGGGCCGTGGAACAGGACAACGATCCCAAGCACAGCAAATATACGAAAAAGAAAAGAAAAGTATTGCCCAGTCACATACAACCTGATAAAAATGCAGTTAGCTGCATTTAGCTTAGCTTAAGTTAGCTGTGCATGAATGAACACCTGCAAATCTCAATGAACTGAAGCAACATTGCAAAAAAGACTGGGACAAAATTGACATGAGAGAAAGTCATACAGAGAAAAATTACTACAAGTTATGCTGCTAAATGTGGTTCTACAAGCTAGTGAATCATGTGGTCTACGTAGTTTCTCACCGTGCATTTTGGCTTGATTTTTGTTAAATAAATAACGAAACGGTGTAATGAATCATCTATTCTGGTTCATTCTGTTTACCTAAACCTCGTGCAGACTAGATATTTAAAACTTAGAACTGACAGAGGATGGGCAACAATAATTTGACAAATTAATGCTGTTGAAACTTTACTGGCCCTACTTTGTAAATGCCCAACAAAACGCAAGATTTACATTTGTTTAAGCTAGCTCTGTAGCGTTTTGAACAATGAACAATTTCTCGTTCTTCACCTTAAAAAAAGCAACAAAAACTAGAGAGCTGTCCTTACTTTGAAAGCTTTCATCCTGGCAGCAGTGTGAGGTGAGGGATTTTTTTAAGATTCTCACTGAGCTCTGCAGTGGCAGAATATGGAACACAAGTCACTAAAAAGGCCTTCGTTTTTCCTCCATGGATAGATAGATGCGTCCACTATTTGAGGTCATGTTGGAGTACTGTTTTGCCTGCCAGGGTGTTGAGACGGTCACATGACGATCACATGACTGAAATATGGATTCATAAAATAATGTAATTTTGGTCCTGTTGAAACAAAGAACGCCTTAAGGATGTGATCTGGACTTGCTGCCATTAGCAGCATTAACTGACACAACGTTGAGTTGAGCCGTGATTATGATGACATTATTTAAGACAATGTGTGTAGAACAAGTTGCTCAGACACTGATAATATTCTAACTGTTACTTGCTGTGGACAAAAGTAGACTCCCAACTTCCAGTGGCTTTTTTTATTAGCATGTTCTGCTAACGCTTCCACGCTCCCACAGAACAAAGGCATGCAGGTTTGAGTAACTGTGTGGTAAAATTTCCCGTGAACACAGAGGTGAATGGCTGTCCGTTTATGTGTCAGCTCTGTGATTGACTGCCAGCCTGCCCAGTTTGTATCCTTCCTCTTGCATAATGCAAACTGGGATTGGTTTCCGCCTCCTTATAACCGTCACACATAAGCAGTTATAGCTAAAGAATGGAGAGATGAGATTGAGTCTGATGCACAGAAATGGTTCAGGCACTGCACTGTGCCACAGGCCTTTAAAGCTGAGAGGTTGAAAGTTCAGCTGCGAGAGAGTTGCTGACTCGCGTATTGAAACGTACGACTTAATGAATAACAACTAAATGTCAGTCAAACTTTAAATGTAAAACTTCCGTTCAGTGAATGAAGGTGCAGATTTTTCATTGTACAGACTGGGAAAAAAGTCTCCAAGCACAGGTGGAAAAGAAGATGGTAGTGAACATATGGCAACAATAATCCCGTGTCCACAACCTTAAATGAACCTGACGCATCACCACCTGCCAAGTCACCGGCATGCATCTGTGTTTCCTGATGCTTACCCTCTATTGTTTCTGTGTCCTGCAGTCTGACTCCTTTGACTCTCCCTATTCTTTATTCTCTGTATTTCTCTCTTTCTTCTGCCTCTCTAATCTATATTCTGTCCTCTGATCGGAGAACAAGGTGAAACTCTCCCCTCCTCTCTCTCCTTTCTATCCCGTTCTCCCCTTGCAGCCTGAACCACCCCATCCCTTTTCCTCCTCCTCCTCCTCCTATTCCCTCGCTCATGTTTAATTCTTAGCTTGACTTCCAGCTGAACCACTTTTCTTGGATCCTAATGAGTTCCAGCTACAACCATCCTTCCACTGCATCTTTGAAGTAGCAGGTATACTGTAGTACCCAGTCATGCTTTTTGCCCTGGCTGGTTGATTTTAACCCTTATCCTCCAATACACCCCACTCATTTCTTAGTCCCCCACCTCCATCTCTGTCTCTCTCCATCACTTGCTCCAGCTCACTACCCCCCCCCCCCCCCCTTTTTTTTGTCCCAACAGGAAAAAGGCTGCATTGTGTCCCAGAGATACACAGCCTTAGTTTGTCCACTCCAGGCAGCCTTGCCAAGTTTGTGCTCCCCAGAGTCCAATGTGTTTGAGCACATTTACATATTTAATGAGAGTGCAAACCTAACTTTACATACTCACACCACAGCTCCCTGTCCTCCCCTGCCTCGCATTATACCGAGTCCAATTAGCTGATGATCCATTCCCATTTCCACCCACGTCTTTCCGCTCATAAAAATGGCCTACTTGGCACAACCGGAGGAAAGGGCACAGGCATAGTCTCCAGGTATGGTTTTATGTGAGAGCCATCCGGGGGAAATTGACTAATTGATGACGCTTATTCAGTGGAGTAGAGCCACAAGGGCTAGAGGGTCCTCCAGACCTACAGCTGGACACTCCTCTACAGAAGAGCCTGTATTTTGCATTTGAATGAGCTCCATCTCTGGCTTTCTTTCTCTGTCATCCCGACACTCACTTGGCTCTTTCTCTTACTTTAAACTCTCCCTTTCTCTCTCTTTTTTTCTTCAATTAATCTCTCCATCCACTTCTGTATTTCTCTACCCGTCCTCTACGCTCTATCTGAATTCTGCACTTTCCCTCTGTTTCAGTCTCGCCCTTCAGAATAACCTTGTTCTCATTCTCTACTCTGTGTCCCAGTCCTCTCCTCTCCTCTCCTCTCCTCTCCTCTCCTCTCCTCTCTTTTTTACACACTCTCTTGAAATATTAATTTCACTTACTGAGTTGAGAGGTGAACAAACAAAACAAAAAAGTTATGGCATCTCTCTCTGTGAGTGTTCTGTTCTCCTGTTAGACACGAGGCTAGAGTGGAAGGAGTCGTGCACGAGACTGACGAAGCGAAAGGTAGAAGCTCTGGTCAGGATGACAGAGAAGCGGAGGACAGTGAAGGTCGTGGACAGACGAGAATAAAGGCAGCTGAAGCTGAAAATCAGAGTATAACTACAGGTTGTTTGAACGCCATAAATCTTGAAAATAAAGAGTTATAAATGCTTGAGGGTGAGTCTTTGTAGCAATCCTCAGATATTGTATCACGAGACGAGCGCCAACAGTCGTACTCCTGTTACTTTTTTGATAAAACCCTTGGAAGACCGTCTGTGGGAGTCAGACTATTCCCCAGACTTTTCTGTTTTAAAGATGAGGAGAGCGGTTGGTCACGAACAGCTAAGTAAACAAAAAGGGTTTTGTGTAAAGAAGATACTGACTTAACTCAGGAAGGAAAAACGGGGAACTTTAAATATCAGTGGGGGCAGGGATAGAGAAACAAAGCTTGCTCAGGGAGGGGCAAGCTCAGGTGGCTGCCCCTCCCTCAGCTTGGTTCTCCCCAAGATTTCTTCCTGTTAAAAGGGAGATTTTCCTTCCCAATGTCGCCAAGTGATTGCTCATTGTGGGTCATCAGGTTGTTGAGGTTTTCTGAGGCACGCTGAGACAACTGCTGATGGGATTTGGTGCTATATTATATAAATAAAATTGACATGAACTGAAAAATTAAATGATAAATAAAACAGTTAAATAATGGCTCAGTAGTAGTGGGATTGTAAACGTACCACCCATCCTTCAGCTGGTAGAATTACAGGGGAACCTTATACACCTTCAGCTTCCCTTCTGTCCACCGTCATAATTAAAAATGGTCTTAGAGACATCTGGAGGAAGCTTCAGATGTGAGAAAATACATAATTTAATTAAAACTCAGGAAACTGGGGTAAGATCTCTATGACTTCTGGAAAAGCTACGAGAAGAAGTCCCTATTGCCTCTCTAAAAAGCCATCCTGGTATCTTTAGAGAGAAAGTAGGGACTCACTTTCCAGACAACAGGTGGATCTTGGTGCTTGACTTTCCATCATTATTCATTTGTGCTACAGTGGGGAAGCAGGATGAAGAAGGATCGCCATTATCTTTTTTAAACCTGAACTACTTGACTGGTGTTGAAGAAAGCTTTGTACGCCGTGGCTGGCAAAGTTGTCAAAAAAGCATCACTGGCCGCTTTAGGTGGTTTGGCGTGTTGGCTTGGGGTCGTCTCCTAGGGGCAGTTGGAGATCCTTGTACAAACCTTCCATAGAGAAATGCCGTGTGGATCTCCAGTGGTGTGTTCACCAGAGAATGGTGTGGCTAGAAACAGACATGTGATCCAAGAGCAGGAAGCCACTGTTTTCTTTCTGTTAGGCTTAGAAAACTTTGAAACACCTGTGGCTTGTCTGTCCCACAAGCTTTCTGCAGTGTAGGAAGGTTTGTTTAATGAACATCTAATAGACTAATGTAAGCATGGGCTCATGAAGAGTAACCTAATGAATGGGACAGGATCTCTAAATGTTAAATTTATGAATTTTTTAGTATGAAAATCAAAGGATATGCCATCTATTTTAGCGGGTTTCTCCTGGGGTGGGTGGAGCAATTGTACATATATTAAACTTTCATTTGAATTTTCTTGTTTTAAATGAAAAGTTTAACCGATAAAGAATCTGTCAAAGGTAAAAGTCACCTCTCATCTCAAAATCACAAAAATACAGAAAGTAGAAAAAGAAGCTCTAAAATTATATTGAGATATTTTTGCTTGAACACCATGCAGGATCGCTGGTGATATATTTCAGAGCTGTTTGCAGTTGCAGAGCTGCAGTTATTTTTTTATGGTCTTGAGTTACTGCAGTGTGAAATTTAATCCAAATTCTTGTTTTTATTTTGATTTCTGCCATTTGATGTGTTTCACTGTTATTTTCGGCACTTCAAGGCTCAATCACAAAAGACGAAAATAAAAAGACTGCAAGTCTCTCCATGATTACTATTAAGCAACTATATAAATGAATAAAGTCTTACTTGGTGTGTGATTTTAAAGGCAGACTTACTCTCTTTTGTTTTCTCGATGTTTCTCCAGGTGGGTAAATGGGAGAACGGTTCCCTGTCCATGAAGTACCATGTGTGGCCTCGCTATGAACTATACGGGGGACCAGCAAACAGAGAGGATGACCACCTGTCCATCGTGACATTGGAGGAGGCTCCGTTCGTCATTGTGGAAGACGTGGATCCGCTTAGTGGGACGTGCATGAGGAACACTGTACCCTGCCGGAAACAGATCAAATCAGTGTGAGGCTCAAATTTCACGTGTAGAAAATCTGTGTCAGATTAATGCTGAAATGCCTGAAAATCAAACGTAAGAATGCGTTACAAGACAAAAACTAATTTCCACCGAGTAAAAGGTTAGATTAGTGTGAGTTTTTACACATATTTTTCCTGCCATCTGCCACAGTAGCTCACAGATCCACCTACTGCAGAACTGACCGAAGCAGAAATGAAAAGCCTGGCAACTGCCTAAAATTTACTTGTGAATGATGTTAATTTCCCACGGCAGCTTTGCGGAGCCCGAGGTGGAATCATTTCACACTTCATCGGTGTGACAGTGACAGTGCCAGAAACACCAAATCACTTTTACAATTAATGATTCATGGCCATTCACACAGATGTACATTTTTAATTAAATAATTGTCCATCTGTCCTCTTATGCAGCAATCAGACAAAAGAGTCAGGGATCTACATCAAGCGTTGCTGTAAGGGTTTCTGCATCGACATCCTGAAGAAGATTGCCAAGTCAGTCAAATTTACCTATGACCTTTACCTGGTCACCAATGGAAAACATGGCAAGAAAGTCAATGGAACTTGGAACGGCATGGTGGGAGAGGTAAGGATGTAATACGTCTGTTTGTGTCTTATTTTTTAATTTTGCACACCTTGACTCCATTACTTGCAGAAGTGACAGTTCTGCATGTAATGGAGACGATATCATCAAAAAGGATATCCACTAATAATGTTCTGGGGAAACGGAAACTTCTCATTGTCATGCATGTGCAAATTATATGACAGTTGCACTTATTTCCATCAGGACTGCTACTGTCAAAATAAAATTATGCCCATCTGCAGTCATTTCTTGCAAGACCCCCCATACAAAACAGAGCAGACATCAATGACAGCAGAGACAGCATTGATTAAATAAGGGCTTAGTCATACAGACCCGGAGGCCAACCAACTGTCAACCACCAGTTGTGACGGAAAGATAAAAATGGATGTTCCTGACCAGTTGCGAGTGATTGGTGGAGTTTGCTGTCTGATGCTAGCACCAAAAATTCCTTGTGATTTACTCTCTGAGTAAAAAGCACAATGCAAATCAGAAACTACCCTTCAACCAATTACATGCACTGGCATATTCTGCCAGGGAGGTCACGAACTACCAGAACTCAATCACAATCAGTTTAGACACATCATACATACATCATGGCCTAGCAGACCATTGTCGACATGTTGTAGTTTTTCACTGTCACCAGGGGGCAGTGTGACAAACAGTCTGTGGACTCTTGCTTGTGTTGTTATTGGTCCATTAACCAGCTATGGAGAAGAACAAAGGTATATGATACATAGAGCTGAATTGAACCCAAATGTTAAAAACAATGAAAAATGTCCACTACAGCCACCAGCCAGGCTTCTCTGCTGTATTTCTTGTGCTTCACCCATTTGTGGTAATGGCCGCTGTTGCTCCCTTCCCTGTTCTGACCCACTTTTCCAGTCAGTCAGCATTGTGTTTTTGGAGGATTGGACGCAAGTATGTTTCCTTAGGTTAAAAAGCCCTCTCTGGAGGGCACAAACATAACCAAAAAAAACACAAAATAAGAAAAACAGTGTGAAAAAAGTAGCTGGGGGTGGAGGTGGGTTGCAAAGTGGCTTGGAGATGCAAGATCAACTTTAGGCAGGCTAAAGCAACTCTCTAAACCCAGCTGAATGAGTATGAAGTATATAAGCTTAGCCATCAGCTGGTGTGGACTGGCACTGAGGCTTCCTCATATCCACTGATCTGCTCAGAGAACAGCCTGAGCTTGGTTTGAAGTAACAATAAAAGGTGCCATTTCAAAACTATTGGCGCTACAAAATGAATAAATTGGACAGCAGAAATATAAAGTCAAAGCTGTGTACCCTTTGCCTCTTACTGCATCGTTATATCAGCTGCTTGTTGTTTTTACCATGCAGCCAGTGTGATTCTTTTTTCTCTTGTTCTGCTGAGATGAGCGGACCGCATTAGGATGCTTGGAGTTACTGCCAAGTTGGAGGTGAAGGTGAATAAAAGATTAAAGGGGAAACAAAGTTACTGTCTGCTTTCAATGTCCTGAGCTATTTTTAACTCACACAGGGGGTGCCTGAAGGGTTCATTTCCTCTTTGAAGCTCGTTTTCATACCTTGAATTATAAGCTTCCCTTTCCGGGTCAAGCTTCTGCCACACGGGCCTAATTCTTATGTCAGATGGGTTAAGCACCTCACCCCAGGTTCAGCTCAGTCAGCTGCAACAATTCACTGCGGGCTTGAAACATTTCCTAATCGACATTGCTCCCAAGCTAAGGTCGTTGTCAGTTCTCATACTTCAACCTATAAGAGCGAACTGCACTTGTGCTGTCTGACGTTGGCCATTTGTTAATGAAGGCAAACAGATCAATAGGACCCCAAAGGTCACGGGTTGAGAACATGTTTTGTCAGAGTTGCTACTGAAGGACTTTGGCTTTGCCCAACTTTGCGTGGATAATAAAGTTCGAGCAGCCTTCGGAAGTCACAGAAGACAGAGACGAGATGAGTTTACGTGTCTGCTTTTTCCTGCGTGGACACTTTTGCTATTCAATTTACTGACACATTTAATCTCTTACATAAAGCCATTACAGTCAACCTCTCTTTAGTGGGCACTGAGCTGTAAGTGTGGCCACCTGTAATAAACTCTATCGCCATGACTAAAAGCGTCGTAATGTACCATCTCCTTCTCACCTCCACAGATGAATGGTCATTAGGAGAATAGATGGGGGGAGGGGGGCATTTATCCACCTCTCTTGCACATGCAGACAACAGACTCTAATGTCTGAGTAAGCACAGAAAAACATGAACCAAAGCAGACACGTAGACACAAAGAAACCCTATTTGGTGAGACCGTTTCTTTATGTTGCACTTGTAAGGTCAGATTTACACTCTCACACTTCAGCAAAGCTCCGCCATAACTGCTGGATCTAACTAAATCCGACCTGCGTCCTTCTCCGCTTGGAGAACAGCCAAAACTGCAGCATATCTCACATTGACGGCGGACCGAGATCTGGACCGACGGCGACGCACGCTTGCACACGAAACATGTCTGAGCGCGCTCCCGGATATCTCGCAGAGATCATCGAGGGCGTTTTCACAATTTGCCACAGCTCACAAAGACAAAAGATCAAATTTAAAAAAAGAAAAAAGAAAATCAATGAATGTGATGAGAAGTCCTACATTTTGTCCTAACTCAATTCTAGCAGTTAGTGTCACATTTCATGGGCTGCACTGACTTGCGCTGCCCCCAGTGCACCTAATCTAAAATATTAGAGGCAATACGCTTGATTACATGAATTTTAGCCTCGCTAGCAGAGACGCATAAAGACTGGCACGCGCGCACACACACGCACGCACGCACCAGCCAAGACACATAAACAATCGCAAACGCAGAACCTCGCTCACTCATTCTCAATAACACCCACATGGGTCACTTTCATAACACGGAGAGAACAAGTCGTAGGAGGGAGATGGAGAGAGCGAACGGGGAGAGAGGAAGTGAGTACGCTGCTGGTTGGACTCGCTGTCTTCCCCAGGGAGATATTCGCACATTAAGACACGCACACACAAAGGCAATCACGCACATCCAGACTCATATGCTGGCAGAATAAGCAAGATCGGAAAGTTACAAATGCACACATGCTGCACACATGCTGCACACACATAAACACTTGACAAAAAAAAAAAAAGCATTGCAGATAATGTGCAGAGCAGATGTGGAATATTCTCCCTGCCTGTAAAGGTCCACTTCACAGGTAGCGAACAAAGGTTCACTCGCTTCTCTTTGTCTTTTTCCCTTTTATGACTCACTGTTGTGTGCGCGCACTCACTCTAACACTGAAGCACACAGCGGAGTTTTGACTCACACTAGTCACACACGCCTTATTAACTCAGAGAGACAGTCCTGTCCCACTTGTGCTGTAGGGCTGTAGAAATTTGGGGCTAAATATACCTGTGCAGAGGTATGGAAGGGGAGGAAGGCAGGTAGAGGAAGGCATTGGGGCGGCTATTTCAAGCAGCCCTGACCCACTGTGGTAACCCACTTACTCCCTCCCTCTTTGTGTCTTTCTCCCCCTCTCCGTCCCCTGGCGAGCGTCACGAGTGTCCAGTCCGAGTGCTATATGTGTGGAAAGTGTGCTGTCTCGATCTACCGCGCTCCATCTTTGTCTCCATTGCCTCCATTTTCTTAGCCTCATGTTTCTTTGCACACTTTTGTTTCCTTTCTTTCCTAACCTCATATCAAATTTAATCTCCCTCGTATGCCGGAAAACTCTTTTGGACAGCTAGCAGATAGAGAGTACCCTGTCTGCATCATGTTTTATACATGTTAATGGACAAGGAGAAGGGAACTACAAAGGAACTACAACTTTTCTCCCTTTCTCAGAACAAAGTTTAACTTGAGGAACTGAGCTGTGGTTTTGTTCTTTGGAGAGGTTGGTGTTTCAGCCTATTTTGCTCCGCGTGGTTACTGAAGACGAGGGTAAAGTGTTGTATGTATTCTGGGACAGATGTTATTGGAAGGAAGTGAGCAGCTTGACAAGAAGACCGAAAATAAGGTCCACTCTAAAGTTTAAAGTGTTCACCAACCAGAAATCAAATCTACATGCTTTTTCCTCCAGCCTGCAGTGCCGTCTGTCATTGAGATTCTTTTAATGTGCATTTTAAAATATATCTGCTGTGGAAATGTCTGCTTTCTCTTGAATATTCTCTTGAATAAAAAATCACTTTAAAAAATCCACAATCCCTGTTGTGAGCAGTTTAATATAGGAACCAATTTCCTTCTATCAAACTACACCCAGCAATTGTATCAGTCAGCCGAAGAAAGCATCCATCCTCCCTTCAGGAGAGGCTCGTGGGTACAACAGCGAGACATTACTGCTAAATTTTTCAAATGTGTTTTTTGGAACTTTTTCCCTCATGAAAGAAAACTGCTTTCAGCTGCTCCCTTATTAAAAAAAGAGTCGCCACAGAAGGTGGTGCCACATATTTGATTTGCCAGATTTGCCCTTCCTGACACAACCGTGAAGGAGTTTGTGTCCATTCCTGGGATCAAACTGGGGATCTTTTGTTTGTTAGGTGAATGTGCCAAATCAAGTCCCATTTATATCCTTTATATTTAAGAGAAGGCCGACATCCCTTCAGCTGATATCTTTAAAACTGTGAAACTGACAAAAAACACTAGGGGATAAATACAGGACAGAGAAAAAAAAACCCTAAATTTAATTTTGGTCCCAATAATCCCTTTAATATGTCTTCCATAAACAAAGCATAGGTCTAACTCATGCTTTCTATGACCTTTAGATATCTGGAGCTAGGGAGGCAGTACATAATCAGGTCTGTTTGTTTGTTTGTCTGTTTTTTAGCAGTCTAGCATCCAGAGTTTCAGAGATATCATTTTCAAATTATGTGTGATGCTAGATACCAATAACAGCTCGAGCTGATTGGTGAAAATCAGGTCAATTGCACACCAAAAGTGAAAATCAGTAAAACCTTTACTCACAATTTATTTTATGGGTCATCTTCAAAATTTACAAAATACTAGGCCTTAAGGGACACGAATACCTACAAGTTGGCTAAGCATCTGACCTCGACCTTTATTATTAGTGCCAGAGGTCAAAGTTGACCTTAAAAAAGTCACATATTGAGTAATGCATCACATAAAAGGGCATAGAGACAGCTGTACAACACACTTTTTTGCGCTGTCTGAGTGCTCTTGTTAACTAATTAACAGGTCGTTTATGATCTACATAACGACCTGTGACATAGGATGCCGCCATATGCTTATGAATTGTGACCATGTGATCATCTTAAAGTCAGTACAAAAACATGTCCTATCGTGAAACCTGCTCGTTGACATGTTAGCTAATCCAGAACTTCTCTGCTAAGAGGCTCGTTTTTCATTCATCCTGAAGCAGAGGGGAACCTGAATAGACGGTATAAACAGTATTTGTTTTCCACATTAATGATCTTAAACTATAAGGATGTCCACCTTTGTCTCTGTTACATCGCCAAACAGGATTGATTCACATTTAGAAAGACTGCACAGTCACCTTCAAATGAACCGATGGCTGTGATATGCTATTTTTATGCTGTTTTATGACCAAAAGCTATTCTTAACTATCTCCATTGAAATAGTTTTTTGGAATGTGTTTGTTGCCACAGCACACAAGACTGCATTCATTGACTTACTCTGCCTCTGTTATTGATAGCTGCCTGACGGATGTGTTGAGAAACAGATAACAGACACACTTTCTCTCTTTCTGCTTTTTTTTTTTTGCATCTTGCCTAGGTGGTGTTAAAAAACGCTCACATGGCCGTCGGCTCCTTGACCATCAACGAGGAGAGGTCAGAGGTCATTGACTTTTCCGTCCCCTTTATTGAGACAGGCATCAGCGTCATGGTCTCTCGCAGCAATGGCACCGTTTCGCCCTCGGCTTTCTTAGGTGAGGAAGGCGAGCTGTAAAAGGTTGGGGGAGGGCGGCAGAGATGGATCAGGGGAAGAGACCAAAGGCTGTGTTTTGACCTGTGTGAGCACTGATCCAGGAGAGACCGGTCAAACTTGTAGGAATGTCTTCTTTTGTGCAGTTTATTGAAAAAAACTAAACAAAAACACAATAATGGATAAGCCACCAGGCATTTAAGCACTATTCTTAAAGGATTGATCTTCATTTGTGCTCTGATCTGGCAGGTTTTGGAAAGTTTTTTTTTTTTTTAAATCAGCATTTTGAATGTAGGATGGCCTAATGGCCAGTGCACAGGAAGTGGAGTTTAATTTAGTCATGCTTAAAATGCATTGTTCTTTATCAAATGGCAAAAAATAAGAGGAAAAAGCATGCATGTTTGTTAAGCTAGCATAGACAGGCTCCTTCATTTAACTGTATGTGGACCAATGGTGCTTTTGTCCCTAGTCAGCTCCACCAAAGCCCCTTTAAAGAGAACAAAATCCCCTCTGTAGTACAGACCCATATAGTGTATGCAGTTTGTACTGGTGGTGGAGTCCAAAATGATCCATAGAGTCCACCCTAGAGGACAAATTGCATTTTAATATCTTTATATTTACACGTACAGTAAAGCTGGATCCTTTTGAACTGTACAGACTTTTTCAGTTTCACTTAAATGGTTCGACTTAACTCCTAAGAATTCTTGAAATCTTTACGTTTAAAAGCAATTTTTGCACAAATGTCTTTTCGTTAGCCTTCCTGACAAACAGACAGTGATGACTTTTTATTACGCTGTTTGATTTTTTTCCCCTTTAAAAGTTGAACAGAAAGAGATTTAGTGGCCACGCCAAATGATAGGAGCCAAGTTTCAGCACATTTGCACAGCGAACACTGGAGTGCATGATAATACGGCTAACTGTTTTGCTCCCTGTCTCTTTGCCCTCCTATATTTCCCACTCCCACTCCATTTCTCTGATGCTTCCTTCCTCTTCTCAATCTGGCGCACCACATTTGCATATTTCTCTTGCCCTCTCCTCTCTCTTGCTTCATTTTCTCTTTCTCTCCGCCGCCCTCGCTCTTTTTCCCTCTCCCTCGCTCTCTGCTAATGTCCCTTGTCTATTCCCCGTCTTCTGCCTCCTTACACACCCCACCGCCGCCCCACCCATTTACTTATCTCTCTCTGTCCATGCTCCCCCCCTTCTCCCTTCATCTTTCTCTCCTCTTCCCTCTCTCGCTCTCTCGCCCTCCAGAGCCCTTCAGTGCGGATGTGTGGGTGATGATGTTCGTGATGCTGTTGCTGGTGTCAGCAGTGGCTGTGTTTATATTCGAGTACTTCAGCCCTGTGGGCTACAACCGGTGTCTGGCTGACGGCAGAGGTGAGAGGCTTCAGCGCAACATGCACACACACACACACACACACACACACACACACACACACACACACTAAACCATTCAGTGATATAGATGTAAACAGTCTTATAGCTGGGTTGCCTTCTTCATCTGTTTATCTATGTTTAATATCCACCAATAAATAGACCAGCAGTATTTATATTTCTGCATTTCAGCATTTATATTGATTATAAGTGTGTCAAAGCACTTAGTTCGCAGGTGAAAATGTCACGTTTTCAGTCTTAAAATTACCACAACAAAATGACATCCTGGTTAAAAACTTTGTTTTGTGTGCTGCAGCTGCTCTCTGTGACCTAGAAGATTTTCAGAAAACACATGTACACATGTTGCCTGTGCACGTAGCCCAGGCAGCAGGTCTATTCAGATTTCTTTGATAGGTGAGATGATATTTTAGTGACCTTGGGTCCAAATATCACACGTATTGAACACACATAACTAGGTACAGGAATAGCTGATAAACACTTTGATATACGCAATACACACTTGCATGTTTACCAGCACTTACCCAGCATTTACTTGTCTGTTGTCGGCTTTATTTTCAGACACTTTTTGTTTCAGATTTTTTTTGAAAGCATCTGAACTGACAGCCAAGTTGGAAATTGTGGATATGACACTAAACACCTAATAAGATCCACAGAAATAAATAAATGTTGTGGATCAGTATCAGTTCACAGGTTACTTGTCTTAGCTGGTGAGGTTTATGAATGAGAATGGTGGCCAGTAATTTGGTTCTTCAGAGAAGGAGTGTTCAGTGAGATTTGCAGTCTGAGTAGCTATTTTCTCCAAAGAAACAAGTGCAGGTACAGATGCTTCCTTTCTGTAACAATACAAGAGTTGGCCCGTGTTGTACAAAATGTTTTTCGTTGTTCACAAAAAATGAATGAGACACAGAAACACATTGCAGGCCACCTCCACATATAGCGTAGACCAGCTGTCCTCACTGACCCATTGACTTCATTCTCCTCGTCCTCCTTCACCGGCCTCTCTTTTTATCATTTACAGTTGTGTCTGCAGTGCACAGGTTTCAGCAAATCCTCCAGCGCTGCTCACACCGGACAAGTCATTTGCATTCATTTTCATATTTCACGCGTCAACTCTGACAGCATTCGTCTTAGATCTCCTCAGCTGAAAGGATGAGAAACAAGGGAAAAAAATCAATGTCTCCCTCAACTCTCTATCTCTAATGTGGCTATATATAGACAATAGTTATCTTTTTTTCATTCCTCTCATCCTTCATCAGCTTCTGGAGAAGATGTACTCCTCCCTGAAGCGCTGTTTTCTTTCTATGTGCCTCCTTGTTTTATCTGCTTGTAGCGCCGTGGGAGTTTGGTATCATGAAGAGTGCAGATCGAAGTTTGGAGTCAGAAGATCTGATGTAATAACATATCAATGACTCGGCTGCAGATTTGTAAAATCTCTGCCCCAATTCATTGAAGTAACTTTCTTGCAAACTTCACAAAGGAGATTTTTGGCACGATAAGGACAGTTTGTCCATGAACAAATGGTCCACACAACAATACACACCCACATGGTTGCACACAAACACCCTCTCATTCTCTCTCACACAATCACACATACCCACACAAATTATGAACCAACTGCTAATCACAGCATAATGGCTGTAATGCACCAGTCTGTCAACTCATAGACGAATGGAACCAACAGCGCTCTAACATATTACATAAAACAAAGAACATCTACTTACTGCAGTCACATATAAGATTATATAGGTGACATGAAACAGCAGGTCTTCCTTGTCATCATGTAAATCTGTATTATATTAGAAAAATATTAAAAAACAAACCAAGAGCTACATCTCAGACTCTGCAGACCTCATTTAGCAAATATTAATGCGAAAGTTGATGACTGTAAAATTAGAAAAAGACTGAACAAGTGTCACTTGTTTTTGAGGGGTTTGCATGAGAGAATCTCTTCTCTCCAAAAAGGTTTGTAAAGTTGCCTCTGAATAAACCACAAAACATCTGGAACAGTTCCGTTTGGACAGGTTTGTCCATAATCCACAGTGACAGTCAAACATAGCATAACAGGACAAACACCTCATACCAACTGTCAAGCATGGCGGTGGAGGGTGATTATTTGGGCTTGGTTTGCCGCCACAGGACTTGGCCACCTTGCAGTTGTTGAGTCTACCATGAACTCTGTTGTATACAAAATACTATCCAACAGCAACAAATCTAATCAAACGAGCAAGTGAAACAAATCTAAACAGAATGTATGACAAAGAAAAGAATCAAGTTGGTCCAACAGCCTAAGTTTAGACCTCAACCTGTATCAAATGCTGTGATAGGACCTTAACAGAGCTGTGCATACACAAATGGCTGCAAACTTAAATGGACAGAATAAACTATGCAAAGAAGAGCAGGCCAAAATTCCTCCATAGCGTTGTAAGATAACATCATAAAGAAAACCATTACTTCATGTTACTGATGCTAAAGGAGATTCTACAAACTAGTAAATTATAGAGCATGCTAAGTTTTCATAGAGTCCTGTGAAAACCTTATTTTTCACATGATTGTATAATACGGTGGCTGGTTTGTGAAGGACACGTTTCAGGTATTTGGACAAGAAGGTGGAGTGTCATGCTATCAGCTAAATCCAGCTTCTTGGTTAATACAGTGAGTTCGTATTCTGTATGGCTGCGAAGCACTGACACAGTGCTCAGTAAGATACAAATAACATATTGTAAAGTTACAGTTTAAAGCTGAGTGTGTTACAAACTCTATTTTGAAGCCAGATCCAAGTGGCTACTCAGGTCTAGCATGTTAGCGAGCAAGCGCTTGCTAATTAGCACTAAACCAAAGCTAGTTGTTTGTCATGAAGCAAAGTCCTGGATAAATTTCTTTATCAGAAACATAGAAGGGGAAAAAATGAAACTCCTTCATCATACTGAAATCCTAAAATGAATATATGTAGCAAATTAATTCTAATTTTTGGTTTTGTTCTTCTAAATAGATCACTGATGTCCTGGAGAATTGTTCAACTGCTCCAGAAGTGATCTATTGTCTTTAACCAATAACTCTATTTAATTTAGAGCCCCATGGTCCATCCTTTACCATCGGCAAGGCCATCTGGCTGCTGTGGGGTCTGGTCTTCAACAACTCTGTGCCAGTGCAGAATCCCAAAGGCACCACCAGTAAGATCATGGTATCAGTGTGGGCCTTCTTTGCTGTCATCTTTCTGGCCTCCTACACTGCCAACCTGGCTGCTTTCATGATCCAGGAGGAGTACGTGGACCAGGTATCCGGTCTGTCAGACAAAAAGGTAAGGTGAAAGGTTTCTGTTTGATGCTGTGCCACTCGCTCGTCCTTACCCAATGTTGTGTGAAGACTTATCAGAGTTTTACACGCCTCTCCGTTCTCTGTTTTTTATGTTCAGTTCCAGAGTCCCAACGACTTCTCGCCTCCGTTTCGTTTTGGCACTGTCCCCAATGGAAGTACAGAGAGAAACATTAGAAACAACTACCCAGAAATGCACTCCTACATGACAAAGTTTCATCAGAGAAATGTCAATGAAGCTCTGCAGAGTCTCAAGTCTGGGTAAGCATGTTCGCAACAAAGTGGTTAAAAAAGAAAAATGTCAAAATGAAAATGACCACATTTATGTTTAAACTTCACAAATCTATTACTGGCAAATTGTGTTAGAATATATTACTTGAGATACTGAAAAGAGTATTTCGGTCAGTGTCACCCCTAACTGGTCGTACAGATGACTGCCCTTCCCTGAGCTTGGTTCTGCTGGAAGTTCTTCCTATTAAAAGGGAGTTTTTCTTCCCACTGTTGCAAAGTTCTAGGGCTTAGTGGGCTGTCTGATTGTTGGGGTTTTCTCTGTCTTATTGTATGGTCTACCTTACAATATAAAGCACTTTGAGGCAACTGTTTTTGTGATTTGGCATTATATGAAAAAACTGAATTAAACTGAGTGTGCATTTCTTTGTTTTGGGCACAGTATTATTTATTATGGTGCAATCTGCTTTTTGTTGATTTCAATTGATTGAATGCTTTTTGGAATGGTGCTAATCATGTTTTAAAGTACCCAGAAGCACTATTGGACTCACTACGATGATCAGAATGTCTGTTTCAATAGAAGTGTAAAATTCAGGCTACGATGACTTAAAAAGTAATCACTGCGAAATTCTCTTGTTTGTCTTGCTTCATGTAAATATATCTCAGCTGAATACGTCCAATAATACTATCACTCCCCCTCTTCAGTTTCATCAAGTGCGCCTTTTCGCCAGTTTGTGTGCCAGCCCCAGCCTTTGGCAAACCAAGTGGAAGTCTATTAGACTTATCAGCAGCTTAGAGCTATTTAGCAGGTTAATTGGAATGTTGTAGCTGTGATGTCTGACTCCCAAGTGCTAATTAATTGTAACCTATTGCTCCTCCTCTTTGTCCCTCGCTCTCTTCTTCTCCAGCAAACTAGACGCTTTCATTTACGATGCGGCCGTGCTGAACTACATGGCTGGCAGGGACGAGGGCTGCAAGCTGGTGACCATTGGCAGCGGCTACATCTTTGCCACCACGGGGTACGGCATCGCCATCCAGAAGGAGTCGCTCTGGAAGAGACATGTGGACCTGGCCATCCTGCAGCTCTTTGGAGACGGTGAGCGAGCGAGCTGACACTCCACCGTTTAATGATGTCACGCGCGCAGCTGTGCTGATGCGATGAGTTGTATAATTACACATAAACGGATCGGATAGACGCAGAGATAAGACCAGCTTAACACAGACGTTAACAGATCAAAAACTTCTCCGTGACCTTGAGGCAAATATTAAAGGATAGGTGTGCCCAACTTATTCTGTTGACTTATTCTTTTGGGATAACATTGTGTTCACCAAACTGTTTAAACTGTGTTATGACAGCAGGACAAGCTGAAAAACAATTATCAGATGAACTAACCCAGGTTACTATCAGGCAAATTTGAAATTCAATGCACCTGAAAAACCTTACAATCCCTTGTTAGACACGAAAACCATTTGTGTGTACGGCTGTGCAGTACTGAGGGCATCTCACATGTAAGGGGTAGGGAACTCCAGGCCTCGAGAGCCAGCGTCCTGCAGGTTTTAGATGTGTCCTTGTTCCAGCACAGCTGATTTAAATGGCTAAATTACCTCTTCAACATGTCTTGAAGTTCTCCAGAAGCCTGGTAATGAACTGATCATTTGATTCAGGTGTGTTGACCCAGGGTGAGATCTAAAACCTACAGGACATCGGCTCTCGAGGCCTGGAGTTCCCCACCCCTGTCACATATGAACGAGCAGATAAAATCCCAGACAAGCAGCTGAGAGTTCGGATCTGACAAACGTGGCTGACCTGTGAGTTTATTTGAATGACTGAGTGCCTCATGTGTTTTTGCACCATTTTACTTTTCTAATCTTAGCTAATGACTTCATGTCTACAGTTTTCATACATTATTGCCAGCAGGAAAAAGAACTAACGTATGAAAATGCGATTTAAGTAAGAGCTATAATGGGGGGAAGAAAACTAAAGCTCCATCAATATGAACAGCTTGAGGCTTTGCTGTAGGCTCGTTCTTATGAATATTGTCCAGTGTAGACTTTCTTATTCTTCAGGTTCTGCATTTTTGATTTAAAAAAAAAAAAAGAAGCTGGACGAGCAATGATTCTCTGTTTATACTTACTGACCACCAATTGGAGATCTCAGACAAAAGCAGGTAAATTCAGCAGCTTTCTAAAGTCCTCTCAGACTTAATTCCTCCCCCGCTTTTTTGTTGGCATGTGAAACAGAGCTCGCTTTAAGTGAGATCATGTGACTGAAGCAGGAAGTTTAGGATGCTCCTCTGCCTGAAAAGCCTTTAGATTACTTAGGACAGGGGTCGGCAACCCTGGGCACAGCTGGCACGCGAAGGGTTAACTGATGGCACGACACGCAGTGAGTAAATCTGAGAAGGTGCATTAAAAAAATAAATGGCCGTGCCACCGGTGCACATCATATAGAGCGTTATTAAATGTATTGCTAATGCGATGGTTGATATGGCACATTAACTTCTGAGGAAATGTTAGATGGTACTCATCATCAGAAAGGTGTCCGACCCCTGACTTAGACGTATGTTTAAGGCTGTCTTGTCCAAAAAACTACAAAGTTTCTTCTGGTGAATTTTGCTGAATCCGATCGTGCAAACTGCTGTTTGATTGACTGTTTCCTTGGCAGCCGTGCACCCTTAAACAGAATCTCCACCAACATTTGACAGAGGAGGAGGGTCAGGGTCACTGGCTATACCTTTTTAACACCGTACGTTTGTCACTGGCTAGTTTTAAGGGTCATTTCACAATTTTTTACAAACTGCCTTTTTTCCTCTCTTGATTTTTCTCTCATGAGTTTGGCGGCGGTGAATCCACTGAGGTTAAACTAATAGACTTTCAATCCTCAACAGCATTCTTGACTTGCTGTGCTGTTATACTGAGATTTTTCTTGCCATGTGCTCCTTTCCGTCTACCAGGCGTTCTTTTTTGTTTGCTTTTGCTTTTGACTATGAACCCAACTGTTGATTTTGGCAAACCAACTAGCTTTGATACGGCTCTAATAATTTCTTATCTTCTTCACTTGCTCGGCTGACTCTTTGCTCTGCATATTGCCAGGGTGCTCCCACTCAAACTAAATGGTAACTGAATTAGCTACGAGCCTCATGTGAACTCTTCCACACCCCCAAAAAAAGAAAAGCCAATTTCGTTTTAAAACTGCTACAATTCTGGCACTGTGTGATAGAAGAGCTATATCTCACACACAGTTCTTTCTGTATCACTAGTGAGGCACAGAGCCTGAAGACTAAGAAATGTGTAACTGTCTATATACTTACAGTCTGGACTGTATTAGCGTGAAATACAGTATTTTCATGAATGTTTGAAATCCCTTCCCTTCACTCATGCAAGAAAAAAAAATCTCTCTCAGACTGTAAAATTGTTGATCTCACCCACTCCCATCTGTTCAGGAAAGGATTTTGGAGAGAGCTAGGATAAAAATCATACTTTTTCTTGTGCGTCTGCTTTGCTCTGCGAGTCAAATGTACTGTAAGTCCACTCCCACATATTGTATCTCAAATGCAGAGTGAAAAAGTAAAACGTTAGGAATACAAGTTGAAATTTAGCTCCCACTGTGGGAAGCTGGTGGTTTATGATCATGTTTGCCGTTTATGGGAGACTGTGCAAAGCTCTCCGGGGTTTGTTCTTTAGAGACACACTTTGTCCCAGCTGTAGCTGCAGCATTAATGAGTCTGTGAATGAGCAGGAAATAAAATGCGTTCCAAATGTTCATTTTTGAGCTCTTCGTCACGCACAGATTAAAACGTCACCAACAATGGCTAGTTGTGAAGTTTAACCACTTTAACAGCCTGGTTTTGATATACAGTTAATTCAGTATGGGAAGTGTAATGGAAGTTTTGTGTGTGTCTGTGTGTGTGTAGGTTCAAGTGCGTGTGGTGTAGCTAGTTTATTTGGGCACGGTCCAGAGTGTTGTGAGCATCCTGAGCCAAGGGCCCTCAGGGGCCTGCTATAGTGTGTCCCAGTTAGAGGTGCCAACATAGCTCCTGGTGTATTTCTAAACCGTGTGTGCATTAGTGTGCGGGTTTGTGTGTGTGTGTGTGTTTGCGTGCACATGTAAATATGGGTCAGCCCTCCAAAAATGAGTGTGTGTGTGTGTGTGTGTGTGTGTGTGTGTGCGCAATGGGCTACAAAGTAAAAGCAGTGTAGAGATTCTGATTATTTATGACACCGGTTTATTTTTATCAACCTACATGCGATTCAGGAAGAGTCTTTTGTGTGCTTGTTGCTTATTGATGATCAGTTAGGTTAGTCGTAGAATTAACTTAATAACCCGTCGAACTTAGTTGAGAGTAATTTATGTGTGTGCTTGCAAATGTGAATGTGGGTCGGCTCGCTGTAACATCCCCGTGTGCCACTGCAAAAGCATTAATACAGAAACTGAGCGGCCCTGTCTGGCCCCTCTCAGGATTTCAATGTCACTTTACCACGCCTCGCCATCCACTCCCCTCCTGGTGGCCTAGAAAGTGATCAGACTCAAGCGGCGAGCGCAGTGGCCTGATATGCAGGCTGGAAGAGAGTCGGGGTAGTTTGACGCAGGCCTGAGCAAAAAATATATCACAGCTGTCCTGAAAGTTAAACTGCAAAATTTCCTGTTTCACTTTTAAACGGAATCATTCGTTTGCTTCTGATGAACTTTTTGCCCTTGAAATCAGTGAAAGACCTGTTGCATCATTACAGAGATACCGGGCATCGGTGATGTAATAGTTACTTCTTATTCCGTCATAAAATATACTTCTTTAAGATTTTATATGACATTTTGTAACAAGGTTATTAGATTTTAGACAGTGACTAAAATTAAGAATAGGAAAGATGTCTGTATTTTGTTTATCACATAGCAAAGCTCCATAGAAGTTAAAGATGTAGTTTCTGGCTTAGATGAGACGATAGAGCCAACTCAGATATTTAGTCTGCATTTTAATCATTTACAGTATTGGCTCATTACGTGGCATAAAATTGCAATTTAATGTTTTCTGGAGATTAAACAAACAGATTATGCTAAGCTACTAACTAAGCTACTAGCTAAACTATTAGCTTATCTTATATCATACAAAAATCAAAGAAACGACTGACTTTGACGTGTAACTCTCTGCTCCCACAAAAAAAAACCATGTTTCAAAAAATGTTGTAATGCTGCTTTAAAGTGTAGAAGTCTAGCATTCCCTCAGAGTTACAGCAGATTGGTTATGCTACGGTCACACTAGGGAAAGCAGTTGTTGGGAGACCGCGGCATGACCGAAGTTATTAGAACATGTGCAATTAACTGTGATCTCATTGCTTTTTGAAATTTTCTTTTTGCTTTCGAAGATGGGGACCTGGTTTGCAACCACTCGCAGTCAGTTGCCAACTTCTATGTAACTTTGCTGCTTCGAGACATAAATAAGACCTAGTTGGTCTCTTAGTTGCATGCAATCTGTTTATGGCAATATGGCAATAAACTGTAATAAATCAGTAAAAATCACAAATCGTTGCCATATACATAGATATAAATTCTGAAATAAAAGTTCAGATTAACTACCTAAGTCTAGCAAGAACCTCGTAACCTCAAATTTTGAGATAGTTGCTGGAGGTTGATGATTTAATTCGATTATGTAGCGGCAACCTTGCTTTTTTTATTTATTTATAATACTATAACCAAAATATAGCAACCAGCTGAGTTAAGGAGTTGAGTCCCCCATTGGAAAGAGACCTCTGGTTCCCCAGAGGTTGAGTGTGCAACATCATCAACCAGTAGGAAATAGTTTGCTGCTGCAACATCTTCAATTGCCAAATGCAAAATGCAAATAAATAAATAAAGCATTTCCGTCACCAGGCAACCACCAATTTTTTTTCCTAGTTGTAAGGCGTTTGTTGGCCAATTTTTATTTTAGTGTGACTGAGTCATTAAATAACTAAACCAAACAGTGAAAATCCACTTGAATAGACCTAGACAACTGAAATTCCACTCACTTAATTTTGCAGTCTCATGTCATGGACTTGATCATTAAGCAGAGATAGCTATCATTTTCATCTGAGTCAGGAGCAGGTGACATGAGTCATGAGATTCATGTACAGGCTAGAGGTGGGCTGATCGATCCAAATTTTGATAGTATCAATACCAACACTGGTATCGGTATTAGATCGATACTAATGCAATTGGATCGATACTTTGTTTCTATCCTCATAGTTCAGTATAAATTGTGTTGAATAGATTTTTATTAGCATTTTTTATAATAAAAAAATATACCCCAAACATGCACTATGAAAAATGTCTGAACTTTTTTCTGTTCACTGTTACGTCAATTCTTTTTAGCCTATAGCACATTTAAACAACTGAAGCTGACACAAAGGCCTTTAAAGACAGGCACATTTACATTCCAGCTCTCTTAAAAAAAACCAGTACCAATATATAAGAACAAAATCACAACACTGTCATTTGATGTTCATTAAAATCTCTTCAGAATTTGGCAAATCAACGACGATTCAGCTCATAAATCATGACACTCTTTTATAGGTTAAAAGTATCGGTATTGACATCGGCAATACTGCCCTTAATTCGCTTGATATTGGATCGATACCAAAATTTGCAGTATCGCTCAGCAGTGCTAAAGGCTCCTAGAGATGTTAATGAATCTTGAGTTGAATGTTTAGAGGGATTTGTAGGGAGGGGTTTGGAGGACTGGAGGAAAGTTGAAGTCAAAAAGCTGTCAGTTACATTAACCTTTATTAACACTCCTTACAAGTCCTGAACAAACACTTAGGCTCAGGTTCCTTTATTGATACCCATAGGTAAATTTGTTTTGCAGTTCAAAGTGCAGGCAACCCTTCTACCAGACATCAAACGCCAATACTGGACAATTGTAACATAGACACAATAAGAAAAATAAAAGGGAAAAAAGTGAGAGTGTTCCAGTAAAAATAGTAAAAAAAAAAAGGCATATAAGCAGATTTGCTATCGTTTAATAAAGAATATCAACTAAGACAAAGTCGTTTCTCTAATGCTTTCTCCTGCATTTAAGGACTACAAACCTCTGTCCAAAGGGAAGAAGCTGAATATCCCAACAAAAGGGGTGGGAGTCATTATTTAAGATGGAGCTGGTCCTTCTCTGCAGCTGTCTGGTATACAGAGACTCTAAGTTGAGCTGTGATGTACCTCACAGCTTCCCTAACCAGTTCACAATTTGCATCACTTTGTTTCTGTCCTTCAGAGATAGGTTACCGTACCATGATACCAAGGAAAAGATAAAACAGACTCAGTAAAAGATCTATTAAATAGTGTCTTAGTCTCAGTCTTATCCGTGTGAAAGGAGGACAGTTTCTGTATGAGAGTGTGAAACACTGTAACCGTGTCATGGATTTTAAGCCAGTCAACTACAGTTGTTGTCTCCTCTCACTCTGTATTCTCTGATGTCCATTGAACAACAAAAAGATGAGCAGGTTTTCCCACTAAAATCAGCGCTAAATGAAAACTAATGACAAAGTGGCATACTGACTCCCAGGAGACAGCCCTAACTAGAGATGCCACTGTCAGAATAGCTGCACAAGGGTTCCAGTTACTGTTTATCAGTAGATCTAAGTAGAGACAGCTGGGTGATGTATCTGTATTTATGCCTTTGTGTGCAGTGCCTCTTTTTTTTACGTTTACATGCTGCGGAGACGCTTGTTGATGCTCAGAGGCCAGGCTGGGCTGTGTGTTGGTGGAGTTGCGCTGACGTGGAGCGACAGCGGCTGAATGTATGATTAATTAACCGACGCCTGTCCTGCCACAGTCAGCTTTGATAGAGAACAGCTCGTGATGAAACAGAAGGTGACCCACAAAAACAAGCACAAGCTCGGGGACTAGCGTCAGATGCATACCAGATACCTATATATGCAATTATTTGGAGAAAACAATGCAAATAAGACTAATGTGATTAACATGTGACTGGTGGCATGTGTGTTTTGCTCTTCCTCTGTCTGCTGTGAAGCTGCTGCAGAATTTAAGATCTGTATTTCACTTCTAACCACCCTGACCCCCCTTTTCTCTTCTGCCCGCCATCTTCCGTCTTCTCTTCTTCTGTTGCATCATTTTCTCCATCCCTCATGTCCTCCAATACCCATCTTGTTATTACATCATGTCCCTCTTCTCTACTTTATATAATACTTCCATTCCCTCTTTTTCACACTCCTTTCTTTACTTCAATTCCACATCTCAAACATAAAAACACTTCCCCCACATATCCTCACTGTGCCCTCCTTCTTCTTCTCTTGTCCGTCCACGTACGCCCCTCCTGTCTCACCTCCATCCAATCCCCTCCTTGTTGGCCTGCTCCTCGTCCATCTCTTCTCACCATCTGTTTCTTCCTTCGTCCTGTCACTTTCTCCCTCCCTTCGTCTTCTTCCCAAAACCTCATGCCAATACCTCTGTCCAGGTGAGATGGAGGAGCTGGAGTCCCTCTGGCTGACAGGGATCTGCCACCATGAGAAGAATGAGGTGATGTCCAGCCAGCTGGATGTGGACAACATGGCTGGCGTTTTCTACATGCTAGGTGCTGCCATGGCTCTTTCACTCATTACCTTCATCTGTGAACACTGGTTCTACTGGCAGCTGCGCTTCTGCTTCATGGGCGTCTGCTCCGGCCAGCCCGGCTTCGTCTTCTCAATCAGCAGGGTGAGAAAGGGTGGGGAAAAGTGGGCTATTATAGCAAGAAAAGGCTCTTTGTTAATACTTTGACCCTAGCTATCCAAATAAGATAATAGCTGCATGTTGGAGTACCATCAAATACACAATTTTTCAATTCAGATACTTCAGTATGTGTATTTCATGTTGTACCCTTCGTATCATTGCTACATATTTACTTATGTAGTAAACATTGTGAGTTGGGGTGCTGATTTAGCTCACTGTAATGAGCAGGCAACCATATGCCGCATAGCAAAGGGCTGCGGCCGCATGTCTTCCGCTTTCTTATCAGTCTTCACTGTTTATATCAAAAAGAAAGCCATAAAAGGGCCCCAAAAAATATTAAAAATAAATCAAATATTCTGAGTTAGGGCTAGTTACACAGGCCTAGAGACCTGTTGGCAACCTTGACTGGTTGCAAGTGGTAGATGGTAGTTGCTGTAAAATCTATTGCTAAAGCTAAGTCATCTAAAGCAGTGGTCCCTGACCTCTTTTGCGCCACGGACCGGTTTAATGTCAGGCAATATTTTCACAGAACGGCCTTTAAGGTGTCGGAGGATAAATACAACAAAGTAAAATGATATAACCAAGACAAAAACTGTGATATGTTGTAAATATAATAATAAACGTGAATTCACTGTGTAATTGTGTAACTTTATTAGCAGCGTCCTCCTGAAATGCACCAGCAACATTGAGAGTAACGTCCTCCTCTCTCAGGTAAACCAAGTTAATGATAAAAACCCTGAAAACCATAAATTTCACTCCTGAGCCTCAAATCTCGCGGCCCAGTACCAAACGGCTCACAGACCGGTACGGGTCCGTTGCCCGGGGTTTGGGGAATGCTGACCTAAAGCCCCTGGTAACCACTGGTCACTAGGAAAAAATGTGTATTCCCTAACCGACTGGCCAGCAGTTGTGGGATGTTGCTTTCTGTCGCTTGGTAGAATTAGTTACAGTATACAGTGTTGCATCAAAAACCCATTTACAATTGCTTTGGTCACCCATAGTGGAAAGTTTTAAGCCTAATTTTAAAAGCAGAGAGGGTGTCTCTTTCCCAAATCCAAACTCGGAGCTGGTTCCACAGAAGATATTGAGAAAAGCCAAGAAAGACTATTATAATAAACTTTTTCAGGAAAACAAGAATAATATTAAGGGCATTAGGAATATTTTTAAAGAAGTATTGGGTAACAAGAACACACCCTCAGATCGGCCTATTTATTTCATTAAGAATAATCAAGTTGTTGATGACAAGACTGAAGTAGCAAACGAATTAAATTCCTTTTTTGTAAATGTTGGACCCACTTTAGCAAATTTAATTAGAAAAAATGACGACCCAGAATATGAGAAAGTCTAGAAAGGAGAAAGTAGAGTGCTTAATTCTATATTCTTAGCTGATATTACCATAAAAGAAATAGTAGCAATTGTAGAAAACTTTAAAAATAAAAAACCTACTGACTGTGATGGTATAGACATGGTTATAATTAAAAAGACTTTAGGCTGTATAAGTATTCCTCTTTGCTATATTTTTAATCTCTCGTTACAATCAGGAGTATTTCCTGATCGAATGAAAGTGGCAAAAGTGATACCCTTGTATAAATCAGGAGATAAGCATAGTTTTAACAACTATAGGCCAGTGTCTCTTTGTCACAGTTTTCAAAAGTGCTTGAAAAACCTTTTGCGCAAAGACTTGATAGTTTTATTGAAAAAAATCAACTAATAAATGAAAATCAATTTGGATTTTGTAAAAATAGATCAACGGCATTAACATTGTTGACTTTCATTGACGATATTTCATCTGCAACCCATAATAATAAATACACAGTTGGGGTATTCGTTGATTTAAAAAAAGCTTTTGACACGTTACAACATTCTATTTTGATTTCTAAATTGTATAATTATGGTATGAGAGGAGTGGCATTGAATTGGTTAAGGAGTTATTTAGAAAATAGGTCGCAATATGCACATTATCTCGGCAATACTTCTGAAAGATTGAAGATTGTATGTGGCGTTCCTCAAGGTTCTACTTTGGGACCTAAACTTTTTAATTTATATATTAATGATATCTGTGACGTATCAAAAAGGTTAAGTTTTATTTTATTTGCAGATGACACAAATTTTTATTGCTCAGGAGTGAATTTGAAAGATTTGGTTGAAATTATGATTTCTTAGATGTTAAGATTAAAAAAATGGTTTGATGTAAATAAATTATATTTGAATCTGACAAAAACGAAATTCATGATATTTGGCAATCGTGTAAAGGAGGAAGAAGTCATTATGTCCATTAATGGAGAATTGATTGAAAGAGTTACTGAATTTCGCTTTTTGGGTGTAATAGTAGATGAAAATTTGACGTGGAAATCACATATTGAGTATATTAGAAAGAAGATGGTTAAAGACATTTATAGTTTGGGAAATGTAAGAGATTTATTAGATTACAAAACAATGCACATTTTATATTTTTCATTGTTTTTCTCATACTTTAGTTACTGTGTCGAAGTTTGGGGGAATACATATGAGAATACTATAAAACCTCTAAACTTATTACAGAAGAAAGTGATACGAATGATTCATAACGTTAAATATAGAGAACATACAAATAAATTATTTATAAAATCCAAATTATTAAAATTAGGAGATTTAGTGAAACTACGGACACTATTAATTATGTTTAAGGCTAAAAATAATATTTTGCCTTTTAAGTTACAAAGAGTCTTTTTAACGTGTTCGGGGGGAGAAGATAGCAGAAGGAAATTTTATTTTAAGCATCAGCTAGCTAGGACTACACAAAGATTAATGAGTCCAACGGTTAGGGGTATACGACTGTGGAACTCTCTTCATTATAATTTAAAGAATTGTATAAATTTACATTGTTTTAAAAAGTGTTACATGTCTAAAACGATAACTCAATATGAAGAATGTGAATAAAATTGGTGTTAATAGAAAAAAGATCCATTATTTTTTTGCCTCATTTATTTTATTTACTTATCTTTTCTCCTTGTTACTATGTGGAGTGGTATATTCTGATTGTAAATTTGTTGTTTGGTTTGAGTTAGGACTTGAAATAAGTGTTAATGTTAGTTTGTTCCTTGATTTTTGGTGCCGACTTACAATATAAGTTGGATTGTAGATAGGGGGCAGGGTTTAATAAGAATATTTTCTTCCTACTGCTCCTTTTCACACATGGTTGCAGTGCTTTACTGATAGAAAATGTGGTTGGTTTGTCTGAAAGAACTAGCTGTGGAAACTGTTGTACAAAGTGTGAAATAAATAAATAAATAAATAAATAAATAAATAAATAAATAAAAACTGAACCCTCTGCCTCCCATTCTACTTTTAAATACTTTAGAAACCACAAGTAAGCCTGGGAAGAGGGAAGTGCTTTATTGGGGTGACAAGATACTTTGACGCCCTTAAGATAAGATAGAGTCTGATAAAAACTTTTTAAGTGAGGAGAAGGATTTTAAACTAATTCTAGATTTAAAAGGAAGCCAGTGAAGAGAAGCCAGTGTGGGAGAAACATGCTGTCTTTCTAGTTCCTGTCAGTACTCAAGGTGCAGCGTTTGGATCAACTGACAGCTTTTCAGGGAGTTTTTAGGATTTCCCTATAATAATAAATCGCAACATTCACCCTAGAAGTAATAAATATATGAACTAGCTTCTGAGCATCAATATGAGACAGGATATTTCTAATTTTAGAGAAACTGCACAAATGGATATTCGTTCGCTATATAAGAACACAGAGGGACATATTCTGGTCAAAAATAACTCAAAAATTCCTCACAGTTTGGTGTAGCGCCCTTTTTGCCACTTATTTCACCCAACAACAGCCAGCAAGCAATTGCCTAAAAGTTGGGAAATATACATTTTTTCCCTGTGGTTGCTAGATGGTTGCCAACCAGTCTCTAGGCCCATCTAACTGAGCCCTTAGCTTGTATTGGCAACAAGGCAATAATACAACAATATGCTTAACTTACAATATAAGGCCTCAATTAACAGAGTTTTAAGTTTTTTACAACGATGTCGGGGGTGCAGCTCCATCTAGTGGCAGATGGCTGCATAATATATTGGACACAACAATTTACTGGTATTGTGCATCAATTAAAATGTAAACAATTAGATTAAATGACTAGTACCTCTTGAAGGCTTAGCGACTAGTGATAACAGTTTCCACAATTTTCTTCATTGTAATAATTATTATTGTCAGCTCACAGGTATGAATGACAGCAGCCAAAACAGTACAGTTATTTGGTCGTGGAAAGGCTGCTCTAAAGTAGGTGGTACAAGACATCCAGCTGGCTATAATTCAAATTAACCTCTGCGTAACTGAATCGTCCTCGTCTGTGAAGTCACCATCATTACTCATTACTTCATTACTGTCTCTAATGGCTCACAAATGAAGGTGCTTTACTCTTTAAGGCCTAAGAGATTCTAAGAATTCAAAGATGCATTCCACTTACCCAAATCAAACTACCGCTGCCAAAGTACACACACACATATAGAGAGAGCTTTCTCCTTTACTTTTGATGCCTTGGCCTTTCTGATGCCCATGAGGTAAATATTTACAAAATGCTGAGCTGAAATCAATACTTCACTCAACAAAAAATCAGCCACGGAACCGGAGAGGGTAGATTACCGGGTCCCAGGAGACCAAAGTCACCCCCAAGGTATTTGATTTGCATTCCAATTGTTTTGACATGGCTCCGGTGTAATTCACTGTGCGCCTGTGAAGGTGAAACACTGCATGCTAAACCACGTGGCTAATTTACAGCAGAGAAGCCACACACTGCTGCTTTCTGCCTCCATTTGATATGCTGTTGTGGTGCTGGGTCGGCTTGTGCCAAGAAAACAAGGCTTTGTATTTTAAAAAAAAGTAGAAAAAAGTACCCCTCCTTGCTCTCATATTCCGCTCCAGTGCTCAACTTTGATTATTTTGTGTGGTGTTAATTTTGCGCCTGTGCTGTAGCGTCGTTTACGCCTGTCCGTGTCTGTTTTTTTGTAGAACGAGCATGGCATACTTGTTGCTAAAATGTCAGCCGATTTCTCCTTTCCATAGACAGGCTGGTTGTTGTTGTTCATTATTGCATCATTACAATTTGTATGGGAACCGGATCAGAGACCAATTATGCTTTGTGTAACATTCAGCGATTGCTCTCATTTACAGAAATTACCGGCGTCTTTGCTGCGATGTGACAAAATAAATGAACGCTGTGTGTCCGCAAATACAGCCAGATGATTCAGCATGTTAAAATATTCAGGGGAAATATTCATTGGGAGCGTCGATTTGCATGTGTAGCACAGATCACGGGAATTGTGGAACAGTGGAAGCTGCTGTTTATTATCTTTTGGCCAAGACGTCGCATTGTCTCCTTCTCATTTACTTGAGTGTTTTCTCTCCAGCCGTGTGCTTTCTCTTCCCTCTTTTTCCTCTCTTACGCTGCCACTCCGATTGATTCCGCTTTTTTAATTTCACAGCATAATCCAATAAACCTTATTGTTATTGCAGCAATTAACATTTAAGCTCGGCGGTGTAAAAAATGAGACATCTGCCACGGCTGGTGTGAGTCACGTGGCTCCGGTCATGGCTTCACGGTCGGTTAGCGCTCCCCCCTCGGCAGATCTGTGAGCAGTTCTCCCCCCGGCTACCTGCTCCTCCAGGTCCCACCTGGATCACTGAAACAAATTAATTATATTGATTTAAAAGCCTCTAATGACTTAAGAACTGTAAATGTATTAGAGGTTTAATCGCTCCACTTTTCACAGGCCTCAGATCGCGTCATGGCTAAGTTTGTTTGCATTAAGGAACACATGCTTACAGCACGCTCAGGCTGTATTAAATTATACGCCGCTACCTGTTCAGACGCTGTTCTATTTGCAATCAGGAGCTCTTGTAGATTTTGATGTGATACCTTGGATTCTGAGGAGTTCTCTGGCCGCCGTTATTTCTTTTACACATCCTGACCAAACAATCAGCTACTGTGGAACCAGCCCTGCCAACTGTTACTTTATGTGGGCCTGCAGAGTAGACAAAATCTGCTGGTGAAGATTAAGCATGCAGTCTCGTCCTAGACTCAATGCTTCTCATTCTTTCTCTGACTGGTTGCTACTGCTTATTCATGCATAAAAGAAATGTAAAAAAAAAAAGTGCAAATATTTATCTCGATCTCGCCCTGTAAATCGTTACAATGTTAATTTTACCCTCCGCTATCAGGTTGCTAATGAGGGAAGCTTGCCGGCAAATTAAGCTGAATGTCGCAGAAAAAAAATCTTCCCAAAAGTTGATTATATCATAGATGTCACGGGAGGGAGGATGTGACAGATTCGGCAGCAGGTGGGGTGTAATCAGAACAATAAAATAAGAAAAACAAAAGCGATGAAGGGACGACTAATTATACAAACAGCCAGATGGAAAAAAGGAAACACAGATGACATGGAGAAGGACCGGATAAACATTAAAAGATGGTTCTGAGTTGGGGGAAAAGAAAAGAGGAATTTCACAAAGGTGGGCGTGTGCGCTTTCCTGAATACTGTTGAGTCATTTTGTATTTATATTAACCTCTTAGTTTTAGCCACTGTCAAGCTTTGCGTACTTGGCTGTTAACCGACTGTGAAATTAAAAGAAGTAATAACATTATTTAAAAAGAAGAATGAGGGATGAAGCCTTTCTGCTGCAATGCAGCCACTGTCCATGTAACTAATTAATTACTAGAAACAAGTGGCTTGGGAAAGGAAAAGTCAGGCTCAGGGTGATGATATTGTTGGGTAAAAGGAGGAGAAGAAGAAGATCTGACATCCAAGACAGACTTCGCCTTATGACGGGACCTTGACCTCTGCAATGGGATGATCTTTGATCTCTAACAGTGGTTCCCGTCGTCATCTGCAGGGAAAAAAATGAGTAAAATCATTGTCGGGAATTGATCCGATACTTTACAGTCCCCATCTGTCAAGCCTGGTTTGCGCTCTGCTGTACATCCATTTTTATCTGAATATTGTATCGTAGATCACTGGATGCAAATGGAGCAGTTTGTCTTTCTGTCACTATGATGCTCAGCTAGTGTCTCCTTGGCTTGGCCTTTCTCTTCATCCCTAATAACTGCCGAAGGATATTGTTCAGCTGAATTCTAATCACATTGAGTAAAAGTATTGATTGGCGGGGTCCGAGGAGTTCTTCCAGCCACTTGGCCTTTATCAATCATCACCCATCAAGGTACACTATCCTCTCTGAATCTTCACACTGTTTGCGCACTCGCACTGCCCCACTTTATTTCACATCAGTGAATATGCCACATTTCTGTATATAAAGGACATCTATTTCCCTTACCGCATACAGCGAGGTGTTGACAGAATCGATACCGAAAGCCGTAGCGGTTTTTTTATGTTTGCTTGCTTTGCCGTCTCAAAGTTTTTCATTAAACACACCGGCTCTTTTTTTCCCCTTCATCTTTTTTATGAGACGACACATCTGATGTCATTGGTTGTGTTTCTGTGCCATTAACTACCACGAAACATAAATTTTGAATCATATCAGTGCATTTCCAGTTTTGTACCCACTGTGAAGAGATGACATAAAATACGACATTAAATAAGATTGACTGATTACTGGTGGGTTTGTGTGTTTTTCAGTCGTGAGGCCTGTCCTGTCCTCTCCAGGTAGCTTCACCCCCCATCTTTAAAATAAATCATAAATCTAGTGCCCTTGGTTACCTGGTCTATGTAGACAACCTGGATTGACTGATGTAAAACTTTATCGCTTCTGTCAGATATGTGGGATGGATGGGTGGACACTGTGGCCAAAACACCTCTGTTGGCTTGTGTTACAATTCAATTCAGTTCAGTCCAGTTCAATTTTATTTACATATCACCTTTATGCTGTAAGGTAAAGATCGTACTATAATACAGAGAAAAACCAACAATCAGACGAGCAAGCACTTGGCGACAATGGGAAAGAAAAACTCCCTTTTGACAGGAAGGGGAGGGAGACAGGATAAAAAACGCACTGTTGAAAAGAGCCAAAGATTAATAATAACGAATGATTAACTGCAGACTGGCATATAAACAGTGTGAGTGAAAAGAAATGAGTGAGGAAGTGCATTATGGGAAGCCCCCTCCCCCGCAGCCTAGGCCTATTGCAGCCTAACTAAGGGAAGATGTAGGGTCACCTGATCCAGCCCTAAATATATGCTTTATCAAAAAGAAAAGTTTTAAGTCTAATCTTAAAAGTAGAGATAGTGTCTGTCTCCTGAATCCAGACTGGAAGCTGGTTGCACAGAAGACAGGCCTTAAAGCTGAAAGCTCCCATTCAACTTTTAAATACTCTGGGAACCACAAGTAAGCCTGCAGTACAAGAGCGAAGTGCTCCATTGGGGTGATACTATTAGGTCTGTAAGATAAGATAAGGCCTGATTATTTAAGACCTTATATGTGAGGAGAAGGATTTTGCAGTGTCAAATAACAAATGTTTGAAATGTGCACCCTTTAATGCCTCCTCTCACCTGTTTTTCTCCCACACAGGGCATTTACAGCTGTATTCATGGGGTGCAGATTGAGGAGAAAAGCAGCTCTGCATTGAACTCACCATCAGCCACCATGAACAACACCCATTCGAACATCATGCGGCTCCTACGGACAGCCAAGAACATGGCGTCCCTGTCAGGGGTGAACGGCTCACCACACAGCGCTTTGGACTTCATCCGTCGTGAATCTTCTGTTTACGACATCTCCGAACATCGGCGCAGCTTGGCGGGCCACTCTGACTGCAAGCCACCCTACATGCCAGAAGACAACATGTTTAGCGACTACATCAGTGAGGTGGAGAGGACGTTTAGCAACCTGCATCTTAAGGACAGCAATTTGTATCAGGACCATTATCTACACCACCATGGTTCAACTTTAGGGCTTAGCGGACCTCCTCCCAACAGACCCCATAGTTTGGGTAGCGCTAGTTCTTTGGAGGGCGGCATGTTTGACTGTGACAGCCTGGGTGGAGGGGTGACCCCTATTTTTACCACTCAGCCCTGTTCAGCACTGACCCACAGGAACATGAGCAAGTTTGACCTGCTGTCCGGACAGACTCCTCCCTCGGGCCAGAGCTTCAAGGGAGGCCTGCCCGACCTATATGGGAAATTCTCCTTCAAAGGAGGTGCCTCGAGTTCCACTTACATCCCTGGACATAGCTATTGTCCAGGGAGAGGAGATGATGATGGGAATATACGCTCAGATGTGTCAGACATTTCCACGCACACGGTAACGTACGGAAACCTGGAGGGTAACGCCAAAAAGCGCAAACAGTACCGGGACAGCCTGAAGAAGAGGCCGGCTTCTGCCAAGTCCAGACGGGAGCTAGACGAGATTGAGCTGGGCTACAGGAGGAAACCTTACCACATCAGTCACCACCACTATCACGGGCACCGCTCTGGTTCCCCACCGCTGCTGCCCTCTGAACGCAAGAGGGGTGGCGGAGGAAGCGGGGGAGGTGGAGGAGGGAACAATGATGGGAACTCTTATCTTTTCAGAGAAAAGGAGAGCGTTAGAGATTTTTATTTGGACCAGTTTCGGCCCAAAGATGGTGTCCCTCAATGGGAACACGTGGACTTGACTGAGGGTCCTGGGAACAGAGATGGAGGAGTAAGTACCTGCACCTCCCTGGTACCAGTGGATGACTTTCTTCAGAGCAAACCCAAGAAGTCTGATTCAAAGAGCGGGGGAGGTTCTGGATTGGCTGGGGGAGAGTGGGAGTGCAGGAACTGTCGGGCTAGTGGGGGACTGGGGAGCAAGCAGATGTCATTGCATGGAGGTGGCTATGGTGGCGGCATGAGTTGTGGGTCCTCGGGAGGGGGAGGCAGTCGTCCCAGCTCCGCAACCTGCATGCGTTGTGAAGGCTGTAAAAAGACAGGAAACCTCTACGATATCAGCGAGGACAACAACCACCTTTTGGAACAGATGGGGGGCGGGGCGGGTGGGGGAGGAGGGGGTGGCATGGGCGCAGGCCCTCAGTCTCAATCTCAGGCACAGCAGAGGCGGAAGAGCGGCGGTTTCGGTAAGCCACTTCGGCGGCAGCACTCGTATGACGCATTTGTCGACCTGCAGAAAGACGAATTGGGTGGGATGGGCAGTTTGATGGGAGGCTTAGGAGGAGGTGGGGGCATGAGCGGTGCAGGCATGGGTGGAATGCTGCCCCCACCCAGAAGTGTTAGCTTGAAGGAAAAAGAACGCTACATGGAGGGCAGCAGCCCCTTTGCGCACATGTTTGAACGCCACGGGGGCTCCGAGAGGGAAAGGGAAAGAGACAGGGACCCATTGTTTTACGGAGGTGAGAGCCGGTCGGGCCTCTTCAGAGGCGGAGAAGGTGTCCACCGCCGCTCAATAGGGGAAAGAGACATGAGAGACAGGGACAGGTCTTTGATGGAAGGAGGGGGCGGGGCAGGGTTCTCTTTATCCAAATCACTTTACCCCGACCGGGTAAACCAAAACCCCTTTATACCCACTTTTGGCGATGACCAGTGTCTGATGCACGGCGCCAAACAATATTACATGAAAAAGCAACAGCAGCAGCAACAAGTTGCCAAAAACAGCCGAAGTGACTTCAGGAGCCAGATGAGTGCAACTTCGTATCTGCCAACATCTGCCACGGCGGCCGGGGTGATGTCCAGCGCGACGCCCCGGTTCCCGAAAGAGCTCAGCCTCGGTGGAATGAACCACCACGGTTCCATGCTGGGGGTCGGACCCCCGCGTCCCTTCAACGGAAGCAATGGCCATGTGTATGAGAAACTCTCCAGCATTGAGTCTGACGTGTGAAAGACAAATATGGGAGGAGGAGCGGAGGCGAAGGAGGGGGGAGTGAGGAGAGCAATAGAGGCGCATCTAGTTCTAGGAGATCAGGGATGACTTTAAAGACGCTGTAGACACACTTTAACCCTAGCCCATATTGAGATGTTAGGATTGGGAGGAGGGGAGGTAAGGGATTAAAGGAGGAAAAGACTGAAAGGTGGAGACTGAAATATAAAATAATGCGTAGAAGTTTTGATTTTTGCAAGAAATAATGGGAAACAAATCAGGACACCCTGAGGAAGTGTGGGATATCGCCCCCTTCTCTCAGAAATGGCCAAAGCTACTCTACTTTTATGTCCAAACACGGTCAATAAACATCCTCCCCTTAACTCAAGTCTACCATTTTCCATCCACCAGTGTGGCAGAAGTCAGTGTACTCGGTCGGCGTCGCGACGAGGCCGACACCTCTTCATAGTCTGCTATGGGACGTGTCGAGCCTGCTGCGATTCCATGGCTGTCTGAAAGGCTCCCTGCTGAGCGCTCACGAGGAAGGACAGCGAGAGCAGAGACGGGATTGAACTGCCCATCTGCCCCAGTGTCACAGCAGAAAAAGTAGATAGGGTCACGTTTGCTGGAGCGGCGACACGGGACGATGACTGCTGCTTCCCCGTCTTTCTCACGCTCAGTCAGGACGGAGACAGCCCTGTCTGTCCATCTCTTTTCGCAATGCACTTCAGTTCTCAATATCTCCTCTTTCTCTCCGCCCCACACCCCCCCCCATGCTTTTCCTCCTCCTCCTTATCCTCGACGCCAAAAGAGCTGATCTTGTTTGCTGTGAGAAATACAATCAATGAATGATAATAAGATATTCTTATAGAAAAAAATAACAGGGTATAAGAACAACAGTAATACTGATACAGTTGTGAATAACAGAGATGTTTAGTGCTGATTATAATAACACTGCTTATAATATCACTAAGTTTTTACTTGTTTTGTGTTCTCGCCGTAAAATCTTTCACTGCTGTTTTTAGCATCTGTGGTTGCAGTCTGTCTGCCCCTAGTGGCAGGAGGAAAGTTGTTCTCAGCTCAACCAACAAGCCAGAAAAACTGATTTTTTTTAAATTTGAAAAAAGAAATATTTGTTTTTGGTTTTCTGTAGAATGCTCTTACTACATGTTCATGCATTTATTTGCTCCTTGTAGAAAAACAAGATCTTGAAGATGTATTTGGAGTCGGCAGAAACACGACACTTAACATTTAAAGGCATCACAAGTGCACAGACGCGCGCACACACGTTCGGTTTCTGTCCGTCTGAACTTGTGTTCTTTTGAACGATGACGTGCCGACGGGAGCTGAGGATGCTTGGGAGGAAGGACGTGCCTTAACGGTCTCCGGTGGAAGTGTCCTCCAAGTTCACAAGCGGCCCTCGCGCAGCAGCAGCCACCACCAGGACGGACCGGCAGGCTTCATAAAGGCCACTCGGCGTTCTTGGGGTCACATTTATGAGCCAAAACTGCAGTAAAACAAAATCAAAGATTTACAGCGGGCTTTGAGGCAGTGCTGCTGCTGCTGGTGGTGGTTTAGATACAAGATACCGTTTAAGATCTTTTATAACTTTGTAAAACTGTATTTCATATGTCAAGTGTGGGCAGCGTTTTATGAGCCACCTGTATTCAGGATGTCCCATTGTCACGGATAGACCGATGAGTCTCAGTTCACAACATTGGCAGCCTTTAGAACACTTGTTTTTATTCAGGTTACACAATGACAGTCATCAGGCACTTAACTTTTTCTCGGCCTCTTCACCGGTATCCTGTCGAAGGCGTTACTTTTCGCTGAGCGGGCCGAGGGGCTCGCACAGTAAGCTTTTGTTTGGACATCACGTGTGATTAATATTTGCGCTGTCGTTTACGTAGGCGAAACGCTGTAAAAAGAAAAGAGAAATGTGTAGGAGGAGTGTTGCCGTCCCGCGACAACAATGCTGATGGAAGTTTGAGCAGAGAGGAAGATGTCTATTTGAGAGACTGGCTGATTGCTTTTTACTTTGACTGATGTACATAGTCTTTTTAGCTGAAGAGGCCTAATTTCTTGGACAGGACTTTTTACTCAGTGTAGGTTCAGGCACTCAGTAGACATGCCTTATCATCCCATTGCCCTCGCCCCCACCCTGAGCTGTCTGATGATGACTCATCGCATTACTGTACAGAACAGAGGGAGCCCTGGTAGTTCTTTAAAGGTCTGATCTTCGATTAGTTGGTGTCAAAAAGTTCAAGGGCTGCTGGAGATTGCGCGGGGAGCGCCGGTCCGAGGAGTGTGATCTTTATCATTGTCGACCACTATATCTTAAGGCACCAGTGGAACGGACTGGGGAGGATATGCACGCGCACACGCGTGGAGGGAAGCGAATCAGGATCGAGTGATAACAGCTGTTCTTTTTTTAAACACTAACTCTGTTGACAACTATTCATAAATTCAAAAACTTGTCCTCCTCCTCTTCCTCATCCCTCGCTCCACAGATCACACTGTCAAAGCGAGACTTATCGAGCTAGCCTTAAATCCGACTCATCTGCCCCCCACACACACCCTCCTAATAAACAGATTGGGATCTCTGGAATTTTTATATGCACACATTTTGAAAGTTCAGGTCAACCATTAAAAGCAAGCTGGTATAGGAAGGAGAACGGCCAACGGGGAGTTGGGGGGGGATTCGACAAGGAAATAAGAAGAAGGAGACTTTGCAGTGGGTATCAATCAGCGTCAGCATTAGTATGTTAAATCTTTACCTTGTAAATAATAATATATTTAAAAATCTTTTCACTTTGTACAGTAAACAGACAGACAGGATGTAACTTTCAATATGTTTTACAGCAATTTAAGAAATAAAGAAAACAAACATAAAAACTCGTAAAAACTGAAAAAAAATCACACAAACAAAAATATGCAAAATATAGTTAAGACACAGATATTACTAATCATAAGTGATATAATTGAAGCTCTTTTTTTCTTTCGATCTCATGTTTACTTAATTATAATAGTTTACCAATCAGTATACTGATTATGTTAAGAATTATGCTTTTTTTCCCCTTTTTTTTCTCTTATTTTCACTCAAAGTGTCAGAGGATAATTTTACTGTAGGTGTAGACGTTTGGTGATTTGAAAAAAAAAGAAGAAGAAAAAACAGAAAAAAAAAACAAGGGGGAAAAGTTTAGTTTTAGGAGTCTTCGCTAAGTTTCCCTTGGATTGTGTTAGATTCTCTCTTTTTAAGGTAAGCTATTCTTCATGCTTTTCGAGCGCAATTCAATTATCTACACATTTATGTAATACAATATTACATGTATACAGAGATGATATTTGCATATAGAGGCAGTATATTGTGATCCTTCATTTTTAAGCAGCGATCCTTGTTAAAAAAAAAAAAAAAACTTAAAAAAAACCTCCTAAAAAACATTTGTGGATTTTTTTTGTTTGTTTTGTTTTTGTTGCCCGTTTCTTTTTCGATGTGGGCTCTAACGGTGATTGCACACAGAATTTAGAGCCATTGTCAGTCCGGCCTATCCTGTTATATCTCTGTTTGGGATAGACATCACTGTGGTAAATAAGGAAGATACACACATGCACACACACACACACAAATGCACACTGGACTTGCCCCAGTGTTGATATTGTGATATTGCTGAGGATTTAGGCACAATCTTGTGGAGAAAACCGTGAACGAGTGCAGTTTCATCTCAGTTATGTGAAGCTGAAATGCATTTGTACAACCCCTTATTAAAAGGTGAAACATCTCTTCCGTCATGTCTCTGTGCAGCGGTTTCTTTGTTCTTTTCTCTTTGCTATGGGTGAATAAACTGCCGTTGCACCGTTTTCGCTCGCTTGTTACTCAACTGTGCTACTTGACAGCTGGAAACAACTCATATGCTTCGGATCCTGATTTGTTTTGTGTGCCACCTTGTATTTGTCTGTTTGAGAAAGGAAGTATCGTTTGTAATCTGTTGTGTACATATGCAGGTTTTTTCTTCTTTTTTCTTGTTTTCACACAGTCAGAAGCGATTTCCTCGCTCTTATTCTGTATGGTACTGATGCCAATAAGTCTCTATAATCTTCTCATCAGCCCCGAAAGGAGAAATTCATCTCTCTTCTGTTTTGCCCCCCCTTTTTTTTTGTATCTCTAGAGGGCTTGATTGAAAAGTGAAAAAAGTATCAGTGTGCACATAGACTCTGTTAGGTTTGCAGATTTTTTTCTTATTCTCCTCATTTGCAATAAACAGCATGACCAAACAGAAAATCTTCTTACTGTACGCCACATTTTATTTTATTTCATTTCATTTTGTCAGGATTTGGAGGGTAACTAGTTTGCTACCACTGGTTGGGAGGTGTACCTGGCGCTGCGGTGAGCATGCTATCATCAGACCTTTAGCACCTCCAGCTTCAGATCGGTCAGTGCTGCAGAGTAAGCAGGGCTCATTTGGAAGCCTTTATTTCCCTTAAGGCCAAATTGTTCCCAGCTTCCCTTCTCTCTGCACACATTTGTTCAGATAGTTCACATAGGGGAAAACACTGGCACTTTCCCCCTTTTTTTTCCTTTTCTTGTCTTGTCCTTTTTTGGGGGGGGGGGGCAAATTAGCAGGCTGGAACATCCTGAGAGTGGAGGATGTAAATATCATCCCAGATGACGTGTGTGCGGGGTTTTTTTTTTTTTTGTCAGTATTAATGACACATGGGACCAAATACCAGCCTGACAGTCGTCTGCAGGGAGCGATGTAATGGTTAATCTGACTTGTTGAAAATGCTTTTTTTCCCCTTCTTTTTTTCTATGTGTATGTTTTGGATAAAGGGTATTTGAGAAGTTTCTCATATTTCCAGCTTTCATAATTGACTCTGAACTGCTAATTTTGTAATAAATAAGTGTGATTTCACCCGGTGCAGACAGAAGGAACTATACTGTGATGTTATATAGCTGATTTATTCTGAAGGTCCGTGTGATTTGTTCATTCTTATTCATGACAGAAAATATTTTAAGCCTCTCTTAATGTGTGTTACAGATCTCGCTTTTTACTGACGCACACAAAACTTTCTACGAAACTGTGTACAGTTTGTTTTGTTTTTAATATTGCGATTTTCCACCGTCATCATTCACAGATTGAGAATCGGTCGCGCTAACTGGGTGAAAATTGCCGATGACATAAGGGGTTGCTACCAAATGTATTTCACAAGGTTAACAGGTTTATGAAATCACAAACATAGCCTGATTGAATTAACTGTGGGTGACAAAAAAAATGTAACATAGAAATAATATCAATTGTATACATAATATTATTCTTGGCCATTCTTTTCTCTTTTTGTGGCCCTTTACTTTGAAACAATGCCAAAATTTTTACACCGTACAAACAGAAAAACCACACAAAAACAAATAATTGTACAGGTTGTGTATATACTGAATACTGGGGAAAATATTTACCTTCATTTTCTTTTTTTTTTATGGAAACAAAGTAATCTCAATAACAAAATTAACCACATCATGACAAAGTTGCAAAAAAACATCATTAAGGTACTTCTAATAAGGATCATACTGATATCTACAATTATAAGTGCTGACATAAGACTATTCTTTCTCTTTGTACATGATGAACAAAATGAAGTGTTGAGTATTAATAATAAAAAACTATAAGTTTCACGCGTATGTGGTCTCTTCTTAAGCTTTTTGGTGTTTATCTGAATTTCAAAGAATTGGTGATAGCCTGTAGATAAATGATGGACATGGCCACTATGACATCATTGGGAAGTCTCATTCTGAGCTTTTGCCCAGTACCATCTTGGTATTTAAGCATGTGATAAAGAGAGGGCTTGACTAAGGAGGGATAGAGTGTGCCTACATGCTAGTGACTTGGCAATCATTAGGTGCAGCAAACCCTGTTTTATGGTCTTTATGGACACTAATAGGGACCATAATCATAAAGTCACCAAGAAGGTGTTTACTGAGGTCAGAACAGTGAACCACAGGGCTCTTTTCCCACAGTCTCTTCTTTGTACCCTTAACAACACCTCAGTATATATCAGGGTTGGGCAACTCGAGGGCCGGTGTGCTGCAGGTTTTAGATGCGTTCTTGATCCAACACAGCTGATTCAAATGGCTAAAATACCTCCTCAACATGTCTTGAAGTTCTCCAGAGGCCTGGTAATGAACTAATCATTTGATTCAGGTGTCTTGACCGAGGGTGAGATCAAAAACCTGCAGGACACTGGCCCTCGAGGCCTGGAGTTGCCCACCCCTGGTATATATCAATAAAAATGTGGTTTGACGACCATGAGATCATTTTCAATAGTAGCTGCATAGACAGGAATCACCCTTGCTCACTTCTGATGTCACAGCCAATCATTTTGTTCTATAAGCTGGCCTGAAATGTCATAGAAACTGTGCAGTTTAGAAAAGAGCTTCAAGAGTTACTCCTATTAGGCTTCCAAACGGTAAAGAGTTACAGCACTTGAATGTTGATTTCACTTTCCAAGCTATGTCCATCTTTTATATACAGTCTGTGGCACTGAACCATACATGAACACACTTCTGGACCCCCTTCAAGTTCAACTCAATATGTATCTATGCAAGCTTGGATAAGGCTGCATTCAAAACCGACTTACTAAGAATACCGTCACTGAAGATGAATCTGTTACAGGGTTACCTAACTCATTAGAGTACATTACCATAATTAGCTTGCTCATGTTGGTTATAGTCCACAGGGTGTTTAGCCTATTGTACCTTTGAGTGTGATAACTTTACCTTTGCATAGCAAGTTGATATTTGCAGCGTGCCCTCCACTACATCACTAACCACAAGATTACCAGCTTTGGCTGAATGCCAGCCACCATGGTTTCAGAGCTGAAGGGCTGGCATCTCCTCTTCAATGTGCCTCACCACCAGGGATGTGAGATGGCACTCAGCATATACTGTAGGTGCTTTACTAAATATGAATTAGAGCCCCTTAACAGCTGACAGGTGCTTAGTTTCACCCAGTAACAGATTGTTTATTTGAGACGAACCCTTTTTTATGCTGCTACAAAGAAGTAATTTGAGTTTTTACTTTACACTCATTATTTAGTTTTATGCAAGAGAAGCATCTCTTGCGTATGGCTTTCATGTCCCCAGGCTTTCACACAGTTGGTCTTTCCACTGGGCTGGAAGCAGTCGGTTTAGTTCTATACGTTTCCTTTATCCCCCCCTTGTTTGAGCATACCAGCCTAATTTAAAACCCTTCATGTGGGTATTTCTTCTCTTCCCGCTCTCGTTCATAGACACATTCGTCATGGTGCTTGCAAATGCATCATCTCTCTGTCACACACAAGTTGGCTCTCTATCTCTCATATCTGGCAGAAATGACAGGAATTCCTGGGAGAGGGGAAGAGCGATGGAGAGGGCTGCATGAGAAACCAGGGCCATATGGTGACGGTATGGTGGAGTGCCTGGGTCTGGGTCTGCCCTCTCTACAACCCACACTGCTGCTGGCAGGCCGCACAGCCTCGTCTAATCCCGTCCAGCCCCCTCGGGGTTCTCTCAGGCTGCTCTCTCAGGCTGCTCTCTCCTCTACCCCATCACTAACTCTGCTCTGATGGACCCTCACAGGACTTTGTCAAAGTGAGAGACCCCTTCCTTAAGCACAGCTGTTGCTCTCAAATATAAGAGGTCCAAACTACACTGGCGCTCATTAATTCACCTCTAATGAAGTGTTTTAACACAATGTACCCACAGTGTCTTTTAGAAGACATAAAAGGTGCCTGTTATGCTCATTTATGGCTCCATATTTTAATATGTGCACCCAGTTTTACATAATTACTTGTTCAAAATATCCTTATTTATCTAATACTGTGCCTAGATAGAGTCCTCTCGTTTTCACCTTGTAATTTATAATCATTGCCATAGATAGATAGATAGATAGATAGATAGATAGATAGATAGATAGATAGATAGATAGATAGATACTAATATGATCCAGGGGCAATATTAGAAATATGCATTCTTACTGATATCTGTGTGAAAAGTACAATTATCTGCAGTCTCAAGCCTGAGCTAGTTGTTATTGCAGGTTCTTTGTAAAGTAGGACGACTGTATTATTTTTTAACTTTATGTTTAATATGAGTATCCACCACTGTAATAGTATATATAGGATAGTAGGAAAATTAGAGTGTTCCTTCGGGTCAAAATAGCAGGACAGGTTGCAAAATCTGGATGATGAAAGTAAATGAACAAAACGCTCCCCTGTCTCAACAATTGCCATCAAACTGACATTGAGAAGGGCATTTATCTTTCAGCAGTCTCCAGAAGTGTTATATTGTGCTTGTACTGAGCAGGTCCCTTGTGCAAATTTATTTAAATGTATGAATAATAAACAGGACATTCTGTACAGCCGGATACAGACAAAACCTCCCGGAGGAAATCAAAGCAGAAAAAAAGTTGCATTTAGCTAGGCTACTGATGTCTGGAGATATATAAACTCCATTTGATGCAGGATTCATGTCTTGTAGAGGATTTGCGTGCAACTACAAGGTTAGTCAAATTTGAATTCATTTAGCCATTAACTGTTCTCGTCACTACACTTTTTTTTTTTTACCTTTTTGTTTCAAAATCGACGTCAATCCAAAAGAAAAAAGTTTTTGTTTTTCACTCTTGTTACGAGCTGGGCTGTAAACTTCCCATTCTGGCATTTTATCAAGCGCGTCTTATCCAGAGTGACTTAAAGATGCATTAGGATTTTTACTGCTCCATAGTACAGAATGAGTGCAATATATCTGCAGAGGTTTGATAGGGTTGTTTGTCAGTAGCAGTGACTCAAAGATTGCTTCACAAGGTACAGTACTGAGACTTACAGCACACGCTTTCCCTCTCCAGTGCACACTAACTCCCGACTGCTCACATTTTCAACATCAGGTCTATATCATGTCGAGTTAACCTGTGTGTGGCCTTTCTGGTCAGACTTCTTTCTCGTTTTTAACGATTCTTTTCAAAATGAACTTCTGTCGATATCTACTCTATGTTCTGTCCATAGACTGTATATAAAAGATGGACATGGCAACGGTAGCATTACACATGAGAAGTAGTTAGTCAATAAGCATTTCTTCTTTTTTTTTTTTCTTTTTTTCTTTTTTCGTTCTTTAAATGCCATTTATTTATAAAGTGAAAAAGAGGAACAACACAAACGGGAGTGTCAACACAAATCCCGCACTCCTGACCTTACCAAAACAAAGTCAAAAATAAAGACAGAGTCTGACCTCCTTAACTAATTCAAAATAGGAAAAAATGGGTGATCAAAAGAAACGGCAGCTCACGCCTACCCACTCCACTTCCACAACTTTCAAGCCACACTGGTGGGTCGTGAGGAGAAACGGGAGAACCTCTCCTGCCATGGCACTCCATCATCCTTTTAATGGGCGGGTCCTCCAGCTGGGACCAGTCACGTCAGAGCAGTGTATCCATGCACCAATCGGAGCAGGGCCCAATAAGCATTTCTTGGTTAGTCTTCGTTTATGACTCGTAGAATGACCTTATAAAACAGACTTACTACTCAGTGTGACTCCAAACATCAGAAAATGGTTGTTACTGTTTTTGGGGTGAAGGCTGTTTTCCCATGGATTCCTATAGCAACCAAAGACTTTCCCCAGCGATAGCGCTTGACCCTTGGCAATTATAAAAAAAATGTCAGTTTTAAGTACATCTGGTTTCACTTTTCAAAAACAGAAAACCCCCCAAAAGCCGATGTCCCCCTATGAGCAACCACTTGGTGACAGTGGGAAGGAAAAACTCCCTTTTAACAGGAAGAAACCTCCAGCAGAACCAGGCTCAGAGAGGGGCGGGGCCATCTGCTGCGACCATTTGGTGCGTGAAAGGAGGGAGATAGGACAAAAGACACAGTGTGGGAATTCTGACATAATGCAACCCAGTATCACAGCAAAGAATGTAAAAGACACACATGCAGAATTTTGAGTGAGCTGCTGCTTCATTTACAAGGTAACAAACGTTTAAAGACGCATTACTAACACATTTACACATAAATACTTATCAGTCATCTGGCTTAATCTTACCTGGGATAGAAGGAGCCTGTACGTCATATCTTCTTTAGTTAGTAGTGACTCTCTGCCTCCTCTTAGTGGTACTGCAACTTCTGCATACATATCAATTTACAGGCTAAGCGTGATTTCCGCATAGGCCATAATGATAATGCTACTATATAGAAAGCACTTTCCGTCACTATCTTAGCGTATTTAATTTGTCCCTAACATCAGAAGTATACATTTGTTTTGCTTTGCTTAGTTTTTTGTTTGTTTTCTTTTTTATTCATCTAATTTTATTTTATTTTATTTTTTGGTGGGGGGGTAGTAAAAAAATTAGATGAATTAAAAAAGCAATTGAATGGGATTTAAACATGATTTGCACTATTTTAAAATAAACTAAACCATTACATTACATAATATGGGAACTTAGAAACAGTGGCTCAGTTTAATCAAAGGGGATGTCCAAATTCATGGGCTGCATCCTCCTGAGGACGCATTTGTAGGCTGATTACATCACAGCAACGCGACGAAGGCTGTCCAAATTCATAGACTCCTCTGAATGCAGCCGACAAATGCGTCCTCCTTTTCCCCGAATTTGAAGGATGGGTCAGGTGTATCCTTCGTGGCCCACCATATCCCAGAATTCACAGAGTTTTTAATATTACTCTTATTACTCTTTCTGGGTCACAAAATAAACTTTTAACATATTTTCAGGCGAGTATGTGGGTGTCTAAGCTTCAAATATCTGCTCGGTTTATCAAGATATTACATATTTGCAAAAGTGCTCCGAAGTTTTCAGAGACGCCTGTTACCCACCAGCTCGACAGCTAGCCGGGAGCTCGAGGGTCACTAGAGCCGCCAAGAACGGCACAACTCCCGGCACATCATTTTCAGGTCTTTCGCTACTCAGGTTAAACGTAATATATAAGTCACTTACACAACCTAAAAATGTTATTGTTTGGCTTTTTTCAGTGTTTTATTTATTTCGTGAGTAAATTTGTTTGGCTGAGATTAAAGTTATTAGATTAGATAAAATAAAACTTTATTAAGCCCCTGGGTGGGTTCCTCCTTGGTTTTCACACAGCTGAATAGACAGAAGTGTGAGATGGTCGAGAATTTACACCAGTGTCCTGTTATATTTTAGATAGGAAGGAGCAGACGGCCGAGTTTATTAAACTCCACCGAGATTGTGGTGACGCATATCTGAAGGCTAGACTGTCCAATTTTACGGCCTACCCGACCTTCTGAGGACCCGGCCCACGTAGGCCGCAAAGGCCGGGTCCTCAGGAAGATGCAGCCCATGAATTTGGACACGACAAAAGTCGAATTCAAGGAAAAGTCACTGTGATTGGTTCTGTGGGGATGGATGTTGGTTTAAAGAAAAGGTTTGTCATAGTTTTTAAGAAATTTTAGCTTTGACCAAAGCGCCATAGCAACCATAACCAAAAAAGTACACTTAGAAAGAAGGTGGTGGAATGAACGGTTTACAGAAGAAAAGTTGTGGGTGGGGGCAGAGAGTGTAAGTCATGAAGGAAAAGTGAGATGCATGTAAGACTCGAGACCATCAATTCTACTACCTTCCAAAATAGTAAGGATGAAAACAGGAATCTGCCAAAGACAAAAGCAAACCTGCTGACAAGAGCAACCTTGGCAAACACAGCCAGGTGCTTCAAACACGCTAGTGGTGATGGTGCTTCAACTGCAATGCATGTGGCTGTGAGTCTGGGACTAACTACTCTGGCATCAACCTGAAATGCCTCCTCTCTTCTCTGTCCGTGAGCCTTTTGCATATTCCTCCACACAGCAGGCCTCCTGTCACCCGCCCTGGCTATGATGACACCCACCTCCCCATCCATCATCCCTCGAACCTCCACCCACCCAACCACCAATTCTAGCTCCCATTAATTTTTCAGTCACACTGGCAAGCAAGACTTATTTAATTATTGATGATGGGAGTAAGGTGTGAAGGGGAAGGGGAAAAAAGAGAAATATATTAGTAAGATTCACGAGTAAAAGTCATGTGAGGTAGCGCACCTTAAATATGAAATATGTCACAGTTTTGTATTTTTGCCTCGTTGAAGCTTTCACAACTCAAGAGCCACTCAGAGCCAAAACCTTGCTCTCTGCCTGCCTCTCAACATTGCTGCGCTCTGTCGCTCCTTCCTATTTATCTGCCTATCACCTAATCCATCACCCTATACTCTCTTTATCCCACTCTTACTCACTCTCTCTCCGAGACCCCCTTATATTGTGCGTCAGCCTGAATTATTAGGATGGTGAGAGAGGTGGAGGGGCCATCGTGGTAATAAAAGAAAGAGGGGCCAGTGAGTTATGGATGAGAGTTCACTGGATTATGGAGAATGAATGGGCGAGCTGGATGGTGGGAAAATAGAGGTAAAAGGGGGCAGATTAAAATAGTATAGGTGCTGCAGCACTGTAGTCCAATAAAGCAAGCCTCCATCTGAGTGATGCAAGTCACTTCATCCTTTAACCGCGTGTCCTTAGAGGAGTAATTTGCTTGCATAATGTTGCTCGGCTTTCTCTCTTACTTTCCTCTATCGCTGCCTGTCCCTTCGATTTCTACTTCTCATGAAGTGCCTGCATATTAACAATTAACAGTTACCTAGCAACAGGATATACTGTATTATGTCAAAAAGTGAGTGCAGGAGGCTATTCACAGCCAATAATGACATGCCAATAATGCATTTTTGGCCTCACTGGGCAGTAAATGTAAGACAGACAGCTGAATTGTTTAACTCAACCTAATTCCTGCTTTTGATCTAATGGAAGGCAGATGCATTGTGTTTGACACGTGCCTGTTACACAGACACACACACTGCACACTGTGAACCGCTGCGATCGCCTGTGTTACCGTGCATCGAGATCCTTTTGGAAGAACATCAGGTGCTAATTTCACGCCGCAGGTGGACAGCGCACACACCAGCATTCACGGTGCGGGCAGCGGAGCAAGACGATGTGGCAAAGACTGTGGCTTAATGAATGACGGCATATTTCATGATCCTGTGATTTGCAGACCTGAATAATAAATACTCCAAGTCAGCAGCAGTCAGTGTGGTCGCTGGCATGGTGTTTTTATGACTTCTAAATGTCCAGCTTTCCATTTGGCAGACGTTCATCACAGCAAATAGAGGAGCGAGTTTTTATTTTACTTGCAAATGTCAGTTTGATTTGATTTGGCCTGAAGTTCTTGCAATTCAAAATTAGATCAAAATACAGTCAAGATAAAGGAATGATAGAAAATTTTAAAAACAGAAGAAGGAAATCTAGCCAGGCTCAGATTATTTAACATGTTCAAAAAGTTTGAACATGTCAGATCTGTAGATCAGGTCTGTTCACTGGCTTGGATTGGTTGGCAGATAACTAAAAGGTCCTAAAGGTGGAAAATGGTACGATCCTAGCCAGTGTGATGTTGCCCATTGGTTTGAAGGGACTCATTCTGAAACCTTGAGATCAGAAATTTAGCGATCGTCTTATTTTTTTTAATTGTTTTTTCGTTTCGCCATTTAAATTAATGAAGACGAAAAAGGGAAGATCCAATTGTGACATATTTGTGACATTGTGACATGTCAGTCCAGATAGCAGAGGCCTTAAGCCTGCAGTGCTTTAGCCTCCCTTTTGACTTTGATAGAGTCTTAAATTGATTACATATACAAAGTGTTAAAGAAGACCTTAACACAAGTGTTTACTGAGGACATAAATGAGGCAAAAAGAAGGGTCAAATAAATGTAATCCCAAACCATTCCTGTCATAACATATTTGAATGTCGGGTGTTTTCTTAGTAGTCCCTTCACTGTAAGACTTACATGTAATATCACAGTCTAAGTAACGTGGTACTCACAACAAGGTGGCGCACTTCTAATATTTTGCCATATCACTGAGATTTAATGTGTACACTAATTCACATACTTCAAGATCTGCACTTTTTACTGTTTCAGGCTAGACAGTCACCTTCTCACGTGCCAGCAGTGGCTTTCTTGCACTGCGTGTTGAAGTTTTCAAGTGATCACTGAAACCTGACTTGAAATATTTAGTTCCTGATACGGCACGAAATGACTCACAGTCATCAAAGCACATGTGTGCAGACATGACAGGTGGGCCAACATGACGAGGATGAATAATCAAGATGAAGAGGATACAGAGTAGCTCACGGTTCAGGATTTTGCATTACAGGGAGAAGTAGACCTGCGAGTAGAGAGAGAGCTGGAGAGTAGAGAGATGCCTAGAGACACAGAGAGGGACAGATGGGGTGATAGAACATCAACAAGTGAGAGATCACTATGATACAAAGACAGAAGGTGAAAAGGAAGTGCTGTGGAGAAAGGGTTAAAGAAGAGAGGGGAGAGAGATGGTTGCCTCGGCAACAGCAGCCAGCATTTTCGCTTTTCATCAATGTCTCACACGCATATGCAGACACGATACACGCGTACAGATACATACACGTGTTCTCTCTTTTTCGCCTTTATCTCCTCTGTAGCGTGGAGTTTTTCAGGCACACAGTATATCTTCCTGGATTTCTCCAGAGGGTGGGCTGTTTTTCTGATGTTGTGGCAATGCTGGGAAGTACAGGATACACTTTTAATTCAGTGGTTCTGTTGAATTTTTTGATTTGATTTGGTTACATTTTATCTATATAGCACCAATCGACAACAACCTGAAGTTGCCTCGGGGCACTTTATATTACAATATTAGAAAGATTCCTGAAAACTACATGACCCCCTGTGAGCAAGCAGTTGGCAACAGTGGGAAGGAAAAACTCCCTTTAAACAGGAAGAAACCTATAGCATGGAGAGGCAACCATCTACCATGACTGGCTGGGAGTAATAAGCAAGAGAATGAGGAGGAGTTTAATAATTACTAATGAGGGTAACAGTTGTAGTTTTGTATCCTTGCATCACATTGTTTCAGTTTGTTTGGCTCATCTCATGCTTCATGGCGTTGCATTGTTTTGGCTTACATTGTATCAATTCGCATTACATTGTTTCATCTCATGCCATATTGCATGGTATTGTATTGTATTGTATTTTAACACACTGTATCATACTATATTGTGTCGTATTGCACCATATTGTATGTTGCATCATATTTTGTATCACATCATATCCCACTGTGTGTACTGTATACAAAGATATCATGTACACTCAAAAAACTGTCTATGACTGAAATGTTGACTTTAAGTAATTTGATTACATGTAATTTTCAATGTAATTTTGTTGCTTAAGTACAATGTAAAAAACAATGAACTTTACTTGATTGGTATAAATTCAATAGCAAGCATATTTCCCCTAATAGATAATTATTTGAATAAATAAACCTTTAATTTGGTATATTTCAGTTGCATTTTAGTCAAAGGTACTGCTTCATGTTTATTAAGGGCCAGTATATTGTATATTTTAAAATCTCCTATTATATCACATCACATTAGTTTGCATATCAAAGATGAGCTATATTGTATATTATCATATCTCATAATGCATCACACTACAACAGAGGCTGACTGGTATATGTACAGGTATGGTTTGAAAAAGCTATATGTAAGTTAAGTTTTCTTGATATTGTTCTTTAGCTCTGCATATCCATAAAGTAAACCTGTTCTCTGTACTCTCTGAATGCTTTGTGAAGCCATGTGTCCACATATTTGATCCACATAACTCAACTAAGCTATCATAAATAGAAAAAACAGTTGCTGTAGTCAGACAACGTTAATAATATTACTAATAGTTCAAAGATTATGATCATTATTCTCATATCTTCATGGGAATTATTTCTCCATATATATTATTGCTGACCCGATGCTGTCCTGTTGAGAATGAATTACAGGGTAGGTACAGTAAATAATACAGCAACCATAATAATCGTATAGGTTGAACTGTATTAGCAACGTTTATCTGCAGTGCCACAACACCCCCTCTCAACACCCCCACTCATCTGTATTTCTTTAATATAACATTCATAATTTTCTCTGTGTATTCTCCATTTCCTGCAGGCAAAATGTTGCACCTTCTCTTCAAGCATCGTATTTGTTTGCATTTGCTGCAAGCCGCACACAACCTGTCAGCCTTCACCCGGGTGACTCCTGTTGTGCATCAACCTGACACGGATCATGGCTCCGTCTTCCTGACTAAACTCTGTCATGCGTGTATCAGTGTGCCACATCCCCACATGACAGCTGCCACAGGGGTTGGGAAGGGGGAGGGCAGTGTGTAAGGTCACTGTAGCCTCGCACAAGGAGCGTGTGAAAGCTTGTGTTTTGTTACTGTGAGTGACGAGTACTGTGTGTGGGCCTGCGTGCGAGGTGTTCGGCGTGGATGACATATCCGCAGAATGATGCTACGTGACGTGGCGGTGCGGACAGCTGCACGTGTACACGCGACATGTGCGTGATGTCGTGCGGGACTGCATGTTATCCATATATGTGCACATTTTTTTATCTCGGTGCACACGCGCGCGGTCACCGAGAAACATAGATTACGCAGACAGATAGGGCACGGACCCCCCAAGGAAGAAGAGCCATAGAGTCATAAAGCACAGGGGCCAGCCGCGACTCACAAGGACAGAACACAGATGATGATGGCACCATCAAATTTAATGGGCTACAGGAGAAGGTGGGTGAGAGTAGAAGAAGAGGAGTCGGGAGGAGATGCTGAAAGAGGAGGGACTGTGAGGTGTGCAGACTAAGCAAAGAGGACCCTCAAGACAAACTGGCTTAATTGAGGCAATCACTCTCCTCCACTTCACAATCTGTAATATGGCTGATTTGAATTATGATCTCAATCTGTCCCTGAGAACCTCGGCTTCATGATTTACCTTTCCTTGCTCATCTCCCCCCTACTGACACACACACACACCCTACCCCACCCACTCTAGAAAACCATTGCTTCAACTTGCTACCTCAAGCTCTGCACACTTTCAGTTTTGCTAGCTTGGATGTTGATGCCAGGCCAGACTCACCACCTCTTCTTCCTCTCCTCCCTCTTCCTCACTATCCCACCCTCCCTCCTTCCCTCTCGGTATCCGTAGTGATTGGAGGCAGGGTTCGGAGGTTGCTAGGAGACGGGGAGAGTGTGGCAGCAGGCCTCAGTGTGAGAGCGAGTCGTGCTAGAGCGCCGAGGGATGTTAGGAGAGAGCGCTCCCTGCTGTCCACTGCTTACCACTGCTCACCACTGACAGTGCTGTGGATCCGTTCAGTGCCTTAAACTACCTCTCATTTTGGTGAACAAGCAAAAGGATCAGAAACAGGTGAGTGCAGACATATCTCTTTGTTTGCGCGAGAACGAGCAAATTTAGAGTGTGTGCTTTTACACTGCTTGTGCTGAAAATCACTGGTTCGATGGGGGGAAATCACCTTAATGTTGGTGGACAAAGGGAGTACTGAGCATGTCCCTTTCAGGGGAATTCTTCTTTGCATCATCAGACCAGACTGTTAAGGTCACAGATTCAGAGAATTGCTGCTGCATTTCAACTGGGCTGCATCATACTCTTTGATCTGAAGGAGTTTCACTGAGATTGTGAGAGGGTCACCACACCTAGGAGCAATCAAGATCTCATTTCTCTCTGTCCTCAGAAATATGTTCTCAGCCATACATTATCAAAGCAGCCCCACTGTACTGATATAACACTTAATGTCCGTGGGACACTAATTGTGATATTGTAAGACACTTGGGACGGAGAAGGATCAAAGACTGTGAAATTGTACTAGAGCATAACTTTAGAAGCATGCACTTCAAAGGGATAGATGGACACTGATTTATATATATATATATATATATGTAGCCTGCTGAAATGCAAGGCCAGCTCTTGAGCATTAGAGAACAGCTGAATGTTTGTTGTATGACTCTGACTCCATGTGGTCATCAAGGAAACTGCAAATTATTGCTACCTTGGGGCAGATCACTAGATGCTGATGTGTGAACCACATGGATGCTAATGTAGCCTGGGACTGTGCCATGTTTTTAGTAAACCTTCCCGTATGAGGTGCCAAATATTTTCGATTTTCAAAACCAATTGTTATTCACGGTTTTGCAAGATTAAAGCCAATTACTTTTACTAACAGAACCTTCAAATTAAGAGTGATTTATTTTTAATGTACAATCCTCAATGCAAACAAATAAATATTAGCTTACATATTTCAAGCAATAGTAACCAAATGTACACAGTACATTTGTCCTCTCAGAATTGGCTGCTCTGTTCTGGGAACCACTGACTCTAAGAAATGTTATAAAATAGTCAGTAGGCAATAGGAACTTTCTAATGAGTCTCGTGCTTCTAGATAAAGGTGACACTTGAGAATGGATTGTATTCAGAGCGAGCGGTGAGAGCACAGTGCAACCATCTATTCTCTGCATGTGCCATTGTTATAAAGCTAAGTTCCAGCTGAGCTTTAATTATCCATTTGCTTGCCGTAATGGCATTATCTTGTCCACATATCTGAGCTGTAGACCTTCTGTATGCTTTGATGTACTTAGTTTTGACGGAAATGCCTTTAGTGGAAATACTGGCTCAAATTTCTGTAGATAGTGTCAAAACTTGCCTGTTTTGCTTCTGTCAGGCTGCAGTGATGTAGTCGGCTTATGGCTCAGTTCTCAGATTCATTCCGGGATCTGTAAAATCTCAATCTGGAAGAAAAAGAAGTGGCAGGCCAAAGAAAAGTAGCTGAACAGTATGTGAAATTCATATCTATAAGAAATACAGGAAAAATCCTGCAGACTTGAAACAAGATGTGAGAGGTGCATCTGGGCCTTCAACTAATCCGTCTACTGTTCACTGAACCCTTATCATAAATGGTCTCAGTTAAAAAGACAGTGTTTAGAAACAGGAGGAAAAGGCTGAGGTATGCAAAATCGCTCAAGAACTGGATTGAAAATCAGCATTAACAATTCTGATGGAGTGATTAATCCAAATTTGATATTTTTGGTTCAAATTGTCATCGATCTATACTGAGGAGTTCAGTAGAGAGGGACAACACTGAGTGTCTACAGCCATGGTGGAGGCTCTGTTATGCTTTGGCTCTGCATTTCAGCCAGCAACGATGGGGATCTTGTCAGAACTGAAAGAATTACAAACATGGAAAAGTACCATCAGATTTTGATCCACCACAGAGTACCATCTGGAAATTGTCTGACTGGCCACTGCTTCATTTTCCAGCATGACAATGATCCCAAACACACAGCCAGTGCAGTGAAAGCATACCTGGATAGCAAAATAAAAACACACAATGGAGCATCGTCACTGATGGACTGGCCTCAACATTACTGAAGCAGTGTGGGGTCATCTTGACAGAGGACAGAACAAAAGGCAGCCAACATCCAAAGAAGTGCTTTGAATGTCCTTGAAGAAGCCTGGAGAACTATTCCTGAAGACTTCTTAAGGAAGAGAGATCAGACTGTGTTACAGAAAAGCTTGTGGTCATACCAAATATTAACTTTCAAAGTCTGCTAGAATTGTAGAGATTTTTCCTTATATACAGGGTTTTCATTTATGTGTGCAAGATCCAATAAGTCACTGCACCTGTTTCCCATTGTCCAAGCAAAAATTAAATAAACGAGCGGCTCAGCGAGGGAATGGGTGGTTCAAGACTTTTGCACACTACTGTAGTCTAGATGCACTGTTCATGAGTTAAAAGCGCTGGTTGTCATAAAGAAAGATGTAATAAATGTCACAGTTCTAAGAATTAATCATCATATAATGAAGCAATCTGTGACAATGTAGCTATGATTGGATAACATGTCTCCTCACAGGTTATACAGGTTGATTATCCCAATTACATGTAATCAGAATACCCCCCTCCCCCCCCCAGCCCCATACATATCATATGTTTAAGTATAATTATCATTATTAAATATACGATGATTTAAATTGGATATCTAAAGAAAGTTTCATAAGTTAATACAGGTTATGTGGGTATAACATTTTAATGCTAGGGGGTTTGGCTTATTCATATAAGTGTATTCAGTACCGGTTGCTTTCTTTACAGCTGTGCCTTTGACACTCGTCTGTACAAGATTTAGTGACCTTGTACATGATGGAAAGAGTCTGTGTGCATCCCAGCAGGCGCTCGTGTTGATTGGATAGGCCTGGCTAGGCTGACTTGCCAGCCCAGAGTATGAGCCCTTTATGTCGCCTCTTAGCTCTTTCAGTTTGACTTGGTGGCGATACAAGTACACAACTGCTCGCGAGCGATTCGTGCTTGAACGTTTTTCTTTTACCAGCAAACAACAGTGTCTGCATGAAATCGTTCATAGAAGGGAAAAAAAACACACACACACACACACAGAAATGTAGATACGTAGCCTTAAAAATTATCCACAGTTAAGGCTCTGTGATGCAGTTGCTATGGCAACTATGATAGAAATAGACGTGTATCTGCAAGGGAATGAAATGTATTGAACTGCTGGTTAGAAAAAGAGAGGTTTTACCGTGGTGATTGGCAGGTTAAATGAGTGGCTGCATGCGGATGTGCACGCTTGTGCGCAAACGGTGCGCTTGTGAGTTTCAGACTGGAGTTTTGGGATTGTGTCTTGCCAGTATGTGCGTGTGTGTTTTTCAATACATGTGGTGAAAGGAAGAGAGAGAATGAAGAGAGCTGCACACACACACACGGACGCACAGGCAGAATGCGTGTTTGCATGTAACACACACTGCAGTATATTAAAAGTGCAGCACCATGGATGGAGGGCATAGGGCACGTAATTATGATGGCAGGAGAGTGTGAGTGGGTCTGTACTGCACTCAGTGGCCCTGTGTGAGAGCAGAAAAGCTGAGGCACAGACAACACAATAAATTTAATGGGAAAAGGATTGTTTGTAGCACCTATATTGTTGTCCCGGCCATGATGATATTCTGAGTCTGTCCTGTCAAACATTAACCAATGGTTACATATTATTATCATAATGACTTAAGTGGCTTTTCTTTGTGCCAAAACAGGGGAAATACAGCTGCACTGTGTGTGTAATAGATCTGTTTGAGCATTAAGAGACCACTGTGAACTTCGTCCACTGCACTGCAATCTTCCTCTAATACAGGCGCACCTCTTTGCTCACAAATTGCCTTTCATTTGTTGCCTTCATTAACCTACCATTCCATCCAGCCCCGTCTCCTCTCCATGTTGCCTTTGTAGCCATGGTGCCTTCATCAGGCTAATTCACTTTCACTTGAGATGAAATAAGAACAAAGGGGCAGAGGCAACATACTCAGACACACATGCAAAATTTGCCTTTTGCTATATTAGGATAGTCTTGGATTTGATTGTAGACATAGGTAAAAATCAATGAAATAGCAAAAGCTTGAGAGAGGGAGGCAGGGAGGGAGGGATGTGATGGAGAGAGATGAGGGAGGGGGTGCAGGAATATGAGTGTGTATGCATTTTTAAGGCGGTCTTTCTGTTGCAAGAAGAAGGGGAAAAAAACAGTAGTCCAACAGGAAAACGAATGAGTCGAGCTACTGATGAAGGCATGCAAATGCAATTTAGTGACGGAAACTGACGTCTGAAAGCTTCGCGTGCTGATGGAGGCTCGTGCGAGGGCAATGTGTTTAATTTTACTTCGAGATAGGTGGAATCACCTAAGCGGTGTGTGAAAGAGGGGGGGAGAGAGAGAGCGAGAGGCGAGGGAACAAGAGGGGAGGGGGCGGGGGTGTATGGACCTCGCTGGTTACGGGACCCACAGGCACCCCGATTGTGCTCCGCTCTCATCATTTTTTGGAGGTGAGGACAAAAGAAAAAAGGGGGGATCGGAAGAAAGGCCCGGGATCTAAGTGTCGTGACGGGGCCCCCGACTTCGCCGCCGCTGGTCGGGGTTGTCTGGACTCAAAAGCGCTGAGGGAAAAGCGGCGGAGGAGTCGACTCTAGACTGGGGTTTCCTGCCACAGCAGCGGGATTGTCACAAAACAGCCTTTCACTCTTCGAGGGGCCTGTATTGCTACGTTTTCAGGTATCTACAGTGTGTTAGCTAGCCTGTCTCTGAGTGACTTGCCTCTCCCTGGCAAACGTTAGCTCTGTTTATTCAAGAAAAATATCTGGCTGCGTGACGGCAATTTTTCTGTTGCAGTGCCCACACCAGGTCTCTTATTTATGCTAGCTAACCCATTTACTCACAGCCCCACTGAATAATGTGAGGGGGGAACATCTGCACCTAATCACTTCTCTATTTGTGGCTAAACGCTGCTTGGCTGCCCCTGTTCCTTTAGCCTGCTGTAACTACTCTTTTGTGCAGGGTCTTAAATGCAAGAAACGCAAATTAGCTGCCTTGCTACAATGCTAACTGGAGGTTCTAGCTTAGCTAGCTCTCAACATATGCGGCTAGCTTACAATTTTAATATGCAGCATTTGAGGTATTGTTGCTAACGCTAACCTAAAGGAGCTAAAAAGAAAAAAAGAGGCAGCACTAAAAGGCTAATTGTAATGCGTATACCTTGCTACTGGCTAATATAGCCACTAAGGTTGTGGTGCAAAAGCCTGTGTTTTGTTGATGGCAGTCTGAGACGACAAATTGTCCAGATAAAACGGAGCTAGCGTTTGATAATTATCTGCAAAAACATTGCGTCTGCGTATCAATTAGGCAGCCATGCAGCTGATTGACTTGCTGACAGACTGCACTGAGCCAGTTTTTATTATTGCTGCTGCTGCACTGCTCTCTGTGTTATGAATGCTGCCGCCTGGTCGTGCTCGGCGAGCTGCTTTGATTAATTAATAATCTGTCCATAACCTAAGCGTGAGCTCACAGAAGGATGGAAACCAAGTGTCTCCACCTAACTTTAGCTGTTGCTCTGCATCGCCGGTGTACCTTAACTGTGACCGTCGGAGCATTTGATCAGACCTGTTTGATGGTGCTGTGTGGTTTGACTCAGTCCGATTGACACGGTGTGATCGGTTTGTTTTGCAACCTCACATGGTCCCTGCTCATTGTCATGTTTTTCTTGCAGCTTCTAGTGATGCCCAATAATGTTGCTCAGTTAAAGTCCCCACAGTGGGAGAAGCCATCCAAAGTTGTTTTAGGGCCATTAACAATTTTACAGTGTATTAGAGACATACAATTGAGGCTTATGTCACACATGACAATTAAAGGCACTAACCCCATAAAGGTGGCATCATCCCTTTAATTATCACCCATAACAATTAAATCCTTTAAAAACAAGTTAAGCACATTAAGGTTAATGGTCTCCTTTTCTCATTTTAAAAAGAGGACAGATGGACTGCTTCTGTCTTGACTCCACAGGGTTGGTTGTTTACCTGTGAGGATGAGTATTTTGTTGCCTCACTCAGAGACTGTTGATTACCCTCCTTTCAGCCACCAAGTCTGTTTATCAGTCACAAGAGACGCCTTAAGCATGCATTGTTAAAGTGTGGACCAAAGTAAAAGCTGTACTCGCAGAGAATGATAAAAGAGAAGCGATGATACGAGACCAGAAAGCCTTTTAAGTAGAGAAGACAGAAGTTGAATGAGATTGCTTGTGCAACATTAAGTCATGTTTAGATTATTGCCCTTTTTTGCAAATGCATTTGCAATAGTGCAGCGTAATATTTATGCGGCTGACTGGAAAATAAAGTGCACTTATGAGAAATGCTGAGATAATATGTGACCCCAGATCAATCATTTGAAAATAAAGTATGAGGGGGGTTTTTTTTGTTAGTGTTACGTATATGTTGTATTTACCACTGAGTCGTTGCAGTTAATTAATTAATAAAGTAATATATGCAATATATAAGTATAAAACTGTCAATTAGCCCAAAATGCACTTTGCTATTGCCCTGTGAGCAATCAGTGCACTGCTAGTTATAAATATTTACCTACGACAACAGAGCTTTAGCAGGAGGTATATTTAATAAATGTTGGCGCATTACATCTGCACGCATTTGATTTATCTTTTCTTTTTTTTTTTTTTGACAACAGGTTTTTTTCTGGTCAGCAGTTCATGGGAAATGAACACATCTGCATGGAAATACTGAAGAGAAACAGAAAACAGGAGCATGAATTGACTCAACCTGAAGTGGAATAAATGGATTACCCTCCTTTTGGAAAACTGTTGCCATGGAACTAGGTAGAATTAAATGATGGTTGACAGAAAAAAACAAAGGTAAGATGGCTAAGTGCTGAAGACACAGGAAAGCATCAAGATGTGTGGAGGCAAGGAGAGAACGGTCACTATATAGGGATCAAATACTTCTACAGTCCAGATGATTGCATGCAGTTGCAAAAAACTAAAAAAGGAAATCCAAAAAGGAGAGACCGAGAAAACGAACGCCTGAAAAAGCGTTGGACTCTGTATCCAAGAGCCGATGTGAATATATCCATGGAGCGTTCGCCTCTGGGATGATGTTGAGTGAGGGTCTTGATTCAGACCACTTGATTCCATTACTGGAGTTTTTGTCTCACACAGGTGTGAGTCAAGTCCCAGCAGTCTTACACGCTTTGACGAACTGAAGGATCGCCGCGACGGAGCACAATCTCGATGGTTTTAATGAGATATTTTTTTGTTTTTTTGTTTTTTTCCATTTTGCAAGACCGTGTTGGATCGTAACACCGTTTAAACCCAGAAATAACTCTGCCTGCTTGAGCTGTTATTAGTGTGGAGTTCATATGCGTAAAGACATTTAAGGTTGAAAAACTCACATGGTGATGTGGCAATCATCCATATCTTTTGCCTGTTCGGTGCCAAACTGCTTCAGCTTCATGGGAATGACTGCTCAATCTTCTAATTTTTTTTTTTGAAGTAGAAAGCTGCTTCACGACATAAATCTTAAAGAAGAATCTGTTTTCTAAGACCCAGCTGTTAAGTGAACATTTTTCCCCCGTTGGAAAGTACACGTTCACATTTAAAAAGTACAGTTTTTGCAGTTTGACCTTTTTCCAAAACTGGAGATGTCATCCTAAGTTTAACCTCCCGATCCACTGCTGGCACTACAAAAGTGATTATTACAGCTGCAATATATACATATATGTATGTGTATATGTATTGCTTTGCTCTTTGGTGGATTTCAAAAGCATTTCTTTCTTTTCCTGACAGGCCGTAGACTCTCTCTTTGTCATTTATTCATACTGTCATAAGCCTTCCAGTTTCTGATCGGAATCATTCCCTGATATAAACACTAACAGATATTTTAGTTTTCTGAACAATGCAGAATTTTCCTAACAGTCCAGTTCCCCCCTCTCTCCCCCCTGGGTTCAGTGGGAGGGGTGGAGGCGTACCTCCCTATCCCCCACAGCCAGCAGAGCCCCAGATATCCCCGAGGATGACAGATGATTATGCAGGGATGCACCAGCAGAGCCTGCACAGAGGCCATCACCACCCAAGTCAAGCCAGCCACATGCTTGTTTACAGTGCTAGAAACAGAGGAGCTGTGGAGCCAACACCAACACAGGGTAACATTCACAGTGGCAGCAGTAATAACCCTTACAGGAAAGAGACCATGGATTACTATTTTCCAGTGGGTGGAAAGGACAGGCACAGAAGGGGAGGTATGGGCTACGGTTTTGGGTACCCCAATATTGATGGACATATACCTCACCAGTACCGGCATCCCGGATCTAGCTCTGCACCGTCATCTGGCCTGATGTCGCCATATCCAGTAGACTATGCCTCTAGTGCTGGTTCAGGAGGAGGTACTGGAGCGTTCTCTCCCTCTCATCAGTATAATATGAGTCAGAACCCTGCAATGCAGCCAGTGCCAGGTTCTCAGATGCAGCACCGCCAGCATGGGCAAACCTTCCCAGCTATCCATCATGGACAGCAGCATAGGAGCTATCCACACTCTGGACATAGAATGACCCATCAGTACCCGCACTACTCTCCCCAGGGTGGCGCATCCACGGGGTCATCAGGAATGTACAGCCCCCCTCCACAGAGATATCTCGACGGGGCTGCCAGCGCTGGGTTCGATCCCAAAGTCAACAGTTCTCCCAGTGTCAACTCCAGTTCAAATTCAGTCTCCAGTTCAGTTGCTGCTAACAATGTGGGGCCAATGGAGAATGTTCAACAAAGTTACCATGCTTCAAATTATCCTGGATATTCCCCACAGACACATTCACTTCACAAGCAAGCCACACTACAGCACCGCAACTCGCAGCACAATTTAGGGATAGGTTATGACACACCTCTCAAGATGCAGGGCCAGTCTCCAGGCTCTGTATATGCTAAACATCATCAGGCCTCCAATCCCAGTATACCTCAGCCAGCATCCCAAGAAATAACCAAATCTCCAATGCATCCCAATGCGCAACAAACTCAAATTAACCAAAACTTTAGCCCAATTTCCAATCCCTCTCCAGCTGCATCGGCAGTGCACTCCCCCAGCTGTAGCTCCTCTCCTTCCCCTTTGATGGGTGTCTCAGAGGCACATGGAACCCCCTCAGGTCATGGTCCTTCACATCCTCCTACATCAAACCCTCGTAGCAGCCATGGTCATGGTAGATTACTGCAGACTATGCCTCAGTTAAGTCCCACACCCAACTCTAATAGCAGCATCAGTAGTTGTGGTAGCAGTGGCAGTCATAAACCTCACAGCATGAGTGCAGCCGGAGGGAGCAATCTCCCTCCAACAGGCCGCAGTAAAATGGGGCTAGGCACGGGAATTGGATCCCGAGACGAAGGTTCTTCTGTTTATTCATCCTCTTCAGTTGACAAAATGCAGGATGCCGGCTTGAATAGTCTTAATGCCTTGAGCTCACAAGTAGCCAATTTACCAAACACAGTTCAGCACATGGTCCTTACTGACACAGTGCTTTCACCTAAGAAGAAAGAAAGCGGACAGATGCAACAGGCGACGTATAGCGTGCTCCCATCACAGCCGAGGAGTCGCAATGCAAGCGCAGCCTCGAGCACCAGCACGGTCAAAGATGGAAGTGCAGTAGGGGCCGGAGATGGAGCCAGCATAGATGTCGGGGTGGATGAAGACTCCTCATTGTTGTCAGTCGAAGGCTCCTCAGGAACCAAGGTGGAGCGAGAGGAGCAGTTTTCTGAGGGGGAACATGGGAGAGTGAGGCAGATGAGCGGTGCAAGCAGTGGATCTGAAGCAGCTGGCTCTCACCCTCAGTCACAGAGCCAAAGCCAACCACAGACTGGACAAACATCAAATGTCAAAGTAATCACCTCTGATTCATCAAAGGATCCAGTTGCCTCTGAAGCGAAGGCAAATGAAGCTCATATTCCTGCTTCATCGTCATCTCCATCCTTTGTGTATCAGTCGTCAGAGACTGGCCCAAGCTCACATCCGATGCCTCCAGTTTCCTCATCCACTTCCTCCAGTATTCCCCCTCAGCCAAACTGTGTCCCAGAGTCTGGGGCAGCATACAATGACCGCAGAGGTGGCAATAAGAAGACACTAGAAATTAAAAATGAAGTCATTAAAAACGAAAGCGACGGTGTAGCTGATAAAACCGTGAAAGGCAGCAGCCAAATGCAGCGGGATGGGGAAGTCAATACACAAAATGGACAGGACAAAGAGAATAGGGTTCACTCCACATCCAGATTACACAGTAACGAGAGGGAAGAAAAGCACACGTCTGAGGAGCAGCACAACGCCAGTAGTGTTGGAGTGATTGTTTCCGCTCGGTCTGAGGGAAGTCTCACAGAAAAAAGCAAGAATCCCCAGGACAACTGTATAGAAGAGAAACACTCACACTCTTATTTAAGAGAGTCGAGCAGTCATAATGGCGATGAAGGCGTAGACCTCAGTCTGTATTCATCCCATTACCAGAAATCAAACTTCGGACGGCCTCATAATCCTTCCCAGTCTGGCCCGCATAAGTATGGCTACCCTGAATCAACATATGGCTCAGATTTATCCTTGAAGAACAAAGGGAGGCCTGGCCCAGTGGGTGTGATGGATTCAAATCCAAGATATTTAGGATACCAACAGTCACAACCTAGTTTCGGACCTGTGCATCAGAAAGACAGTGGTTCTGTAGCAGAGGCTTTGGTGAAGCGAGGCCAGGGATCAGGGGCTAAAGGTCTCGAGGAGAATGCACAGCTTCAGCAATTCCCAAGCCTTTTGCAAGAGGTCCTTCAAGGTTACAATTTAGATCGTCGCTATGGGAGACCAGAACAGGCATTTTCTTCACATCTTCAAGTTCATCAGCAGTTTCAGTCCAGACACCCATCATATGGCATGGCTGAAGGTATGAGAATGCAGAGTGGAGCAACTGAGGGTTCAGCTCAAATGGGTAGCGCTGGAAAACCCCAAAGCCAGCGGCATGGAAGCGAGCCTGATTTTACCACAGAGCCTCAGTCCTCAGTGAAGTCAGAAATGTCAAACGCTAAGATTATGCAAAATGCTGAGAAAACAGAGGTGGGTGTGTCCCAGGGCCATTTACCACAGGCCGAGTCTCAGCAAGCAGCAACAAAACACATAAACTTAGCTGACTACTCTCTACCACCAAGAAAAGCCTTATCTAATGTCTCCACTCCATCCTCTGCTGTGCAGGAGCTCCTTTTGCAAGAGCCAGAGCCACTAACCGGCAGCGGTGGTCAAACTGAGCCTCAGAAATCATCAGGCTGCATATTAGCCCCATCAGAGCGACGCTCTGTCATCTGTGATGTGTCGCCAAACCGACGCAGCACACCAGAGAGGGACAGAGAGAGCGACAGAGAGAGAGAGCGGGAGAAAAGTCAGAGTGGAGCTTCTGTGATTCAACAGCCATTTTCCTCTCCAGCAGCAGCAGCCAGTGATCTAACTAAAAAGGATACGGGAGAGAAACAAGTAATGAAAATGGAAACTGCATCAAAAGAGACTGGGGTGGAAGCTCCAAATTTGCAAACTGAGCAGCAAGGAAGTGGTGGGGCTAATGAGGCAGACACGGAGTATCATTCCAAGTCGATCCATTCATCAGTTGTAATGAATGCTGACCCCTATAGGCGAAGTAATGTTGATATTCCCCCCTTGCCTTCTCATCCTATGAACACTAATCCTTTAACTTCGCCGTCAAGGCATCAGCCGTACCTTCACGGCGTTGATCTGTCAGCTGGCAGCAGCAGCACATTTCCTGGATATCGATATGGAGATTCAAGAGAGGGCAATATGATGTCACGCAGCAATCCTCATTTTCCCTCCCATCATCCATACCACAGTCTGTCCCCTTCAGCTCAAGCTGCATCTAAGCTTCAAATGTATCCTCACCCTCACGGCCCACCTCATCACCATGAAATGAGTGACTGGGTAAAAGCGATGAGCAGGCCCACCAAGGAGATGATGATGCAGCCCAGCTTGTCCCCTGGAAGACATAAAGTCAGCCAGTCAGAGCAGAGACAGAGGATGATCTCTCAAACTGACATGCCAAGTGAAACGCACGCTGGCAAACCTTCCCTCCATCATCAAAGCGCCTACTATGACATGAAAATGTGGGAGTCGACACACTCCGGAAGAGAAGGTGTTCGAATGATGGAGGGGGACTACTTCAGAGCGCAGCCTCCTCCTCCTCCTCCTCCCCCACCACCTCCCCCTCTCCTTCCTCCAACTCCTGTTTCACACGGCCCCGTTCTGCCGCAGATGCCTCACGGCCAAAATGCCGCCGAACCTGAGGTCTCCAGAGTAGCCACAGAAGAAGCCAAACATCCCTGCCCACCTCCTCCACCCAGCTCCACCAAGTCTCCTGCTGACGTGAATTCCACCCAGCCACAGGTGCAGCATCAGACCAAAGCCGGGGGCTCCGGAGACACAAATCCGCTAATATTACGGAGGAGAGTTCGCTCTTTTATCTCTCCCATTCCCGCCAAAAGGCAACTCCAGGATGTGTCTCAACAGAGGGCCGCCACAAATTCACATCACTCTCCTGGGGCCCAGTCTGAGCTTGGCCATCACAACGAAGATGACTCATCCAGTTCAGATATTCCATGTCCCAGGCTCTCATCCCCTCTGCCAAGAGACAGCACCTATTCCCAACCTCTGTCTCCATCCAGTGGCAACACTAAGGCTTTGCCTCCCAGAAAAGGACGTGGTTTGAAACTAGAGGCAATAGTGCAGAAAATCACACCAAATATTAAAAAGCCAGCAGGCCATACTGATGATGAGTCAAATCATTACCCAGGCTTCTCTCACTCCGAAATACCAACATTTAATGACTCGCAGGACCAAGACTTGCCACATTTCCCCAGGGTTCCAGGAGGGGACGATAGTTACATGGATGAAAGTCACTCATTAAACGACATGATTCCCTTTAGAGGCGTTGACGAAACTGGGCCTCTACCTCCATCAGCTTACCCATGCGATCCCCACCAGACGTCTCAGCCCCTCAAACAACAGGACTTTGACTTTGGATTAGGTGCTGCTGTGGCATCGGCATCTGGCGACAAGGAGGATTTTGCTTTGCTCGGACCACTGCCTCCTCCTCCACCTCTTCCTCGCCCGGTTCAGGGTTCCCCACCTCCATCTTCGTCTGCCCTGTCAGACATTCAGCATTTCACCAACACGTACCAGCAGCTTGAGACGAGGAGAGGAGAGCAGTCTGCCGCTAACCTTCTTCGACAGAAACTTCAAGAATCTGGCATGGGATTTGATGATTATCCTGGCAGCGACTACTATGGCACCACTCCGCCCCACCACGGCCAGGCTCAAGGGCACATGCTCAACAGGCAGCATCAGATGTCCTCCGGTAGGTCCAGTCTGTCACCACAAGATTCAAAGCCGCTAGAGAGTGTTGTGCCTAAAGGCTATTTCCCATCTGGCAAGAAAAAAGGCAGGCCTGTTGGGAGTGTGAATAAACAAAAACGGGCCCAAAACCAAGTCCAAACACAAGCTAGCGCTCAGTCTCAAGTCCAAACACAGAATGCAACTTTGAGCACTCCTCCAGCACCGGCCATTCCAGCTACAGCTGCTCCCACAACTCCACCAACAATGCAGACTACCAACAGCAGCAGCAGCAGCACAACAACAACAACAACAACCACAACAGCCCCGCCAGCACCCCCTCTGCCAGACAGTAAAACCACTCCTCCGCTGGCCCCACCTGTGTTAACCCAGGTAGTGAAGGTGGACGTCGAGAGCGAGGACACCCAGCCGGAGATCGAGGTCAAACCTGTGCGGCGAAGACGCAGAGGCGTCAAAGATGAAGACGAGCCCCTGGAAGCAAGAGGGCGGCAGAGGAGGAGGCGGCGAGGAGCGGCAGCGGCAACGCCCTCAGTGGCCAAAGACGATCCAGATACACCTTTAGGCGCAAATAGAGCTTTTGCAGATCCTAACAGAAAGGGCTTGTTTGTTCCCCACATACACGTGGAGAAAAAAGTACCAGAGATAGGGGCGGTGTGCACCATTGTGAACGCTGAGGAGGACAAGATGAAAGGAGAGCGCAGCGCAGTTGGAGGGAAAGCTGGTGGGAGTGGAATTGAATGCCTCCTGACCTCGGCTCTTTCCTCCCAGTTATCTAGGAGAGACAGAGAATCAGAGAAACGGGAGACGGACGAGGTGGAAACTACACTTCAGTCAGGAAAAGCACTTCCTTCATCTGGCTATGTTGTTTCAGGCCCTGTGATTACGGAGACCAATCACTCCGGCCGCCTGCTGTGTTGCCTGTGTCAGAAATGGGCAAATTACAAACACCTCGGAGATCTCTACGGGCCTTTCTACCCAGCTGAATATGCTGCAAAGCTCCCCAAGAATCAGCCCCAGGTCAGGCAATGTCAGGCAACCACAGGCACAAACAAAACAGGACCAAATTCAGACGTGAGCTCAAACCCTTTGACTACAATCCAAGACACACAAACACAAGATGCTCAGTTTACCAAGCCCTCATCTGAGAGCGACTATGCCTTCAATCTGGATTCAAACCCTGCTTCTCTTAACACTACAGTCAGAACTGCTTCTCCAGCTGGGAGGGAGGAAATGATGACGCATGTGGCTGACAAGCACAGTAACGCTGCCTCTTCTTCTTCCTCTTCCTCCTCCTCCTCCTCGTCCGCTGCCATTAAAACCTCTCTAACCTGGGATATGAATCTGGATATCAGACCTATCCCTGAGCTTAAGAGAGAGCCAGACCTTGAAACCGACCAGCAGCAGCCGCCGAAACAGCAGCCTGCAGATGAAGCTCAGCAGCGACCTCAGCACAGAAAGCTGACCTCGCATCCCCGTTTTAAAAGGAGACACAAGTCGAGTGAGGATTCCCCCAGAATGGTGCCAGCCAACAGTAAGGCCTCCCTGCCGTTCCAGCCCCCTCCACCGGCCTTGGATTCCCTGGGACCCTTGGCACAGCTGGCACAACTGCCTCAGATGCCCATGGATCCAGAGGAGCTGTGGGTCCATGAAGGATGTATAGTGTGGACCAGTGGAGTGTACCTTGTCAATGGGAGACTGTATGGCCTGCAGGAAGCACTAGATGGCGGCAGAGAAACAGTGAGTTGTACATATTTGGCATTTTTGGGGTGGGGTGAGGTGGAGGGGGGAATTACAAATTTATGCTTTTTATTTAAATTTATGTAGGTTTCACTGCTTAATAAAATCACACGTATACATGCATGTTGATAAGACACCCAGTACTGCAGTGGATCTTGTACTATACAGTATATCAAGTGTGCTTGCTCATCAGTTTTTTCAGATTGTATCTGTCTTTCTGTATCTGACGGTTTTTATGTATTTATATCATCTTTTCTCAGTCCTGCTCATACTGTGAGATGGTTGGCTCAACCCTGGGCTGCTATAGTAAAGGCTGTACACTTCGCTACCACTACTTATGTGCTATTGAAGCAGGTGAGTGTCTGCATTACTGCACAAGTGCACTGGAAATAGTAAAATGATGTGAAAGTCTGTTGTTGGATTAAAAAAAAAGAAGAAAAAAAGTCTATGGCAGTGTCCTTAGAGTCTTGAAAATCTGTCTGTTTGCCAGATTGCTCTCTGAATGAAGATAACTTCTCGCTGCGGTGTCCGAAGCACAAGGTAAAGAAGGAAAGGTTCGTTTTCTTTTTGTAATTCAGTGCGATATCTTACTTTTCACGTCCAAATCAGTGCCTGAACCCCTCATTTCTTTCAGGATCTTCAGTCTTCTTTAATTCACACTTTTATCTCGTCCTGTTTTTGTTTTTTTCCCCAACCTTCCCTTCTTTCAGTTTACCCAGAGCATCCGGCCTGCCAAGTCAGTGTACCTGGAGCAGTCAGAGAGAGGCTGAGAGAAACAGGGAGGAGGAAGAGACACAGGAGTCTGGGAGCTGTAAGTTTACAGCTGTATATGTAAGATACAGTAGTGTGCAAAAGTCTTGAGCTATGGTAAAATGATAAATGGATGCAATGCAATACAGTCCGACCACTTTTATTCTTCTTCTATTCAAAGCTTTTCTTTGGACGATGGTCGCCTTTTCTCTGTTCTTTTGATTTATTTCCTTCTTTCTTTGTTCCATTTCCTAAAGCACAAACTGCACACCACCCTGAGTTTATGACTAATACCTCATCACCTTGTTGATGTTTCGAAATACTTTTGCACAGATTCCACTTTTTAGCAACAGGCTGCTAGTAACAGAGTGCCCAAAAATACATTTTAAAAATTGCCTTTTTTAATGTCTGAATGGTTCATAGGTCAGTGTTAAGTGCCTTAAACACAAAAAAAGCATTTGTCTGAATAATCAGGCACAAGAACTGCACTGAATATGAGTAAATAAAACCAGCCAATGCTCAAGAACACTTTAAAAAATTAGTCTGTCTCCTTAAACGCAAAATTCAAAGAAAATACAGCGATACTGTTTACTTTTCTTAAAATGATTTTCATCCTTTCAAACGTTGTCAGATCTCATCCAAAACCATTTACATGTTTACTTGTTTCTTTAAAAAAAAGCCTCTTAACCCTTTAAGACCGGTGTTTGCAAAAATTGCATAAAAAGCACTTGCAGCAGCAAAAACATAATATTCCAGAAACACGCTTTGCCGATCTGATCAGCTGTTCGTAACACTTCCTGCGTTGGAAAAGGACGTCAGCGCGAACTATTGCATGTCCGCCATTACCTGCCCGAAACTGGAAGTAGGTTTCTTTTTTTTAACCTCCAGAGCCTTATAAGCCTATGCTGGTGTTTTTAAAAGTCATGTTTGACTTTTTGCTTTTCTGTATAGTTTCTGGGATGCTTAGAAATCAAATTGCACTGCTTTAAATAGTTTATTTTGATGCACATGCTGTTTTGTTTTTTTTTTTGCAAATTTGCATTATAATATTTATTTTCGTTTTTCCTGCAGTATATAAAAATTGGTGTATCTCAAAAATAAAACTATTAAGACACTCAAAATGAATTTCCTGTTGTTGGAAACTATTTTGTGCAACCTTTTTGTATTTACATATTTGAGGGATAAGCCTCTTAAATTTCTCTAACTAGAAATATATGTAAAAACAAAAACGATTTTCAATATTTTTTTTTTTTGGCACTTTTTTGCAATTTGTGTAGTTACTATGCGCTTAATGCATACATATTATTAAAGTTTGGGCTATAATGGTTGTATTGGTGTATAGCAACTTGAAATGCTGCCAGAAATGGCACTACAGCATGTAAGAATATAGAGATAAGCTCTGGCTCTTGATTCTATGCTAGATCTTAAAGGGTCAAACCTCGTAGTTGTCACATTGTGAGCTTGTGTGCTAGGAGCAGTCATCTATATGTAATCATGTAGAAGTGGATGTTGGTGTATAATGTTACGTTGTCTCGCAACCAGCTCCAGTGTGAAAGCCTGCCTCAACACAGGGCTTCAGTTACCACAGAAACGTTCAAACACATGCTGCATTTTATTTTTGTTTAATTATTAAAAGATGTGGAGACACTTTTGTCTCATTAATGGATGGATTTGTTGCCTCTGGCTCGTTTATACCTTCTCTGTTCATTTAAATTCCAAAAAGCAACACAGCAGCCACTCTTTGTTGGCAGGTTTCTTCGAGTAGCATTGAGGGAAAAAAAATCATGTAGCTCTCGCACTCCTCCTCCTCACCTCACCTTAGTGGCTGTACTTGTGCCTGTCGCTGCCTCCCCCTCACTTCCAATCCAGCCTGTCCTCATGGAAACTGATGCCTCTCGTCTCTGTTTTGTACAACGCTGCTGGCATGCTAAGGTTTTTCGAAACTGCAACGTATCCTTTTTGCTTCATTATGCCTTTTTCTTTCTCTCCTAGGTTAGTTTGGGATAGAAGACCGAGAAATGTGAAAAAGACTGGCCTGTCATCAGCGGCTGAGGACAACAAAAGGGAATGTACAATTTCTCACCAAGATTCAGCATTATTTACATTTAAGACAATGGAGGGAGAAAAATCATTTTTTTTAGGAGAATTGTTGCTCTTTACTTAAAAGCCGGAAAAAAGAAAAAAAAACAAAACAAAAAAACCCCCCATGGACATGCAACACAGGGGCATGGAGCTACAAGAAAAGGACTACAAAGATGGAAGTGGGATGAGATAAAACATCAAGACTGACAGAGGAACTAAAGGAACTCTGCTATAAAGAACAAAAGAAACAACCTTCCTCTCTAGGCTTACTTTAATTTTCCAGTGACACCCTTAAAGTGTTTAACTCATGCTTATCATCATCATCTGTATTTTCTATTGTTTTTCTTTTGTTTGCTTTGACATATTGGGAGCAAGTTGGGTGATAAACCCAAGAAAGGAGAGAACTTTGTATCCTCTCACAATTAGTATTTTACCTTTTATAATATTAGGATGATCACAGTTATTATTTTAGTCCTCATTATTTTGTAACCTCATCAGTATTTACTCATGGAAATGAAATGGATGTATCTCATTTTATATTCAGTCTACGCATTAATTGGATTTTTTTTCCTCATTCCTGGAGAGGGGGGAACCAGAGTGATGTTGTCTGTAATGTCAGGGTCATGTTTGCCACAAAGACATTATTGCCTTGGAGAACGGACATCTGTTGCCTTTCTAAAGTCGTGTATGAGTGAGCAATTGAGTGCGTGTGGAAAAACTGAAAAAAAGAAAAAATGCTGACTTCTGGGTCTTTGATTCCATTTTTTGGTCCTTTTGAAAAGTGTTCTTATTTTTCATCACCGGGGTTTTTACGGTACAGATAGTATTCACGAAAAATGATGGACACAGTCTTATTTTTCAAGTACAAAAAGTTCATAATGTGCAAAGAGAAGGACAGACGCTCGTAAGAGGAGCAGATAACACTATGGACTAAAGTGTGTCTGCCATCTTTAACCACGCCGGCTGGGAAAAGGTGAAGGACAGGACACTGAAGAGGTTTTATTGGTGTGGAACTGGATGCACGCGTTTGTAAGACGTTCGTGCAAAGTTACGTTTGACTGACAGACGTCAGACATTTTTGGAAGCGAACTTTGGAGAGGGTGTCATATGAACGAGGGCGAGCCTAACCAAGTACTTTTGAATGGTTTCAAACTTCTGTGACACGGCAGCATTCTAATCGGGAGATGCAAAATCCATTCAAAAGAAGCATTGCCATAAAAATTTAAAAGTGAGTCGTACATGGTGTTGTCTTTATCATTTTTTATTGTTATTCTTGTAAGAAAAAAAAGGTCAAGCTGAAAGACAGTTACACTATCAAAACCATGCTGTATTAGAAACCTGTCAATATGTATATGAATTATGAATACACTTAAAAATGCTTCACGTATGTTCCTCTTCTTATGCCTGAAATATTTGTTTTCACATCTGTTCCTCTGGGAAACCCGCCTGTTTCAAGTTCGTCTAACATGGTTATCCCCCGATTTTTCTCTCTACTTTTATTACAAATCAGCCGTTCTATCTCTTTTATGTTCTCAGTGAGTTCTTGGAAAATAACCACATTAGTTGTAGTCATTTCTGTACACATGCACACTTCCTTTCTTGTTTCTTCTTGACTTTGGTTGACTGTGAAGCTTAGCGGCATACTGATGTAATCAGACAGGTTTTAGAAGATGTCTCAAATGGTTTGGGACTGTAATTTCTAACACCAGCAGTTGCTGGACATGGAGACTGGTCAAAAGGGGGGAAAACATGTGAACCATTGTGTGCTTTAATACGACTCTCCTGAACTCTGGATGGAAGTCTATTCTTCTAATGCATGTTTTTTTCATAGTAATTAAGCTATTCCCCACCTCATACCCTGTAGATAAGAGCGCTTTCACTCAGGGACACCACTCCCATCAAGATGGAAATGTTCAAATAAAGCAAGAAAAAAAACCTTGCTATAACGTTACAAAATTGCCAGGTGCCCTCAGTGTAGGAGTGGAGTATTCATAACAGTTCTAAGTATGCTAATCAAAGGGTGTGGTTTCCAAGAGTATTTAAAGTATTGCTATGAATTTTTGGCTGGTATTATTTTCCTTCTTTCATAAAGGTTAGTCTAGTGTAACCTCTGTTAAAGGAGGTATTAAAGGAAAGCACCTTACTTTAGTATGTAGAGAACTCCACCGGCTGTTTTATGGCTGCCACAGATACTTGCAGGTCACTCAGCTCATGTAGAACCTTCTTAAGCAAACTGACTGTCCAACCACACTGCGTGGCATGTCAGTTACCTGCTTTGTATGATGAAGTGCACCTGTGTTGAATCGTATGCATTCATCATTTAGGTTTTTCTTACGTGACTAAAATAGTTAAAATACCTAACACTGGGGAAAGGGTTGAAGGTTAAAATGGTTTATATGAGATGGAAATATTGAGTGAAGTGGGTAATACTGGGTTGCTAGATAAATGGTACACATTTGCTAAAAGTGGTGATAATAACAATGGTTATTTTACACAAAAAACATCAAAGCCCAAATACCTCTGTGAATTAAGCTGAAAAAGCACAGACATGCAACACAGTGGAATGGAGCTAGCTTTAGCTATGCTTTGGTTATGATTACATAAGCTAAAGTATATCAAGTACAACATGGTGAAAGAGCATGATCTAACAATAATGGCTAACATACCTAACAGCAGCTAAAGGATAAATGGTCAAAGTAGTTAAGCATACATTACAACATAATGAATAAAATAGCGTACAATAGCTAAAGGATAAGTGGTTCAGATTTGGTATAAAATAATGGTTAAAAAAAAAAAACTGAAATAGTTAATATTACCTAAAAACAATGGGTAAGATATCTCACATTAGCTAAAGGCTAACAATTGAAATATTAAGCATTAAAAATAATTGATAACTGAAACGCTTTAATACTAAAAGTGACAATTTAGCAAATAAATAGAATTAACTGACTAAAGGCTAAAAGAAATGCAGCAGTTAGCTTAAAAAAATGGTGATACTTGAGGATAAGTTTGGGCCTTGTACTGTCATCAAGCCCATCTTTCTGTTATCTGGTTTCACTCACCTCAACATGAACGTGGTTATCGACTGAGAAAGTGAAGCCAGAGTTTTCCCAGTCTAGCTGCAAGGGCACAAAAGAGCCGTCTTTGGCAGCGTTGTTGTCACATTCTTTAATATAAAGAGTGACATTAGTAATTTGAGCTATGGAGGTGTTAATTGACAGCTTTCATGTCATTGCAGTATTTTTCAGGGATGGCTTTTGCTCGGCACATGGACAGGAAAACACCACATTAACAGCAGAGCAGGAAACTAGATGTGTAACTATTTATTTATTTACTTAGAAATATGTTCTAGATAGTTTCCTCATCAACCGGTCGGCCTCCTCGCAGATCTTTGCGCTCTTGCTCCTTCATCTGTTGTCGTAAGGCCTCATCCATGATGCTGCCAGTATCACCCAACTTCTCCCCCCTCCTCCTCCTTGGCCTGGAAGGAGACGGTCAGAGAAACAAACTGACTCCCATCCCATATACGTGTACTGCACATGCTGCATGTCTGAGCATGCAATAAAGGTGGGTGTCTGTGGGTGGGCTGCACCTCCCTCTTGTGTCTGCACTTTAAGGTATTCTGGATGCATTCTTTCATGCATCTCTCTTATCTGTAGTTTATCTCGATCTTTCACCTCATCCTGCAACAGCTTCTCCTCCAGCTGCTTCTGGATCTGCTCACCAATCCTCTGCCTTAGTCTGATATAACAAACATGAGGTGACAATTCTTCTAATTTACATCCACTGACTTCAGCAGCATGATGATTGCAAAGTGATCTTATGGCAAAGCTCATAAATCCTTTCGGTCTCCAACCTATTGATTCTCCTGCGTATCTTGTTTGACTCTGCTGAGCGCTCTAAACCAGCTGAGGTAGCCACACACCCATAATAGAGTAGTCCATGTGAATGTACGCCAGACCTACTGTATATTAAAAAATAAATAAAAAAGGCTTTTCTCATTCACATGTCCAGGAGCTGCTTCCTGCCAAGTGCTGGGCCTTGACCTCCATCTCCCTCAGGCCGTTCTGGGTTCTGAATAAATCAATTTAGTATATTTTAGTTTCCTCTGCTGTTTAGATTTCTGTATGAGGAATAAATAAAAGATTTAAGAGGTTACTGTGGTGTTATTAATCTAGAAGTCAAGTGTCAGTGATGATATTCGTAATGGCTTCGCTAGTGTTACAGCTGTAAAATGTGTTTTTCTTTTCCATCATGTGGATGTCTGGGCACGTGAGTGTTTCCTCCCATATTGCAACCTGGCACCAGGATGCAATATGGGAAGAATGCAAGCCTGAAGAGGCAGTGTGATGTTTTGAGCAGTGTTCTGCTATTAAACCTTTGCACACCTTCAGGGGTCTAGTGGACCCCCTATAGCCAATCACAGTGGAGTAGCCACGTCTTACAATCAGAGAGTTATGGTGCACACATATAGTACTGGGTAGCACTATAGCCCCTGTCACTGTTTTCGAGGTCATTTTTGATTTCTACATGAACAGAGCGCTGCTTGCACTTACAGGCTGGAAAGTGTTGAAGGAGGGTGGAGATGAGAGGCAAGAGAGATGAATGAAATAGATCAAAATGAGTCTAGGAACCAAAATAAAAACAGATGGAACAGAGTTGTCTGTTTTGGATTTATAAGGATGGATTAAAGAGGAGGAGTGTGTGCTTGTGTGTGTGATGCTCACAGTTGTGTCTGACTGCCGGGGTCGGATCATAAAGACTGACAGACACACTGCTCGCAGAGGTCAGTGTGACGGCCAAAATCCTCCATCACTCTCAGTATCTCATGAGGAGTGAGAGGGAGAGCAGAGCTGTGAGGGGAGCCAGGTTTCTCTTTCACCTTCCACACTCACTCGATGATGCAACTGAGGACAAAGTGAGGGAGGCTGAAGCAGGTGAGTGCGCTTTAATTCACCGCTTGACACAAAGTGCTCAGACGTATTAGTTTGAGCATCTGTCTCCCGGAGAGCTTCCATAGCGACAGCTATTTTCACCCGTTTTCCTCCTCTGATTTGGCTGTCTGTCTTCCCACCAATTACCAGCAGTGTGTGATTTTCTGTCACAGTCTTTTTATTCTTTAAATGTGATTAGTAGTGTAAAACCAATCAGGCCCCCTTCACTCTCTCTTTTAAATGCCTCACTAATCTGAGGCAGTTGGGTAGAGCCGCTTCTCCTTGGAAACTAATAACAGGCTGCTGGTATTTTTAGTGGCATGAGTTATACCTGACGTCAAGCAAATTTAACAGATTCCCTTATGAAGCATTTCATTTACATTGCAAGATTATTTTTTTTTAACTTGCTGTTTAAATCGAGTCAAACACGTCTCAGTATCGTGTCTCATTCCCTGTTTCTCCTCCATCAGCCCAAGCCCTCATTTAAACCCTCGCGCGATGGCATTCGTGCAGCGGATGCGCTCCCCTTGCCTCTCCTTTGTCCAGACATTTTTGTCTCTCCTCCTGAGCACCACGGCCCTCATGTCCTCCTACTGGTGCGTGGGTAAGCAGAAGGTGCCCAAACCGCTGTGTTCGCCCACCAAGCAGACCAATTGCATCCCCGTTCCCGGCGTCTCCAACTCCTCCAGGATTCAGTTCTTCTGGGAGACCGGCGACGACCGCTTTGTCTTCCCCAACTTTCACACCGGACTGTTCATCATCTGTGAGGAGAACATCTACATAGATGAGTGGGGTGAGAGAAAAGAGGGGAGTGGGTAGAAATGTGACAAGCCCAGAATATTGTGATTGATTTCTGTTGTGTAAAGTAAAAACAAAAGTCAAACAGAAGTCCTTACTGACCACAATGGAGAGTCAAAGGACAAAGTTGCTCAGTTTCTTACAAAAGCCCAGACGTGGCACCGCTGACCCTGAAGGGGATTAACAGGAATAGGCACTAATGAATGAGAGAGCACTGGATTTGGACAAAGAAGCTAAAAATAAGCACCGATGCTCCTCTCTAATTTATCTAGTGATGCTTGTAACATTCAATCAGTATCACCGGAAGGTTTTTTATAAGCACGCCCTGATCATACTTGATGATTAAACTGCGTGGTGAGTAGCCAAACAAGGTTAGCCAAACATCTGCCCAGAAACAGGAAGCGAAAGGAATCCTTAGTCCAGCATTAGACACTGAAATGGGTGACAGGAAGAGAGGAAGTGCAAGGTGGTAATGTGAAGTGAGGACTCAGGTGTGTTTGTACGTGTGCGATTGTGACTGTATTTGGGTGGGCGCTCGGCACAAAGAGGATTATCATCTGTGTTTATATTCTGCTAGCCGAGATTTAGACTTCAACAGCATGACTCAATTATGGATTAAAACCCGGAGAGAGAAAGATTGATAGGATTCACAAACATCGACCGGGTATTCACCGTCTCATTTGCAGCTGATCTGCAGCAGATTTGAAGGATGATTATCAATATTTACGATAAGCCCCTTCAAAAATTCAACTGACATATATGGTTAATTAAGTAAAACTCCACATTACAATACGCGAGCTGTGCATGCACCCTAATCTCGTGGTCTCCAGCTATCTGTTACCATGTCTGCAACAGAGTAAATCAAGTGTTGAGAGAGAAAAGGCTTTCTCCTAGCAGCCCATCCAAACAAGCCGTACTTGTTCAGTTATTTTCTAATCATGCTGTCATGAACTTTAATATTTAACATGCTAACTGGGGCCTGTAGAGTCTGAGATAGAGCACTTTGGGGGGGTTTTCAATTTCTTTGAGCGTTGGATGATCTGAGCCCACTCCTTGGAGAGGCGTGTGGCTCAGGAAGTAGATCAGGTCATCTGCAACCTTCATATTAGTCATTTACTAATTTGTGGTTCGATTCCTGACTCCTTCAGTCTGCATACGTGTGGGCAAGATAATGAACTCTGAGTTGCTCCTATTAGTATTAACGTGTGTGTGAATATTAGACAGAGAGCGCTTAGTTTAAAAAGGGGTTGCAGTCAGGGCTGTCACCTCACAGCAGGACTCAAATCCACAATCTCGCCCAGGCCTTTTCTGTGTGGAGCATGTTCTCCCAGTGTCTGTGTGGGTTCTCTACAGGAACTTTGGCTTCTTCCCACAGACCAAAGACATGCAGTTAGTGGGGTTAGGTTAACTGGTTGGTTCTAAATTGTTCATAACAAATGTGACGTTGAATGGTTTACTGTCTGTGTTAGCCCTGTGACCCTGTGGCAGCTGGGATAGACTCTTGGGTCCCTTCTGTTTTCAGATTGTTTAGAAATGACCTTATAACCCAGATTGATGGGCAGTAACTTCTCTAGGATCATTGATGTCTTTCCTCCTTATCACTGTATTAACACACCTGACTGCTCCAGATCAGCAGTCCTCCAAAACTGCTTTTACAGAGGTGCTCACACTCACTGATGATCGGTTAATTAAGTGCGTTTGATTATCATTCTCTACTCTCTTAATTCCAATGAAATCAGTAAGGAAGGCATTTAGCCTTAGTGTTGGTTTAATAAATAATATCAGTGTAATAAGTCACGTGTTTTTTACAACCTCCTACGGATGTGAGGATGCTGTTTACTTATAATTATGTCCTGACACATAACACCGTAGAATAGAAAGAGTTTGCACTTTCTTTTTTACACGACTGAAATTCAAAAATAATTCAAAGCAAGTGCGGCGCGGTGTCCTTGGGAGCTCTGAGCACCAATCCAAAGATAAAAATCAAACAAAGCAAATGAAGAAAACCTATAACAACACAGAGGGGAGCGCAGAGTGATGAAGGCCACGAGCACGCGGCTGTGTGTGTTCATTACTGTGTTTTTCTTAATGCACTTTGCACATGCGTGTTCAAGTTAGTGAAAATCTGTTCCTCATTTCTCCCCCTTTATTTGCATCTGTTTTTCTTAAGTCTCCGTATGCTGTACTTTCAGGGCCACCTCGGTGTAGAGCCATATGGTACTCTAATTATTTCAGCTGCCATGTAAACAATTAGATAAACAGGCTACAAAGAGGCTTAACCCACTACTGGCACACGTTGCTACTGTTTTTAACGCACGGCCCGTTTGATTGGTGGAAACAAAATGCGGCAATATTGAAATGAATCTAATCTAATCTAATGTTATAAAAATGGAAAACACAACAGTCTCAATGTGTGACCCTGTAGCCACAATCTTTCGAGATCTGAGCTAATCTTTTAATCTCCTATCACCAGGTTAACTCAGGCCATTACAGCACTCATGCAAACGGTCATCTCAAATCTGGTTTCTCACACAGTAATTAGATTGCAGTGTTTATTTACACTGAGAGTAATTACGCAGGGGCTGGCGGATTTTGGGGAGAGACAATGCTGCAATGGGTCTTACATAAAACATTTCCAGAGCAAACTCTTCTCATGTTTTCTTCTGATTTCTAGAGGAAAAGTGTCGAGGCTTTTACACACTCCCCCCAGGATCTGAAAAAGGTAAAGTTTTGCGGTTTCTCCCGCAGTGTCGTTTGAAATCCGTTCCCTCATCTGTCCCCTCTCTCAGCCTCTCCTCCTCCTTCTACAGCAATGCTTTGGCTGTCGCTGTCAATGGAGCTCGTGAATATCGGTCTGCTGTTAATCAGCTGCATACTGCTGTCCGTGCAGCTGTGTATCAGGGCCTGGTTTCCCTCTATGCAGCACTGGGGCCAGCTGCTCAATGCTTTTGCAGCTGTCTTCACAGTCCTGGGAGGTACAATATTTAGATGCATAGTCAAATCAGAGTGACTTCTGTTAACACCGCAGAAACACCGACAGAGTGACCAGGTTGTTACATTTCCTCGTTTTGTCCTCTCAGGTCTGCTCGGGATGGTCGGTCACATGATGTTCATGCAGGTGTTTCAGACCACTGCCTCGATGGGACCAGAAGACTTCAAGCCACATAGTTACGGGTACTCCTGGGCATTCTAGTGAGTTCTTTAACCATTTATATTACGTAGAAGATGTAGAAGATCACAGTGGTTCAGCCCAATTAGTTGTTCCCTCTCTGACTCAGACCATACTGGTATGATGATAATCTATTCCTCATGTCTATTGCTAAGTGCTTGTCTGACTGACTAAAATTCTTGTTTTGGGGATGAAAACAGGAGAATAAACATTCTTTTCCTGGCTCTTATGTGAATCAGACCAATTTTTTTCCACACCAAATTCCTTGAGCTGTTTGTTTGGGATTCTTTGTGGGACCTCTCAATCAGCTGGGGATCAAGTCCCTCCAGCTTGTCACGCTACTGAAATGCCCTCAAATCATTTGCCCACTTAAAACGACAGTTTTACAACTCTCAGCTTCTGGAAATAAGTTCTTCTGCAAACACACAGTTGCTTGATGCGTTTTAGAGACACAGTACTGTGCAAAAGTCTTGAGTCATCCCTCATTTCTTTATATATTTTATTTAGGAAATAGGTGCATCAATTTATTGCAACGGATTCCAACATACATAGGATACAATATGTGTATATTCTATGTAGAAATACAATATAGCAAAGTCCTGTGTCATTTTTTAAGGACATGACTTTCAGATACTGTTTATCTGCTTTAGGCCTGCCAATTCTTCTTTTCCACTTGTCCAGTATAAATAGTATAAAAGTCAGAGTTTCTGAGTTTTCCCTTTAAGTCCAACTTCCAAGTTGAAGTTAACAATCCAAGATGGTAGTAGGGCACCAAAAAGCTACTCGGAATAATATTACTACTTGTGAAAAAACAAAACGTTGTGAAACGTTTGTGATGCCGTTTCTGTTTCTCCTCCTCTGCCTCCAACAGTGTGGCCTGGCTTGGCTTCACCATCTGCATGGCTGCAGGTGTCTCCACCCTGAACAACTATACCAAAAAGGTCCTGATGGTGGGTCCCAGGCGTGCCTCTGACCTCAACCCCTGCAGCTTTAACTTTATGGGACTTCTGCCACCTGCTCCTTACTACACACCACCAAATCCTGCCTCCAACCTCACCTGTCCCCTGTCTCCTCCTCGGATCTCCCACTTGTCTCCCTACTATGCCCCCCCTTCGGAAACATTGCCGCCCTCCGCCCCCACCCCAAGGCTCACGCACTCCCATTCACTTCCTATCTCGATTTCTAAGTCCTTCCCTCCTCCCCCCTCTCACCCTGCACCTGGATCACCTTTTCACCGTCTGTCCCTGCCCTCACCATCTCCCTCACCTACACCACCCGTCTCTTACCACACGACCCTCCCAAGACACCAGGAGAGTCATTACGAGCAGGAAGAGGACTACAGCCCCCTCTGAGGATCTACACCTCTCTTAGAAATGCTGTGTGCTGGGAATATTAAACTTTATAGAACATGGTCCCAAATTCCCTCCATTTCTCAGTTTGAGGTCCTGCACCCATAGGTAACAATCACATTTACACAATGTTAGAAAACACAAGTTCTGTACTGAAAAAATATGTAATATTAACTTTTTCTGCTTGTTGTAAATAAATGCAAACACAGTTTTGCATTCTCCTGTTTGTTGTGGAGCAATTTTGGCCCACTTCTTTATAACGTCTGTGAGCACATGGGGATAATTTTGTGTTAATACACAGAGGCAGTTAAAGATATACTTCGTTTTTCCTCTCTCTTTACTTCCTTCTAAACCCATTCATGTTACTAATGGACGTCATCTGTTGTGAGATGTTGCCGTGTTTCTTCATAAGTGTGTGAATGTGAGAGTGAATGAATAGTGGAATTGTAAAGCGCTTTGGGTGCCTAGAAAACCGCTATATAAATGCAATCCATTATTATTATTATAAGATTACACAACTTTTTTGTATTTATTAATTTATTTAATCAGAATATTTGAATATTTGTAAAATAAACATTTTTTTTTAGAACATAATAAAATTTTAACATTTGATGTGTTTCCTTTGGACTGCTTTTGTTAGAAAATAACATTTTAGTGATTCATAAACCAGTGTATTCATTTGTTATTTACAATCTGCAATGTCTGTTATTTAAATGAAGAACATGTGGATAAAGACTGAGCATAATACAGAAACTCCTCATTATGTATAAAATGTATATCAACCTTCACTTTGTGAGCCAGTGTAGTTAATTAAGAAATCCATGTCATGACAACTGGAGAAGAAAAATAAAAACACCTCCAATAACTGATTGAAATTCACGTTTTAATATAGTAAAAATCACCGTCAGTGTCATTCATCATGACGTACAAAGGTAGCAAAAATAAACAAGAGCATACAGAGCGTCATGGGAAACAAATTCTATTTACACACTACATCTCATACACCAAGAGTAAAGCCAGTTGCCTTTCAGTGTGGAAGCAGGTTTAATCTGGGTGATCGAATCTATGCTTTTAGAAACTAATGTGATTACATTTACAACCAGAAAAGACAGCTGAGTCTTTGAGTTATGTAAAATGGCAACTTTCAAACACTCCATGAGAACGTAACCAAAAGGCTTTTATGTGTTTCACGCTGAAACAAAGTAAATTCATTTTGCCTTTACATTTAGTATTAAACTGTATCTCCAGGGTTTGATTTGGTGTCTTCCCAATTACAAACAATTACAGCACAACCTCAGCAGCATCATAATATCGGCTTTCCACCGTATATCTTTGTATAGTCTTATTATATTTTTATATATTATGTAAGACTTCAAACAGATTAGCTACGGGTTGATTGCATTATGTTTTCACTCTGTTTATTCAGTGGCACACTGTATGAAGTAATACAAGGGCAAATTAAAAATTAAAAATCAATAAACTAACAACAAAAAAAAAAATCTAAACAATAAAACTCACCCATTTCCATATTATAAATGTACATTACAAACTGTTGTTTTTTTTTTATAATAGAGGGATATTAATAGGTCTTAGTCTATGATAGCATCTTATAAACATTAAGGCCTTTTTTTATGTAATTAAAAAAAATAAAGGATTGTTTATCATTAGATGCCCTCAATAAATCCAGCCCCACTCTGGGCTGGAAATACACTCAAATACAGCTGTGATCGACTGAGCCTGCAGAAATAAGCCCGAAACTCCGATTATCTGAAAGCAGGCTCAGTTAAACACCAGTATGTATTTGAGGAGGATCAGCAGATCTACTATATCTATAGCTGAAAATACACTAGCAGCTCAAATCTGATGTCCAAAACAGATACATGTAAACACAGACCACACACTGTAATTAAAGCCAGATTTTAGCTGGAAGAGCAGATTCAGTTAAGGGTTCCAGGTTTGAATTCTGGAGCTACTCCGCAGTCTTCTTGCGTAGCACGAAGTAAATGATGGAGGAGAGGAATGTGAGAGCGAAGGCGATCCACGCCAAAATGAAGCAATGGCCGTAACTACCCAGACTTTGTTCATTAGTATGGAAGCGGTCTGTGTAGATGGAGGCAGCGATCATGATGCACAGGCCTGAAGTGAAGGAAACATGGAGACGAGTGAAGATGCACATCAGCGGATGTCATACAGAGAGAAACACCCTCAGTGAAAGGAATAAAACATAAGAGAAAAAAGAAATACTCACAGGCAAGGAACTGAAAGACACCAGAGACGAGGAACCTCTGTCCTTTGGGGAGGGTGAAGAGTTGAGCCACAAATACGAAGATTCCAATGATGGAGAATATACAAGCTAGCACTGAGCTGGCCTGCACTGCTTGGAGGTAACCTGCAGGCGGAGCCAGAGAGAGCAAACGCAATGAAGATACAGAGTGTGTGAAAGGGTGTGGGGGGTGTAATAGCTTAAGGACACTCCCTGGAAACGGCAGCACTGCAGTCACATTGAACCTTTGAAAATCTCAGACACAGTTGCAATGCTGACAGGCAGGAACATTATGTTCAAACACGCCAAATGCTTTATGGTAAAAAGACGCTGATCACAAACAGCTAAAACAGTCTTGTATGTTTGACTCAAGGCAATAACTGCATACCAAAGGATTAGGAAAAAGTCTTCATTTGCAATGCAAATAATACAGAATTTGGGTGAGTGTAAACTCATTGTGTGTCCCACCAAATGATGCAGATAAAAAGCATGTTCCTGGATTCAACTCTCAATGCTTAAAATAGGTGTTATATTTAATGTGTGAGCTCCAGGCCCCAAAGTATTGTATCAGATAGTACTCTTAACAGAATGCACTGTATATATATTTAAATCTTAGTTGTCTTCCCTTATAAATGGAGCATCACTGTTTAAAATCACAATGCAGTCACAGTGTGTTTGTGCATCTAACTGTGCCTGTGCAGCTCTGCTTAACACAACTGACCAGCTACATGTCATAGCATCAAACTATTACTAATCTCTTACTTTGATTCTACACATACGAAAACGTAACACTGAGAGGTGCAAGCATGGAAACATGTTCTCTTACTCTCTGGGTAGGTTGGTGGAAGATCAACAGAATGCCATGAGTTATTCACGAAAACCCAGCGGGCCCATATATCAGTGGGCATGTTTCCGGCTGAGATGACCCACCAGGCCTGACGGGGAAGACAAAGACAATATTTGCAAAAATATTAACAGAATTCTTGTGTGCTAAAGTAAAAGCGGTGAATCAGTATGAGTGGAAATTAAACAGGTAGATACTGCAGCAGCAGTTATGGTGTGCATTTGCAGGGGGAAATTATGACAATATGAAGAAGGAATTCACTCGTTCCTTTAACTGAGACAAATCTCACTCAGGTATGCAACAGTGGCTGCAACGCAGGTGAGACTCGCATATAGGTATCCGTACTTGTGTGACGTATCTGGGTAAGACGCTCAGCGGTATGGGGTAATGACACAGAGCTCGTCACCATATATCGCACAGAAATGTCAAACATGTGGCCATCCAGAAGAACAGCTGGCCGCACGCCGAGAAGGAATGAATTCCTCAACAGATGAATCAGTCTCAACTCTTTGCCCATCCATCATGTCAGAAATGCACAAGGCCTGAAGCTAAGGGAGGAGGCCAGCAGCAATGCTGGGGCAATTATGCCTTGAGCATGGAAGAAGTCTATACACGGATAACAAGAATTGCACTTACATTGTCAATAGTGGCTGTCAGGAGGATGATGATGCAGGCGATGTGGAGAACAAAGATGGCGGCGAGGAGAATCAGCATGATGACTGTGCTGCAGAGAGGAAGGCACAACTTTAACATGTAACAGGGCGAGTAAAATAAACCAAGCAGACTAGGAGGGAACAGTCAAGCGTGGCCTACAGCTAACTCATTGTGTTGTTTGGTTTTTCTTTAGTAAAGGAAGCCTTTCGTGCGAGTCCCAAGTGTGTGCGCGCGCACACACATCCTCATGAACGCACGCATTCAGTGCACCAAAGCTAGGCCCAAACCTGGCACCCGCTCAGGGCGTGGCTTCTTAACGTCTAATTACCCTGGTTTACGGCTCCCAGTAAAAGAATCAGAGGTGCTGATGGGCAATTGTGTTTCAAACAAAATCAGTGTATCCCTGGGAAAGCAGATACCTCTGGTATAGAGACAACTGTGGAGGAAAGTTCATGACAGGCAGATGAGTTTAGGCTTGTCTCAGGGCATGGTGATTACAGTGGAGGAACCTGCCACTCCCTAAAATAACTGTAGAGACTACACTCTGTTCTCTGCACCTTGATGCTCCACACCTGATCCCTTTAGTCTGAATCGGACCGCTCGATATCTCCCGACTTAAAAAATAAACTTAAGCCTAGCTTTAAAAACTGTTCCCCCTGACTGATTAGTCAAAAAAGATGACCCCGCCTATGAGATATCAGTTAGTTTAGAATTTGCTAATCTAATGTATACAAGAGCTATGTTTGGCTGTAGCTAACAATAAGGCTGCTCTGGGTGTGAACAGAGAAAGAGGCACATCTGGAATGCGCTGGTTCTCTGGGCTGGTAAAGGAGTGTTCATGGGATGGGTCCTCATACACGCTTCACACGCCCGCCAGTTCCCTTACTTTCATACGCAACCACGCACGTATACAAAAAGAAAAGGGGAGGGGCACATCCCCGCAAAGTAATTTCCCACGTTTTGCCCACTTCCAATCTAGTGACAGCGAAGGCAAATATTGGCTCTGCGGCTCAGCCTGAAGGCAGAGAACGCAAATACAGAAAGAAGGACCAAACTTTAATGAAAAAAAGCTGTGAGCAGATAAACAACAACAATAACAACAAAGTTAAAGCTGATGCTTTCATTTAAAACACGCACACTGAGCACTTTGATCAAAGAAGACATGTTGACTGCTCCTGTGGGCTTTCCCCCCGACTAAATCTGAATCTAGCATATTTTCCATACACAAAATAGACCACATTTGTTTGGGGCAAGATCTGAGAATGTAGCAAAACCACAAGTCCTGATGCAGGAACTGAGACTGGAGCAAAACCTGGTGAGGAACAAGTTGCTTTAACGGTAGAGCAAAGAAAGGTAAACAGGCTCTACTTCACAGATGCACAGACACACACGTCTCCACACTTTAGCCTTTTTTATCATTAGATTTTCTTATCTTCCAATGGAAAAAAACCCCCCCAAAACATTAATGCAAAACTACAAAACAAGCTTCTATTCAAACATCACTCAAGCTTGATGAAACACCTGTAGAAAAGAAGCAAAAGAAGAAGAAGAATCTTTGACTTACTGTTAGGTGGCTGTTTGTCTCTTCAAGTCTAATTCCTCCTGCTCTCAAAGACACCGATTTCAGACTGTGTCCAAATGTACAAACACAAGTTCTACTCAATCTGCCCACTATTTTACCCTGCCCTCTTTTTAAGTCCACACCCAGGACAAGCCTCTTGCTGACTTGATCACATAATCTCTGCCCCTTTTTCTTTCTGTCCCGTCTCTTCCTCCTCGACTCTTCACTCATCGTCCCACCCTCCCTCTCTCTCTATGTGTACACATACCAACGCTCAAACGGACACTTAGTTTCTCTGTGTTTGGTGTGTTTTGCCTTTGTCACTCAGCTGATGGTGGTGATTTTCTCTGTGAGGACACACGTGATGATTCACTGACATTATGTGGGAAAAGCAGGGGGGGGGGGGGGGGGTGTTAAAGCCTTGGAAAGTGATTTTACGCATGTTGCCATGGCAGCAGACTGTAACCACCCAAAACACAATCACATTGTTACTAGTGTGTGTATGTTATGTACCAGCAATCATAACTTAGCTGCGCAGACGCACACAAACACACATAACTGAATTTATTGTTTCTCCCTAATCACTGCCATTCGCCTTTTCCAGCTTTTGTTACAGAGGAAGAGGTTTCAGGATAAAGGAATGTTGGTGCTTGCCATCGAGGGAAAAATAGCTGGAGGCCCAAACGAGTGCAGCTCGTTGCTTAAGTGAAAAAGATGGAGCAGAAAAGGGGGAGGAGGTTCTTTGCAGAAAGTAGGGTGGCAGTGAGGTATTTCACGCCGCTCGAAGTTCATTAGTTATTACTTATTATTACTCGTCTGTTCCTGCTGATGATTGAGGTTCTCCCAATGACTCCAGTGAGTCAAAGTCATCTGCTTCTTTAGCAGATCGCACAGATTACTCACAGGAAGAACCTTACAGAGGGAATCTATTAGGCTTGTCCTCATTTTCAGTGCCATGCAGGCTGTGTGTACTGTAGGAATAGTGGACGTATGGGATCGGGGTATGTGTAAGCATCCTTGTGAGCCTTCGAATGAGCCTAGCAGCATGGCAGTTCAGTGGTTAGCGCTGGCCCTGGGTTCAACCCCAGATATAGGTCATGTGTCGAGTTTGCATGTTCTCCCCATGCTTGAAATCATGATAGGGCGAAGCAGTTCTCAAGTTTCACTGTAGTTAAATTAAAGTTTAACACTATGAAATCACAGGATTTCATAGATAATCATAATAAGTAGATTTCTTATCTCAGGTACACATCATCTCAGTTGTGACAGCCGTATCCCGACCCACCTTCTGTTTACGAGGGGAAACCGTTCTACCTGTGACTCATGCTGAAGCCACCCTAGTTTGAGTCAAAGAATAAGAATTTGAAGCTGAAGTTGAGCATGACAGGTTTCCTTTCAAAGGCGATCAGTCCATATCATCATAAACTATTTCATTACGGCCTAAAATGTGTTACACAACCCACAGCAAATCAAACATTAACAATGCAGCGTGCTGGTGTCAGAGCCTCATAACTACATCTAACAGCAGTTACACTCTACATCCTGTTTTCCCTCACAGTAATGGACACAGTAAGAGGCGAAGACCGAATTAGAAAAACTAGAATTTCCACATCGTGGTTGTATGCCTCTATTAACCAATCAAGTTGAAACATGTTAGTTAGTTGTCCAAGTTGGTGGTGTGAAAATAGATGCTGTCTGCTTCACAGAGTATGAGGATAATACTCTGTGATTTCTGACATCTACAAAAAAAACAAAAACTAATTTGACCTGGATTTGTTAAGCTCTGTTGTAACTGTTTTGCTCTGTGTGTAGTGTATGAGTGTGCAAGTTCAATGGGCAATAGAGCTAATGTGTGAATAACAAAGGCTTACACACAACAGTAGACAAAGCTACAAATATAGATGCTGCTGCAAGAAGCTGCACATTAAGAGCAGAAGCTTCATGGAGCACCGGACGACTACGCTATCCAACAGTCATGCTGTTTCCATGTGAGCCACCAAGTCTAGTGTGACTAACTCAGAAAAAGAAATATGAATTGTAGCCACAAGTTCCTCTTTTTAAAAGAGTCGCTGACATCACAGCAACGAGTGCCTTCGACTTTTTGAGTATGAAATGTCATCATATTTTAATTTTAGCTCATTTTAAATTTGTGTAAATTGTTCCCACACAGTTAGAACTTGAAATGCCACTTGCATTGTAAATCCCTATGACAGGTGAACTTACAGTAAAGCACGATGATGTCAACCGCGCGGAAGCACGAGAGGCGGAGACTAGTTCAAAGTTTGAATTCGGTCACTAGGCAACTGCAGCAAGTGTAAGGGCATATGGCGAGGATAAAGACGAGCTGATGAGCAGCAAAATTGATAGAGTATTCTGCGTGTGATCATTTAGTCTACTGATTATATCTCTGACCATTTGGACATTTTGATCTTTAAACGAGGTTTGCAGCAGAAGGAAGTGGAAGGTGGCACTTCCTGAAAAAAACTAATTTGATGACAAAAATAACAACAGATGCAAGTAGGTAGGAAAGTCAAACACAATGTAGATGAAGCATCCAAAAATAATCTGTGTGTGGACTGGGAGGCTGAGATCACTTGTTTGCTTCTGCTGAGAATTAAAGTATGGCTAACAACATTTCTGAGTCAAAAGCTTGGCGGTGAGTTAGCATCGTATTAGGCTACCTCGGCCTCAGGTATGAGCCAGCAGGATAATAGCACACTTGCAGACCAGAGCAGAGGCTGCTCGAGGTCACAGCAGGGCTCACTGTGTGGCTCATAACATGAAAGCACGCACACAAGCATGCTTCCATACAAAACACTGTTGTCTCACATTGTTCTTTAGTATGACAAGAGCAGAATCAAGACTACAGAAGCCTTCAGATGAATGAGTGGTCTTTCATTCATTCACTCACTCTTTCAACACTCTCTATTTCTGATGCCGCGCCTCGGTCACCTGACCTATCGTTCCACGTCCCGCCCTATGGGAAAGCATCCGAGTCCGTTGAAATTGCGCACTTCAGGTTTTAGAATGCAGTTGCATACATCATCCAGCAATGTACGCCAAACATCCTCTGTGGGAAAGCTGGGAGATCGGTGCATGTGATCATATCAAGTCCTGTAATTTGTGCAATGTGACTTCAGATAAAAAAACTGCAACTGCTTAAAATATACAATCAGAAAAAAAGTGATATTGGCTGAAGAAAACAGGAGGAGAAAGGAGAAGACAAAGCTGTGAGAGGAGAATGCGGTTGGGCCTGCTCCTGTTCTGGGCGTGTCGACCCCACCTTGCAGCGAAGTTAAGCTCAGGTTTGCAATGTTCTATTCAGCGCGACAGGCCACTCCCTTCAGCCTGTTCATCTCGCCATAATATTAGAAAAGTGTTGGGAGTTTGAGGAAAAAAGCCCCAAAACAAAACAAAATGAATGCTTTCTTTGTTTTTTTGCCACATCAGTTATGCAAGAATCATGCCAGCCCCCCTTTTTTTTTAAGTTCTCGGTGTAATTTTAGGAGAGGAAATTGCCATGAGTCATGCATCAGTCAGCTATTATTTTTTTTCAGAGTGAAAAACTTAGCGGGTGTTTTGCACACCGCAGTTGTGCATGCAGCAGGAGGGGTGGGGAGGGGGGGGGTCGGAGCGTAGCCACGGCAGATTTCTCAGATCCAAACACAAGTCGACAAATCATGTGCCTCCATAACTGTTAAAGGAGAACCAATCAGGTGGCTTGCTCAACACACAGCCCTTTGTCGTGCTGGATCACTCAAAACAGCCGTCATACTGTGTGATCGACAGTGTTGTACTAATACTGATTCCTCCCCAGCGTATGCTCATTCATGGCGGTCCAATTTCAGTTTATTGCACACTGTTGGGTTCATTAAAGAGCTGAAAAGCAGAACTCAATCTGCTCTGCAACAATCGCAGGAACACACATTACTGCAAATGAGCCACGAGACCGACCAAGACAAGGGCTTCTCAATCATGGATTACCTGTCTCACCTTGAAGCCTTGAGCTAAGCCCTGCATTTTTGATTTAGCAGCTGTTTGCGGCACTGGTATTGCTAATCATTTATCACTTTGACACATGTTAAAATGTTTGGAGACGAGCCTCAGATACAGCCCAGCCACGTGATGCGGATGCCTGAACAAGGCGTACAAAAGAGCAGGTCGCTACGTTTTGGTTGGGCAACGTCAAAATCCTTTAATGAAGGTGGCTGTTAGGAGCGAGGAGTGAGGGAGGATTTCGACACGACCGTGTGAAACAAAGCCATCCCAGCGGTGCCTACATGCCAACACAGTGAGCCTGACCACAGCCAAGTCGCTGGCGTATTTACACAATAGTAAAGCTCTCTGTCTGTGGTTAGCGTCTCACTCGCCTCATTCCTGTTCCATCTCACAATATGTCACACCCTGCTCTGAGATTTCTAAACCTCTCCTATAAAAACAGTGACTGGGACTCCTTGGAAGAAGCCAGAGTGAACGAAGGGGCCAGAAAAAAAATTGATGTTGAAACTCTTGATTTGCCAAGGGGCAATTGTGTAATTTCAAAAGTACACCATCACCCTTATCTCTGCTCCCGGTGTCACCAGACTGGTTCTGATGAAAAGCCCCGGAACAGGCATGTCAGCCAAGGCGTGAGCCGCTCGCTCAGTCACATGTACATAAAAGCGTTTATAAGCACAGGGATATGTGAGCAGAGCATCTTGAGAAAAGCAAATATGAACAAACTGTACTCCAAATTAATCAACTTCTAAGGGAGTTACTCACAGACAGAGAAACACACCAACACACAGAGTTTCCATTCCCACCCTCCTTTTCTCTGCTGCTCTGGGGCGAGATGGTCATCAGTTTCAGTTTCCAGTAAAACTTTTTTTTAAAAAGTCTTTCTTTAGACAAAGACATTTAGGATACCGTTCATTTAGGAACCAAAATGAGCAGCAGGGTAACACCTGTGATGTAAAAAAGTGGGTTAATTCATATTATTTACGACACTACTTTTTAATCAGGTGTTCTTTTTCTCTAAGACCTGATAAATATGGACAAAAATAACCATTGTTTTACAAAACTGGCCCCAGTTTTTCAATTTTAAAATACATGTTACCATTTAAGCAAAGTTACACTATAATAAGGTGTTAGTCTTCATACCCGACACACAGCTGTACACAGTGTTAGCATCTACTGACATAAACAGCTCAAAAGGTTTCAGGATTTTTAATACGAACTATTTCTTTTTTATATACAAATCATACCAAACCTTAGCTTGCTACCTTACTAGTACCAGGTTGGACCCCATTTTTGCCTTCATACCTGCTTTAATTCTTCGTGGCATAGATTCGATGAAGTGCTGGAAACATTCCTCAGAGATTTTGATCCATGTTGACATGACAGCGTCACACAGCTGCTGGACATCCATGATGTGAATCTCCTGTTAAACCACACCTGGTGACTGTGGGGGCCATTTGACTACAGTGAACCCACCGTTACGGTGTGGTGTGTTGTCCTGTTTGGAAGCAGCCAGGAGAAGATAAGCACGGTGTGGTTATAAAGAGATGGACATGGTGGGCGGCAATAATCAGGCAGCCTGTGGTGTTTAAATGATGCACAGTTGGTCCAAAGGGGCCAGAAATGTGGCATGAAAATATCCTTCACATCGTTACATACCGCAACCAGCCTAAACCGCTGGTACAAGACAGAATGGATCCATGCTTTCATGTTGTTCACGCCAAATTCAGACCCTACTATCTGAATGCCACAGGTCAAAGGAGTGTGCCCAGTCGTCTGACCCAACACTGACATTTCTACCCGGAGGACTGCTGCTTTCTGGACATTTTCCCAGTAGATCAACAGCTCCTGATTCACTCAGACCAGCCCATTTGGCACCAGCAACCATGCCACATTCACTTAAATCACCTTCATTCTTCATTCTGATGCTTAGTTTGAACTTCTCCATGTCTACATGCAGTGACCTGCTGCCATGAGATCAGCTGATTAGCTATTTCTATTAACGAGCAGCTGAAAAGATACACCTGAAAAATAACCTCATTTCTTTAAAAACAATCCTGAGTTCAACCTAATCTTTATTCTGAAAACATAATTTCAGATTGTTGGTGCCCGATGATGCAAATTATTTAAATTGCATATTCATTCATGCATATTTTTAACTACATTTTAAATACTACGTTATGAAGCACACATGTTTTTAGTTTCTGATTCAAACAGTTGAATCTATTTCAAAATTTCCACATTACAAAAAAAAATATCTAATTTCAACGATTTCATCTCACTTTTAATAGTGTGGTTTTGAACATACAGCTGTACGCACTGTTAGTGGCTGATATGAACAATTTTAAATACTTTAAACTGACGTCTAATGCTTATTTGTACAATTTCCTTTTAAACATATACTTGTAGGTGCTTTACAACATATTGTTCTGTTTTTTATTCGCCTGCTTAGTAACAAGAGATTTATTTATTCATTTACTGTTTTATTTACAACATACACTGTATATTTGAGCAAACACTGCAATACCTATTGAAGCAGGAGAAGAGAAGCTGAGAACAGAGGTAAACACTGTGTGAAGGGCCATCAAAATCAAATTAAGACATCAAAGAATCGGCTAAACGCACAGCTAAGAGAATTTATCTCTGAGCATTTGCTTGTGCCCCGCTGGCTGCCTGCCAGTGGTTTGAATAGAAAAGTGAGACAGGAGCAGCTTCGGGAGTCTATTATGAACTCGACACAGCCGAGGTTTTCTACAGTGGATGTGAGCCACTTCACTTTTGAAGGCTGCAGAACAACTTTGTGTGCGGTGAACGTTTTGTGTGTCGACTGTGGTGCCCTAGCTACCGTTTACATTTAATAAAAAAGGAGGGGAAAAAAGATAATGCCTCATATTTAGCTGAGCCAAACTGTCTCCATGGTTACTGGCTAGGGGTTTTCATTCTTGATTCACTTCCTCACCCAGGGCGCTCTTTCGTAGCCCTCCCCCTTCTTTCCCTTTGCTCTTATTACTACATTTAACTCCAGTTTGTCCCCGCGTGGTTTCTTCTTCTCTTTGGGACGATGTCTGCTCCTCCCGCTTCCTGCTCGGTGTCACCCCTGCGTTTATGCCTCCCACACAAAGCCCTGCGATCTCAATGAAAGCCAGACATGCACACTGTACTCATGCTCTGACTCTAAAGAAAACAACTCGTGCCTGTAGCTAGGCAACTCCAAATATGAGTCATCCCACTGCCGCGCCCATCAACTGATCAACACCCCCCCACCACCGCCGCCGCCACCACACACACACACACACACACACACACACACACACACACACACACACACACACACACACACACACACAGAGCTCTGGGTCCTCTTTAAGAAGCGTAGCTGTTAACATTATCTCTGCAGTCTCTTCTAAACTTCATGGTAGCTGCGGAAACACAGCACTGATGATAATGCTGTAAGGACGCAGCCCCTCTCTGGCGTCAGTTGATCTGAACCACAATCTGATGGCATGACTGATATCAGCTCCACACTCACTGCCTGTCGAATGGAGTTGGTGGCAAACTATCGCTGACCGTCTTTCTCAGTTGATCGGTTCAGTTTTTCTCTGCTGACAAAGCCATTAAACAGTCTTTTCCAAGAGCAGGTCTCTCCAAAGGGAGTTTATCAGCAAGTTATTAAAAATGAACGCAGTTTGGAAAAAAAAATGCAAAATGCAAATGAATGAAAGGAAGTGGAGTCATTGCAAGTAAAAGCAGGAGTTATGTGGGGAAATATTCTTCCAGTGTGAGTTACTTTTAGCCTCTGACTAATTTTTCTGTCAGCAGATAAAAATAAATGACTTACAAAAAAAGAGGGCAGGGGTCAAATGATCTGAATTTCAGGGATGAAATGGCATCTATCAGAAAGACAGAGCCACATGTGTAGCTGAGCAAATGCATGTCCAGAAAAAAACCAGCTACTCAACTGTATTAGAAGATGAAACATACACAGTTAGCCAGACTTACAGATTAGTAAGTCTACATGATTTCAGTAGGGTTCATAAAATAATGCTTTTCAAATCTTCGGTGACTTTGTGCAATGCAGTGCTGCCCTCTAGTGGACAGAGACGTAAATACACATTTAAGATTCGTGACAGTCAAAACCAGGATCGCTGAAGCGACACAATGCTATTTTAATTTTGGCAATAAGACCCAGATTATTCCGAGACATCACTCACAATCATGTCTATACACAGTGTGTGACCAAATCAGTAAAAAAAACAACCCTCAAGACAAACACGAAATATCTTGTGTGTGTTAAGGAAAGTATATAAATAAGACTAACTGGTAGTATGCTAAATTGATAATATCCCACACGCTATATAACTAGACGGAAAAGGTATTAGATTAGCAGCTGGATGCTAACAGCGCCAACATAAACACTTGGGACAGTAACGGGTAAGAGCGCGTGCCTCTTTGCCAATTAAGGCTAATTAAGTGACCAGGTGCGTTGACAGGAAGTCTACAAAAACACTGCCGCCCTTCATTCCGTCCCAGTGTTTTGGTGCAAAGACAAAAACGCGTATTGGCAATGCATTTCAAACATAAAGGATACTTCGGTGTTGTGCTTATTTACACCATCACAACAATCGCTTTGCCTCTAGTAAGCCGGTGTGAGCCTACTGCGTCCTCCTTCCAATCGAATTCTCCTCCTGATGACAGCAAAGGTCATTTAACTACGGAAAGCAGCAGCAGTCATTCCTCCGGCCCTGACGTCGGAGAGCGGTTGGACCTCGGCTCAAGGCGCGCAGAAGACCTCCTAAACTCTGACGACCTCCACAGCAGGAACGAGAAACCCAGCAGCAGCCCCGAAGAAAAGCCCGAGAAGAGACTAAGACCCAAAATGGCGTCTTCTTCGGGTCCTACAGGTGTCAGTGACCGTCACAACCCCAGGCAAGCCGAGGACGAGCCGGTTTATTCATATGGAGACTGCAGAGAGGGGAAAATTAAGCACGTAGTTTACGGCAAGTTTGTCATCGCTGGCCAGCTGGAGCCAAACGTCCCAACTCTCGACTACCAATCAGAGTCCTCTGCTTCAGGTAAGCCACTGTCCTGAACTCACCTGACCCCAGGCTCCTCCTCACTGTGCTTGCGTTTTACTTTGCTACTTTAATACTCCCCTAACGAAACCAGTTTGATAATTTTAGTCATTTTTATAAAGTAGTTGGTACATTTTAATCCCTCATGATGATTAGAAACTATTCTACCACTAAAACGAATCTTTTCACTATAAGAGGCATTTTGTGTCCAGTTTTCTTATCCATTAGTTTGCTACATGAAACTCCCAATTTCCCCCTCTTTCACTCACGCACACACACTTTACATTCTGTATAATCCTCACACTAACACCATATTCTCAGAGGTGGTTTGTTTTTGTTTACCAGTCCGGTCTCTGGGAAGCCAGACAAGGCTCAGGGGTCACCGGGTCAGCAGCACAGTGGAGAGCTGGCAGAGGCTGCTCCCTGTGGTGGAGTGTGAGGAGGACGGCATGACCCTCACTGTCAGGAGGAGACGAGCTGCACAGCTCTTGCTGGACCGAGGTGATGCTACACCTTCTGCATGTCTATGCGCTCCAGTAGCCTGGATTTTATACTTGCACTATATTGCAGTGTTTCTTTTTTTTTTTCTTCTTTTAAGGTTTCTCTTGGGAAACCCAAACAGTTTCTTAATATTAGTAAAATTAAGATTTTGTGTCGTCTATTTGTGTCCCAGCGAAAGAATCATCGGTGCCTCTGTCCCAGCTACCACCACAGTGTGGTTATACTCTTCAGACCACATGGAGAGACCTCCGTTTGATGGTTCCATATTACGCTTGTCATGTCATTCAAAAGGTGCGTGTGTCTGTGTGCTACACTTAGATTTTAATTTTTTACGTTTCTTAAAAAAAAATTTGAAACAGTTTTTGTAACTTTGCCTTCAGACGCCACCACAGTAAATTAAGTTACACGATCTAGATGTGATGTCTGTGTTGTGCACTGTGAGCTGTCCAATCAGTTTAGCAGTATAACTCAAAAATTACACAGAAAGTAATTTTAAACAGAGTACATATTCTGTTATTAAAATATGTGAAATTTAAATGATCGTTTACATTTTCTTTATGAAACTCTATAACTTTCACGCATCTAAGCAAAATACCTCCAGTTTTGGAATGTTGATAGGAAAATCAGAATAAGTACGACTAACAAACGTACTAAACAGACATTCACTTAAATACAACATCTGTTTCTCATGAAAATCATATCTTTATAACTCCTTTTTGTACTTCTTTGTTCTGGCATTGCTTCAACTCTGCATTCAAACTCTTCCACAGTTTTGCTGCATGCACAGTGGTACACGCATCCAGATTTGAAAAAAAACAAAACATTTAAATTAATATTTGCTCTTCTCAAAAGAAGCTGTAAATATTTCCTCGTAGTTGGATTTTTTTATTTATTTTTTATTTTTTTTCTGTCTGAACAAAATTTGTGCCACATTATCTCCACCGTGTTTGACAGATGATGTGGCGTGCTTCAGATCACAAGCCATTTTTCCTCTTCCCATCATTCTGGTACGAGTTCTTGGTTTGATGGGTCTAAAGGTTGTTTTTTGCATAACTGTGCAGGCTCTTTAGATGTCTTATGACAAAGCCTAATGTGGCCATGTTGTTGTGTTTGTATTACTAGGTTTTGTCTTGTCATAAACTCTTTTCTCTTTGTTTTAGACTTTGACAATGACCCGTCTGCTTCCTCCAGAGTGTTCTTGAGTTGCTTAGATGTTGTGCAGTTGGTTTTCTTAACCATGGAAATAATTCTGTCATCATGCACTTTAGTTGTCTTCTGTGGTCTTCCAGGCCCGTTGTTGCAGCTGAGCCAGTCAATGCAGTCATTCTTTTTAACACTGCACCAGATTATTGATTTTTCCACTTGTAAAGTTTCTGCTGTCCCCAAGTCTAAGCAGTTTATGTGGAACCTCTGAAAAATGTTGGACTGTGTATAAAAATGACTGTTATTCCTAAGGAGTTAATGCAATTTTTTAGTAAAGTTTACACTTCAATCACATGTTGTTGTTGTTTTTTCCCCTTTTAAAGCCAGAGAGGCAAAACAGCCAAAACTACAAAAAATAATGTAGTGTTTGTTTATGGCTGCATTGATACAGTTTTAAGTGTCAAATTATATGAAAAATGTCCAAAACTGGGCTAATTGTTGTTATTTAGAAAAAAAACTGAGTTTTTTGTAAAACCTTCCTCCTTTTGACTGATCAGATGAGTTGTACATTCACGTTAAATAATCTTTGAATCTGGCAAATGTTTCTTTTAAAATCCTGAGCATGTATGGTCTAAGGTGGGGTGTTTTTAGCCAAGGGTGGTATAAATGCTCTCTGCTTTTATTCAGGATGGCAGTTATGTGCTGCCCCTGCTATGGAGGGGAACCCCGGTCAAGATGTCCTGTCCAGTCTCTCAGATCAGCCCTCACACTGTGGGGCTATCCTCCCTCTGCTGCTCTTCACATGGGATGACTGTCAAAGTACATGAATCGACTCCTTTGGAGAAGCAGAGAGTAAATGGTAGGCTCCCCTTTCTTTCTATTGGCATCAAACTTAATTTAGATAATAGTTTAGCCTTTTGCCCTCATATGTTGAATCAAATATGAACTTTTATTTCTCTTCTGTCTGCAGTGAGAGGAGATTGGACCCCTCTAGCTCTGTTGGCTGAGCAGTGTGGCTACACTTTGGCTAAGCAAGATGCAGATACTGTAATTGCTGCTCCGTTTATTACATGTGGCATCACAGAAAAGGTGAACTTCAGAGCATACTATACACAAGACAGACTAGACAAGACTCTTTAGCCCATCTGGTTCTCCAGCATAATCATCGTATCTGATGATTACTACATGTGCATATTGTCATTTCCTGTGGTCTTTTAATGTTTTTGTTTTTTCCTCCTCCAGGATGGAGAATATATACTTCCTCTCCAGATAGGCAAGGAAATCTTCACACTTGCCTGCCCTATGTCTTCTCCTGAAGAGCTCTCCGTTAACACTCAGCCTCTGGTCAACAGCCCAGCTCATCTAACCAGGGGGGCAGAAGAACCTATGTTAGGGGCTCAGGAGCCTTTTCCATGGGCCCCTCCTTTCTACCTGGCTCCACCGTACTATCCTCACCCTACATATCACCATAATTATGCCAGTCCTAAAGTACATGCTTCATATGATTCTCCTACTCCAGCATCTTTGACTCCTGAGCCGACTTCTAGCTCTCAGCTTCACCCTCCTGTTGATTTCCAGCCAGATTATCAACCCTACTACGTCTACCAGATGCCTTTCTGGGAGCCGTATGACAGTCCTCCGTCACTCGTTGAAGAAATGGAAGATTTACGTCGGGAGAACCCAGAAAGAAGAAAAAATCAAGAAACTCCTTTTTTGGCGTTCTCTGAGAAGCACAGTGTCACACCTACAGGCTTTCCAGCTCAGCTCGAAGCGCCGCATTTCCAGCCTCTGAGACACGATTTCAATCCATACTACCACTACTACCATCACCCCAAAATCCCCCTTTCTGGCAAACCTCAAAACCCTGATTCAGGTCTGGATGTTTCTCACGAAATCTCTTCAGCTCACTTGCGTAAACATGAATTTTCAGCTTTGGCCCCCAATGTTGAACAGTCTAAGAGCATCAGGAAAGTCACCTCGGACCAGTTCCCTCCACCTGTGTCAGAGACTACCTTTTATCCCTACGCCCAACCGGAAAATGCTAAATTGGTTGACAAAACCCTTGAAACTCATGCTCCTCACCTTCTAAACCCATATCTTTACTACTATTACTTTCCACATATTTCAAGGGTTGAGGCTGAAAGACTGGTTCCATCACATCCCGACATGCCTGGAGAAACAAACTTGTCGAATTCCTCACCACTTCCTCCTTCACAAATTCTTCCAGTAAATGAGCACAACATGAATGCCTACATAAAAGCACACAAGAACTTTGAAAAATATAGCACAGAGCAGATCAAACATCCTAATTTGTCTGCTAAAGTACATTTGGAGCACAATGATGCAAGTCGCTCTGCATCGGTGTCTCCTGCAGTGCTGCCTCCAGTCTCACAAGGTCCCCATCATAGACTTGAGCCTCAACAACGCCCTCCTCACACTCAATCATTCATCAATCAACTAAATCCTTACCAGTACTACTACCACCCTTATTATCATTACTCTCAGATGTATTACAGACCTGGAAACCAAGTTTCTCCAGCTTCACCCCATCTTCTTCAAGCACCTTCTGCTCCGGCTCAACATCTGACTCCACCTGCACAATCAGTGTATGGTTTTCATAACTGGATGCATAGTCCTTTCTATTATCTATACTACCCATCTAAAGTGCCTGAAGGCAACGAGCTCCATCCTACAGGCAGCATAAACTCTGAAAACAAATCTGCTAAATCTCAGCTTCCCTCAGACTTTGACTATGGCATGATGGCAGGATATTTTAACATCCCTCCGCCACTGCACAATCCTTTCCATAGTTTATATTCACATTATATTACTCAGCAGCACCATAATGAGCAATCTGAGAAACCTGATGAAGATGCGAAAGAGAATCTAGACAAAGTGAGAGGTAAATGATCACATTTAAGGGTTTATCAATCTTGAATGCCTTGCAGTTTAAATGTTTGGTCTTACAGTTTTAGTTTGACTGCACTGAAATGTTGTGCTTAAACAGAAAACCAGTGTTTTGACTTCAGATCACCACCACAAGGGGGCAGGAAACCCTCGGCCTAATGTTGTGGCTGTAATTACACACCTGTATTGCAGCATATTTTCCATCTCATGCTGCTGAGTCATCCATAAGAAGTTCTCCTTGTTTTGTTTGCTTTCCTCTCAGATTACCTCGAGGCCCACACGTACACGCCCTCCGCCTCACCCTGCGGCCTTGGATCTGTGTCAGATACTGATTGCAGTAACTCTTTAGGCTGCTGTTCAAACACTGTGAAGGGTAAGTCTCACACAATACAAAGCTTGTAAACACTTGTCTAAAAGGATGACGACTGTAAAGGGGGAAAGCAAATGACTAATGCAACGACTCTCAGGCTTGAAGCCTTAAATAAGTATTTGATCCCCAAGCAAAACATGACTTGGTGCTTGGTGGTGAGATCCTTGTTTGCAAGCACAGCGGCACAATGTTTCTTGTAGTTAGCAGGGGATCCAATAATTATTTCCCACTCTGTATGTGTGTCGGCAGGCTGTACAGTGGGACAGTACTGCGTCTTTGCGGTGCCTGACTCTGTAGTACAGCCCACAGTTGCCCCTCCGGCTCATTCCCCTGAGGACATTAATGCTTCCTGCACGCTGCAGAGGTTGACCCCTGATCTTGACATCTACATTGTACCTCTGGATGGCTGCGGAGTAAACAAACATGTAAGGCACATTCCTATGTTATCACATCATGTAGACCCCCCCACCCCCCAAAAAGAAGGAAAAATGGACAAACACACGCCACTGTTGCAGAATAAATTAAAACTTTTTAAAATGTGTATATATATATATTTGATAGATGCTTGGCGAGACGGTGGTTCATCTTTTGGAAGTTCGAGGTTTACATCCTTACCAAAACGGTAATTCTGCACATGAAAGTTCTCCTTTAAGGTATGTCACTGCTGTTTACAGGAAACTTGCTTTTGTAACAATTGCCAGCAGCCTTGTAGTACTTAGCTTTAAGCATTCAGCTGTAGCAGGAAAGATTGTTTTCTCTTAAATATTCGCCGTTTCTGCAAAATCCTTCTGTGGTTTATACTCCCGTTTGTCTGAAGGTTGTCAGACTTCTGATTTGACCTCAACATGACCCTGCTTGTGTGCTTGGACAAGGATACAATATTTAAACTGTTTGAATAGTAACTTGAAATACCTTGATAATGCTATACTGGATTCTATCTGGACTTTGACTTTCATGAGCTACAGTTATCGAAATGAATCAAGTTTTTCCTACTTGTACGAAAGTTTACCTTTTTTGTTTGGGAAATATTTTTTACTTTTTGGTGATTTATAACAGGAAGTTGGACAAATAGCAAGTACTTTTTTTTTTTTTTTTTTTTTTTTTTTTTTTTTTAAATTTCCCCATTTGTCCACAGGTGTCCAACATGGAGGCAAAGTGTTTTCAGCTTTAATCCATGTCCACCATTTTTGATGCCATGACAATCGTCCAATCTTTAAACTGTTCACTTTCAGCTGACAGATGGAGGGTGCTGATTCCAACACATTGATATTTTTAACTATATTTCCTTTAATGACAAATTGCAACATGAAAGAGAAGTACCTCGTTTTATATCATTTCTCATCCCTATTTAAAACTCTCAGCTGTCGATTGGTTCAATAGGAAGTGAAAGATGAAAATGACTTAGTCTCAGCTGCTCAGAAAAGATGCCTCCCCCAGCTGTTATGACACTCATCAAAATCTCATAAATATTAGATCTTCACAACTGAATTATGTACCTGGCCCACTGCACAGTGGCCATTCTGTATTTTCTCTGTGGTGGTAAATGTTTTTCCACGGCTTCTGTATTTACATAGTCACTTGCTTCTTGTGTGGCGCACAGTTTGACACCAAACCAGCTGCCTTTAGGTAAATGAGATACCAGGATCTTGTAAAAGGCTTTCTAATCTCACAAGTGCGCCATCAAGGCTTCATCCTCAGCTTGTTCTTGTTTCCATTATGTTCTCTTTCATTTTGTTTTTGTTCTTTAAGCAGTGCTTTGATCAACAGCTGCTTTTCAAATGTGTATTGTTTCAAAAAAATTCGTATGTGTCAGTCTCCTTCCCTCCACAGGTTTATGGTGGGATGTAGTTCCTCAGCAGATTCTCCAGGTGAAGTGAAGTTTCATGTGATGGATGAACAGCCTCCTCTTCCTCTCTCACAGCCAACACCAGCCGCTGTCACTGTGCAACTGAGAATTGCCGAAGGTAATTTTTCTTTAACATCTGTGTTCTGTTCAAGCACCAGATCATAGCGTGGAGCCAGTAGGCAGAGTATTCTTAAACACTTTATTAAAGCGTTTTTCTTTTTCCCTGCAGATGAGTCTTTCACCAGCTACCACCCTGAAGCTCACCTCCCTCTCAGCCTCTTGCAGGGCAGAACAGTTTATGTGGAGGTTAGCCTGAAGGACCCCTCAGAGTCCACACTTGTGCTGCTGGTTCACTCCTGCCTGGCTTACACTGACGCTCCATATCCCAGTGGGATTCTTGTTTATGATGGGTATGTTTATACAAGGAGGAAAATGACGTCCTCACAGATGGTCTTGTTGTTCATATTGCTGGCTGCCCCAGTAACCATTTAACATGATCAGTGGTTTAGTGTGCTCGGGGATATGGACACACTGCATGAAACTGTAGTTGTATTAGTAAGTACTAATTTTCTAGTTAATTGCAAAACAGTTTCTCTGTGGTTGTTCATGTTAAAGGACACGTGTTTAACAGTATAAACGGCCATTTTAATTGTAAATTTGATAGCTGTGCCAGCAATTTAAGAAATGCCATTGACTTTGCAAAGCTTGCTAATCAATTAGTGCACTAATAGATGCCAGTCATGCCTCTGCAAGTAGATGAGTATGAGGTTAAAACCTGTTCCTGAAAGCTGCGTGAAACCCGCAAAATATGCAAAGAAAAAACAAAACAAAAATCTTAACCATCTTGGAGGAAATGATTGGTGGATTTTTACTAAAGCCTCGTGTCACAAATTCCACTTTCCACAATTCAAACTCAGTCAGGTGGGCATTACTTAGTAACACAGTGTGTGGATGTTTGTACTGCTTTGATTTTAAAGCCGCCATGATCTTTTTAATGAAGATTTGCGTTGTCTTGCCAAAATTACTGCTGACTCTGTGTGAAGGCAACCTTGCAGCCACAAATCTCCAACATTAAAGAAGGGGGCTTCTTTAATGCCAGTTGTTGGTCAGTCTTTGGTTGTAAAGGCATGTCACTGTTATGTCGTTCAGCTGCAGCAGCCTGGGGGTTTTGCAGATGCTTCCGACCTCGGACTTGCAGGTCCGGAAGATCGCAATTTACAGCTTCCTCTCTCTTCCACCACACATGACTAAAGGGGGCTCCCTCCGAGAAGACCCAGAGGTATTTCACACCTAAGATGCACACAAGTAAACAGCTGTTTGTGTATAAGTTACATTCATGTTCAGGCCCAGTGCAGATAAGTGAACTCGGGTAGTAATGCTATTGTTTTTGGTTTTTCTTTCCCTCCTCACTCAGATCCACTTCTTGTGCCTGACAGAATTGTGCTCTGATGACTGCACCCTAAGATGCCTCGAAGGTAAGACCATAAAGAGAAATGAAACACTGGGCAGCTTGTTCATTTAAAAGTATAAAAATACTTGTTCCAATTTTGAAAAGTTTTGATTCCTGACTGAAAATTGTTTTAATTTAAACACTCGTTAATAAAATCTGATATCTGCAGACTTCTAGATAAACAAGGTTTTCTAACTTTTCATTCTATACGTCACCCAAGTAGACGATGAAGCAATAAGGATTCAGTGGTTGAAAATTTGCTAACAAATGTGCAGGAAAACCTCAGAACATGATGACGCAAGTTGACATTTACGTTGTGTAATGTGGTAATAGTCAAAAACAGAGGGGCCAGGTGAGACTTAGCTCATCGCATCTAAATAAATGCCTTCTTTGGAAAGAATGATGAACTTGAAGCAAAGAACGAGCTCTAAAGAATCACTTGTTCAGTGTGGTGGAGGCCGTGTTGTAGCATGACTGTGTATATGTAGCGCTAAAGTAACTCGACGTTCCATTGAGATTCAGTCTAATGCTCAACCTGAACGGCACTTCTTAAACTACAAAGGCCAAGGCACCGCTGGGTACTGATGGGCGATAACTAAACACGTGAACCCGGTAAATAAAAGAATGTGCCTAAACGGGGAAGTTGGTCTCAACACTTTTCACTACCTGAGGCAGAAAGTTTCAAAAACAAACAGGACCTGAAAGCATCTGAAGCCAAATGTAAAAATTCTTAAGTTTTTTTTGGGTTTTTTTTTTTTTTTGTCAGTTTCCTTGAGCTTCAGCAGTCGTTGACGCCAGAGGGTTTACAGCCGATTACTGATGTTGCCTAAGTTTGTGTATCAAATCATTTTTCACTCTGTGAAAACATAACAAAGTGGGGGGGAAATGGCAGAAATCTGTCATTTTAATGGTAAATGGCCTGTATTTATATAGCGCTTTACTAGTCCCTAAGGACCCCAAAGCACTTTACACATCCAGTCATCCACCCATTCACACACCCATTCACGCACTGGTGATGGCAAGCTACATTGTAGCCACAGCCACCCTGGGGCGCACTGACAGAGGCGAGGCTGCCGGACACTGGCGCCACCGGGCCCTCTGACCACCACCAGTAGGCAACTTCCGATTACAAGGCGAACTCCAAACTCTTGAGCCACGATCGCCCCATTTTAAATGTAATATTTTTCTCAAACCCTTAGTTAATATCCAAAAAAACTAAGAGGATGGGAAATGCTTTCAGATTCTAGTCTGCTGAAATCACAATGATGCAGACTTGCACATTATGTACTTCCTGTTCTAACACATTGCAAAGTTTTCTGTTTGATCCGTGAGGGGTTTGTGACCTTGCTGCCATTGTTGTTGCAAACCACATGCAGTAACAATACCCAGATGGGTCGTTGCGCTGGTTATTTGGTGGTTAAACGAGCCAAAAGTACAATTCTGAGACATTACACCAAAGCCAGAAGCCTTACCAGTTTTTTTTTTTTTGTTTTTTTTTTAAATATAAAAGTGGAGGGTGGCATGATTTCCTGCTCCGCTGTCATTCTGCGATAAACTTAAAGTTGTAAAGCATGGTGTGATCAGTAATGTAGCTACATAAATTATCCTTGGAGCTCATATTACTGGAGTTTCCATTCACAGAAACCACCTGGTCAGGTTTCACACAGCTACCCAGTGTTCCTAATAAAGTGCTCAGTGTTTCTCATTTATTACGTGAAATGACTACATTAACATTTTTTTTTTCCTCCACAGGTCCAAACACTGGTGTGTAAGCAACGAAATAAAGAGTATTACACAAGTGCAACTTGATTTTTGTCGCTTAATGGAAACGAGTGTCTCTGGAGGTTTTGCTTCTATAACTAAATAGTACAAATAAGTAGTACAGGGCAAGAAAACAAGTGACAGACAACTGGAGGCATTTAGCCTTTGAAATTTATTTATTTTTTTTATCAGCAAGACGGTTAACATTGTGTCATTTAAAAAAAAAAAAAAAAAAAAAAATGTTAACAAGCAAAATACAAAGGAATGAAATGTGAGCTTATTTTTTTTTCCCTTTTCTCAGGATGAAAGCTTTTAAGCTTTTACAGAAACAAGTCTTCTGAAGCATTGAGTCTGGAATGTTTAAACAGTTTGACCTAAAACTGAACCTCTCGGGTACCTGGCTGTCTTTTTTGCTGTTCTTGTTTTTTGACCTGCTCTTTGGCCCTCTGCAACCTCTACCAGAAATCTAAAAGGAATGCACTTCTTAACAATACTCTAGTATACAGCCACTAAAAAGTAATGTGAAATTGAAGCTCACATTAGAGCGATGACACCCACCATGCTACACCTTGCTGTAATTGGACCTCTACTATAACAAAGATGATACACTGACTCCCTTTTAACAGTCATGACTCACCATATCCAGTGACTTTTACTGTGTGCAACAGACACAAACTATTAGTTTTAGGGTCACATGAAGGGGGAACGATTCTCAAAATTAATAATAATAATGAAAATGTGGAGATTTTGTCTTTTTTTTTTTTTTTTTTTTTTTATTCTATAGACTGCCTCATTGAGTTAAGCTGATGAAACTTGTGTTTTTTTTGGTACAACATCTGTACTGCATAAGTGTGACCATAAATGTCCTTGCATCGGTCCATCTCAAGCTATTTCATTTTAACCAGATGCATCTTTCTGCACCTTCAGCGTCCGTATGCTCATGGCCACGTTGTTTCTCTTCCCCCTTTAACGTGGCCCTAATACTCATTCATAAATAAACAGCGTAACTTTTCAGGAGAAAAAATGTTTTAAAAAAAAATAAAATTCATGTTTTACCAGCTGAATTTGTTAATGTGTTCTCATGGCTGGGTTTGGCCACAATAATCTAGAGGCCTGTCAGGTTAGTGCACATGTTACAGGATTTATTAAGCTAAATGTCTAAAAAAACAAAAAAAAACAACAAAAAAAACACCTTTTAATCAAAATATGGTTCTGAAGTAATGTAATCATAGCTAAAGGAAAATATGTAAACACTGATGTGCTGCTTGTATGTAAAGCAGTGGCCTTTGACAGGAAGTGGTTAAGGGTGTAAAACCCTAATCCGCCTCTTAGTACACATTTGAGTAGTACACTGTCCTCTCCTGATGGGCATTCTTGAGCTGGTTCAGGAGAACTATGGCGCAGACCATGGCCATCATCTGTTGTGCAGACAAAGGAGGAGGGCAAGTAAAGAGCAGGGATGGGATAAAGAGCTATGCAATGACCAACCCACTACATCATCCCGAGAACTGAACCAGCAACAGGTGAAAGAGTGTGAAGGAGGCTAGACCTTCCAGCCACAGCAATCAGATAGCACGCAGCTACAGAAGTGTTTGAGAAAGTGTGAGAGAGAAGTCGAAACAAACAGGACAAATCCAACCCTGTTGATATACTGGCCGTGTGTGTTTAAAGGCACTAAAGTAAAGATTGAAGAGTTGACTAGTGGTGGAGGGAATATTCAGAGCGCCAGAGGGTTTCTTATACTGTTTTGCCAGCAAATGTCAATCCTTCTGCAGATGAAGCAACTTTGGTGATTTAAAAATGTGAAAACTCATTTGCTAAATGCTGTGATCTGCTGTCAAACCTGTCAACTGTAAGCTGAGTCGTGTGTGTGTGTGTGTGTGTGTGTTAGGTTGGATTTCTCCTATAACTGCTAATGATAAAAATTTGAGACAATGCTGAGAGCAGCAGATAGAGTATGTGTAATTCACACTAAAGCAATGTGGAGTAAAATCAAAATGGCGAGAAAAGCGCAGTGAGAATGAAGAGTGCACTAAGCATAAGCCACAGGGATGTTGGCTGCGCTGAGAGGAGTGAAAAAGACCGGCTCCTGGTCAGCATGTGTGCTGGTGACTACTTCATGCTGAGCTGGCAGAAAGTTAGCCTGAGTAGAAGTGGTCTGAGTCAGGATAATGTACTGAGGTGTTGAGGCAGAAACGATCTTTCTGCTGAGGGTAATGCTGCAAATCAGAGCAATGAACTTTGGAATGATTGGGGAAATAAAATGAGAAGAAAAAGTTCGAAAAGGGAGGGGAAAGAAGTATTTAAGAGAGAAGAGTGCAAAGTGATTAATGTATGGCCATTGACATGAACAACAATATAGAACCTTTAGTACTGTGTATAGACTAATAGTAACAGGAACAACAGACTGTGCTATCTTCTTCCCTACTATTTGTAGCATTTGCCAACTCATTTGAAGCTTTACTTGTTGCAAAGTAAACATGCATTATTTGCCTACCAGGAGCACTCCAGTTCCAACGAAGATGCCCATCATCATTGGTGCTTTACCGATAAAGACATCTGCAATGACGCCAGGACAGCTCTGCAGGAAGACCGAACAAACTGAGCATCTAGTACAGTACAGCTGAGTGAAAGAGGTAAAGCAGTGGTGGCAGGACCACTGTAAACGGCTTCATTTATTGGCACCAACTTACATCCATCTTGATGCGTTCAAAAAACCCATCTGGTTTGGGGCAGGTCTGCTTAACGAGCTCTATTATGGAGACGCCAGTTAATCCACAGCAGTGAAGCTGCAAAGCAGGCAGATGAAGGAAGAGGTGAAGGGAGGCAAAAAACAAGTCTTAAACACTACCCTGCGCAGCCCTGTGGAGAAACTAAACACCTTTACTGCTTCCACAGGAATTGATGGAAACAGCTGACAGTGACGTCTTCTCGGTGTGTATCAGCCATATAACTTGTATGCATAAAGCAGAAAAGACTTGAGTATACAGGAAGTAAGAGTTAAAATTTAGTATTAGGTAAAAATGAAAAACAGCAGCTTATATACGTACAGTGTTGTGGATGAAGGTGAGTGTGACAGCAATTCCTGGGTCTTGATTGGCCACATAGATAGTATACAAGCTAGTATAGAACTCGGCTAACCAGAGTCCAACCTTTAACATGAGAGATCAAAACACAATCTTATGGTCAGGACATACTGGACACATTAATTGATTTTCATCCCTTTTATCAGTATTTTCTCTCACCTCCTTGCTTTTAATGTTGACAAGCACTCCAACAACAACTACCAGTGTAGCCAGTATGGCCAGAAGGGCGGAGAACTGAAGGGACAGGAAGAACTCTGTTAACTTAAACACTTTTAAACACATAGGAACAGGAAGTGAAACAGCTTTTCCAGTTTTATGTGGGTGCATCAAGAGAAGACGAGGCTTAACATTGCAGTAAATTCTAACAAGGACCTGTTTCAAGCTTGACTAAATGTTCAAATTCCCTATCCCTTCCTTGCATCTGGGATTCTTCCTGCAGGTTTGATACAGCCTGAAGATTTCAGAGCAAAACATTTAACTGGTACTGGACATCCATTAATTTCCTTTAACTTTAACATCCTTAAAAACCAAGAGGGCTTGACCCGAGGATGTAATTTACAGTTAGGACACCGTACATTTGCACAGCAAAGGGGAAAAAAACAGCCAAGAAAACTGAGAGGTCACTGTGTGATTATTGCCAGTTGCCTGTTTCGTCAGCGTGATTACACACAAAGTTACAAAATATCCTCTGTCAAGGCCAACTGGGCAATACACTTCACACGATGCAATCAAATGTTCTGTGTATCTGAACCTGGATAAAGGTCTGAATCAAAAGGCCAAATGTTTAAGTGGTTCAAAAACCTCTGCATCATATAAGATGCTCAAAAGGTGCTTGCACACTCCTGTGTTTCAGACCTCCCAAAAGTAACTACAGCTTTCAGCAAGATGTGAAGAAACAAATTCTGCAACTTTATGTGCAAAACATCTGCATGTTGTGTTGAAGAGACATCAACTTAAGTTGAGCTCGAGCTGTGCTGTACTTTTGATGTAATACCAATCTAAACCAAAAGATGGAGCAGTGAGTCAGTGTGGTCTTTTGGGTGGTTAAAAGAAATAAATGACCAGATTCTTTTCTTTTATCCAGCTGGCCAAACTTTCTTATCCATATGTTGGCCTTCTGTCTTTAAAAGAAAGCAATTAGCTAGCTTTCTTGAAGTTCCTAACTTCGGTCATTGAGGCTAACAATTATAAACCTCTTTTAATATTTAAAGTCATGATATTCTAGTGCATGATCCAAGAATGGAATTGCACAATTCAATGCAGTTGCGCGAAGACCTTGTCTGATTGGTGGGGTTGGGACAGTTTTGCATTGCAAATCTCTAAACTTTTAGCCGTGCAGCTCCTGCAGACCAGAGACACACGCCAACCTTTCTGCACTCTATTTCTACACTGTGTTTAGACTCAGATAGGATAAAATATTTGCACTCATGCTAAAAACCTTAGTAGGCTTACTGATCTGGCAGCAATAAGGGGAATCAATGGGGAACCAACTATATAAACAGAACCAATAATGACAGTAGCATCAATAAAAACAAAGCTTTTGGTTTTTACCACAATGCTACGCTCGGCTTTTGTTTGACTTTAAACAAAGTCGGCTTTTAACACTTAGTATGCCACATGATGTTAACCTGCCTTGTATCTCATATCATCTTAGACTATTTGACTGATGGGGGGAGCAGAAGCTCTGTAAATAGCCGTCCTTCCTTCCTTCCTGTTTCATTGTGTCATCGATGAATGGAGAAGACTGAGTACTCGGAGAGCAGCTTATTAATTACTTTCCTCTGGCACTCTGACTTGTCTCTGTGGTTCCACAGAAATTATGTTGTAACAACTTGTTGAACTTGATGTACACGTTAGAATCAAGGATCTGATCTGAATAACGACTTTACACAGATTTTACCATTTGCACCAGCATGTAGGTGATGCATGTGCTCTAACATTTAAGCACCATTTCCAGCATTCACCTTAACCTCTGATGCTGGCACTGGGGTGGTTTTAAAACGTTTCACCGTCTTCCTGTTAAACACAGATAAAAGCCTGAACAGTAACGTTAAAATTTGCCATAAAGTTAATGAATAAAGGAGTCCTCCAGGAAGCAGCGGGGTATTTAAGCTTGTTCTGAACATGTCTTTGCAGGGCACTTCTTGTTCAGGGCGGTTTTTTTTAATTTTATTTTATTTAATGACTCCTAAGAAACGAGACCAAATGGGATTACTAGGGGTATACTAAACATTACTAACACATTTTTGTTTTGGTTTCTCTGACTAAACCTAAAAAGCAACCTAAAACTTTCCCATAACAGTTAAAAGGTGTAACCACTGTGCGACACAGGGTTTTGTGTTCACAGCACAGGAAACAGCTGGTCTGACACCCATCTTTACGGAAAAGTGAGACTGTAAGCCAACATGCATTACCCATCAAAACAACTCACCACTTGCAGAGCGCATCTCTTCTCGTTGCAGGCACCGTAGTCTCCAAACATCACCACAAACAGCATCACTGCCCCGAGAGCGATCAGCACAGTCACACCTGTTAACAAAACGGAGCGGGAAAGAGGGCCGTTTCTGTCTGTTAAATATGCATCGGAGCAAAATGTACCATCGTGATTCTTCGACCTAATAAATGCACCGACCCATAACAAATGCGCTGGAGCTTAATTCCTCCACATGGAAGATCGCTCTTGTGTTGTCGCTGAACCTCAACCACAAACCAAGTCCAAGGAAGGCAAACCCCACCACCTGTCACATGAGGAAATAAAACCAGGACAAAAGTGTAATGAACAACATTCTTGGTTACTTTCACATCTGGTTACTGAAATATAGGTTTTTAGGGTCTATATTTATAAACCATGCTGTGTGACAGATGAGTGTTTTTCACACTGTGCAGAACAGCTGGCAGAGGGGACAAACAACCAAGAAATTGGCATTTCAGGCATTTAAGACAGCTTTCTTCTGATTGGCTGTCCCTCGCAAGCATAACATTTACACGGGATGTGGGCGGGACTGATGCTGTGATGACCACATTAAGGATTTTGCTCTCGTTGATGTCATACAGAACCAAGAAGAACAGTTAAAATAGAAAAGTTAAACCATTTAGTATTATAGTATAAAGTATTATTTAGTATTTTATCCAATACCATAAAGTTCTCTCACTTTGTTTTTTTGATTGTCAAGCATACCAACACTGGCACTGAAACCTGCTACAAATGTTGCAATAAGACAGAGTTTATAGAATTAAAGAAGTTGAAAATGTCGCAGTGATACCATGTTGTATCAGTTTTTTTGTCCGGCACTCAAAAGATTTTATTTTTAAATATTTACATTTATTACATATAATTTACATATCGTGTTTCATAGAAACATGTTTCAGGTCTTGTTTGGTCACAGAACGATGTGATGGCTAAATGAGGCCGACAGGAAGTCTATTATGGACTTTGAAGTATAGTGTAAGCTAAGACTCTGACGTGGTGGCATTTGGTTTCTCAGTTGCTGCACAAAACACCGAGGTGTGAAGGGTAATCATCTATCCGCAGCAGCATTGTTCATGCTGTTTAGGAAAGTTTTCACTTCTTCTTTTCAGACGGCTTTATTCTTCTTCCACTCATCGGAGATACTGCCTTATTTTAAAGAGTCTGTACAATTTAACCTCACATTTCTGAAATCCCACTAAATAGCTAAGAACAAAAATGAATTGGTGGGTCTTAATTTGATCCCATCCCATACAACTCCTATTTTGTTATTTTTGTGACTATTAATATACACACACACACACACACACACACACACACACACACACATACATACATATATATATATATATATATTTCAAAAATTAAATACTGTTGGGTTCCTATCAGCTTATAGATGTGCCAAGCACACAGTTTACACTGATGGTAAAGGTGATTCCTGAAAATGAAAGTAACCTCTCTTGGTATCCTAAGAAACGAAACCACAAGGAAACCTGGTGTTGTTCCAAAAAGTGATCGTGTGCAAAACAGTCTACGTTTCTACGTGGGTTGTTTTTTTAAATTTTGTGTAATGTCTTTGCTTATATCAGTAAACTAACTGTAGCCAATGTGATTTATGGGATTATAAATAAAATAAATGACCTGTTTTGTAAGTATCTGTAAGACTCTTTTATTGTACCCACATTGTAACCATTCCAGTCCAGACCACCTGTAATATCTTTGGAGAACTATTGTTATATTTATTGCAACTTGAAATGTGTTTTACAGATTAGAGTCCAACAGTTCATTAATAGAAGTTCAAATTGTTTGGCAAATACCAGAAACCACTTTTTGGCACAACACCCCTGTTTCATCGCAAAATTACAACTTTTAATCCTTCATGTAAAAAAACAAACGCCTTTTTTCTGCCCGTTTATCTCAAGAATTGATCACAAAACAGGCGAAAGAAAACGAAAGCCATGCTTGGCCTTTCCCTCTACCCTCCCGTAATTAACCACGCAGTATTAAAATCGAGCCGGACTTACCGCGAAGATGATGTTGAAAATGATGAGGATATATTTGCAGAACAAGCCACATCCATCCAGAGCCATGATGATGATGATCAGCGGATCGTTGAGCTGGACACACGGTGAAAGTCTGTAAAGTGCAAAAAGCAGAATTCCCTCACCACTCCGAGCAGGCCTGGCAGATTATGCGCATTTAAAAATACAATACAAACGTTTTCTGTGCTGCTGTGTTAGTTTCTACTATTTCACTCTATTTAATCCGTTAATGCGCATTAAGCAGCCAGTATTGCGTTTAAAAGGTTTAGTAGTCTTTTTGATTTCAAATAGATCACAGCGTGGCAGAAACGCTCGCTGCGAAATCATCTCCCAAACCAATCGATCAATACCTTTATCGATGTTTGTCTGCCTGATCGGTCAGCTCAGCAGGTGGGAAACGAAACAACTAAATCTTGAACGCTGCTGCGTGTGGTTTTCCAAGACTCGATCTGCGTCACGCTCCGCCTCTTCGTCCTCGCTCGGTCTTCTCATTGGGCAAACCACGTGAGTGACACATGCTTTGACCCATGAGAAGGCGCAGCAACGGATCTGTTTTAGAAGAAGAAGAAAGAAAAGGAAACTTAGGGAGAAACGAGAGTTAAAACGACAGCGATAGTGTGATTTACGCATACCAGCAAACAGACCGTGACTGTTTGCGCCATTTAAAATGTTCTAATTTTGCATAAACATAAAAAAAAAAACCACGAAGAATAGGGATCTAAGCTTTTTTTTGTCTATTACAGTTATAATCTTTCTTATTTCTTTTTTTTTTCTTGTTTTTTTGGGTGGGGAGGAGTCCCACACAGCACACGTGTGGCTTCCGTTCTGTGCACACAGCAAAATACAAAAATAATACCAAATATCTGACAATTGTGTTCTCCAGATTTTATTGCTTTATGCCACCCGTGTCAGTTCTCAGTTATCCAGTAATAAAGATTAAAGATTAGGACAAATGTAACATATGCCAGTCTAAAGAAATCTCAACCTGCTTCATTAAAGAGGACATGAAAGACGCGAAATCGATCAATGTAGAGCAGTGTCACAAACCACGGAAGCCCCAGAAAAGTGCAATCAAACGATGAGTTTATTAACACACGCGAGAAAACATCAGCATATGTCCTCTGACCAAAATACATGTTGTGGATACTTATAAAGCAGTGGGGTACACGCCCCCCCGTGACATTAGTCACCGTTAATCGTACATTTTTAATAGCTATAAGCAGACATAGAACTTCTCTTTTCGATAACACCTTCCATACAAGGTAATAAACTTCAAGCCCTCAGGGCCTCTGAGGCTAATTATTGACTCTGATCGTCTGTTACCAAGTAGAATAAAATATAGTAAGACACCAAATGAGTTAAGGCCTCAGGCCGGATACATTCCTAGATTATATGTATTATATGTACTGTAAGCATGCATTGCAGTTATCCTTTTATGCACTAAGCCAGACAGAGCTTGAGACCCTCTGTAGACTAATGCAACAACTCTGAATGAGCACAAATATTTATGCAATGTGTATAAAATACTTCTGGCTGTACCTGTAATAAAAGTAAACATAATAAAAGGATCCTCAAATGCAATATCAATACTGTAAGAAATATTATTAAATGAAATAATGCTGTAAAGAATGTTATTAATGCAATTATAATGATACAGATTATATGGCAGCAATGAAAGAATTTCTGTATCTCCACATTCCCTCTTTTGACATTCCAAAAGAAATGTCACCACACCTCGTGTTGTATCACTCCTCAGCCCACTCTATGGCATCTAAGTTCCTCAATGGACACTGGAACACCGGAACGACCGCTCCGGGGTCCCTACGCTTCCCATTGGGACACGAACCAAAAGGGTGCTTTGCCCACAATAATAATACAACCCACTTCTTGTCCATGTTCTAATTAATGTGCTCGGGTCACTCACATTATTCGTGGTTCTTCCGGTGGGTGTGACGGCACACCAAGTAGGGTCGATTTCTCCCACCTGGTACTTTACATTATCTTTAGAAAACTTGAAACATGTATAGTTATCTTGTTTTGGCATAAATGAATTGGCATTCTCTGCTTGCCCTATCGTGTTTGGTGCCGAGATTATTAGTTTATCAGTTAGATTTGTCATTGAGTTTTTAAGTGCGACTCAGGCTTTGGGGTAAACTAAGTGTACCCTAATTACCCCAAACGAATCTGTTCCTGACACGTCCACCCCGATTACCAGATAGAATACGCCTCCCGGGCTCTCGGCTTTAGGCAGTATATTCCATGGACCTAAGAAGATGGTGACAGGGTTATGAAAAACAGAATAAACCCTTTGAATTACTATTCCTTGCAGGCCTTCCGGGACATGTGACTGCCATCCTACTCCTGTCCAACCTACCACATTTTCCCAGGAGCACCACTGACCTGCTGTGTATGTATGGATGTGTTTGCCCCAGGAGGGGCTCCAATAAACATGACTGGAGCATATCATAGGGTGATTTCAGACCCACACATCATATGCTCTCCAGCTGCTACTAGCTCCTGCACACTTAATGACGTCACACAAATCAAACGTGAATGAGCTGGTGGATCCTTTAACATAATTTAATTCTATCCTGTTGTATGTGCTGAGACACTCATCACCTTTACCTGACACCTCGCGCTTTAGTCTTTTCACTAGAGCTGGGCGATATGAGATTTTTTCATATCACGATATGTTTTTTTCATTTCAGGCGATAACGATATCTATCACGATATAAGCCAAATAACTATATTTGTAAGATTTAAATGTGCCGTTGCTCACAAGTAAAATGTGAAATAATCAGAAGCTTGTTTTTATTTAAATATTTATTTCCCATAATAAGTTCAACAGGGTAGATGTACTTAAGGAACATGAGACTTTTTCAGATAAATAAAGGCAAATATTGCAAACTACACAAAAGGCAGCCGCTAAAGCGTTTAAGTTTCAAAATAGAACAAACGAAACAGACTAAATTGTCAATTCCACTTAGAAACAAAATATTAATTCTAAAAATAAATCTTAGTTTGTTTTACAGAAGAACAGAAAAAACTGACTAATTTTTGTCAATATCAAATAAACTGAGAACTAAAAGGAAATTCTCAATCTCTCCTTGTTGTATAGCTTAGCTTTTCAAACAGTTTTAACAGTTACTTTAGTCTGACAAAAGCCGAATGACGAATTAGCGCTTCCAGTCAGAGACTGAGGCTACGTCCACACGTACACGGGTATTTTTGAAAATGGAGATTTTCCGTTTTCGTTTTAGAAAATAATCCTGTCCACACATAAAGGCAGAAATGAAGGAAAACGCTGCTATGAACATGCCAAAGCAGCAGGTGGCGCTAGATTCCTAACCGTGCAGAAATGTTGGCCAATCAGAAGTCTAGAAGCCTCGGTGGGAAAAAGTAAACAAAGCTGCGGCATAGAAGCAGAACCGAGTCGTATGTGTGGAGGGACAGTAACTGTGTGTGTAAGCATTTAAACACTGCAGAGAGTAGAATTAACAGTATTGTAGAAATTCATTTCACCGAAACAATAACGTGGCGCACAGTGTGACGCATGCTCCAGTTTATTGTATTTCCAGACTTGCTTTCGGCACAATTTACAGTGCACGCTACTCTGTTTTTTGTCAGACTTGAAATAGCCGAAATACCTTCACACTACGGAATTTCTATGGCTCTTCCGTTCGACAATCTCTCCGGCATTGGAACCATCATTTGTTTTCTCTTCGGTCACGCTCGGTTGATTTTTCTAGTCACTCATTTCCTCCATTATGCGCTGGCTCCATTACCTGCTGGCTGCTTCCCAAACAAACACACGTGCGGCTTGGCACTTGTGCTGTACGTAACAAGTGACGCGACGTGACACTGCGGCTGTGATTGGTTCGGCTCTGCGCTACTTGATTTGGATTGGCTGACCTTTTTTTTTTTTTTTTTTTTTTAAGAGGACAAGAGCGGCGAGGTCTATCGCGATAGCTTAATTTCTCTATCGAGTAAAAGTTATATCGCGATACATATCGTTATCGTTCTATCGCCCAGCTCTAAGTAGTGATTTCTCTCCAACCTTCCTTTCATATCAAAAATCCTTGAAAGAGTAGTTGTCAAACAGCTAACAGATCATCTGCAGAGGAATGGTTTATTTGAAGAGTTTCAGTCAGGTTTCAGAGCTCATCACAGCACAGAAACAGCTTTAGTGAAGGTTACAAATGATCTTCTTATGGCCTCTGACAGTGGACTCATCTCTGTGCTTGTCCTGCTAGACCTTAGTGCAGCATTCGATACTGTCGACCATAATATCCTATTAGAGCGATTAGAACATGCTGTAGGTATTACAGGTACTGCACTGCAGTGGTTTGTATCATATCTATCTAATAGACTCCAATTTGTTCATGTAAATGGAGAGTCCTCTTCACACACTGAGGTTAATTATGGAGTTCCACAGGGTTCAGTGCTAGGACCAATTCTGTTTACACTATACATGCTTCCCTTAGGCAGTATCATTAGAAGACATAGCATACATTTTCACTGCTATGCGGATGACACCCAGCTCTATCGGTCCATGAAGCCAGATAACACACACCAATTAGTTAAACTGCAGGAATGTCTTAAAGACATAAAGACCTGGATGGCCGCTAACTTTCTGCTTCTTAATTCAGATCAAACTGAGGTTATTGTACTCGGCCCTGAAAGGCCTAGAAATATGGTATCTAACCAGATTCTTACTCTGGATGGCATTACCTTGGCCTCCAGTAACGCTGTGAGGAACCTTGGAGTCATTTTTGACCAGGACATGTCCTTCAATGCACATATTAAACAAATATGTAAGACTGTGTTCTTCCATTTGCGCAACATCTCTAAAATTAGAAATATCCTGTCTCAGAGTGACGCTGAAAAACTAGTTCATGCATTTATTACTTCCAGGCTGGACTACTGTAAATCATTATTATCAGGATGTCCAAAAAACTCACTGAAAAGCCTTCAGCTAATCCAAAATGCTGCAGCAAGAGTGCTGACAGGGACTAGAAAGAGAGAGCATATTTCTCCTGTTTTGGCTTCCCTTCATTGGCTTCCTGTTAAGTCCAGAATTGAATTCAAAATCCTGCTCCTCACATACAAGGTCTTAAATAATCAGGCCCCATCTTATCTTAATGACCTTGTAGTACCATATCACCCTATTAGAGCACTTCGCTCTCGCTCTGCAGGCCTACTTGTTGTTCCTAGAGTATTTAAAAGTAGAATGGGAGGGAGAGCCTTCAGTTTTCAGGCCCCTCTTCTGTGGAACCAGCTTCCAGTTTGGATTCAGGAGACAGACACTATCTCTACTTTCAAGATTAGGCTTAAAACTTTCATTTTTGCTAAAGCATATAGTTAGGGCTGGACCAGGTGACCCTGAATCCTCCCTTAGTTATGCTGCAATAGACATAGGCTGCCGGGGGATTCCCATGATGCATTGAGTTTTTCCTTTCCAGTCACCTTTCTTGCTCACTATGTATTAACAGACCTCTCTGCATTGAATCATATCTGTTATTAACCTCTGTCTCTCTTCCACAGCATGTCTTTTATCCTGTCTTCCTTCTCTCACCCCAACCGGTCACAGCAGATGGCCCCGCCCCTCCCTGAGCCTGGTTCTGCCGGAGGTTTCTTCCTGTTAAAAGGGAGTTTTTTCCTTCCCACTGTTGCCAAAGTGCTTGCTCATAGGGGGTCATATGATTGTTGGGTTTTTCTCTGTATCTATGAAGCGCCTTGAGGCGACTTATGTTGTGATTTGGCGCTATATAAATAAAATTGAATTGAATTGAATTGAATTGCTTTTTCAAAATAAAAGTCCTATGAAGGTTTTATGAATTTTCTCAGCAGTGACCTTAAACAGTTGTCCAAACACACAGTGGAATATATCTATAATACACAGAAACACAAACTTGTGCAGAAATTACATTTTAATCAAAGTCACATGTGAACTATTTACAGAAAATCATATTGTGGGATTTTGACTTTTTGCCCATACACAATGTCAATTTCTTCAAGTCCGTCCTCGCTGGTTGATGTCTCCACCATAGGACGATTCAGTCTCTCCCACAGCTTTTGTTTAATACTTCTCCCCAGCTCTAAACTGTAGGGACGTTTGCGGCCATTCTTGGACCTGCAAGAAGAAATTCAATCAAAATGATGCATGTGGTCAAAAACCATACTGTAACCATTTTAGAGCTGGCGATTTTAAAAAGTGACAGGACATTTGGAGACAAACGTACGTCAGCATGCTATCTACCACCTCATGGTAGACTCGCTGATAATCTTCCACTGAGAGGTTGTGGATTTTTAAAGGGCTGTCACTGGAGCTGGTTGGCTGGTGGTCGGTACTGCATGGCTCGGGTCTGGGGGGCAATTATTTTGACACTGGCAGGTCATCATGTGAGATTGCAGAGGGAGGCACTGAGGTCTTTGGAGGTCGGGAAGAACTGGATGCTGGGCTTCGCTTCCTTTTCCGGGGCTGACTGACTGTTCTGTCACGGCGCCGGGGCCTCTGGGTTGAATTAACAACCTGGGGAAAGGTCAGAAGCACACAAGGGAATGTCAGTAGTTAATAGCAACCTCATTTTTTTTCAAACAAGACAAAAATATAAATTTGATGAACCACAATGAAGTCCAAACTCCAAAACCCTCAAATGATTCTGTTCCTGAAATTTTACACATCCAACCTGGTCCTTGCTGCAGCACGGTTGTTTCCTGCTGGCTCTGGGTTTCTTTGCATCACGGGCCTGGCATGCAGTGTTTCTCTTACAATAATTATGGTCTTTGAGGTGATCGGGCACCGTAAGCTGCAGGTATACACAAAAATGACAGTAATGCAGACATCAGTTAGTAGTTCATGAAACATTTAAAAAATAACAAACCCTTTCATATGTCCATAAACTACTTAAACCACTCGCACGGTTGAATAACTTGTCCACAGTGATTGTAACGACAAAAAATATCCAACATGTTCACATAAAATCATAAGAACTAAAACCAGGACAATGCATCAAGGTCAGTGTAATAAAAGACGTGTCAACTTATGGGCTCATCGTGTTAGAGCTTCACTGCTGCATACCCCGAAATGACATGTCAAATAATAATTTGCATAAGCTAAACAAACACCAAAGTCCATGTTGTATTAAACTCTAATTTCTGTTATAATCATTGCTGCTTATTGCCGTTTTTGAACAATGCAGATGCACAAAATACCTTTGTAACTGGCCAAGCTTGGTCACGTGTGGCACTTATATGGTTTAAAATGACATGTAGGATATAAAGAAAAGCAAGCTGCAATAATAGGAGAGCCCTGCCTTGTGTGTGGGGGGTAATGAGTTCAAGATCATCATTAGGCTGTGGTGTAATGAGGGACCTCTACCCAGAGGTGACTGTCTTATCAGGTGAATAATTGTAGCATAAGCCACAATGAAGAAGGAGATTAAAACTTTAGTTAAAAAAGCCCAAAAGCAGAAGCTTTGAGGATTTTAAAGATGATCACAGTTACATGTGGCTCCTGTAAACATGTGACAGTGTGTGTACATTTGAGAATTCAGATGATGCTGCAGAACATTGCTTGCATATTTGTAAATAAACATTTTGGGGATTAGCTTTTCTACAGTGAATAAAGTCTCAGTGTTTACTTGTTTTATTCCCTGATTTTAGTTTTAAATACAAAATAAAGGCCCCCAATCAGGAACATGCACAGCCCCCCCCCCAAAAAAAAGAAGCTAGAAACAGGCCTGGTGATCATTATGCACTTGAGTTAATTCGAGGTGTAAGATACTCTACTTATTAGCAAAAACTGAACATTTTTATCCCAGCTGCAAACTTTGGTGACATGTCTGCCACAAGATCATTTAATACACGCAAAAGAAAACGTTATTATAGGTAACATACTAGTTTAAATGACTTTATGCACAGTTTACCCGTTTACAGCTACAGTGCAACAGTCTAACATGCAAGTATAACTCCCACATGCACAGGCCTAAGTTTTTAATGCTTTTTATCCACATTTGTGTCGTCTATATTTTCATGTTGCCCTGTTGCAAAGTGAACTCTTTCTGGCCGTCGAGTAAATATTCAAAACTTATTGAAAACGGTCATAAAATCTAACATTTTCCATGATGGATGATGGTTGCTGGGTCGCTTTCCTCCGTGACATGGGAGTTGGACACTTGTAAGGCTGCAAGAAGTCTTGAGCAGAAAGTTGTCTTACTTTTGCAGAAATTTGCAGAAATCCCTTGTAGCTTTGCACAACACGCCGAGTGAAATCTGTCTGAACTATACCAAAAGATGCAATGCAAATAGAACCTGGAGACGCATAGCAACCACGCAACCTGTCATGTTAAATCACGCATTTTTGTACCTACTGTTAAAAATCACTGTAATAATTGTTTTTAGTGAGTTTTTCCCTCAGTTCAACCTCAGTTATGGCGGCTTTTTTAATATTTAGGCATCCACATAATTACTCCATCAAAGTGGTGCGTAATGATCATACGAAAATACGTCAAAACAGAGCAAAAGTGGTTTTATTTGCCACAGCATATCACAGCAGCTCATTGTATTTGAAAACTACTGGATTTCATAAGTTGTGCTTATTTTATAAATGGCCCGGAGAGTAGCAAATTCTCTCTTTCTACTCACTGTACTGAACCCGCTGCACTACCCACTTTCACCAATAGGTGTCACCCTTTTACCGTGGAACCAGCTATGTACAGCTCCAAAGTCAATCGCTAGAGAGATCTGTTGCAGTAATAACTTCTTTCCAAAAGGTGTCTGTATAAAAATCTCTGTTATGCTCTGTCAGTTTGCAGTGCCTTAGTCTGTGGTGACATTTTTGTTGGCTCATGCTCATGAATCCACATGCAACGCACTGTCTGTCCCAGCCTCAGAAATGGATTTAAGACGTTTTAGTTTGATATATCGCCCTGTGGTCAGTTTTTGACATTCGTTTTGTTGCGGTCTTCAAAACAGAAAACAGTTACATCTGAAAGAAGATTTTAAATAAAACAAAAAGGGACAATTATATAATACATAATAATACATAAATGTAAATTGTCTGTTTTTTATACAGCACTTTTCTGCTCCACTTGCACACTCAGAGCACTTTATGAAACATGCCTCATTCACCCATTGACACACACATTCATACCCTTTTATAGTGTTTTTTAAATAACATTGACATGCATTCTCACTCTATACTGTTTATGGCATACAGTATCTGCTTTGTTGTTGCATCACTAAAAGAACTTTTGCTTAAGCAACATGAACCCAGATGGTTTAAAAAACAAAAACAAAAAAACGAATGACTACAGGGAGTGCAGAATTATTAGGCAAGTTGTATTTTTGAGGAATAATTTTATTATTGAACAACAACCATGTTCTCAATTAACCCAAAAAACTCATTAATATCAAAGCTGAATCTTTTTGGAAGTAGTTTTTAGTTTGTTTTTAGTTTTAGCTATTTTAGGGGGATATCTGTGTGTGCAGGTGACTATTACTGTGCATAATTATTAGGCAACTTAACAAAAAACAAATATATACCCATTTCAATTATTTATTTTTACCAGTGAAACCAATATAACATCTCCACATTCACAAATATACATTTCTGACATTCAAAAACAAAACAAAAACAAATCAGCGACCAATATAGCCACCTTTCTTTGCAAGGACACTCAAAAGCCTGCCATCCATGGATTCTGTCAGTGTTTTGATCTGTTCACCATCAACATTGCGTGCAGCAGCAACCACAGCCTCCCAGACACTGTTCAGAGAGGTGTACTGTTTTCCCTCCTTGTAAATCTCACATTTGATGATGGACCACAGGTTCTCAATGGGGTTCAGATCAGGTGAACAAGGAGGCCATGTCATTAGTTTTTCTTCTTTTATACCCTTTCTTGCCAGCCACGCTGTGGAGTACTTGGACGCGTGTGATGGAGCATTGTCCTGCATGGAAATCATGTTTTTCTTGAAGGATGCAGACTTCTTCCTGTACCACTGCTTGAAGAAGGTGTCTTCCAGAAACTGGCAGTAGGACTGGGAGTTGAGCTTGACTCCATCCTCAACCCGAAAAGGCCCCACAAGCTCATCTTTGATGATACCAGCCCAAACCAGTACTCCACCTCCACCTTGCTGGCGTCTGAGTCGGACTGGAGCTCTCTGCCCTTTACCAATCCAGCCACGGGCCCATCCATCTGGCCCATCAAGACTCACTCTCATTTCATCAGTCCATAAAACCTTAGAAAAACCAGTCTTGAGATATTTCTTGGCCCAGTCTTGACGTTTCAGCTTGTGTGTCTTGTTCAGTGGTGGTCGTCTTTCAGCCTTTCTTACCTTGGCCATGTCTCTGAGTATTGCACACCTTGTGCTTTTGGGCACTCCAGTGATGTTGCAGCTCTGAAATATGGCCAAACTGGTGGCAAGTGGCATCTTGGCAGCTGCACGCTTGACTTTTCTCAGTTCATGGGCAGTTATTTTGCGCCTTGGTTTTTCCACACACTTCTTGCGACCCTGTTGACTATTTTGAATGAAACGCTTGATTGTTCGATGATCACGCTTCAGAAGCTTTGCAATTTTGAGACTGCTGCATCCCTCTGCAAGATATCTCACTATTTTTGACTTTTCTGAGCCTGTCATGTCCTTCTTTTGACCCATTTTGCCAAAGGAAAGGATGTTGCCTAATAATTATGCACACCTGATATAGGGTGTTGATGTCATTAGACCACACCCCTTCTCATTACAGAGGTGCACATCACCTAATATGCTTAATTGGTAGTAGGCTTTCGAGCCTATACAGCTTGGAGTAAGACAACATGCATGAAGAGGATGATGTGGACAAAATACTCATTTGCCTAATTGAAGGAAACGGTTTCCAAGGCCTAATCCGTGGATCGACTTCCTTCGAGGCGTGGACGTCTATCAGCAGAGAATGTCCCTTAGTCTGTAACACAGTCAAATATATTCTCAAGCAATATTCAAGCATGCCATTCAGCGTGTTAGTACGAGCTCGGGAGCAGCTTGGGAGAACAAGAAAACAGAGACTGCTTCAGGTTGTCTTCCCAAATTGACTCAACTTTATTCACAAGTACAACAGTTTATATAGAGGGTAAAATTCATGAGACAGCAGATTATCAGTTTAAACCAGTACAGACCAAGATAAGGGAGCGTCTTCCTGCCCTTGGGTGAAGAAGCATCCTTTGTGTAGTTTATCAGTTCAGCTACAATTGTGATTATCTCAGCGACATATTTTCAAGGCACAAAACAAAGAGTTCTTACATTAGTGAAATCTGAAACAAACCATTTGGCCTTCAACAGGCGTCTAAAAGATTAAGAAACTAATGTAGCTGAGGGAGTGATCTCTGTGGTATTTCAACCTTGTACCAGCCTGTGATTCTCACACATCAATTCTTGGGTCAAAGAGAAAAATAACTAAAACAAAGGGGCCTTATTGAATGACAGAGTTTTCCTGCATAATGTCACTATAAAACAATATCCAGTAAATGCTACCATGGTACTAAAATACCTAACACTAATAATTCTGCACTCCCTGTACATAACAAGAGAGAAACAATGACTGGACTGTGCAATGTGGATTTCGGTAAGTGTATAAAAGAGGCAACATTTCCTTGTTCCATGTGGTCATAAACAGGTTGCTCTTCATTCTAAGAAAGAGCTGGATGTTTACAAAAGATGTGACGGTGTCACCATTTAGTTAGAAAAACAAAACGAAGCTACACTATCAAAAAAAAGTTCTGCAAGTGTTTAAACCATTAAAAAAAATAAAGTAATCATTTAAAGCACAAAAAATGATGAAAGGAGGTTAAAGTTTTATTGATTTTTGAGATTATGAAGCTTTTGCCTCAGGCCTGTGTCAAGAAACATTAAAGCTATGGAGCAGTTCCAATAAAAAGTTGTGCTGTTACATATTTGAAAGATTACCCACACAAATGTCTGTCAAAGAAATTGTTCATCCATCAGTGAAAGAACAGAAGATACTCTATCTATTCATTGGCACACCTTCAAACCTGGTAAGAAGACGGTAAGAAGTAAGAAGTGCAGGGCACATAAGGAAGGTAAATAACAAATATGCACCTTTACTGGCGTAATGCAAAAACAGGAAAAAGTCCCAAAGAGCTAAGCTGTGCACAAGGAAATAAAACAGAACAGGAATCCAACACCTGAGCACAAGAAAAAGGAAGACAGGTGAACACCTTAACAAAGGGGAAAGTCAAGACTATCCACTACGTTGACAAAAGTATTGGGCCAAACTCTTTGAATCTTTGAATTTAGATGTTTTCAGTCCTGTGGCCATAGGTGTGTAAAATGTAGTACCAAGCCATGCAGTCTGCCTTTATAACATATTGTTTGTGAATGAACAGGTTGTTCTTAAGAGCTCACTGAATTTGAGTGTGATAGTGTGATAGGATGCAACAGTTGCAACAAGTTAGTTTGTGAAATTTCTTTGGTCCTACATGTACAACAATCAGCTGTTAGTGCTATTGTTGCAAAGTGGAACCACAGCAACTTAGCCATGAACTTTTAGAACGTGTTCTCGCTGAGTGCTGAGTCTATAGTGTGTAAAAATCACCAACGCTCTGTCAACTCAAAGCTGCAGAGTTCCAAACCTCACAGAGAGCTGGGCATCTTGTATGCCCAGCTCTCCTCCACTCTCAACATACCCTGGAATAGCAGCTCGAAGAAGGCTCACAACACCATATGTTGAGAGTGGAGGAGAGCTGGGCATCTTGTATGCCCAGCTCTCCTCCACTCTCAACATACCCTGGAATAGGAGCTCGAAGAAGGCTCCTCTTCTCTCAGGATGGTCACATAAATCAGTCAACCTCAAAGAGCAATTAATATTACTCCCCAACATTATCATATCTGCTATACATAATAATAATAATAATAATAATAATAATTAAAAGAATGCCAAATATATCCAAGATACTGACAGGTGAGGGGATAAACTTTCAACAGTTAAAGCAGCACATCATCTGCCAAAGCCAGTGGCATATTTTTCATATTTCAAGTAAGCAGTCTGAATCTGTACCAAGATCTTCATTTCCTCATGCTCCACCTCTTCACCCACTTTCAGGAAATTCGCTGACAGATATACAAACAGACAAATAGCTCTATGTGTCTGATCATATTGTAATTAAAGCATGGGAAGCCCCAAGCATCCCGACAATGTGGTAATTTTACTTTTGAACACTAGGTGTTCTAGTCTTTGTGGCTGTACTTCTATTAAACTTCTCAAAAGGGATTCATGTATTTTTTCTTAAACCAACAAGTATTTATTTGTACTTCATGGTCTGTGTTGACCAGTATATCAGTACTAGTGCTGATATTAAATGGGTTCTGTGGAAACCATTCCACGTGACTGAGCGAGAAGCAGTTTGCCTCTCAGTCTAATAAACCCTTCACTGCACAAGGAGCCATTTTTGGTAACTTAAATGGACATCAACATTGACCTCGTTATGACTCACTGTGATTTCGTAGAACCAGGTGAATTTCTTCCAGTCAATCAGCAAAGATCAGGTTATGTGGCAGATAATGCAGTGAGATCACTGCATCAGCTCGATCAGCCTGAAGTATTTCAAACTTCAGCGTTCTTCAAGAATTCAGGAAACTGGGTGTTTTTGGCCTTAGCTACTCACACACTTGTCATCATCAGAGATGGGCAGTAACACGTTAAAAGTAATGTATCATTGTAATCCGATTACTTTTTTCAAGTAATGAGTAAAGTAAGGGAGTGTTTTACTTGCATCTATTTGAAATAGTGAGTGTAAACAGAAAAAAATATATCTTATTTTATATTCTGGAATATGCAGAAAATAGGTTTAATTGTCAAAGACTGTTGCATATAATTTAATTTTTGCTTGATGCAATGTGCACAAAGTTAAAAGATTAAAACTAATAAAACAAGTTTTGAAAAGAGACTTTTTTATTTGATTACATTTTGTATGATGGATTATGCAGAAAAAGTAGAATTGGGCTGAAAGGTCTATTGCTTTATTGCCTATTCAGGTTGTGTATCATGTTTTTAAAAAGTAACTAAGTAACTGAGTAACTAATTACTTTTGAAAATAAGCAGTCAGTAAAGTAACGGGATTACATTTTTTTGGAGAAGTAATCAGTAATTAGTTACTAATTTTTTTTTTCAAGTAACTTGACCAACACTGGTCATCATAACATCAGACAGGGGTAACTTAATGAAACCCTTGCATTAGAAAAACTTAAAAGATTGTTTAATTTTTAGAAATTAGTGAAATGTGTAGTATAAAGATGGTGACCTGTTTACTTAAAATTAGCAGCAGGTATTAGACATTGACCAGACGGATCTAAGGAGCCATGATATCTCCAAAACAAAACAAAACAAAACAAAACAAAACAAAACAAAACAAAACAAAACAAAACAAAACAAAACAAAACAAAACAAAACAAAAAAACAAAACAAAACAAAACAAAACAAAACAAAACAAAAAACAAACAAAAAAAAAACTCCAGAAAAACAAAAAACACTCCTAATAAATAAATAAATAAATAAATAAACATAGAACATAGGTAAACAGGATATTTGATGTTGCCAGAACTTTGCATATCACTGTACAGTGATCCAGTGACAGATTTGACCCATTTATACATCATTTTCTTTATTCATTTATTTTTTGTGACCTTATAATAGTTTTATTATACTTAAATCACATATATTGGTGTTTACTTTTACTGTAAGTCTTATTACTGCTAAAATTAACGGAATAATTCAATATTTATAATTTATTTAATTTTAATTGAGTTGCATACAAAAAATGTGCAAAAACCACCACTAGTTAGAAGGCAATTTGTCTACTTCTTGTTACATAGTTACAATTTCTACATCAGTATTTTGCTTTCAGTCGATTTACTGTTCTTTCAAAACTGGCTGACTGACTCAAAAATGTACTCGCTTTTGTTTTGGAGCTGTCTACTGTATTAGGATGTGCTCGATTCAGAGAGTTAACTAGAATGAACTTAAATCTTTGAAAAGAAGTGTAAATGTTTAGCCACATTCTGTTATTACCGCATTATTATAGCAGCGTCATCAAGTACTGTAACACTAGGACGTGCTACAGTTTGATATGTATGTTTGTATGTTATATTTATGAAAAATGCCAGTGAGAAGAAAAATGATGATAAATCAATGGTGCTGTAAAGGTTCTATGTGTTTTCCCGAATGGTTTTTATATACATGCTTATTGGAAAAATGTATACTGTGGGTGAGGAACTATATACGGTTACTTCACTGACCTTGACTTGCACAATAAAAACCCCAAAAAGTCACAGAAGTAAAAGAAAACACTGTAATATGCTCCAATAAGACTCTGAGGGCTAAACAGAGGACTTATTACTAAATGATGAGATTTCAGTGTTGTAATAACATCTCTCACAAATTGATTATCTGCACTTTATTGTTGAGGTTAAGGAGCAGCAAAAGAGCAGATACTGGATGCAAATACTTTACATGCATTCAAACAAAGAAACGTGCATTCAGAGTCACATGCACAGGGAGAAGACAGTGCTTTTTGGAATAGAAATATCCTTTATTGTGAAATTCAGCTGTTCCAGCAGCAAAGTGACAGGCAGATGGAGCATTATTCATTTAACTAGCATGGTTAATGGCACTGAATATGTACAAAGATGATATATTCTTGTCTTTTTAAAATGATTTTTTCGACTCACTCCTGATTTGTTATTTACAGTGCAAATTGTTGCGTGTACAGCCTAAGATTAAAACACAAATAGACACAAACAAATAATACGTCGTCACATTTATCTTTACATTTATGTAACTTCATGTAAGAAAATCAACTTTGTGTAATCTGAATCCATTCAAAAGCGTCTTTGTTGCAGTTTATTGGCTACTGTGATGGTATTGACTTTGGGTAATCATAAATGCTCAGCCGTTCCCAAGTCCCGTTTTTGGTGTCCAGCCAGTTGCTGGGAGAATAGATCCCTATCTCTCCTTCCTCCACTTTCTCATTTTCCTCACCAGAAGGACAAAACTCTTCCTCCTCTGAGCTGCTTTTCCCGGCGCTGTCTCCCCTGTCGCGAAACTTCTCTTCATTAATATTCTTGTAGCAGAAACTGCAGATCCTCAGCTTTTTAGTGGGGTGGATGTGATCGATAACGGCACGTTGCTTTGAGCATGAATTGCAGACCAAGAAGCCGCAATTCCTGCAGTGGTGTCGACGATTGACCCCACTAAACTTTGTAGAGAGGCACCGCATGCATTTGCAAGCAGCCGGATCAGGAATCCAGGAAACAGCAAACTTCTTGGAAGGTTTGCAGCTGGTGCCCTGCATTAGGCTGGACCGGCATTCATTGATGTGCTCTATCCAGGCCTTCTTCTCCTCGTATGAAGGGGCGGACACAAAAAAAGACTTGCTCGGTGTTCGGATCAGCCACTGATGCTTGAATATGTCACTGTCCTCCAGGTCTTCCAGCTCAATGTCCTCTAAAATCATAGTGAATTTGATAACAACATAAAAATTACATGGATAAAATGGTATGAGCAGAAAGCTGAACATATGAAGTTAAATTAGCACAGCACACTTGCTATTTTCTACTTGCCAGTCATATTATGAACAGTATTCAATAGTGTTGGCTCTTCTTGAAGCTTTTGTCTATATTTCTTTCTCTTCAGTCATAAAATTGTTTTTTGGCAGTTTCACATTAATCTTCTCACAGTAGGTTAGCTGCAGGAAACGCAGATGAATGTCTCACCTAAACGGATGATCTTCTGCTTTTTGTACCAGCGACCAGGCACAACAATGCTGCCGTACACCAGAATATCAGTGAAGAGGAAAAGGATTTTCTGCTGTATCTTCTTGCGACCCTGCTTAAACACAGTTCCCTCTCCGATTAGAATCCGGCCCGGCTTGGACAAGGGCTTCCCTGCTTGATGGAATGAACTCTCCACCGCCTGCACACGCTCTTGGTTCTCTCGTTCAAAGGTTGGGTGATCCATCATTTCTTTGGTGTGAACAAGTTGTGCAGCTTGATAGTGTCTGAACTCCAGAGTGCCTTTTTAAACTATTGGTGGTGATGTAACGGGGCGGGCCAAGTGACAAACATGTTATACTGGAAGGCAAGAAAAGGGAGTAGTGAGGCAGTACTTACTGGAAAAATAGAAACTGGTCAAACAAAACAATCAAGAAAGAAAGAACATTTAAAAAAAGTGGAGTCGTTATGGAAAGATTATACAGTATTACATATTTATAAGTTGCTTTAAACGAGGAAAGCTCCCTTTTGTGCAACAACAACTTTCACTTGCTATTTCCAAAACAATATCTTAATTCTTATTTGGCAGAAGAGTGCACGGTAAAATCAACAGTATGATTGTCTCCCTCTGCAGAGTCACTTCACAGAGAGGTGCAGGAATGTCAGAATTCTTTTCCCGTCCTTAATGAAAAAAACAAAATAAATTATGCTTGCACAACATTGCTCAATCAGTATGAGCATTTTTATGAAGAATGCGAACATAAGTTTTGACCCTTTGGGTTAGAGGTGGGATGCCCGGCAGGCTGACTTTATGATTCTTATCGCCTTGCTAAAAGACTTCTAGAGTGAGATGTTTTCATTTTTAAAGTTTTTTGTTTTAAAAAGTTTGTTTTGTTTTCTCCTCCTTGAATCGCTACCTTATCGTGGTGGAGGGGTTTGTGTGTCCCAGGGATCCCAGGGGCTATGTTGTCTGGGGGCTTTTGCCCCCTGGTAGGGTCTCCCATGGCAAATTGGTCCTGGGTGAGGGACCAGACAAAGAGCGATTCAGAAGACCCTTATGAAAAGGATATCGAGGGAACAGTTTACCCTGCCCGGGATAGGGTTACCGGGGCCCCGCCCTGGAGCCAGGCCCGGGGAGGGTGCCCGAGGGCAAACGTCTGGTGGCTGGGCCTTAGTCCATGAGGCCCGGCCGGGCACAGCCCGAAGGGGAGACATGGGCCCATCCTCCCGCAGGCCCACCACCCGCAGGAGGCGCCATAGGGGTTGGGTGCATTGTGTGCCGGGTGGCGGCCAGGAGCGGAGGCCCTGGCGGACTGACCCCCGGCTGCCAAAACTGGCAATAGGGACATGGAATGTCACCTCTCTGGTGGGGAAGGAGCCTGAGTTAGTGCGTGAGGTTGAGAGGTACCGGCTAGATATAGTCGGGCTCACCTCTACGCATGGCTTGGGCTCTGGAACCAGTCTCCTGGAGAGGGGCTGGACTCTGTCTCAGTCTGGAGTTGCCCCTGGTGAGAGGCGGCGGGCTGGGGTGGGTATTCTAATATCCCCTCGGCTTGCTGCCGGTACGTTGGGGTTTTTCCCGGTGGACGAGAGGGTTTGTTCCCTGCGCCTTAGGGTCGGGGAACGGGTCCTGACTGTCATCTGTGCTTATGCGCCGAGTGGCAGTTCAGAGTACCCAGCCTTCTTAGAGTCCCTGGGGGGGTGCTGGAAGGTGCTCCACCTGACCTGGAGACTCTGTTGTCCTGCTGGGAGACTTCAATGCTCACGTGGGTAACGACAGCGAGACCTGGAGGGGCGTGATTGGGAGGAACGGCCTCCCTGATCTGAACCCGAGCGGTGTTTTGTTATTGGACTTCTGTGCTAATCACAGTTTGGCCATAACGAACACCCTGTTCGAACATAAGAGTGTCCATAAGTGCACGTGGCACCAGGACGCTCTAGGCCGTAGGTCGATGATCGATTTTGTAATCGTATCACCAGACCTGCGACCATATGTTCTGGACACTCGGGTAAAGAGAGGGGCTGAGCTGTCAACTGATCACCACCTGGTGGTGAGTTGGATCAGGTGGCGGGGGAGGACGCTGGACAGACCTGGTGCACCTAAACGCGTAGTGAGGGTGTGCTGGGAACGTCTAGCAGAGGCCCCGGTCCGCGAGATCTTCAACGCACACCTCCGGCAGAGCTTCAACAGCATTCCGAGGGAGACTGGGGACATTGAGGCCGAATGGACCATGTTCAGCGTCTCCATTGCCGAAGCTGCTGCATTGAGCTGCGGCCACAAGGTGGTTGGTGCCTGCCGTGGTGGTAATCCCCGAACCAAATGGTGGACACCAGAGGTGAAGGGATCCACCAGGCTGAAGAAGGAGTCCTATCGGGCTTGGTTAACCTGTGGGACTCCGGAGGCAGCCGACAGGTATCGACAGGCCAAGCAGAATGCGGCTCGGTCAGTGGCTGAAGCAAAAACTCGGGTGTGGGAGGAGTTCGGGGAGGCCATGGAAAAAGACTTTCGGACTGCCTCGAAGAGATTCTGGCAAACCGTCAGGCGTCTCAGGAGGGGAAAGCGGTGCTCTACCTGCACTGTGTATAGTGCTGGCGGAGCGCTGCTGACGTCAACTGAGAAAATTGTCAGGCGGTGGAAGGAATACTTCGAGGACCTCCTTAATCCCACTGACACGTCTTCCAAGGAGGAAGCAGAGTCTGGGGATGAGGGGAATGACCCGCCAATTTCCGGGGGCGAGGTCACTGAGGCAGTTAAACAACTCCTTGGTGGCAGAGCCCCTGGTGTTGATGAGGTCCGCCCCGAGTTCCTGAAGGCTCTGGACGTTGTAGGGCTGTCTTGGTTGACACGCCTCTGCAATGTTGCGTGGAGATCAGGGGCAGTACCTGTGGACTGGCAGACCGGGGTGGTGGTCCCCATCTTTAAGAAGGGGGACCGGAGGGTGTGTTCCAACTACAGGGGGATCACACTCCTCAGCCTCCCTGGGAAAGTCTATGCCAGGGTGCTGGAAAGGAGAGTCCGTCCGCTAGTCGAACCTCGGACACAGGAGGAACAATGCGGTTTTCGTCCTGGTCGCGGAACACTGGACCAGCTCTTTATCCTCTCGAGGATACTTGAGGGTGCATGGGAGTTTGCCCAACCAGTCTACATGTGTTTTGTGGACTTGGAGAAGGCATTCGACCGTGTCCCTCGGGGTGTCCTGTGGGAGGTGTTGCGGGAGTATGGGGTGTCTGGCCCATTGCTACGGGCCATTCGATCCCTATACGACCGTTGCAAGAGCTTGGTTCGCATTGCCGGCAATAAGTCGGACTCGTTCCCGGTGGGTGATGGGCTCCGCCAGGGCTGCCCTTTGTCTCCGGTTCTGTTCATAATTTTTATGGACAGGATTTCTAGGCGCAGCCAAGTGGCGGAGGGCTTTCGCTTTGGTGGCCTCAGAATCTCATCTCTGCTTTTTGCAGATGATGTGGTTCTGTTGGCTTCATCGGGTGAGGGCCTCCAGCTCGCACTGGAACGGTTCGCAGCCGAGTGTGAAGCAGCGGGAATGAGGATCAGCACCTCCAAATCTGAGGCCATGGTTCTCAGCCGGAAAAGGGTGGAGTGCCCACTCCGGGTCGGGGATGAGTTCCTGCCCCAAGTGGAGGAATTCAAGTATCTTGGGGTCTTGTTCGCGAGTGATGGGAGAAGGGAGCCGGAGATCGACAGACGGATTGGGGCTGCAGCTGCAGTAATGCGGACGCTGCACCGGTCTGGCGTGGTGAAGAGGGAGCTGAGTGTAAAAGCGAAGCTCTCAATTTACCGGTCGATCTACGTCCCTACCCTCACCTATGGCCACGAGCTGTGGGTAGTGACCGAAAGAACGAGATCGCGGATACAAGCGGCAGAAATGAGCTTCCTCCGAAGGGTGGCTGGCCTCTCCCTTAGAGATAGGGTGAGAAGTTCGGCCATCCGGGAGGGGCTCAGAGTAGAGCAGCTGCTGCTCCACATCGAAAGGAGCCAGCTGAGGTGGTTCGGGCATCTGACAAGGATGCCCCCTGGGCGCCTCCTGGGTGAGGTGTTCCAGGCATGTCCCACCGGGAGGAGGCCCCGGGGCAGACCCAGGACACGCTGGAGAGATTATATCTCTCGGCTGGCCTGGGAACGCCTTGGTATTCCCCCGGATAAGCTGGAGGAGGTGGCTGGGGAGAGGGAGGTCTGGGCCTCTTTGCTTAGGCTGCTGCCCCCGCGACCCGGCCTCGGATAAAGCGGATGAAGATGGATGGATGGATGGAAGTTTTTTGCTTTTCCATATTCTCACGGACCTTAGAAAAAAGAAGCATTTTTAACTTTTTATTTTGTGTTTTGTTTTTGTTTTTAGCTCTAACTCATGCAATGTGACGTTTTATGTCAGGGTAACCTGTAAAATGCTTCTTGATGAAACAACAGATTAAAATGGAATAACAAAGCAATCAAAGAGTTAAAATTCATAGTAAAACAGGTTATGAAACTCAGCCAGCCACATGTAAAACAAACACAGTGCACTGCTTTATGCTGCCAAGCCCTTGGCCTCTTTAATTCAGTTCTAAATATAGAAACTAACTATGCAAATTAGGCAGACAGGAGGTATTTATTTCATGCCTAAAGGCTTCTATGGGGTGTGCACAAGGCATAATTCCTGGATGTTTCTGTTATCGCAAAGGGGTAAACAGTTGCCAGTAAAATTGTCAGTTGTGGACTGAAAGTAGAAGATAACCTATTTATTAATGAATAAATAAAAACAATGCACAACAATCCGATTGTTCAGTCTGACGTCACTAGCCGTGTCTGGACCTAAACTCTGCTGCAGGTCCATATATCAAACGATCACTATGGCATTACTGAGAGTTGAAAAACTGTCTAAAGTCTTTCATCTTTAATAAAATGATCAGCGTTCTGCTCTACCAGGTGTAATAATTGAGTTTAACATCCAGGCATCCATGAAAATGGAATTTATGATATTTAACGGAGTTAGAAGTTAGCAGGGAGTTAGCTCGCTAGCTTCTATCTAAATACAATATAGCATGTCCTGACTGCGGCGGTTTGGAAACAAATTAAAACGTACAGCTCTGTTATCACTTCCAACATAAATGAAGACAGAAAACTAAACAGCAGTGACGTTTGTAGGGTTACTGAAGTTTGGCTAGCTGGTATATAATGATGTGCTACGTGACTGCTAGCGACACAGCTATGTTAGCATAATATAAGCAAGCTAACTTTTTTTCCCACTCGATAAAAGTTAACGTGAGTGTTCTCGGTGGTCAGGAACAAATGTAATCGCATGGCAGGATGCTGTAAAAGGACCAAACTCCAGCCAGGAGAACAACTGAGATAATCCATCCACAATACGAGGTTAGTCATTCATATACTGCTGCATGGGCTGAGCTGTAGTTACATCCTAAGGTTTTAAAAACTGAGCTTAAATAAATGATTAGCGGTAATAAAAGCCGAGGGAGGTCAACAGTGATCACTGACTGTTTTAGGAGCTTTTTGAGATCAAATAGAAGAAAATACATAACATTAAGCACGTTAACAACACAAAAGCCATATTAAACGCAGACTACTTTAGGCCCGGAAGTAGGATTCGTCGTGTCATCACTGAACAACCAGATAAATAATGAACAATTATTAACTCTTTTTTTTTTTTTTGCCTGTACTTTAACAATGGGGCGATCGTGGCTCAAGAGTTGGGAGTTCAGGAGTTCGCCTTGTAATCGGAAGGTTGCCGGTTTGAGCCCCGGCTTGGACAGTCTCGGTCGTTGTGTCCTTGGGCAAGACACTTCACCCGTTGCTTACTGGTGGTGGTCAGAGGGCCCGGTGGCGCCAGTGTCCGGCAGCCTCGCCTCTGTCAGTGCGCCCCAGGGTGGCTGTGGCTACAATGTAGCTTGCCATCACCAGTGTGTGAATGGGTGGATGACTGGTTGTGTAAAGCGCTTTGGGGTCCTTAGGGACTAGAAAAGCACTATACAAATACAGGCCATTTACCAATCAGAATTGTTGTCTGAAGGCCACGAAGGATGCCCAACGGATTAATTTTTTCAAGTGGAGAAGATATGGTAATGCCATATTGGTCCACTTGATTGGATCTATTTAATTTAATTTTATTACAAATTGGACAGACAATTAGACAGAAAGAAAGACAGAAAGAAAGAAAGAAAGGGAAAATTAAAAATAGAGGTGAAGGAGGACAGTAAGACAAGACACTGAGAAAATCCATTGGATCACCTGTTACAAGGAGAAAAAAGAAAACAAACAACAAGAGAACAACACAATACAGAGATCAAAGACAACAACCTAGATACGTGTAAGTAACACTAAATACTAAATATTAAATTGTCGAGCAGCACGCAAGACTGACAGTGAACGATATGCTTTAAGGTAGCAGCCAAGGAAGATATAGTTTGTCTGTGAGCAAGCTTGAGTTCAAAAGGTTTATCCATGTAACGATCTGTTAGAGGGTGTGGGGAGACATAGCCCTGCCCCCCAAAGCATGAAGCAGGCATGGACCCAGGCCCAGACATCCAGAGGCCCACCAGAGTGTGAAAGCCCAAAGAGGACCACCGGAGAGGCAACGAGCTGAGGAGAGCTCCAGATGTGAGGTCACCTAGGAGCTACGGTGCAGAAGCCACAGGGGGCTGCGGTGACGAGCCCGCAGCCAGTTGCGCCAGAGCAGATTGAGCACAGGTTCCAGAGGTCCGAGGGAACCCCACCCCCCGGAAGGGGCCTGACCTGGCCCTGCCAAGCAGCTGCTGGGAGTGAGCCGGGTACATACCTGAGCGCCCAGTCCCGGACATCAACCACCAAGGCACCGACGGCTAAAGGCATCAGCCACCGGCAGGGAGTGTCGTGGGTGGAGACAGCCCTCCACACCTGGGGGGGGCCTGAGATGTTCCCAGAGAGGAGGAGGTGGAGAGTCAACCGGACACACACCAGACACAAGCTTACATTCCCACCCTCATGCAAACAAATACAAATACTCAGCACTCGCCCAATGTGGAGAGAAACAGTAATGAACACCCATTCACACTCTCCAAACGTACTCTATACTCCCAGGTCCAGGTATCACCGCCCTCAGGGGGGCAATCAGCCCCCTGACCCAGGAGATGTTACCCTTTTCCCTGGGGTGGAGGCAAGCAGACTGCCCCCGGCCCAGCAGCCGCAGGGATGGCCCAGCGTCCCAGACCCCGACCATACTGTCAACTCCTCCCAGGCCCCTGCCCCCAGTAAGCAACCATTAACTATTAAATATATTGCGTTAATTTGTAGCCACTAGTTAGCTCAGCACAAAAACAGCGCACGTGGAAATGAGCTAGCCTTGTTCTTTTTGTTTCTAACAATTAAATGCAACATGTCAGTCTATTAATTATTATGCGGATAAAGCACATGTGCTTCGGATTTCACTTTTAATTTGCTCAGATTCTGGACTCTATAAGCAGTTCAGCTATGTATCCCCCTGCTAGGGGGTTCTGTATCAGGCTGGAGAGGCCCCAAAAGTGAACATTTAATTGTTTAAATGTGAGGAAGCCAGAGTACCCGGAGAGAACCCAAGCAAACACGGGGAGAACATACAACCACCACACAGAAAGACCCCAGCCTGATGGTGGAATCGAACTCGGGACCTTCTTGCTGTGAGACAACAGTGCGGCCCATCTCATCTTATGCATCTTATCTCAGGTGACCATTAACAACAATGCTGACGTACACCAAATTACCACTGAAGAGTGAGAATATTTTCTTTCTGATGCGCTTGATCAGAATAGTTCCTTCTCCAATGAGATCCAGCCTGGTTTAAACCAGGGCACTGTTGTGGTTTGGAATGAATTCGCCACAGCCTGGATAAGTTTACGGTTCTCTCATTCAAAGCGCAACTCATCCATCATGTCTTTGGTATGAACAAGTTGTGCTGCTCAAGAGTCTCAGCTCAGGCTTTAAAAGCTTGCCAGTAAGTTGGGTTTTCAGAATGACAAAAATGTTATGTAAGTGTTTTGGAGTTTGTACATGCTTTGTCTCTAGGGGCCACAGTAATATAGAGCCGACTCATAACAATCACAACAGTGTAAGGGATATTTAAGGCAAAGTAAGGGGATCAACAAAGTCATAACGAATATTTGCTTGGAAGCTTACAGAGTTGTTAAGATATTTATTTCTGAGTATCAGGGAGGCAGAATTTATTATTTGTGCTGTCACACTAGAAGAATTGTCAAATCTTATGCTGCTGTACATTTAATTTAAAAATCACAACCAAAATGTGTTAAAAATGTATTTTATATGTGCAGAGAGACATGTTCTCATACTGAAGATATTCTGTTTGATCTTCTCATGGACCTCAGAAAAAAAAGGTCAAAAAAAGTGTTTTAGTATAAGGCACAAAATGAATGTAGATAAAAGCAAAAACAGGTTAAAGGAAATAATGATGCAATGCTCTGTAGGAAGCAGGAAACGCCGACAGTTTCAAAGTCAAACATGCGTGAGACTTGTTGAGTAGCTCAGCTGGTTCATTTAAAAATAAACACACTGCTGCAAAGTCCTGTTGGCATGTGCATATCTTAATGAGGGAAAACAAATGCCAGTAACATTGCCAGTAAGTTGCTCTGGACTGACAGGAAGTAAAAGATGACCTATTTATTATCGAATGAATAAAACATTTTACAACAGTAAACGGTGAAGTAGCTATATGACTGGAAACGTTTGTTTTTGCTTTTTTTTCTTTACTGCTCCCATGAAAATGTGGTAAATATATCTATGCTGTCATGTGAAAGAAGAAAGTATGTCCTCTTTCGAGTCTAAAGTTTTACATATCACATTGTTTAAAAAAAAGAACTGTAACAGTGACATATGACATAATAAAAACGAAATCAAAATGCAGACAAGTCATATTTGTTCAGTCCTTTTTCCTCTTCTACTGTCACAACTGTAAACATTTAATGTGCTAAATGAGGCCTGAAATGTAGATCATGGGTTTGTTCCATTTTTGCACTTTCTGACCTTGGTGGGAATTTGCTGGGATCTCCACTCCAGAGCTCCAGACCAGCAAACTGCAAAAACTTTTTTTTCTTTAACAACACAACACTTTAACAACACTTTAACAACACAATAATGTAATCTACGATCTAAGTTTCAAAGACAAACATGTTGGGAAACTTGTTTAGTCAGCCACCTGATTCGAAAAACAAAATACCTAAATGCTCCTCTGTGCAGGTTAAATAATAAGTCAGCTGTAATTAAACACCTCTAAATGTAACAATGCAAAACAGAAAGAAGCAGCATGGTGGTGGTTTTTAAAACTTTTAAAACTACGGTACGGCATCACTAACCATACATCTACATCTGTTTAGGTTCATCTCATCTCGCATCAACCTGATGGATTTTTCTTTGTATTAATAGAGAAACTGATCAAAAAGTAAGAAACAGAAGCAGAACGAAGGTACCACAGAGTCGAACATTCACAAACATATTCACGTGCGTACACATTCACACATTGTCTATGATTTGTTTTTCTGCTTGTCTCAGTTTTATTTATGATTTGTGGCATATAGACAACTCATTCTGTGCACCTTGTCTCAGCTATGTTAACTGTGCTATCTCTGTCATCAATTGCTTTCTGCACAGCCAAACATAAACACCAAGAAGAAAACAAGCGAAGTACCGGAATACAAAGGAAGAAATTACATCATGATGCACAATAGACCCGTCCGACTGGACACCCCGGTGCTGCCGGGATGATGTCGGGAATGCACAGATCTATCAAAGGAAACAAACAGACGGGGAATCACATGGCACAAAAGCTTCAGAGTTTCAGCGATTTTCTTTTGTGTGAAAATGTTTAAATAAATCATGAACCACATTTCTGAGCCACTCTCAGGCCCTGTTTACCGTGGTCACTGATATGTAGGAATACCCTTTTGATAAAGGAGTAGGACTGGATCACTTTAGTCTGAGAAATGTGATTTTTAAAGTTACTGCAAACTGTATTCACTAAAAGTATTCTTTAAAAAAAAAAAGCAAACTGAATACCTTAAAAGAACTGCAATGTTATATTATAGAGATGATAAAGGTTCATTAGCCTTACATATAATATAGCCTAATAGGGACATCTAGTGGCTAAAACTTGTCAAATCTGCTTCATGAGTTACGTGAATGATTCCTAATCCAATACAACAAATAAGGCTTTAGAAAACAGCACACACAGCAGAATGATATTCATTTTTATTCCGTTTCAACTCTACAGGCGGAGAAAAATGACAGAATTACAGAGATATTCTTGAAGGTGCAGTTAGGAAAGAAAGTAAATCCACCTGCTGGTGTTTGGTTTCTTCCAGTCTGATCCGTCTGCCACACTTTTAGACAAAGAAAAAGCCGAGCTCAGAGGTGGCAATGCAAGAAAAAAGGCAGCTCTGGTGCGCAGTCAGCTGTAGCCTCTAATAGGGGATTGGTCCATAGTAGGCAGTGTAGGCGGCGATGATGCCGTTTATGTCCATCATGTGCTCACAAGCCACGTTGGCCTCACACACTTCTCTCAGGCTGAATGGAGGAGAGAGGACACGCACACGGTTACTTATGATGTTTCATACCTTCATGAAAACTTTCCATATCCAACCCAACCCTATTAAAGATAAGAACATGTCTAAAAACATGCAGCAATAAGGTTTGTAGATAAGGTGTGAGATACCTCTCCAGCTGTACCAAGGATAACTGTCCAGCAGCTCTCTTCTGCCTCACCACCGTGGAGGCCTGCTCCCTCTCCACAAACAAACCTGCACATCACAGTCATAAGACATCTGTCAACCTGCTGTTGTTTATGAAATTTTTTTTTTTTTTTTAAAGATCAGTATAGCATAAAAACAAAAAAAGTCATAGAGAAAAAACAACAAACAACAAAAAACAAGAGTATAGAAAATTTTTTGCAAAAAGTCATTCATCATTCATCATTCTTGGTATATCATTTCACTCATGCAGTGCCTGAAAGTTCGAACCCCTTCTCCATTAAACTCTGGACGAATAAACTAATATTAATCATACCCTCCTCAGCAGGGTTGTCACCAGCAGGCTGAGGGTCGGTGGCAGCATCTATCAAACAGAAGGGGAAAAATAAGAACAGACTAACTTTAAAAAACTAATTTAGTTTAAAGGTTTAAGGTTAAAAAATTACATTGCAAATATTGCTACAGCTCTTACCCGAAGCGACACAGATAACTACCAAGAAGCAGAGAGCCAGGATAGCCACGGTCTTCATCTTTTCTTTCTTTTTCAGCCTTCAGTTTAAGGGAAAATGGCCCGAGCTGTATCACTCACTCTCTCCGTCTTTCCTTCTCTTAGACATATATATGTAAAAACACACTCGGTTTATAGATGTAGCCCTTGTGTGACATGGATATGTGATTGGTTAGGGAATCATGTATCACACACCCACACAGATGCAGAAATACACACCTCTGCAAAAATGAAGTATATATATATGTATGTGTAAAAAAAGAAAGAAAGAAAAGGGCATCCACACTCACAGCGTTGCAGAATAAGGGGTCCAAAAGGTGGGCAATGTTTTAAAGCATAGGTGAGGAGCCACAAATATATGCCACTGGAAGGATCTTTCAATCAACATTATTTTACAGCTTCATTTGACCTACTTACCAGATTTGTGTTAAGAATCACAGTTTCCTTTTCCTCATCTTTGCAAAATTTGCAGTTATCTCTGTTAAAATAAAAAAACAAACAAAAAGGAGACAAAAAACAGAAAGAATGAAATGAAATCAAATCACTGTCACCGATATCTCATCATACGTAGTGGTAGTAATATAAAATTTAATGAACTCTTTCAGGAAAGCAGCTCGGACAGGTCAGACTTTTAAAGCGCCCACACACTTGTACATTTAGTTCAGTAAGTGCATGAGGCAGAGAAAAACCATGGCTTACTCACTAAAAAGGAAAAACCACTGTCCCACATTATGCTGCATTATTTTAATCTGAGGGCTTTCTTTTTATTGCAAACCACAGTGATTTCCTACATAGAGAAAGCAACATTTAGAAACAACCATGTTTGTTTGAAGCTTTGTAGACGGGCCATTTAAATGTGCACAGATATTTTTACCACAACAAGTGGGTGGTTCGACAGTTAAGCAGAGGAAAGCTGCATGATGTCGAGTGGAACATGTCGTTTGATTTTTAATGAAAACAAGACTTCCCACAAGCAAAGTGCCTAATACTCTCATGCCACTCCTAAAATGTAATCCTTTCCTGACACCATGACACCCCCCTCCTCCAATCCCTCTCTCAGCAGCAAGACATCTCCCCCCCCTCCCCTCCTCCCAAACATCTCCCAGTGTCACAGTGGATCAGGTCAGGAGACAACTGAGGAAGCTTTGCCCCAGAAAGGCACCAGGCCCAGACAAGGTGTGTCCTAGGATGCTAAAGGCGTGTGCTGCTGAACTTGGGGAGCCGCTACAACGAGTCTTCAACCTCAGTCTGCGACTGGGGAGAGTGCCCGCCCTATGGAAGACATCCTGCATCGTCCCGGTCCCCAAAAAGAACCGGCCCAATGAGCTGAATGACTTCCGACCGGTGGCACTGACGTCACATCTTATGAAGACTCTAGAGCGGCTCTTCCTCAACTTCCTCCGACCACAGGTACAACATGCCCAGGACCCACTACAGTTTGCATACAAGGCGGGTGTCGGAGTGGAGGATGCCATCCTGTACCTCCTACACAGAGCCCACTCACACCTGGATGGGGGAAAAGGCACGGTCAGGATCCTGTTTCTTGACTTTTCCAGTGCCTTTAATACCATCCGGCCCTGTATGCTTCAAGAAAAACTGAACAGGATGGAGGTGGACCCCTGCCTGGTGGCTTGGATCTCCGACTACCTCACCGACAGACCACAGTACGTCAGGCTGAAGGACATCACGTCTGACACAGTGGTCAGCAGCACAGGAGCACCACAGGGAACTGTGCTGTCCCCTCTTCTCTTCACCCTGTACACCTCTGACTTCTGCTACAACTCTGAATTATGCCACATTCAGAAGTTTGCAGACGACACAGCCATCATGGGGTGTATCTGGGATGATCAGGAAGAAGAGTACAGAAGTCTGGTGAGGAACTTTGTCGCATGGAGTCACACAAACCACCTGCAACTCAACACCTCAAAGACTAAGGAACTGGTTGTGGACTTCGGGAGGTCTAGAGCAGGTCCACTGCCGGTTCAGATAGAGGGGGAGGAGGTGGAGGTGGTCAACAAGTACAAGTACCTTGGGCTGTGGGTGGACAATAAACTGGACTGGTCATGCAACACAGAGCACCTGTATAAAAAAGCACAAAGCCGACTGTACTTCCTCAGGAGGCTGAGGTCTTTTAACATCTGCAGGAAGCTCCTGAGGATGTTTTACCAGTCAGTGGTTGCTGGAGTACTTTTCTATGCTGTGGTGTGCTGGGGGAGCAGCACAGCAAAGAAGGACTCATCCAGGCTGGAGAAACTGATCAGGAGGGCTAGCTCTGTGGTCGGCATGAAGCTGGACACTCTGGTGACAGTGGCAGAGAAAAGGACATTAAAGAAACTGATGGACATTATGGACAATGCCAGGCATCCTCTGCACACGGCCATTAACAACCAGAAGAGTCTGTTCAGTGACAGGTTGCTTCTCCCCAAGACAAGAACTAACAGACTTAAAAACTCCTTTGTCTGATGGCATATCAGACTGTTTAACTCCTCTCTGGAGGGGAGAGGGAGGGGAAACAGGAGGACAAAGGAGGGGGGAACAACTAAGCTGTAGTGCCTCTTCACCTCACTGTGCAATACCTTTTGTGCAATACTTTTGTAAATAGTCAATGGTGCAATAGACTCAATACTTGAAATGTGCAATTCACTTGTATTTTTATTTTTTATTCCTATTTATTCTATTTATCCCCTTCGTATATTTTATTTATATTGTCTCTGTATTTATATGTGTGTGTGTGTGTGTGTGTGTGTGTGTGTGTGTGTGTGTGTGTGTGTGTGTGTGTGTGTGTGTGTGTGTATATATAATATTCTGTAACTCTGTAACTTCTGTCGTTGCTGTGCTTTTTTGGAAATCGAATTTCCCAGAGGAACCCACCCGAGGGATTAATAAAGTTCTATCTTATCTTATCTTATCTTATCTTTTGTGGGGTACACATCAAACATCTTTTGTTTCAAGCAGACACTGCAGGATTACCTGTGGTTCGGCAGCTCCTCTCTTGATGTCATACGATATTAGCAGGGTGGGCAGAACATTCACACTGTTGGGGGATCCTCATATACCAGGGTTATAGTTGTGGGTTGGTGCTATCATAGCTTTGCAGAGCAGATCTACATGCTGTAGCTCTGTACAGTCACTAGGAGGCAGTGTGAAAAATATGTGGCATAACCTGTAAGAGGTGAAAGTCAAGTGAAAAAGTGTTAAAATCAATCTGTCTGCTGTAGGCATCGTCTATGTTTCTCACACTGCTTTTTTTTTTAATGTTCTGCATGTCTTCCTCTTTGTGGTGATATACCACTCCAGTTTAACTAAACTTTCAATAAATATTCATCCTACACATAGCATCATCACAACTTGGCTGTGTTTTGTTCTAAGGTGTGAAAAAAAGAAGGCAACCAAACCAAAAACAAGGTATGGGTCCTCACCAGGGGTCAAGGGTGAAACCACAATGAGCGTTTGCGTCTGAGGAACTGCTGAGATTTGAACATGCTGGGTACCATGACTGGAATCACTGAGAACCTACACAGATGTTATGCACTGTTAGTTTTGTCAGATTATTGCATGCAAGCACTTGGCATTGTTTGCTCACCAAAATTATGTGCTCTGCAACACGAAAAATCCTACATCAAATTAGCCTCCAGCTTTAACATAGGCAAACATAGCCTTCTTTAACTGGTCTCAGCTGTGCTGGCTTGTTAACTGTGTTCAGCTGTTGGTGTACCTTGCTAAACAGTTCACTACCTAGAACCTTCAGGAAAGTTGTACCTGGAAAACTTGCGTTGGCACCAGACCAGGTGATGTGGATAGGAAAACGGCTTTGACAGGGGACATTTGAGTCAAGTCACTTTGCTATTACATAAAACTGAAAAAGAAAATGTGTTTCCACTAACACTTGCAATGCATAATTACAAACATGCACACAAAGTACACTCACAGAGACCACAGTTACAAAAGTAGACCACATGTCTTAGGAGGTAGAGAGAAAGAGGAGAGACTTTTGTATAGGTGCAGAAGTCGATCACTGAGTTCACCACACACTAGGACAGCTGACTGTGAGCGCACGATATCTTTAACATTGCAATTCCCATTTGTTTTGCAGCTTTTGAGTACAGTCACGACTCAAATAGTACAACTAGCTGCACAAGCTGATGAATAACACGTTTTTAGTTTCAAAGAAGCATGACAGATACGTCCTAAATCTGACTTGCAATGTCCTCCTCAGTCATACGACTCACCACGACTGCTGCAGAAATGATAGTAGTTGACTGAATTTAACTGAAAAATTAAACGCAGCTTGCACTTCAGTAACTTATCAGCAATGTGGTTGTTTTTCACATCCTTGGAAACAATGGCAGCTGTTTTCCATTCGTGAACTAGAGCCTTGTTGATCAAATCTTGGTATTTGGCTTTCTTCAGGTGGTGAGAGATAACTAACCCGCCCTCCCAGGTCATTTCAAGTTCAGTTATTAAGATTTTTTTGTGCTTCAGGACCATAGAATCAAGTTTAATCAGAGGAAGGTCACAGAGGTCTTTCTGTCCTCCTTAGGTCAACTCGCATTTTTCCAGTCACAAGTTTAGAAAGGACGACATTGATCTGTTGTTTCTTGCCTTTGACCCTCTGTAGGCTGTCTGTGTCCACTTGCACATTTTTGTAAGGACCATATCGTGCCTCCAGCTGTAACAGCTGTTTTAAGAGATCTAGTCGTGGTACCCTGGATTACCTCCAAGGTTAGCGATCACATGGTAGTTTAATGGTGTACTAGAAATCATAATGTCAATGCTCTACTGAATACCGTCCCAGTAACACAAACATATCATTTTTATTTTCAAAGCTGAGCCTTTTAAGTTCACTTTGTGACATGGATGCCCTTTGTTGCTATTTCTAACTAGAGATTTCGAAGCTGGACCGGTCCGGACAGTAGTAGAGCATATGGGTTGTAATTTCACAGTCTGGGTCAATGCTGGTGCCTTTTGTCTCGTTTCAGTGACAGACTACAAGGATTTACCCTCAGGACAATTATAATTATACACTTTCGTGGCCATGTGGCAGCACAGACAGACAAACACCCAGTATAACTGTCATTTTACTTCTACAGCATTTTGACATCTGCCATGTGCTGAGCTGTCCTTGTGTCTGTCTGCACATGTGCAGTACATTCTTCTCAAGACTGCAAGAGACCAGACACCGACAGTGCATACTGAAATCATAATGTAACTCCTCAACACGTCAGTTGTGTAACAACACATTCAATCAGGTTCTGTAGAGCTTTTTAGATACTTGTACTTGATTTCTTCCCATTTTACTGCACTATGTACTTCTGCTGCACTACATTACTGTACTTTGTTTTATAGAAGCACTCACCAGATTTACATTTGAATTCTAAACCATGTGATAAACACTAGAATAACCAAGTGGTTTCCAGTATTTATAGACTGTTTGTGTTAAAGTGGGCTTCTTACATTTATATAATTTCCTTGGGGATTAATAAAGTATTCTGATTCTTGTAATGTGTCTCATATTTATGCACAAGGCCGTATTTAACTTTCCTAATGGTTCTTAAGCACTCCCAAATATTGTTATATTACATATAACATCTGGCATATATTGAAAAACACTGAGAATCCCCAAAGTTCTCACAAACTCATGTGGCAAGCAAATTGCAAAAACAGGATTAAGACCAAACCCATTAAAAGTCATTATATTTGTTTATTGACAGCATAAGTAAGTGGAGATTGTAAGAAATGGTTAGCGGAAAGTGAGCCAAACGCTTCACTCGAGCATATCCCATAAAGCTCATAAATGCTGGGATCATGCAGTGATACTTGATAAAAGTCATCCTGAGATTACACAAGAAACAGGCTGTAAATTTCTACATGAATATAATGATGGGCTGCTGTGTGATTTGAGCCACATTGACTGGAAGTTCTGGTGTTTATATATAAAAAACAGTTTTCTTGCCAAAAGAGCCCACAAAAACAATTACATAAATTATCTAAAAACTGATGATATGTGGACTAAAGGACCAGATGATAAGGAGACTTTTGCATGTGAGGTCCAGCTTAGTATCGGCGAGTCACAGCAGGCCGCCGTGGTTGACTTCTAGCGCCAAAGTATCTGTTGTAGGCCTGCTGGGCACCGTGGTGATAGGCATAGAAGCGGCAGGGGGAGTAGTCCTCGCAGATCTCTGCGCGTCTTTCTGCTGGAGACTTGAATGTCCTGGGAATTAAAACAAGAAGGTTTTCAAAATGAAGAAAAGTAGAGGAACTCTAAACAGAAATGAATTTAATAATTCTCTTTTATCCTGCACTCCAGGCTCTGTGTTTGTGTCTGTGGATTCTTGAAGCACATGTAGATGTTTAATGGTCCAATTAGGCTTTGTCTTAATGAGGCACAGTGCCGTATATGTATGGCAAGCATGCATTTTCTGTGGGTTTGTGGTTTTAAACATGCAGGAGATAAAGTGCTCTGCATTGCATGCCTGCCCATGGTTTTAGGTTTTACCTCCTGAAGTTGTAACTGCCGAAGCCATTCCCTCTGGATGGGATGTATATGTTGCCTCTCTGTGGTGGGATGAATGAGTTGGCTCGGTTTGGAGGCACAAACAAATCTGAAACCACAAAACTTTACTAGTGGGAAAATTTGATTTCAATCAGCATCTGGCATGCCGGTCATGCAGCAGATCAGGTGAAACAAGGGCTGAGGGCATGTTAGTAAAGACTAAATGAGGATTAAATACATCACATTTGTTATAATGGCATGCATGTTTTTCCAGAACCGAGAAACAACATTTTAGTCACCTTCAGTGGATTCTGTGCTTTCATGAGACTCTACGGGAAAAACATGGAATCGGGTTAATCATAAATGATGAATGTCTTATTACATTTTGTTATGTTGCAGGTTATGAATAAATAATGGCTGCCGAGCGATAGCAAAGTGAGGGCGTCTGGGAGGATCTATACCATAGCAGACGCAGAGAGAGACTGCAGCACAGAGTGCCAGAAGACGAAGAAGGCTCCTCATCCTGGGGTTTGTTTATCTGCCTGCCTGCTGGAAACAAAGCAGACAAGTATTTTTGGTAAGTCGTGGTAGTGCTGAAGTAAGAGTTAGATAGGCAGTAGGGAAAAAATAGAAAAAAATGAGACAAAATAAGGCAAAGGGAAGAATGCAGAACACTTTTTTGCATTTTGAGGGTGGGTAAACAGACCAAAACCTCAAGCTGGGGTAAAAAGTGACAACATTTCTGTGGGTTTTGTGCAGATAAACAACCAATATATGAAAAAAATCTCTGTGCATGCTGGCACAGTGCTGCAGATTTTTTTTTAATGGAACAAACACAAAACCACAGATATGAGTCAAAAAGTCTTTTCACTGTGCTGGCCTTAGGTTGAGGCCAATCTGCACCACGCAATGAAACCTCAGGTTGCAAGGAAGAACCGTAAGAGAATAGCTGTGGCCGAGAGGAGCTGCTTAACAGCCAGCGAATGAACAGACTGGAATTATGAAGTTGAAGGTCGCTCGGGGTGTACGCTCGCACCGCACGTGTCTACATGTAAACACTCAACGTGTAAGTGTGAGTGACCTGAAGTAGGGTAAGTGCCACCTGTATAAACAGCAGTGCCAGATGTCTGCAGAAAAGCTTTCATCCCCACGTTCTGTTTGTGGGATTTGGATGGAGCGCTTGTTTCGGCAGCGCTCTTTTTCACCATCAATAGCAGCTTTCATTATACATTCAGAAGCACACACACACACTGACACATGATCCCCTCAGGCATATTTGTCTGCAGTGTAAGCCAGACCCACAGTGGGCACAGAAACAGCGAGCCTGGGGCCTAAAGTTCAAAAAGCGACTCCCAAAGACTGGCAAGGATAGCTAAGTGAGTGTGTGTGTGTGTGTGTGTGTGTGTGTGTGTGTGTGTGTGTGTGTGTGTGTGTGTGTGGTGCTGACAAGAGTGTCTACAGAGTTTAATGCCTGTCTGAGTCTCAATAGGGGTCCTAGTGAAGTCCCAGCTTCCTTCCCTGCAGACAGAATGTGCACACATCATTGGAAAAAGCCAAAGAACCAAGATGAGGGTGTACATTAAAAACTCTTTAACAAAAAGAGGAGGGCCACAGGCCTACTTTTCTACCGTATTTTCATTGGCAGATAATTGAAAAAAAAAAGAAAAGTAAAGTACTATAAAAATAGTCACAAAATAAAAGCTACGTTTGCCTGATTGTGTCCAAAACTCAAAACTTCTCCTACTTTTCACCTGCAAAGAGTTTTAAGAGATCATTTGCTGTAATTTACTTACCTTGAAGGAAAATTATGGAGTGATGGAAACTGTCTCAATACTTTCTCCTCAGGAACATTTCCTAATTCCTCATGGCAAAGCTTTTTATACTCATCTCTGTCCCCCCACCCCTTCATTTTTCTGTCTCCATCCACCTCCCTTTTAGTCCTCGCAATTTCTCCTCCCTTCCCTTACTATCACCCCACACCCACCCACCCACCCACCGTTTTTTCTACCAGTTAATAAGACCGGGGTATTAGCTCACTCTCTCCCCAACTCCTACGCTTTTACCGAAATAAACAGAGCTGGTGGTGATGGCAGGAGAACTGGAGAAAAACAAGCCGGGGGTAAACAGAGAGACAGAGAAGAGGGTGAGGGAAAGGGTGGCACGATGACAACTAAGCTGCTTCATAGTAGGTACATGATAATATTTGCCACTGTTTGCCAGCATGCCTGCATGATATGAGAGATAACAAAAAAGTTCAGATAAAACATGAAATGGTTGCAGATTGTGATCTAAATATGTCTCTGAGAGCACAGAAATAGCACATACGACAGTGCTGGTCTTTACTTTAAATCTTCCCGTTGCCAAGCACATTTTTAATAAATGGTTTAAAGGAGAAGCATTTATGATTGTGGTCAGCAATAACTGTAACTCTTCTTTTGCGCTACCATAAAAGAAGTCCACTGTGTAAACAGATAATAAGTGACACTGAAGTAAAGCACAACTTTAGTAATAGTCAGTGTTTCCCTGCGGAGAAGTCTGAATAAAAAGAAATAAAAACCCACATATATGAATCAATGTGTATGCCCTTAAATCAGCTTGCTGTAGTGCGAGCCATTTGGTGGGGTTTGGATCGTTAAAGTAAAGTGAGTAGGTTGTTATCGAGAGCAGACTGGAGATGTTTCAAGGGAAATTTTATGAAAGGAAGCTATTGTATAATAGTGGAAGGGGTTTTCCATCAGAAGGAGAACATGTGGGGCTCTGGGTTAGTGCGAGAGTGTAAGGTATCACACATAAATTTAGTAGAAGTTAGTAGAAGTAGAAGACCCTGAGTTTTAAGAAAACATAATTAACTGTGTTTTTGTCTTCAGCCCCTGTCTAAGAATGCTATGGATGTTCCCTTTCATTGTTATGAAAACGGTGCAAAGCATTTTGCTGAAAAAGGACACCAACATAGATTTGCCAAAACTGCAGTTTCTCAAATGCCCACTTGACGGTGGCTCCAGTGTTAAAATGCTAACCTTTACTGCAGAAAAAAGCATGTTCATGAAAACATGTCTTGGTCTCTATATTCAGTTTTACCCTGCTAACAAGTGTGCATTAATTTATTTTATATATTGCCTGTTTTAATATTGTTAAAACTCAAGTTTTACATCATTATAGGCAATCACTGAAACAGACCTGTATATAAAAGATGGACAACTGTGCTGTGACCCACTGGTTTTGAACTCTGGATTTTGAAGGTGCTCTTCCCATCACGATGTTGGAGTTTTGAAGACAGAAATTCCATATTTGAAAGCTGGAATGTTTGGGGGTGTCAAAATTTGTAGGCTGCATCCTCCCGAGGACCCGGCCTTCGCCGTGTATGTGGGCCAGGTCCTCCAAAAGCCGGGTTGGCCGGAAGTGAGCGGCTGTGAAATTGGACGGTCTAGCATTCAGTTTTGCGTCACTAGCTGTCTCACTAGAGTTTAATAAACTCAGCTGCCTGCTCCTTGCTATCTAAAATATAACAGGAAAGTGGCGTAGTTCTGTTTAATCAGTTTTCTGTTTGACATTTATTCAGCTGTGATCTCAGCCAAACCGATTTACTCTTGAACAAATAAAACACTGAAAAAAAGGCAAACAATAACATTGTTAAGGTATCGAAGTGACTTATATATCATGTTTAACCTGAGTAGCAAAAGACCGCGGGAGGTCTGAAAACAATGTGCCGGGAGTTCGCTGTTCTAGCTATTGAGCTGGTGGGTAACAGACATCTCCAAAAACGTCAGAGCACTTTTGCAAATATGTGATGTCTTGATAAATCGAGCAGATATTTGACATTTACAAAGCTACATTCTCGCCTGAAACATCTTAAAAGTTTATTTTGTGACCCAGAAAGAGTAATAAGAGTAATATTAAAACTAAGTAGCCGCCGCCATTGTTGGAAACTGGAATTGGCTGGCCCACGCTATGAATTCTGGGATATGGTGGGCTACGAAGGATACACCCGACCCAGCCTTTGAATCTGGGGAAAAGGGGGACGCATTTGTTGACTGCATTTAAAGGAGTCTAGGAATTTGGACAGCCTTTGTCGCATTGCTGTGACATAATCGGCCTACAAATGAGGCCTCAGTAGGATGCAGCCTATGAATTTGGACACCCCCTTTGTGCATTAGCTAATGCTAGCAAGCTAGGTTAGCATGCTGCATGTCACACAGATGAATGAATGAAGCACTTTCGCTCATCAAAACTAACACACAATCATCTGTGATGGTCTGCATCGTGCAGTCAGCCATGATACTAACAGTCGTGACAAAGAGATTCAGTTCAGCTGTTAGCTGAGGTGCAGCTTAGCACCACTGATTAGCTCTATCTTTAAACACTGGGAGTCTTGTCAGTCCAAATAGCCGCGACCCTACATCCAGAATCCAAATAGATGAATCAGTTGTTGTGAAGGAGCAAACTATCCACACAGGTAAACCTTTTTTGTAGGCTGAAAACAAGCTTATTAATTTTCTAAAGTTGGACATTTTCACATGGGAGTCAATTGGATTTGACTCATTTTAGGAATCAGAAGCCTTTTTTGGCACTTCTGCAATTACTTTATTTTTCAGCCACACAGGCAGCCACTTGACTGGACCTCTCCAATGGGTTTGTGGTATTGGCACCTTTTGGAGTATTTTTAATGCAATTATCTGGTAAAGAATGTGGCCTACTGTGAGGATAATTACACTAGCAGCCCATCCGAAAAGCTGTTGCTTCAGTTTCAGTGGGTGAAAATTTAGTATTTAAGTGTTTTATAGCAGTTTGTTTGAACACACCAAGCTAATCAGTAGGTATCTTTGTTAATTTGATGTACCTGTACAGCTCGCAGTGCCGCTTCTAACCAGCCTTTTTGTCTGGCTCCAAAAAGACACCAAGGGCCAATGGAGACCACTAGCTAATGGGTGACTTCACTGTGGCATCACATTGCATCTTTTATATAGTGTATGATCCTATAATCATATAGTTAACACCTGCTCAAGTTCACCTCAGGTGTATTTAAAGCAGGAGCAGGATTTAAATTGATATATAGTGGGCTGGCCAATCTATTAAGAACAGATCATATCTACCGAAGCATGCGTGCATAAGTCGCACTTCATCAGACAGCTCTCCAAAGGCACCTACATTAAAGTTAACATTGCAGTTACACAATACCCCTATAGTGCCTATCTGAGAGTTATGTAACACCACCATCACATTTGACTCAGCCAGAGCTCTCTGTGAATAGCTGAGGTAGAATCCGCCTTCACCAATGATAAACAAATCCAAACAGGAGGTCAGCCTATGCCAGGAACCAGTGCGGCTCAGACAGACAGATAAACATTAAGACAGACATAACGATAGAGATAAGAAGAAGAGGGGTGCTTGGGTTCAAAAAAGCAGAAAGAGAGAAACTGAGTCAGATGGTGCAGGGACAGAGAAAGCACATGTTGCTGTGGTTGGATGTTTTTGGCACTTCGTCTGCAGACACATTCAGTGATGTGGTCATATTAGGCTGTTAACTGTGGAACCGCTGAGCTGCAGCTCCGATCTCCTTCCACACGACAAAAACGAGGGGAATAAAAGTGAATGAGAGGGATTTGTCTTTAGTCTCCATATTTTTAGTTGTTTGCATGTTAAGGGGGGGATTTGGAGATTTTGGAGGCTTGCTAGTTAACAGCTCTAAATTTGCTCTTAAATTTGGAGACGGGCAAAAGGGGATCAGATGGGTGATTGAGATGAGGCGGAGAGGAAAAAAGCTGTCAGATGTTCTCTGTTTTGTTCCAGTCATGCTACCCCAGTGTTTTCTCTCTGACAATTGATAATCCTTTGATAATCTTGTGGTACTTTTCCCTCTTCTTATCTCACTCTCTTTTCTGCAAGTTCCTGTCCTGACCTGTCACCTCCTTGGTCACACCAGGGCACAACAACATCAACAACAAAACACACACTATCTATCTCCAGAGAAATATTTAAATTGCACGTTAGGAGAGCCAGAATCATGTTTTTGTAAGCAGCGAAGTGTGCCAGAGTCCCAGACGCACAAAAACTGGAAAAACAGGATGGGAGTCAACTGGCGGGACTGGTGCATGACTGCTGTGAGTAATACGGTTCACCTGTATGGCACATCTGTGCTTGAACTGGCGATAGTTTGAATTAAATGTGGTTTTAATTAAATCGAGTAGGAGGGAGACACAGAACAAGCTTGAGGGAGGAAAATTTCTGCATCAGACTCAGTTGATTCTGAACATATGATAGCAAGAGACATGTCCGTGCAAGGCGTGCAGGAAACTGGTGGGAGGAAGGAGGAAAGAATGAACGCTCGGCCGAAGGAAATTGAAAGGAAAAAAATAAATAGATTAAATGAAAGAATGAGCGTGGAGTTCATAATTAAGAGAAGGCCACAAATGTGTACGCTAACCAAGTCGTGTCTGCATAAACACATATTGTAACCTAATTGGGCAGGGTTGCATTTCCCTCAGTGGGCGAGCAGGTGAACCTCAGGCTGCTCTGCGGCTCGCTCGGTCAGAGCGGGCAGAGCGCAGGCAAACACTTGTTCCATATTTTTGTTCCTGCTATTTTTACCCTTTCCTTCCTTAACGGGCATTGCTGTGATTCACTTTACGTTCTGTTTGAAAACAGTAGACACATTAAGGAGTGAGTGACTCACACTGAGTCAATGAAAACATCATGTGATGTAAGCTCATTCCCCGGCCCTACCCGTGGGATGGCCGAGGGATCCGGCCAGACTGGATGAAGGACAGACATTAGTCAGGGCTGTCCTCCTCTGATGGCTGTGAATTTTGCCATGTGAACGTTAACAAAACTTTCTACGGATTTATTGATGTTGCATAATACCGACATCCAGCAGGGCACACACATCTTCAGGTGTGTCAGTTTTTACTGATGATATATATATATATATATATATATATATATATACACATATATACATATATATATATACATATACATACATATATATATGTATATACAGTGGGGCAAAAAAGTATTTAGTCAGCCACCGATTGTGCAAGTTCCCCCACTTAAAATGATGACAGAGGTCAGTAATTTGCACCAGAGGTACACTTCAACTGTGAGAAACAGAATGTGAAAAAAAAATCCATGAATCCACATGGTAGGATTTGTAAAGAATTTATTCGTAAATCAGGGTGGAAAATAAGTATTTGGTCAATAACAAAAATACAACTCAATACTTTGTAACATAACCTTTGTTGGCAATAACAGAGGTCAAACGTTTACTATAGGCCTTTACCAGGTTTGCACACACAGTAGCTGGTATTTTGGCCCATTCCTCCATGCAGATCTTCTCGAGAGCAGTGATGCTTTGGGGCTGTCGCCGAGCAACACGGACTTTCAACTCCCGCCACAGATTTTCTATGGGGTTGAGGTCTGGAGACTGGCTAGGCCACTCCAGGACTTTCAAATGCTTCTTACGGAGCCACTCCTTTGTTGCCCGGGCGGTGTGTTTTGGATCATTGTCGTGTTGGAAGACCCAGCCTCGTTTCATCTTCAAAGTTCTCACTGATGGAAGGAGGTTTTGGCTCAAAATCTCACGATACATGGCCCCATTCATTCTGTCCTTAACACGGATCAGTCGTCCTGTCCCCTTGGCAGAAAAACAGCCCCATAGCATGATGTTTCCACCCCCATGCTTCACAGTAGGTATGGTGTTCTTGGGATGCAACTCAGTATTCGTCTTCCTCCAAACACGACGAGTTGAGTTTATACCAAAAAGTTCTACTTTGGTTTCATCTGACCACATGACATTCTCCCAATCCTCTGCTGTATCATCCATGTGCTCTCTGGCAAACTTCAGACGGGCCTGGACATGCACTGGCTTCAGCAGCGGAACACGTCTGGCACTGCGGGATTTGATTCCCTGCCGTTGTAGTGTGTTACTGATGGTGACCTTTGTTACTTTGGTCCCAGCTCTCTGCAGGTCATTCACCAGGTCCCCCCGTGTGGTTCTGGGATCTTTGCTCACCGTTCTCATGATCATTTTGACCCCACGGGATGAGATCTTGCGTGGAGCCCCAGATCGTGGGAGATTATCAGTGGTCTTGTATGTCTTCCATTTTCTGATGATTGCTCCCACAGTTGATTTTTTCACACAAGCTGCTTGCCTATTGTAGATTCACTCCTCCCAGTCTGGTGCAGGTCTACAATACTTTTCCTGGTGTCCTTCGAAAGCTCTTTGGTCTTGGCCATGGCGGAGTTTGGAGTCTGACTGTTTGAGGCTGTGGACAGGTGTCTTTTATACAGATGATGAGTTCAAACAGGTGCCATTCATACAGGTAACGAGTGGGGGACAGAAAAGCGTCTTACATAAGACGTTACAGGTCTGTGAGAGCCAGAGATTTTCCATGTTTGAGGTGACCAAATACTTATTTTCCACCCTAATTTATGAATAAATTCTTTACAAATCCTACCATGTGAATTCATGGATTTTTTTTTTCACATTCTGTCTCTCACAGTTGAAGTGTACCTCTGGTGCAAATTACTGACCTCTGTCATCATTTTAAGTGGGGGAACTTGCACAATCGGTGGCTGACTAAATACTTTTTTGCCCCACTATATATATATATATATATATATATATATATATATATATATATATATATATATATATATATATATATATATATCTCAGAATCACAACATATTTACAAAATACAGTGCACATATACAGTTCAGGATCCTGACCCAGCCTCAGAGATCTTGATCCACCAGCATGCCCTGCCTCTATATGCAGCAAAAAAAGAAGAAGGAAAAGAAGTCATTAATATAATATTTTCCTTGCAGCACTGACTTGAATTTAGGTTTAGTACATTGCTGTCATAAAAAAATAAGGGAATCCCAAGGCAATAAAAAATACTGAAAAATAAGGCACTGGTGGAGAAAGCTGACTTCTTAAAGTCATAGGACTGCATAGTGCTGGCTGGTTTTGGTGCATCTGAATGTCTGTATGGATCTGAAGCAGGAGAAAGTAGCAGGTTATGGAGGGTGGGGGGGGGGGGGGTTTGGGGGGGGGGTGAAGTGTTTGTTTTAAAGGACTTACTCCTGCCTTTCCATTACTATATATTCAGTGGGCCCTTCATTAGGTACACTTTGCAGGTAGAGTTTGGACCCACTTTGGCTTCAATCAGACAGCTATGATTATAAAGGGATGGACATAACAAACCTGAGGGGAGCTGTGGTGATGGCACTATGGGGTTCAAAGTGTGACAAGTAAACATTCTCCTCATCATTATGTCACCAGGCTGAACCACAAGGCAGGCTGGATCCATGCTTTCATGTCGTTTGTGCAAAATGACTCCACCCGAAAGTTCATCATACCAGGCAGGTTACAATCTGCTGGCAGGAGCATCACCCAGTGTGGTCTTCTGCTGCTGTAGCTCATCTGCCCTGAGTTGTTGCCATGTGACTGGCTGATTAGCCCTTACCCTCCATGCAACAGCCCTGCTCCGCTCCTGAAACCTGAAGTAGAAAAACTATATACACAGGCTGCTTTCTTGAACCTCTGTCAGTGTGCTTCATGGGATATTTACAGTAGACTGCTGTTTTTCTCATATTAATGCTTAACAAAGAACCAAATGAGCATATTCCCCCTAAATGTCTTTGAATTTCACCTTTGCATCTCTAAAAATTACACATCAACTAAAAAGCTAATCATCTGACTTTCCTTTCCTGCACCTGCCTATATCTATGATGCCAACCAGTGCTAATGATGAAGACCGTGTAATCGAAGATGTATGATGCATTTCTCTGTCTAAATCAGTATTTAAGGTGGGCTTCAGGGTTGCAAACTGCAAATGAGGCATTATATTTATGCTCTCATAATCAGGATGTCCTTCTCTCAAACACTGGAATCACAGTTGAACTCCAAAACAAAAATCATGTTTCCTGCTTCAAGCTAAAAGGTGGAGAAATGAGAGACAGCATGGGGAATCCTGGTGTCTTAGCTCTTGCTCTTCATCTCCTGTAATCTCTCTTATTGCAGGGAGATCACATAAGTACACACAACTCCAATTAGGAAATAGTTTACCTTGATACCAGAGCATAGCATCAGGTTGAGTCCTGCATAATTTGGGCTTTAATCTCTGGTGAGGGGTCGGTTTCACAGATAGTTGCATAACAGGTTTTTATTTGTGTACCTTGGAAAAAAAACACTTGGGAAAAAAGGCTATATGTTAGCTTTGGTGTTACATTTATTGCACACAGGCTAAATTGTTGAAATATGTCTTGTTAATAAAGGGGGTCAAATAAGGAACCTTTGCTGCATGCTTGTGTGCATCTAACTGTGTGGGAGCGCATGTTTCTGTTTCTGCATAGCTGTGCATCGTCTGGGTCTAGTTCTCATAAGAGCACCATCCAGCTTTTTCCCTTTTATGTGCTGTTTACTTTAGTATCCCACTCCACCAGAGACACACACTCTGCCGTGGAGCCAAGTCCAACAAACAGACCTGCGGGGTTTGTGACCAGCATCCACCCAGCCTGCAAAGAAGTTCACACGTAAATCCACCGAACGACAGACACCACAAAGCGATCGCAGACTGTGGCTCTGTAAGCAATGTGAGAGAATGCCATGAGCATTTTGCCCTAAGCCCACGGAGGAATTTTCTCAACCAAGATGAGACAGTGATTGTTATGCATGACCACGAACGCCCTAAATGCAACAATCTGCTCGGCGTCTCTTAAGTAACAAGCAACTTCTCTTGTCTCATCTTTCTGCCTCTTTCCTCCTGCTTCTACCTGCCTTTCTTGCGGCCACACATTCCACTTCTCTTACACACTTTTCTTATCAGGTTGTCTGCCATTTTTTTTAGAAAAATGTCAAATGATCCCAGTTGCCACTGTTGCCTTGCATCCTCCCCTCTTGGCTCTGTGTTCCTGCTAATTATCCAAAGCTGAATTCTTGGACTGTACATTGGTACATGGGGGTTCTGAAATAGAACTTTACACATGACCTTCAAGCTGTCCCCCATCAATCAAAGTATATAACTATGCAGAAACATTCATATGAAATGTTTGGGAATGTTTGTTGGCCTAGAGACCTGTTGGTGATCCCTGGACAACCTCCCATTGTTAGGGGAAAAATGGGATTCCTGACTTGGTTGGTGAGTGATTGCTCGCTGTCTCAGGGTGAAAACAGTCACAAAAAGGTGCAGTTGCTTTTGTCGCTGCAGATATTTATTCATTTTAATGCACCACATAGAACTAGACTATTTATTGTATTTTTTGAACTAAGTTGTCTATTGCAGAAACGCTCAAACAGAGCTTCAGAAACCAGTGGATGGTTTCAAAGTAGTTGCAGCCATCTTTTACATCCTCTTTGTCTTGAAACCAATTTGTTTCAAAACATACAACTTTTACTCTGAAAGTAAACGTCTCGGGTTCTGGTTTACATCACGCTCTTCACAGTTTTACAACAGCTAAGTGAATTTTTGCTGCGTGTTTGCAGACATGTTGCAATTAGGTTTTTGGTACAGCACGATGTATGCAACCAATTTGCATAGAATTGGCAAGCAACATCCCATAACCACTTGCCAAGGTAATGGTTACAGACTGGTCTCTAGACCTGCGTTACTGGGACTAACATGCTTTTTAGGTGATCGCAGGTCTAATCTCTATAATTAATTGCTGTTGCCCGTGTTCATGTGACGGCACCATACTACCATAGCAATTTGTTATCTTGCTTCCTTCTGTTGCTGTACTTTTTCTTTTATTCACCCTCTGATATTTCAGCTTCATTTAATCGCCTGATTTTGTTAGGCATGCTCTCTCATTCTCCTCGCCAGTAACTTTGTGTCTGCTCTCTTTATCTGTCCTTTTCACCCCAGCTTTCTATCTTTTCTCTTTCCCTTCGTGGCAGCAAGGCTCGGTTACTGTAATCACATGCATGCAGCCACTAACACAACAGGCCAAGCAGTAAACCGGTACTTCGTCTGCAAAGGACTTGTGACACGCATGCAGCTACTGGCACAAAGGGTCGAGGACCCATAGCTGGACCTAACAACCTCTGTGAGCTCTTTCAGATGTACATTCCTCTAGCTGTTGTCTTATTTTACATGGACACGCTCAGTGAGGAAACGTGTACAGCTTCAAACGTCTGCCGATTTAACTTGCTGCGCTTCAAAATGTTCTCATTCACCAAAGTAAGCAAATTGCAGAGTGTGTACTTTGGACTTTTACATTGTTAGAGGGCAGCTTCCTGTGAAGCACTTAAATAAAGCCTTGGGATTTTTTTTAAATTATTAGTATTTTTAATTGAAATAAATTAAAAAATCATGACATCACAATGAGCCACAGATGTCTGAGTTTGGTGCCATCTGGCAAAGGTTAGTGTGCTCACAATCACAGTGAACTAATCTGGTAAACATGAGCTAGTAATCTAAAGTAATCCAGAGAGAGATTGTTCTAGCAAGCAGTGCCAAACCCACAAGCTCGTCATTTTTCTGTCTGAGATAGGATAAGGGGGGAAAGTAATTTGTTCTAATAAACTGTTAACAAAAAAGCCTCTAAAAGCTTTACTTCCACCATCAAAGCTTAACGTACAAATATTCACCATGGAAGAGCCTTGGTTGTGTCAGGAGTCAGGATGTCTAGCATTAGAAAATTACCTTCAAGCAGGGTTAGAGGTCTGAAATATGAAGCAAGAATAGGGGCTTGGCAAGGTAACTTCAGGTATGACCCTGAACTTTCAACATTATGAAAGTAGTGAAAGCCTCTGGAGAACTTTAAATGGCTAAATTACCTCCTCAACATGTCTTAAATCAGCTGTGTTGGATCAAGGACACATCGAAAACCTGCAGGACACCGGCCCTCGAGGCCTGGAGTTGCCCACCCCTGAGTTAGTAGAAGTAGGGCTGTGGGGGGGTCACAGCATAAACTCAAAATGCAACTTTATAGCTGTCAGATGAGAAAATAAACAAAGTCCAAAACACAACCTGAAAACAAAAACCAGGGAATCTGGAGAAGGTGAGCACACAGCACTGAGGGACAACACGACACAGAGACAGTTTATATGGTAAATGGTAAATGGCCTGTATTTGTATAGCGCTTTTCTAGTCCCTAAGGACCCCAAAGCGCTTTACACAACCTGTCATCCACCCATTCACACACACATTCACACACTGGTGATGGCAAGCTACATTGTAGCCACAGCCACCCTGGGGCGCACTGACAGAGGCGAGGCTGCCGGACACTGGCGCCACCGGGCCCTCTGACCACCACCACAAGATAATGAGGCTATGGGGAAAACAGGTGGGAGACACAGCAGGAACAAATCAGGGATAACAAAACAAGGGGAAGTTAAATAAAATGCAAACCACAAGAGACCGCCAAAATAAAACTACTAATCAACTGCACCAAAACAAAGACTTAACAGACAAATTTAACATGGAAAGAGAGAAAGACAACCAATCGTGAGCACAAGGAAATCCAAACAACATTAAGGGAAAACCATGAACATAAACTACTTCCCAAAACCCCAAAAGGTATAATAAACTCTCAAATCTCTGAATCCAAGACTGAGGGACCATAATAGAGATTTGTAGGAGGAGCTTTGGTGCAAGCAAGTTTTAATTTAAAAAAAATCTTTAATAGAGACATTAAGTTAAAACAGCAAATCTTTCTCTTTCCTTTCTCACCATGTAAGAGGCTGCAGCTGAAAGAACAAGATGAAAGTGATGTTATTCACATCAAACAACATAACTTGTTCATTTAACATGCAGATCATAGCAGATCCATTGACTTCATGTCCTAACAAAAGAGCTGCAATTGACAAGTCTGTTAACACAGTCACAGCACTGGTAGTAGTAGTGCTTGGTTTAATTTGACCTGCTCATTTTTCAAATTTTTTATATTATTTTTTATTATGGTTTGAATTTCTTTGTAAAAAAGTGCCACTGTGCTGCCTTTAGATTTATCCGTGTCTGTGATTGGTCACATGCTGTCAACGCCTCCTTTTTCACACGAATGCAGTCGCAGCTTCATAGATCAGGAAACTCTGGGTTGAATTATTGACTTGAGAACAACCTTCGTGTGACTGCTGAGCCAGATTACTGATATTAAGGTAAAGTCAGGAAAGGACGATACACACTGAGTGTGTAACACTTGCTTTGTACTGCAGAAGTTGCAGGAAAAAATGCAGCTCCTCCTGCAGCCACTTGAGGCCGTATCCAAAAGTGAGCTCAGTCCCCACAGACTTGACGAACATTATAGAGATGAAATTAACACGTTTGCACCATGTTATTAAAATATGATTTAAAGCACAGAAGTGGAACTTTTTAATGTGAATCAATCTGCAATAAAGTTATGTGACACATGTGTCTGAGCTTTTCTGATGTAAAGAGAAAATGAATGGAAAACATTCATTTTTGAAAACTGGGATCGTAGTCAACATGAGCAATATTTGTCTATCTAACTATTCACATTGCTACAAGATGAGTCATGAGGTCTATACCCCTGGTTTCCTGTTTAGGTAGCGCTCTCCGGTCTCTCTGAGCTGTGGCTGAATGTTAGGCTTCTTTTATAATAAACACCAACATGGGTGGACGGTGTGCACTTCAAATGGTAAATGGCCTGCATTTGTATAGCGCTTTTCTAGTCCCTAAGGACGATACACACTGAGTGTGTAACACTTGCTTTGTACTGCAGAAGTTGCAGGAAAAAATGCAGCTCCTCCTGCAGCCACTTGAGGCCTTCACTTTATTTATTCTGTCCAAGGCACATGCAGTGTTCAGTACTCAGCCAAACCATAAACAGCAGCACGTAGAAACCAAACTTTTGCAAGAAGCTTTAACACGGAGCTGAAATGTTACACATAAAATGATAAAGTGCTATAACTGATAATGAAATAATCACCACTGATGCATCAGCGTGTGGGTGATAGTAAAAAAAAGCACTTGGGGTCTTGTAGCCTTAAGAAGAGAATACACTTTTATAAGCACCAGTCCATTTACCATTTACAGTACATATTATAATCCAGATCAATGCACAGTTTTATCTATGCATGTATTTATAAGTAAAGTAAGCATACATCAGGTTTTAGCAGAAGATCCCCTGTGCACTGTTTACAAAGTGTAGATATTATTGTGCAGAAGAGTGCAAGTTCAGCTTGTCCACGAAACCACTTTATTTATTCATAGCTGACTGTGGTATGCATGAAAAATGTATAATGCTGAGCTTTGACCAAAAATGCAGCAGTGAGAAACTTTAGTAATCTGTCCTCTTTAACCTCCCCTGAAACTAGAAGTGGTTTTCACCTGCCTGCTGTGCTGAACGGAGGGACTCTCTGAGTGTGTCCATACTGTGCCCCCTACTGGTGGAAGAGAGTAATTACCGGTACACGAATGTGACTCTTATCTTCCTGTTTATTTTCAGAGCACATAAATAAAACAGATGTAATACAGAGAGCTAGTTGATTGAACTGCAGCTGAGTGAGTGAGCTCAGAGACTTTCTTCATTCTCACCTGCTGGTTCTGCAAATCCTCAGTTAAACCTTTATTTACTTATTGTGTCCTCTCTCCAGTATTTCTTTTAAAATAAGAAAGCCACCAAGTGATCACCACGAGAACCTTTATTTTAGACTGATTTGTGTGAGTGCTGCAAAAACCCAGTTCCCACACAGTGCCAATATGGACGTTTCTCCTTCTGAATTGTCTTCTGAGACTATTCCTCAGAGTCTTTGCATGTCTCTAGACTTTTATGCTATTAGACTCAATGAGTGCCTCGCTGTTAGTCTGTCTCTCCGGAGCTTTCCTGACCTCCGCCTGACTGCCTGAGAGCTGCCTGCTAGTAATGAGATATTAGCACTGACAGCGGTATCTGGGGTGGGGTGGAAAGTGCTATTCCCTCTTCTCTTTTCTCTTCTCCTGGAGCACCATTGCAAAAGTTTTTTACCTCTCCCTCTCAAAAGGAATCGCAGCATCTCTTTCTCATCTTTTTCTTTCCACCTCTTTTCTTTGTTCAGTCTTTCCTTTGCTTCTCACAATATATTCTTTTTTTCCCTCATCCTTCTGTGTATTGCCGCAATTTGAGTGAAGAAGAGGTTCCAATCTATATGTAACCATAAATACTGGAGCAAAAATGTGTCTGGCTCTTTGATGTGTGGTGTAAATATGCAAATAAATGTCCCCAGTGGACACATTTGTGGAATAGAGTAACACAGGATGGATGGCCTGATGTAAAAGGTCCCGGCATTTTAAAAATAATTTAATATTAGATTCCAGGAGTTGCATTTTTCACTTTAGACGACCAAAAGTACTCTGTGGGGAGTTGGCAGTAACAGATTTGATAGAGCCATAAGCAAAACGCCCACACTGAAGGAAACACAGGGCTGCTTGGAGCCACCTTTTCAGTGCCATTCTGTAGGTGCAACAGTAATCTCAGCTGTTGAATGTCAGTATATATAGCAGAAAACAGGCTGCAGAGCTGCCTCAGATGTCTTCCTGCCTTCTCTGAGATTCAAAAATCTGGTGTCATGTTAATATTCTCTGGTAATCAAGTGTCAGTAAATTTTTGGTTGACACTCCAACATAGAGTAACACATCCCCACTATCAATAAATGGAAAATTAACCCTTTCATGCATAGTGGTCACTACAGTGGACAGCTATTTAAATGCTGTCTTCTTGTATTTGTGTCAATGTTGATAGTGTACTTGCACATAAACCACTACATTGGACTCTGATGTGTCACTCCATACCCTGCCACCCACTGGTCGTTTAATGTTACTGTAGATGTATGATGTGTTTCATTGTAATTATTGTTATTTAACCCTGTCATGCATGAATTATGACAACCTCAATAAGGATTTTTTTAAGTATTTTTATTCATCTTTAGGCATGAAAAGCTGAATAAAAATACTTAAGAAAAAAGTCCTGATTGAGGTTGTCATAATTCATGCATGACAGAGTTAAATTCAGGTAACAAACACCATATGGGCACAAGTATTCGGACATATACACATTACACCTGCAGCAGCTTTTATGACATCCTCACTCCACTGGTATTAATATAGATATGCTCTCCCTTCCTGTTGCAGCTATAAAAGCTTCTACTCCTCTCAGAAGTCTTACTAGATTTCCGAGGGAGGCTCCCCCCCCCCCCCCCCATTCATCCAATCTCAGTTCTATTTCCTCACAAAGATCTTTGATGGAGCTGAGGTCAAGACTGTGTCAAGTTCTTCCATCAGCCTCATCCAATCTTGCCTTTATGGACCTTGTTTCGTGCAGTGGGGCACAAGGATGTTAGAACGGAAAACTGACTTCCCTAAACTATCTCCCTTACTTCTAAGTTGGGAGTAAAGAATAGTCCAAAATCTCTTTGGTTAAGAGGCAGCATTAAGATTTATTTTCACTGAAGGTAAGGTTCCTCGGCGAACCCCAGAAATACAACCTCATTGCATTAGTGAATTCACTGACTGTTAGGCAGAATTATATATAATCTTTGGGGTAATCAGGGGAGTGGAAAGAGCTGTGGAAATGAGACACTGGTGTAATCAAGGCAATCAGGACAAGGCAAAAGGGGACGAAGTTAAACTCTAAGTAGATGGACAAACTCCATAAAAACAAACTGATGTTATATAACAAGAAGGCTCAAAATGCTAAGCCAGACCTTCCCAAAGTGTGGGGCAGAGCCATTGCAGGGGGGGGCGCAGCATGAAAAGGGAAAAAAACAAACAAACAATGCTTGGACACTGCTAGCACGGGGCGTCTACACAAACGCAAAGCAGGAGATGAAGCATCGCTGAATATGTTTCCAAACCAACTTCATTCTAAGCCAAAGACTAGAAAATATGGCGAAGCATATCTGCCCTTTGGCTTCACCTGCACAAGTGCAAAGGTAGGTCTCCCCTGCAGAATTGGTTTTCCCTTCATGGGGAGCACGCGCTGAGCTGTTTAAATCACGGACAAACAGTACGTACCGTATCCCACATTCTTGATTTTTAGTTCACAAACAGTTGTTGTAATGACTAACTACTCCTGACATTTTGGAGATGTTAGCTCTTTATACAGTAAAGTTACAGCGGGATGCAAATAACATCCTGCCACGGTTTGTTCCCCCTGTCTAAATCACGGACAAACAGTATCCCACAGTTGTTTATGTTTTTAAACCCATTTTGCACAGAGAGGCATTTTTTTTTTTGACAAATGTATTGATAGCAATGTTGAATATTATTACACAGGAAAAAAACAACTACATGTAAAATAATTACACCGTGATGCCTCTGCCTTTCTAAATAGAGGGACAGTAACTGCATGTTTATATGTAAGCGTGTAAAACCTGAAGATAGAGACAAAATACTGTTAATCTGACTATCTGCCATTCTGCAATTCCTCTCATGTAAACAATAACGTGGTGCACAGCTGACCTGAAATAAGGCACATAGCTTTAACATTGCATGACGAACTCTGTATTCCTCGTCCACGTGTAAATGCAAAAAATTAGTTTTAAAAAATCTCCGTTTTCGGTGATTCGAAACGCCGTTTACGTGTGGACGAAACAGCTGCGTTTTCAAAAATACCCGTGTAGGTGCGGACGTATAGCGTAAAAGAGTTAGTAGTTTATTTTATTACTACCTGCAGATTACTTGTATTTGCTTAATTGTTTACTAAATGTTTGAGGTGCGAAATAAACCGCAATTGAGCAAAATATGGGTGTGTGTGGTTGGAGGATGTGTTCGTGCGTGCGTGTGTGCGCGTGTGTGTGTGCGCGCGCGCGGGGGGGGGGGGGCGCGAACATTTTTCTGTAAAACAAAGGTGGGCCCAGCGAAAAAAGTTTGGGAACCACTGCCATAAACTGGGACCAAACTTTAATGATGAACAAACTGTTTTATGTTGGAGTGTCTCAATATTTTGTGTTTTCTACACCAGCCAAATAAAATGATATAATTTTGTTATTTTTGTATGACGGTGTTCTAGTTTTAGTTTCTGGGTGATGACGAGTAGTAGTAGTATTATTATTTTAAATATAAGGGTAGTTTTGGCTGCTCCATTATTTCCCAAGGGGTCACCACAGCAGATGGAGCCACATATTAGATTCGGCTCAGACTTTATACCACATGCCCTTCCTGATGCAACCCTCCTATTTCTATTGGTTGGGACCCCCTGAGGCTCTTTGTATTCCTACCCCATATTGAACCGGCGATTTTTCACATGTAAGGCAAATCTTTTAACCACCTTTAGGGTTTTTTTTAGTATATAGTGCTAATATTGTTTTTGTGATTTCCTTCAGTCACATTAATCATGCCATGATAATGTAGTACTGTGACACGCCAGCTATAATAAATATCACAAAGAAATCCTTCAGAGCGTTTCTAGTTAAACGTTTTATTAGCCATACTGTATGTAAATGAAGCGTTAAGGTATCCTCAGCTGTAATAAGAAGGGTAATTGATAGAAAATACTGGACTGGATTTGGTTTTCAGATAGGATCCCCACTTTAAACAGCTTTATGACTTGACAACAAGAGATCTTAGCTGCTGAGTTGGAGAAGGACCATACCAAATGTGCTTTTCAGGGTCACTGGGTTTATTTTCCTGCAGCTCTGTTTTAGAGCCACAGCATGGAGTTGATTTTATAATCTTGCAGCGGTTCACAACATATAGACTCTATAATACCTCAGCCTCCTGGGTTTTAATTACCGCCTAAAAGCAACCATCACATTGTTGCAAATTCGGTTAAGTATTAATGAGTACATTACCACACTGTGGGTTGGAAATGGGATGTTTAGCTAGCCGGGGGGTGAATACGGCCTTGCGCACACATGGGCCTGAATAATGAAAGTGAACAGATTGTGAATTTATGGGATACAACTGAAGACATAAACATATAAATACTCTTCAATCTGGTTCATTAGCAGTGCATCAAGCTATGTGGCAGAAAGCAGCACTGTAAGCCATCCAAACATGCACGGTTGTTGAGCATTCATGTGTGACTGAGAGTAAGAAGGCAGATGCAAGCTCATGCATGCAAACGTGTGTGGAAATGATTATTAATGAATCAGACATCTGCTTACTCACGAACCCCCCTCGAAACAAAAAACTCCATATTTTTTTTCTATTCAATAAATAAATTCCTTTTCACTCCAACCCAGAAATGAGTGCCGCATTCATCAGGGCTGCAGGCAAAGAGGAAACACAGGAAGCATGTGATGTAAAACGAAGCCGCAGGAAAACAGCTCTTCACATTGTGTGTGATAAACTCGACCACGTGACGCTGCAGAATGTAAAATCACGTCAGCTCAGAGGGCTAATTTCCCCTCTGTTGGACTGCCATAGTAGTGTGAAGCCTCTGAACACTTGCTACACTGAGTGACCCCTGTTCAACTCGCCTCTCCTACTTTCATCTCTTATTCTACATTCAAACACACACAATCCATTTTCTGTCTGTTCTGCCCTTTTGCTCCCACCTTGCCCCCCTTCTCTCGGTTGCTTTCTGTAGCGCGTGAATTGATTTTCCAGGCAGTGTTGATCTTCGGTTTGAGATGTGTGTGATATGCAGGCAGTGAGGAATCCAATTACAGCAAAGGCATTCGTTCTCCTGATGTGCTGGGCCTCCTAACACACAGAGACACACGGTTTCCTTGAATGCAACCCTTATATTTCTGCTGGGTGCAATGTGTGCACACTGAAATTGACTCACATGGTGTCTGCATTTCCTTAAAAAAAATCATGTGTTTGTGCTGAGGTATGGTAGCTTACATACTCACTGTAACAGACTGCTGTAAAAAATGCAGAAACTGTTCTTGGTGATGTTCTGACGCTGAATCTAACCAAGGGACAGCCGCGGGGGCTGAAAAATTAAGGTAATGGCCAAAATGGACATCGCTGTTCCACCTAATCTTATTTTATAATCAGGGTAGAGATCAGCCACATATGAAGTACAAAGGTGGAGGAGGAGAGAACTCAAAAGCCATGGAGGCACACATTCATTTGTAATTGTACTTTCAGACTCAAAATATCAAGGTTCATACCTTTGTTTTATGGTCTGAGAATTGGTCGCCTTCACCAAAGAAACTCCATCTCCTGAATTGAAGTCACATTAAGATGTTAATAAACTTGCATTTATTCCTGATATTGTCACAATTACTTATTTTCAGCAGATTAGACATCCAACCCTCCTTTCTCCTGGGAGTCAGCTAAGCAACAACAGCTGGTTATAAGCTACCACGCATTAGGCTCAAGTGTCCTAATAGTCCTAAAACCGATGAACAGTTTGATTACATTCGTGATTTCGTCAACATCTCACCTTAGTATTGCTGTTGTGGATGAAAAGTGAGCTTCACTGATTCATCGACTCATATCAGACTCCTTTTACAATGTTTTTTAGCCTCTTCCAGAGTAAAAAAATGTACCTAATTACCTCGACTCAGTTTTTAGGGTGGTAGTACCTGGTACCAGGCCCTTTTTAGTACCTACTTAGCCCGTCTGAGTCAATCCAAAAATGTGACGTCAGCAGAGTGCATGCCACGGATTGCCCAGTCAGTGTCGTCACTCAATGAATCATGAGAGCGACTCCAGTTTGGCAAAAACTGTTATTGCCTGTTATTCGGTCTGTAATTGCCTCAACATCATCTATTGTTGTTTTGTAGTTGAATAAAGTCAAGTTGAGCCGAGTAGGTACTAATGGAAAAGAGGCTATATTAACATCTGAGGTAAACAGCCCACACTCACTACAGATGAATGCTGACCACAGTCCTTTGTCCCACAGCGGACACCATAGGTAAGATTATGCATTTGAATTGGGAGAGGAAAAAAAAACAGAACTCAGTTTGCTGCAGTCAACAAAATACTGACATCTAGTAGTGAGATTTTACACAGTAGAATGTTAAACCTCCATTCTTTTTTAATGGCCACCAGGGTGTGCAAACACACTCACAGTCCCCATAGAATCTCCAAAAGTTGATTCTGTTCATCTGGACGTAGCGTTTTGTGGGAGAAACGTTTCGTCACTCATCCAAGTGACGAAACGTTTGACGAAAGCTGACTGCAGGCTTCCCCAATCTTATAAACAGCACATTTGCATAATGACTGAAACCAGCCCACTGAAGGATCAATGGGAGGTCAGTTCCTTAATCTGAATTATGCAAATTCTCATGACCATTGATCAACAACTACTGACCAAAACCCACTGATCAATGGCCATGAGTACCATTCACAGAGAGTTGGGGAATGGCTGCAATCACAGCATTGTAAGATGGCGAAAGATGTACCCTTAGGCCCCCTCCTCGATTCAGAGATGGTCTTTCTCTTTTCACGTAAATGGCCTCCTTGACTCCGCGCTCAAACCAGCGTTCCTCCCTGAGGATTTACTTTCCCGGATGATTGATAATGCATCAAGAAGTCCTCATAGAAGTTTACGGGATAACAGCTCTCTGACTTGACCCTTAACGTTTGGTGCTGACTTTATGGACACAGTTGCTTTAGAAACAGAGTTTCTAAAAGAAGAATGGGAGGAGTTTTCAGTTATCCTTCCCAGTTTGGATTCAGGCGGCAGACACCCACTCTACTTTTAAGACTCGGGTCAAAATGGGTTTATATACCACTGCAGCATGCATGCAATTTAAATTTTTTTGTCTTCTCACTCCTATTGTCTTCACTCCTTGTGTTTTCTCCTATTTCCCTGTGCTCGCTTTCTCTTTTCTTTTTGTTAGATTGTTGCAGTTTTCTCCAGTAAGCAGTGGCATCTTTATCTTACACGATACAGTTCCTTGAGGCAACTGTTGGTGTGATTTGGCACTACCTGAACCTGAATTGAACACATCACACTAGGCATTGTAAGTAACAGTTTCATGCTGGTAAATCTGAGTGCCAGCATTTTCCTGTAATTTAACCGTGTATAGGTGTGTGTCAGTGTGTGTGTGTTCCTGTTGCTGGGTTGCTTTAGCATCAGTAGCCTCTGTTAATTACCACTAATGCTAATTTCCATTGCTTCTGAGCCAATAGAGGCGTCATCCACCTACACTGTCCTGTCCTCTGTCATGACAACGTCATGCTCTCCCATTTGGTGATATCCAATTAGTCTCTCCCTCTGAGGAGAAAATGCTCCAATCTAATAAGCGTCCTTTCTTAATACCAGTGGAAGCCTTAAAGCCCAGATTACAGCCCCAGCTCCCTCTGTTAGGCCCTCCCCTTTCAAACCTACTGCGCCTCACTGTCACCATTTTTGTCTCTCTATCTGGACCTCTCGCTTGTTTCTCTATGCTAATTTTGGCTCAATTAATATCACGTACGTGGGCATTCTAACGCGTGAAGGAAGATTTGTTTTTTTCCTTTTGCTTTTCAGAAGGATGAAAAAAGCAAATGTTTCCCAAATCAGGTTGGGTGTCTTCTTAGCTCATGTGGTTATCTGTCTTTTGCAGGATTCACATCAAATTTTGTTCTTAGGACTCATGTGCACAGTGCAGATGTGAAGCATAACATATAAATGGGTTTATATGCTTCTCACTACAGCTGAGTTACTCTGCTGTGCCCAGAGCGAGTAATCAATTAAAATGTAAGTAATGAGGAAATAAGATGAAATATTAGGTATTCAACATGGATTTAGAGTGATGAAAATGGCACAGGAGGCTGAAAAGCTTTTGAAGAAGACAAATGAAACAGTCGGTATGATGATCTTTTGGTGACATGCCATCTTAGTTTTAGGCCAGATGTAACGGGACTCAAACCTTCAAAGAGGTTCAACTTTTGTCTCGCTAGTCCACAGGATATTTTCCTAAAAAGTCTCAAGATGTTTTTTGACAAACGTGTTTTCTGGAGAAGAGGCTTTCTCCCGGCAACTCTTCAAAGCAATCAATCATTTTCTAACCTTTAGCATCAGTTGGCTGGCAACCCTTTTAACTCCTGTGGAAGCAGTAAGGCTGGACCTTGGGTGTTTTTCTTCCTCTTAATGACTGTTTCTTTCACAACAGGTGCCATCACATGGCTACGGCTTTTTATGCCATTGATATTTGCTGTAACTCACCTGAAGGTACCTGAAGGATTTTACAGATACTTGTTGTACCTTTATCAGATAAAATAAAACTGTACAGCATGCACATGTATCTGTGAATTCCTTTCTCATAAAGATGTTGTAACATTTAAGAGAAGTGAACAAAGCAAAACGTCATCTTTTTACAGCACCACTGCAGTATTTTCTCTTTTCTGTCAATTATTTCCAATTCATCTGACATCAAAGCCGGGGTCCTGTCTGCACTCGTCTCCTCTACTCTGCTCGTAGAGTATGTGATACTCTGTGTTCAGTTTCTGCCAGTAATTTGCTTTTCCTTCACCAAGATTGAATCCAATCATCCTCAGTGTCAGATCTCACAGTGAGGGCCTGCACACGGAGAAAAAATATTAACCATTAACATGTGAATGGCTTTTGAAGCAACAGTAATGCAGGGGAAAATAACCATAAACACATGAAATCAACTATTCATCCTTTTTTTCTTGCACTCTATTGTAAGTAACAAACTGGAGGTCCTGTTTCAGAAAGCAGGAATCAGCACATTTTAGTGCAACATGAATCTTAATGTTTATTCATCTGTTTTACATTCTGCTTTTTCCCTAATGGCTGCAGGATAGCCAAGTCCTCTGCCCTCTTTCTTCCCTAAATGTTTTCATTACTGCCTCAGATGAAATATGGCACATTAATAATTGCAGCTCCACATACTTGTTCCTGCACGTGTCAGAGCTGCTAAGCCTGGCAGACAGAAATAACAGGAGTTTATGGCAGGAAGGACCTTGACTCAGCTGTGAACTGTTCTGCATTTATGCACCGTCATTCCAATTTTAAGACTCACTGAAGGAGGAAAACAAGGAGACTTCTCTCATTGTGTGTACGATGCATGGGCACCAGAGAGTCAAAGGAAACACTGATTTTCCCCATAAGCCGGTAACACCATGCACCAATTTATAAACAACAAATTTCAGTATGTTGATGTCATAAAATCATAAAACTGCTTCATGGAGTAAGGCCTTTTTTCTTCACACAAATAGAAGTCATTCTGTTACCAGCAGCCTGTCTCATTTAATTGAGTCTATGAAAAAGGCCAAAGATACTGCAGTGTGACAGGCGTAAAATAACATTTTTGTGCCAACAAGGTGCAAAAAGCTATGAGACGAATCTCTGAATGGCGTGCAATGGACATCAGGAAGACAAAAGAAGAAGTGTCAGGCCTAAAAAACTACCAAGAGCAGCAGTATTTGAAATTCATGTTCCAAAGGCCCAATAATGGCCCTTCAGTTGGTCCATCTACTGTTCACTGAAGTCTCATCAGAAATGATCTGAATGGAAGGCAAGGAGAGAAGAAAGACTACATGACAAGAAAACTGCCTAAGAGTTCAGGCTGTGCTGAAGATTAAAGGTGGTCCTACCAAATATTGACTTTCAAGCTAGTCAGAATTGTACAAACTGTACAAACCATGTGTGTTTGCACCCAACTCCCTTTTGTTTTTAGCAGAATATAAATAGATGAGGGGTTACTAAAGAGTTTCGTACTTCATTCGTACAAGGGAGAAACGGAAAACTTCAGGAATAGCTCTGGAAAATGTTTTCAGAAAGCTCTCATGACGACAAACCGACGTAAGCCCGAGTAATGAGATTTGGGTCAATCTGCCCATCAGAGATTTCTTCACAGTGTCCAATTAGTTCAGTACAGTGGCTTCTTAAAGCGTTACATAAGAGTGACACACAATGGAAACTTCTCCGTATCCTTGGAATAGACTCTAACAATCAACAGGTCGAACTCTGTGCTCAGTAGTGAAATAAAACCCGTGAATGTTCACTGAAAAAGCAGAAACGAAGCTCTCAAAATGGCCCTAAGTGATCAAAATACAGGGAGAGAGCATGCAGACCGAAACATAAGTACAGACAAGTTGACATTAAAACACTTTGACTTGCAAAGGACACTGAAATATTCTTTGAACATTTATCTGGGAGGAGATACTCAGCAGTTGGAGTCATTTAAATGGAAATGTGAAAAGAAACTAATAATTATGCAGAAAGGAATTCATTTATTCACTATAGGCAATTCTTTGTACTAAAGAAATTTCTTTTTTGCAATGAACGTTTAAAAAAAAAAACTAGCTAAAACTGGAGGGATTCTGCTTCAAAGCTTATAGGAGCATAGCAGATAGAAAATTGAAATGCATGATGTGTTTGCATAAAAGAAAAGTCCTGGGTTGTGTTTTAAATGAATTACTGTAAGCCAAGCCGTGGAATTTTAATCTATAAAGAGCTGGAGACTGAACTGGAATTAAATGAATTATGCAAAAAACACAGGAGCAAGCACATTTGGAAACATTTTAATAAGTAATAATAAAACAAAGTGACCTTTTTCATGAATAATCCAACCAATGGCACATGTGAAAGCAGCCTTTAATCAGAAATGATAAATGTGGCGATAGGTAAAGAAAACACAAAGGTTGATGAGAATAAATGAAAACAAGAGAACAGAGGGAATAGATTTCAGTGTATGGAAAATATCAAAGGTGTGACAAATAAAACTGAATAACATGAATAAAATCAAACGGGAACACAATAAGGAAAAAAAACAGAGAAAGTAATTTCAAAAGAGAAAACAGTGATAAGCACCGCTGGTTTCAGGTTGATAATTGAATAATTGATTAACAGTTGGAATCAATCAGATTAAAAACTGAAATCAAACATACTGCACATGTAAGTACCAACATCGAGGTTTTGCAAAGATATAATACAGAGATAATAAAGTTAAAGTCCAGGATTGTATGCATGCTCTCATAGGACTGGTGTTTAACAGTGTTTTGCGCAACCATTTCTGCAAAAGAAATGAACTTTAGCAACCTATATCAACTGATAGTTACATGCAGGAAGGTTATAAGATCCCATAAAATAAGTAATGGCTCAGCCACCCGTACAAAACCCCCCCAAAAATAGTCAGGATTGCCCACCCGCCAGATACAAGTGATCCAGTCAGAATGTGTGAACACTGTGCAGCGGTATTGAGGTCAGAGGGCGCTGCTGCTGTCAATAATCAGCGTGAGCGAGTGCTGAGATGGGATTAAAAAGTGGTGCATGTGTCAAGTAGGTTATACTGAATCGGTTGTGCATCGCCGCCTTGGCTTGCTCTACAAGTGTCAACACCAATCCTGTGACCTCATATTCACCAGTAGACCACGGCCTCAGCTCTTTGCCCTTTTTCACATGAGCTCATGCTTGTTATGATGCGGTTCACGCACAAGTCTGTTATTTATCATGGAGAACTATTACACACAAGTTTAAACCTATTTTTATATCTCTCCCCTTCAGGGCTTCAACGGCTGCTCTTTACACTTTCTGTTTTCGAGGCCAGTGAGGACATGTTTTTATAATAAAAGAAAAAACTTTTTGAATGAGCTGCTCCTGTGCTCTGTCACTCCTTATGCCTGCGATGATACAAGCTCAGTTTACTTGCTCTAATTAGTGCAGATGAGTCTTAGATTGCTCTACCTTTAAGGCTTAAAAAAATCTAAATGGACGTACGGTGGCCCTGAAAGGTCAAATGCACTGCACCATAGAAAAATGCTGCAAAAGCACACACAACCTAAAGGAAGTGTGATTTGGGGAGACAATAATGTGACAGCCCAGCTATTTTTTAAAGGCACATATTCCACACAGCCTTTACTTCAGTGTCTTGATGACATTAGGGTTGGATGTCTCTTAATCTTTTAAAATTCAATGACAAAAAGACAGAGGTGATGGTTTTTAGTAGCCCCACTGAGACCCCCAATGTGTATTTAGATTCCTTGGCCCAGTATGTTAAGCCAACTGTCAAAAACGTAGGAGTCAAAGTGGACTGTGATCTGAAGCTTGACAGTCAGATTAAGGCAGTTGTAAAATCTAGCTTCTTTCAGCTCAGGCAGCTGCTAAAATAAAGCCAATTCTTTCACTGCAGCACTTTGAGACAGTGATCCACGTCTTTGCTAGCACTCGGCTGGATTATTGTAATGCACTTCATATAGGGGTCAGTGCTTCATACATTACTCCTTTACAGAGCGTGCAAAATGCTGCAGCTCATCTTTAAACTGGCACTCGAAAGGTTGAGTAGATTTCTCCTATTTTAGCTTCACTTCACTGGCTGTCTATTCCTTTTAGGATTCATTTAAAAATTCTTTTATTTGCTTTTAAAGCCCCCCAGGGCCTAGCCCCATCTTATCCCTCTGAGCTGCGACAGCGTTATACTCCCACCCGGTCTCTCAAGTCAACTGATCAGCTGCTGAATGTACCCAGGACTGAGCGTAAACTTAGAGGAGATCGAGCTTTTGCTGCTGCAGCTCCAAAGCTGTGGAGCGATCTCTTCAGAGATTAGACGGGCTTCTTCCCTACCTGTTTTTAAATCACTCCTGAACCCACCTCTTTACCCTGGCCTTTGACACCGTGTGAGATGTTGGTGTTAGTTTTGTTGTTTTAAGTAGATTTTATGCTGTTTTATCTTGTTTTTTTAATATAAGGCTGTTTTATTTTTTTATGTATTATGTGTTTTATTTATTTATTTTTGCTGTTTTCCTTTATTCTATTGTTTTTAACTTATTTTCTGTACAGCACTTTGGTCCTGTTCTGGGTATTTTAAAGTGCTTTATAAAGAAAATTGGATTTTTTTCTTCCTTACAATACACTCGTTTTCTTTTTAGTGCGTCTCAGTGTGATCTTTCACAGCTGTTCCGTCACGTATTGTGTAATCAAAAAGACATCAAAATATATAGTGAGATTTGTTTTTGTCATCTATTGTGTTTTATTTAAATTCTATTGTGTTTTGTGTGTTTTTTTCAGAATTTTTGTATTTGCTGGTATTTTCTTAATTTGCAGCGTGTTTGACCTTTCAAGGCCACCGTATGGATGGGTAAAAAAAAACAAAAAACCTCCAAATAAAAACATATTTAAAAAACACTGTATAATAATTGTTATGAAGGAAATTTTTGTATCTATAAAGTTAGGCATTTTTAGGCATTTTTACTTCCAGCGACTGACTCGCGTTTGGAGCCGGCCTCTTGTTGCCAGTCAATGAACTGAAGCTTTTGCACTTAAAGGTCGCTGCTTCTTAAATCTTACAGTTGGGTCTGTCATTAGCTGCGTTGCTGAGTGGGTTCTTGGAACATCTCCACATAAAATTCTGCAGATTTAACTTTCTCCATCTATCTGTAACCACAAAACTAAACCATAGCTGCCAACCAAGGCCGGGTATATTTCAGCCACTAGCAGACAGAGAGAGTTGACTGGAAGCCAAATGAATGTTAATATAGAGTCTCTTCCCTATTTCTTTAATTCTGTCTTTTAAAATAACTCATATTAAAAATAATATTTTGGGTTTTTTTAGTGCAGAGGTGGTTCACAAAGTGGGACACAAAGTGTAAGTTCAGCATTTCAGTGGCATTTCAGACTGTGGTTTATTCCGTCTAGACATTTTTGATTACAAAAATGCACGCCTGGAATAGTTACTGATGGTCTCGGAGCTTTCTGTGTGGTGGGAACCAAACCTCCATAGATCCCAAAGATCGCATGTACTGTACATCTGCGCTGTGTACATCCAAACTCAAGGCAGCCGAACACACACGGGAATTCAGACGGATCATGAAAGAGCTGACCTGTCTGCTGAAGCCATAAATTTGACAACCTTTACAACGCTGCCTGTAAAGTTTAACGCACTGCAAAGACACACACACACACACACACACACACACACACACACACACACACACACACACACACACACACACGCTGAAGTATTGAGTCATAATGCTGCCCCAGAGCTACTTTTCAGTTTCAAGCCTGTATGCTAATTTAATTAGTAGTCTCGGTATTAAATGTTAGCAGTGAGTATTAGCATACAGACAAGAAAAGTGTGGACACTTGACACACTGACCTGTAAAAGAAATCAAAACTGCGTGTAGCTGCTCTGCGGTTCAGTCTGGGCCACTGTTATTGCCTTTAACTGAGGAGTGGCTTGTTAATACCTGCCCTGCTAATATAACGAGGCCACAGGTAAACAAGCTTAGATGAATTAGCTGTACTCACAGCAAGGCAAGTCTTGAAGAGCTGGTTACCAAATTATTTAACTTTGTGTGGAGAACAGGGATCACACCAACAAAATGGACATTAGGAATAATTAAACTTGTATAGCAAATTACAGAGGAATTGCACTCCTTATGTCTTTTGTTTATTTATGTAAATAATCAGTGTCTGACTTCTACTTTAACCACAGTGGGTTTTCTGGGAGAGCAGGCTGGTTACTCAACAATCTTTGTTTTACATAATGTAACTGGTTTGTATGTGCACTGTAAGAATGACTGTACTGTGCTTTTATTTATTACAAAAAGAGCTTTTAATTGAGTGGAAATAGGTTTATTAATAGGTTGTGTATAATTTATAAATAACAAAATACGCGATTGTCCGAATCACAATAATGGGTTTCAATAAGGTGATGATTTTATCACCTTTGCTTTCTGGAATTATTTTAAATATACAATAAGTGGACATCATAAGGGGCTGTCATTGCTGTGGACACGAGTGATGGTGGTGTGGAGGTCTATCTAAGACTCTTTGGGCTTCTGTATGCAGATGATACGGTTTCATATTTTGAAGCTTTGCATGTTAAATTTCCGAAGAAGTTAAATAAAAAGTCTTTAAATTAAGAAACAAACCTGATCGCTCAACACAGTGTCAAGTCATTATTTATCCTAAAAGTTAAAATGATACAGCAGCCAACAGTAGGTAAATTAAAACTTTATTTCTATAGGACCTTTCAAGATAAACATCACAAGTGCAACGAAATACCAGAGCATGAAAAAAGAGAAAAAAACAAAAACTTTTATGAGAAATAAATAAGTATTATTTCTCATATTTTAACCAATTTTTTTAGTAAATTAGGTTATTTAAAAATAAAACAGAATAAACAAATCAAATCAAAATGTGGAATGAAAAACTGTGAAAAATTAAAAAGAAAAAAGTGAAAAAAAATCATCATTTATAAATACAAATATAAAAAGTAGAAGACAATTTAAAAGGTGGAATGGAATAAGGAAATCAACAACAAAAAAATCAAAATAAAATAAATAAGGTTTGAAAAGCAATAAAAATAAAAAACAAAAATGAATCAACACCACAGAAACAGATGTGTAATCCAAGCAAATCAAGTCACTGGTAAAATAAAATAACTACCAAACTATCACTAAGAATAACCGAAGGGCACTGAAAAGAAACATCCAATACATGCTCTGAATGTATGTGTAAAAAGTGTCTCAAAAGGGGGAAGATTTTAAAGAATATTAGAATATTACAGAGTCTTTGATCAGTCCTTCAGAGGATCTAAAAGAGCTAAGGTGGAGCAATAGAGATGTGAAATGCATGGCTTCATAGACAAATGAAAAGACCCTAAAATCAATCTTTAATGTCCTAAATGAAACAAACCCGTGTTTCCCCACCTGTAGAGTAAGATCCACACTTACATTACACAGCACAGACGTGCAGTCTGTGGTAAAGAGGACAGGTCTGTCCTCCTTCCCTTCTACACCCTACATACATTTAAAGAGGCTTAGCCATTATCGTGTCCTCTTTTAGGAGCAGGTGCATGCATTGGTGCAACTGATCATTGCACAGGATGTGATCACCCCCATATTCAGACTATTTAAAAAAAAATCTGAGAGTGCCCTTTACATTGGTTACTAAATCTAATTTAATAACTAAGAGTAACTATGAATGTGTCTGAGCTCTTTATTTACAAATGAAGGACAGTGTAATCTATAATCTTTTAATACATGAAATCTCTGTCTGTCTGTGAGTTACCTCATCAGTAGTTGAGCAATCAAACCTGGCACACCAATACACCTCACCCCACTGGTTCTTATCTAGATATAATGTCATAGTGTTGCAGAGCAACCACCTACTAGAGACTAAAATGACCCATTTGTAGTTTTTGCGACTGTAAAAGTTTATAAAAGCCTCATATCAGTTTAATTTCACCACAATAACATCTGGTTTAGAAAGTATTGGACATACTTATTTTTAATCTACAAATATACACACCAGGTTTATAGTATCCATATTAAATTACATCATTTGACACATTTGTGAGATAAAAAGAAACTGTATAACTGTATATGTGCAAAAGTATTTGGATTTCAAACCATGTGAAACAGTCCAGACCACAAAAATCTGCTTTTTTCCAGCATTTTTGTGAGGTGCATGTTATTAATATGTTCAGGTAAACCTATGTTTCTCAGGGTGAGTAAGTATAACAGTTTGCTAATAACATTCAACAGGCCAAAGAATACTGTAGCATTAGCATCAAATGACTAGTGTTATTAATAACAGGCATACAACGCCACTGTTCGCATAAAATTACATTAATTGTTGATTTGAGGTCATCCATACAAAAGAACATATTGTCAATATTTTAGCATGCCTCAAGACTTCATAAATCATGTTCTCATTTCTTATTGAGAGCTCCTCTGGTTCCTCTGTAAGTGCACAGGATGAAAGGCTGGTCTGCTGAGCCGGCTCTCAGTTTACATGTTAAAATGTACTTTTTCCCGCTGCCATCAACCCTGTGAGGTTCATATTTGTGACTTGTTATGATGACTGAGACGACACCCTGATCTTCTGATTTCAGTCAAAAACTGGTAACAACCGCACCTTCATTTCATGTTTAGGCTGATGTTACTCCACCGATAGGTTAAACTAGTAAACATACCTCCTTCACAACCCGACCACCTCAGAACTGCATCCTTGTTATTTATCTTATAAACGTTCAGCTTTATGTGTATTTGTGTAGCTTAAATGGTGCCATTTTGGCTCGGTTGTGTGAAGCGTGCACATTTTTCCCATGTCATGTTTGCTGTGATTAACAGAATCCTAAAAACATCTTTGAAATATTTCTGTAATAAACTGCTTATGATCTGGATGTTGTGTTCACTGTCTTGTATTGTGTATAGTTGTATCTTTGTTACAATTTCTACTGCCCTCTTTTCCAGGTCTCTCTCTTTATTCCTTTTTTAAATGAAAAGATTTTCAATTAAATCAGACTTTTACTTGTTTTTGGATAAATATAGGAGTGTATGTCTGTGTGGTTAAATTTGCATTAAACGCCTCTTGACTTTATGTTAAATTAGCAGAAATTAGACGATGTCTTCCTATGTTTTGAGTCAGCGTTATGTGGTTGTGTTGTGTCTTTCTCTTATTTTATCCCGCTTCCAAGCAGTCTAATCTGGGATCCGACCTTTAGATCAACACTTTCCACACACAGCCCGTATGGAAAAGACGAGAAAGTTTCGCTCTCCCTCAAACAGTAAATATTTATATGTTACACATCTTGTGTTATGATTTATTCATGCAAGTTGTTTCTCATGTGAAAGTTTTCATGAGCAAATCTAAAGTATTAAATCAACTGTGGACGTTCTTTTCCAGATGAGTGAGGCTGAATTAATAAAGCATTTAAATGTTAATGGCTTAGAGAAGTGTCGATTAAGAATTGCAGTTTTTCCTGTCATTTTCCTCCCTTGGGATATTGGAATTTAAAAAAAAGATATCAGGTAGCCACCCAGCGAGGCTCAGTTTAACATTTCCTCTTATTTCATCTCCACTCTGTAGAAAAAATATTCAGAAGCATGAAGTCGAAGGTTGCTCATCTTGCTCTTCATCGAGTTCTAGATTTTTTTTATGTTCATTAAAAAGAACGGAACTGGCAGGAGGGAGGTCTTTTGTTTTTTATTGGTGTTAATGAGTTCATTTACTGTTCAAGTGGACCTCCCACACTGCTGCAGGTCTCTGAGAGTGAAGCTGCCAAACTCACGCTGTGAAGGTTCGGACCGAAACGGTTGCGTAGTTAACGCTGATTCCAGGAATACCTGTTAAACCAAACATGGCTACAGAAACTTAATGTGTAAACATGTTGTCATGTTGTCATTTTCCAGGCTGCAAATGTGACATTATCAAATTCCCACAATAAAACTGAAATGCACTTTTTTTTTTTGCTTAAATCTTCATGCATATATCATGTGTAATTAAAGGTAAATAGCCGAGTTTACTATGATACTTCTTGGTATCATAGAAGCATTATTGGAGAGTCTAGAAAGGCTGGATCTTTGACTTTGGGCCTGAACCTGAGTCAATGAGTGTTGTTGTTGTTTGTTTTTTCAAATTTCATACCTCTCACATTAAAGTTGCTTTTAATTGTATTTGAGCTGTTGGTATGGTTAAATTTCCTCAAGGTCGGGTTGCTCTTTGTTTACTGGTGTAGCTGCACAGACCCACATGTGAAAACAACGTCTCACATGGGCCTGAAACGCGACCGGCTGTCTTCTCACGACAAAGCTAAATGCAGGCGTGCTGGGGTTTAGAGGGATAAGCGAGATAAAAGTCCTTCCAGATTGATCTTTGAATGATCTGTTCCAGCAGGCTGCACCACCTCCATCCCATGGCAGGTAGGACAGCAGTGGGGCGGGGCCAATGGGAACAAGGGAGCTGAGAGGTGGGGAGGGCGGGGAGCAGAAGATCCTGGATGGGTGGAGAAGTTTGGCTGACCTTCTCTGGTGACCATGTGACTGGAAAAAGGCTGATGTGGGGATTAGAATTAATAGTATAAAAGTGCAACACAGACAACACACTTCACTTACTCAAGGAGCAGAGAGAAGCAGCTCTGAGCAGCAACTGGGAAATCTGTGACTGCAAGTAAGTGCAAACTCTGCAGCTGCAACTTTATTGACTTTGTTTAGTGATGAAACTACCCGGGTGGCGCTACAATGTAACATATAATAAGGATAAAAGTAGCAGTAGATACGTAGGTACGTGGATAACTGACAGCTGGAAAGATAACAATGATAATTTAGTGTGATGATAATGTATCTGCTAAAATTGTAAACGAATACAAGGAAAGCAGGAAGAAAGACAACAAGGCAATAAAAAAAATAAAATCTACATCTATTTTGGGCTAACAAAGATGCACTGGATTTGCAAAACGTTCAATCAAAGCAAACAGATGGTCGTGAGCCTGCCGGGCAGCGTCTCTGCATCACCGTTCAGCTGAAAGATCAGGAGAGCCTCTGCATCCGCAGGCTGTCTGTATCTGCAGGTGGTGCATAACATCACAAGCCAGGGTGTTCTTCCACCTCTGTCAGAATGCCTTAACAGTGTTAGCAGTCAGAGGAAAGGGGGGCTCAGAAAGGACACGGCTTAAGACGAGAGCAAAGGGAACAGGCAGGGATGTTTTGGTCAAGGCGTTTTCAATACAGTGAAGAGAACGCCGTGATGTGATTTGACAATAACAGCCTCACTTATTCAGCCAAAACAACAAGAAAAAAAACCTTATATCAAGATTATCAAAGTTAAGACAAACTTGTTTTCGAGTCTGGTTTCCAAACTGTCAGGTGGATGAAAGAGCAAATGGAAAAGTTGGAGGTCAAGAATGAAGGTCTTCCCCTTATTGCACATGTCATTCTTGCTGTCCAAGAAGGGCAATTAGTCCACTGTGGATTACAGTGGGATTAGAGCTAATCTGTCTGTAAAGCTAATCTGTGTAATCTCCATGGATTGGCACCGAGCGCTGGAAGCAAACAGGATTAGCACGAGGGCAGCAGGAGGCAATGCGAGGCTTTATCAATGTCTTTCTGCCTTCAGAGATCCGCAGTAGAAATGAACGCCAGCCCCCCAGCAGGAAGCGCCCTGGCCCCCGGTGGAACCACAGGCCCCACTACACCCAAGAAGGGGCCACCCAAGTTCAAGCAGAGGCAGACCCGCACATTCAAGAGCAAGGCCCCCAAGCCAGGCCAGAAGGGGTAAAACACAGTTTTTGTGATATTTAAATGTATAGATTAGGGAACAGATCAGGACTTTGGACGCTCACCTCTTTGTTTCCTCTTTCTCCAGCTTTGGTGATGATATCCCTGGCATGGATGGTCTTGGCACAGACTTCTCAGTGGTGTGCCCATGGGAAGCCTTCGGCGACATGGAGCTCAGCGACTTGGCCAAATACGGAATCATTTAAACCCACTGCCTCCAGCCTTCCTCGCCTGCCTGCACCCTTCCTCTGTCTAATCCTTTCCACCTGGCCTTCTCTCCACCTCAGCTTGGCACGTCGTGATAAGGCTGCCAGCAAACCCCCTAATGCCCTCTCGTCTATCTACCTCTTGCTTTGCGCCACTAAGTGGACGGAAAGCATAATGATGTTGTTTTTATATTATAATATGATACTGTTTACAGTATATATACTTGAAATGAAAAGACGAGAAAACCATCTCCACCTACCTTTTTCCTTTCCCCTTCATCCACCTAGCGTAGTCTCCTCCCGACTCCTCCCCCCTCCTCATGTGGACTTCCCTGCCTCCCTGTGCCACTCCCGACCCACGGCAATGGATGCAAGCAAAACACTTGTCAACACTAGCTTGTATTTGCTTCTAGCTGTAATTACAAATGTAAATAATTTGTTCTAAGCGTTAAACCTTTTTACCTTATCTTCCTTTTGTACTTCCTCCCTCTTTTGTTTTGCATTGTATTTTCTACTCCTTGTGCACAAGGTTGTTGTAAACACCAAGGGATGCAGTGTGGGTGTGCAACATGCTGTAATGGTGAAAAACTACAATGCTCTTTCACGCGATCATTGAGGAGGAATTCCTTTTTGTCCTGCTTTCCATCTCTTTCTGTCCTTGCTGCTACCTGCACTTCCCTCCTTAGAGAAGTTAAAGGCAAATAAGTTTTGTGTTTGCAAACACAATATTATGGAAGATGTGTTGTGAACTGGCATGTCCAAATAGCTGAAATAAAAATCAGTTTATTTTCACTACTTTTACTACCCTCATCTTTTTTTCTGAAAGACATAAACAGAGTAACATGGCATTTTTTTTAAATCAGTAAAAGAAAAATAATATCAAATCACTATTAAATCATAGACTGTACATAAATGATGGACCTGGCAGCATGACATCACCCACTGTTTTGAGTGTATCTTGCTTTATCACCCATTTCCTGCTAAATGGGAGCAACAATTTATAAAATGAATGACATGTTGTATAAAACAAGGTTTAAACAAGCATTCATTGAAGAGATCAATTGAGGAGTGGGATTTTTTTCTCTTTTATACTTGATAATCAGGCTTCTTTTTATCAGCCGATAGGAAAGAATGCTACATCAATTTAAAACACTACAAAAGAAGGACGTAAAAAATGAGACATCCTGCTTTGAAGCCTCGAGATGAACATTTCTTTATCACCATGTTGGTTACAAAAACACGGTGGTAAACAGGAAAGGTGGATCTGACTATAAACACCATGCACCCATTGGCTGATGATTTCTGATTGACAGGTCAATGATATGTCTTCCTGCTAAACGGTGTAAAACGGTTACGGTGGTCCCTCGCTATAACGCGGTTCACCGTTCGCAGCCTTCCTGTTTCACAGATTTTATTTGTGCAACTTTGCATGTTTGTTTTTTTTGTTGGTTTTTTTTGGGAAGTGCATTGTGTTCTGCGTCGTGATTGGCTGTAGACCACTGTCAATCAATCTCCTCGTGTCTCCAGTACAGTACAGAATGAGTTCAGCTTGTCAAATTTACATAAATCTTCGACCGCTAGCAGTGTGACTCTGAAGTGCTGCACTGTATGTTTGTAAGTTTTCTCCCCAACAAACACAACAATGTCGATTAAACATTTTGCACCATCAAAGGCAACCGTGGGGGCTTTGGTTTCATTGTATAATGCTGGACTTATTTTTCTACCAAGGTTTGAACTTTGAGAGTTTAAACAAGAGAGAAAATGTGAAAATGTTGATGCCTGTCTGAGAAAAGTGTATAAAGTGTGTAGTGTATAACAATAATAATAATAGTAGTTATAAAAAATAAAGCTGGCTACTTAATGGATTTCACCTATCACGAGGGACCACTGTAGTACTTAAATTTTGTTACGTATAGATATCAAACACTGTCGATCACATCATTTTACAACAGTAACTAGAGTACGCTGCTGGTATACGGTTTGAATCAGACCTATCTGACAGACTCCAGTTTTTTCATGTAAACAGGGAGTCAGGGTTCTGTGCTGGCAGCTCTTTTTTTAACATTATACATGCTTTGTTTAGACAATATCATTAGGAAATGTTGCTTACATTTTTATTGCTATCCAGATGACACAAATTAATTAGTCAAACTACAGGAATGTCTTAAAGATACAAAGGTCTGGATTACCTCGAAATCCCTGTTTCTAAATTCTGACAAAACTGAGGTTATTCTACTCTGCCCTAAAAATTTAATGATGTCTAAGCAGATACTTACTCTGGATGGCACTACCTCAGCCTCCAGTAATGCTGTGAGTCATTTTTAATCAGGATATGCCCAACAATGTGCATATAAACAGGTATGTAGGACTGTGTTCTTTTATCTGTGCAGTATCTCTAAGATTAGAAACATCTTGTCTCAGAGTGATGCTGAAAAGCTAGTCCACCCATTTCTTCTAGGCTGGACTTTTTGTTTCCTTATTTTCAGGCTGTTCTAAAAGCTCGCTGAAAAGATTCTAGTTGATCCAGAATGTTGAAGTACTGATGCATTCGTTTGTGTTTGTTCTTGCCTCTCTATGCTCTCCTTTTTCATCCCTTTTCTCCAATGTAACTGGTTGGAGCAGATGGCTGCCCCTCCCCCTCCCTGAGCCTGGTTCTACCGGAGGTTTTTTTCCTGTTCAAATTGAGTTTTTCCTTCTCGCTGTCTCCAAGTGCTTGCCCATAGGGATCTTCTGTAGGATCTTAACCTTACAACGTAAAGCCCCCTGATGCAACTGTTGCTTTGAGTTGGTGCTATATAAATAATTAATATAAGTTAAAGAAAAATGTATTGATGAAAGATAAATTAATCTAAAACCTTCGTCTCGCTTCATTTGCTCTCCTTGCCAGAGAAGATGATCACAATACTCATTAGACTATTTTAGTGTCCCCCTTAAACACTTCATGTCCCATAGAGCAACTGATATGCTAAACATTATACAGTATACAAAACACACTGTATAACTAATGAAACTTCTTTGCAGGCTATTAAAAGACTTCATGACATTTTGCTTACAGACAGCAAGTCCCAATTTAAATGCAAATATTTGTGCTCTCACATGAAAAATGGTTATTTTATTTGTGTTGAGGTTTTTATGTGCTCATTAGCACAGCTAGGAAGATTTTTGAATCTGGTGTTACAGTCGTATCAAAGTCTGCAGATTACAAAAAACTGGGGCACGAATCCACCAGCCATCACAAAATTTCACTGTATTTAGATTTTTTTTTTTAAAAACTAAATGAAACATTAAAAAAAAGAGAAACTAATCAAAATAAATTAAAATTATCTACACTAAAAGACTTTAGTTTTAGGCTTTGGTGAATATGTTTATTGAGACTGGTATGACCACATGACAGTGAGTCAGCTCTGACTGTGTTTGTGTTGTACTCCAAACGTCTTCAAACTTGCTCCTGGCAAACATTAGAAATCAAAATGCTACACCCAACAGACTCTAAAGTGAAACTCGCAAACCCGAGAGAGAGAAAAACAACCGAAACACAACTGTGCTCAAAACAAACACTGTTGAGGATGTTGTGTAGAGTCTCAATGTAAACCTCGACAAGGTCTCAGTACAAGGAAACCATCGGGTCGCTAAACATCGATTCGGATTCCTTGGACTAATAAAACTGGGAATATGCTCAGTCATTGCTCTCCATCCAGTGCGAGAGAGTTTAATCAGATCCAAGTTGGTGGAGCACCTAAAATACAAGTTTACCTTCTCAATGCAGCAAGAAAGGCCCCAAAAAGTCTTAAAGACACACTTTCTGTCAGCATCCTTCAACACTGTCGCGCTTCCCAGACAGCGGGGTTGCCGAGTGTCTAATATGCACACAGACACTCCATGTACAACATATTGGTGCCTTTGAAACATTTATTCGAAGGAGATGTTTACATTGGCCAACATCCGTGTGCACACACCCTGCTCCTGCAACAAACCAGCTTACAAATGGAAAAAGTCCCTCTGGGCTTTAGAGCAAACTTTAGTTGAAGAGTGACTTAAGCTTCAGCTGAACACACCCTTAAACAATGTGCGTGTGCAGGCATGAGCGGAGGTGTTACGTATGGGCTTGCAACGGTGAAAAGCGTTCTCTGTTCCTGATGCAACCCTACTTGTGGCGAACTCGCCAATTTCAAGTGTTATGGCTGTGATTTACTAGTAACCAAGGAGACTGCTGCTCCTGTTCTGTATCCAGGTGATGGTGGGATGAGTCAGGCGGGCTCGCCCTAACGCCCTTGATTCTTACTTCTGCTGAGCTGTGACCCTGCACCTCAGGTGAAACACATGACCACATTATCAACAGACGGGATGCAAATTCTTATGGGAAATGAGATTCATAAATCTGGGAGGTGTGACTTCTCATCGCTTCCAGGTGTGTGGGAGCCCCACCTTAATCACAGGGAGGGACGCAGCGAAGCACAGCAGACGGGAGGGATCTAAAAGCCAAGAATTTGTGGAGGTACAGGTTTCCAACCTTCTAAGCAAGTTGAAAACAATCCTCTCCGGTGGTGCTTTTGGACCTCGTCCTTTTTTTCCCCCTCTTCTCCCTTGTGCTCATTTCTCTTGCTGGCAGAGAAATGAGCACATCATCAAGATAAGAGGTGCAGAACATCAACAAGAGTTTACCGCAGCTTGAACGTCAGACTGAGACTAGTTGAGTGTAATTCGGAGGAGGTGGATCTGCTTATACTTGCATCCCAGAGGATAAAAGGTAAGTGTATTCGATAAAGGTTGGGTCAGGCTTGTGAATCTATTTATATTTTGATTTGATGTCTAATAATAGACATCAAAATAATGTTTGGAATTGGTAAAAACCTCTGTAACCCCCTGTGAGCAAGTGATGGGGCAAAGTTGAGGACACGAGGCCTTTTTATCCTGTGCTAAAACTGCCAAAAAGGTCATATTTAAATCTCTGGTGCTGGAACAAAGACTCCACTGTGTAATGCGGGAAGTGCTCCTCAGCTATCACAAGTGACTATCTGACTGTCTCTCACCTCTAATCTTAACTGGTTATAACCGGCAATCGTGTTGTGTGACGGCGCTCGCTACGTCTCCTTTTCTGTCCCGGCCTCGCCTCCATGTTGCAGCTAGTTTTTCCTCCAAGCTTTGCAACGGCTCATTCATTTCCCTGCTTTGTTCTGGCATGTTTATACACTCCCTTCTCCTCCTGTGCTCTTCACACGAGCTACTGTCAAACCTCTTCTTCCTTTTGTCTCTTCCATGCTGTGACCTCTGTCATGTTAGCTTCCATTTCACCATGCTTGATTTGCAGACTTTTAATGCGTTTCGGACAAACTTCTCCTCCCGACTGACAGTTTTGCAGTCAAACATGCGTGAAATGTATTTTACTCTTTTTTTGTTTCAGGATTAAAGACCTGCCACATCAAAGGACGGTTAAACAAAGGAGGACTGAATCCTCGTGTGGATTACTATAATGAATATGGCCCTTTCATCCAAGAACCTGAAATCCCTTTCTCCCCTCCTGTTCCTCTTTTATGCCCCTCTCACCTGTCTGTGCCAGTCAGCCAACAGCACCTCAACCAGTACCACAACCACCACCACAACCGTTTCCTCAAATGTTACATCCCTGATCGGAGTCCGAGGCTGCGGCAACGGGCTGCATCCCATGTACAGGTATCTGTGTGACCGCCGGGCAGCATGGGGGATTGTGCTGGAGACCCTGGCCACTGCGGGCTTCCTGCTAAGTATAGGGCTCCTCTTAACCCTGCTGATCTGGTCCCTGTGTGTCTGCATCTCATCCCGCCATTATCGAAAAAGCAACATCGGAGGCATGGTGGCCTCCATGTCCCTGTTCCTGTTGGCCACGGCGGGGATCTTTGGCATCACCTTCTCTTTCATCATCAGTCTCACCCCGCAGACGTGCCCCACTAGGCTGTTCCTCTTTGGCGTGCTCTTCTCGCTGGCCTTCTCCTGCCTGCTGGCTCGCTGCCTTGCTCTGTTGGGCTTTGCAGCAGCTCGAGGCTGGGGAGAGCCTGCTGTGGCTCTGGGGCTCTTCACTGTGCAAGTTATCATTGCCACAGAGTGGCTGATCATCGTGTTGGTCCGGGATAACAAGCGCTGCGAGTACAGCCAGGGGGAATTCGTCATGCTACTGATCTACGTCCTGTGCTTACTGGCTATCAGCTTTATTCTTTCCCTGCACCTCCTGTGCCGCAATTATTGCACTTACAGCTACAGCTACACAGGACCCATCAACCAGCAAGGGAAGCTGCACAGTGGGCTGGTCTTCGTCACACTGCTTCTCTCTGCCTGCATCTGGGTGGTGTGGATCACTATGTTCACCAAGGGGAACCCCGAGCTGGGCCGTCGGCCAAATTGGGATGACCCAGTAATTAGCATTGCCTTGGTAGCAAATGGCTGGGTGTTACTGATTGGGCATGGGTTGTCCCAGGTCGCCTTCTTCTGCAATGGGGAAGTGAAGTCCAAGGATCTCCCTCTGAGCTTTGCAGGATGGACCAGCCCCAATGCTGATATGCCAGGACTAGGAAGCCAGAAGGAGGGGAGAGACAATGGAAGTTTTGAGAATGACTTGGAGAACAAGAGAGGTGAGATGCTGTTGTGTTGATTAAAAAAAGTGTGACTTACAGTTAGATGATTTGGGACATAAAGGTAATATGATTATTGAAATTATCTTTTGAAATTGACTATTTAAATCCTCACCGCATTCCTAACCACATCTGGTTGACTAGCAATCCAAGAGATATCTCATTTTCTTTGACAAAGACCTAAAAATACCAGTAAATATTCACATATGTACAATAGAGCTGGTAAACTAGAATTTTCGCATTTAAGGATTTATACTAAGTCACGTGTACGGAAGAATTCAGGATCGACCTGACAGTTTAAAAGATGTTCATCAGTACAAGCCTATTACTCTCATGACTTTATAGGATATGATGATTATTTAATAAAAGACCACCTGGGATCCACTCTAATCGGCAATGATTATTTCTTTTTAATCAATTTAATGCCCCACTTTTTTGCACTCCTCAAATCTACATCATCTAACTAAAGTTTGCGTGCACCACAGATCCATAAAGGATGTTGTTTCATTCTCATTTTAAAGGCGCAAAAGCAGGAAAAAAACAGAATAGACTAACTATGATCAATAAGGACACATTAGCCAAATGGCTTTCCTCAAACATGAGGTAAAAATGAACCCAACCTTAGAAAATGACTCCTGATATCTGTCAGCTCAGCTCTCACTGTGCGCCTTTACGATGAACGCATATAATGTATATAATTAGCTGACTGTGTAACGCGTCTCCCTTCAGGCCGGAGAGCTGAGCAATCGCTGCGATCGCCCTACGAGTCGGGATTCTCCATGACGGTGAGTACTGAAGGATAAACCATCCGACTCCTGCTGGTCCAACATTCAACAGTGTGACCTTTTAACTACGTGACTGAGCTATATTGTAGGATTAATTGGACTTTATCGAGGGTATTAATTGCAGCGATGTTTTGTGTTTCAGGAAATCGACACCGACAAAGATTACACCATTCCTCGCCCTCAGACTACCAACTACAATGAACCCTACGATGAATATTATGGACATGAATAAAACCTTATCTGAATAAGGCCTTACACACCTCATGGCCTAATTTGTACTTTAATGTGCGAAATGTAAATATTTTTAGTATTATAAGAAATGGTGTTTTAAGTGTGTTTGTAGGATTTAAAATCATATGTCGCCCCCAAAGAGAGCAGGCTCAGCAGCATGACTCATCTGCTTGAGTTTCATCATCGAGGCTGGACGGGTTCAGATAGTCCAGCTTTGTTCTGGCAAATCCACGGGGCGAATTCTCAACAGTGGGGCGTCTCAGTCACGGTGTGTGTGTTGCTACTCGGAGATGGCAGATAATAGCCCTGAGGTGACAGGAGGCGTGAAAGTGTCGCTTTGAAGGTGCCAAACTGCTGAGCAGAGACATCCACGAAGGAGCGAGAGGACAACTGAGAGGAACGAGAAGAGAGAACGAGGTGAGAAAGGAAAGGAAGGCGGGATCAGACGAAATGAGACAAGACAGGAGGAGATAGGACAGGAGATCCGTCAGCGCTGTGGGAGGGCTCGTGCCATCACTGATCAGCATCTTCATATTCAAAGTTACGTCACAGTTACACGTTTCTGCAAAACAACTGGAGTGATGTAGAAAGATACAACATAGGCATCTTTTTTACCCCGTAACACTTTAAAAATACGGCCTGAGGCCAAGTGCGTAATTCCTCTGTGATTAAACGGAATGTCAATACTTTATTATGACGTAATTATATTTACCTACAAATACTTAAAGGTAGGCACAAAGGAATAAGGGGATAACAAATCAGGGTTTTACAGAAAACAAAGAAAAACTTATACTGCAAGTAAAGCTAATTAGTGTGTAAGTAATTTTAGTAAATTTAAGCAGTGCATAAGGCATTATGAGTAGTGCACAGATTCTGCAAATTTGATGGTATTTGTTTTTTCTTGTAAGGCAGAAAAGTCCTCAACACATTTATATTAGTAAAAGAAAAGCACAGTTGAATAACAGAACATCCATCCTGCAAATCAACATAATGAATATTAAATAAACAGGCAAGAAAAGCAAGATTAATCCACTCCATAATGCAGCCTGTGCTGAAAACTACAGTGTGTTTATGACATGTGATTTTTGTTTTTTTTCTGTAAAAACCCAACTTGTTCTCACCTTATTCTAGTGTGCCTACCTCTAAGTATTTGTAACTAAATGTAATTACACTGTAACTTAAAAAAAAATGCACTAAAAGTCCATTCAATTACAGGAGAATTACGCTCTTAGTCACTTATTATAAAGTGTAACCTTTATTTTACAAATGCTTGCATAATGTGCTCAATAAAAAAAGACTTCTACATAAAGGATTTCGTTCTGTCAGAGCTCAGTCTTTTTTAATGTCCACTTAATAATTTGAATGCCTCCTTGCAGTAAACAAACACTTGTGTACAGGGAGCAGCCACCAGGGGGCAACGTCGTAACAAGTCATAGTAGATGACTAGGTAGATGTAAAACCTTTTTAGTAGCAACTATCATAGTCACGGTTTCATTTACAAGAGGCAGAATGTGCAATAAGAAATTCGTCCCTCTGTAATACACGGGAGAGAAGATGATTCAGTGTGCCATTTATTTTCTTGCCCCCTCCCTTCCTCCCTCCGATGGCCTGTAGTGATTTGCCATCCACAAAAGGTCAGTTCCCCACTTCAAAAGATGCAATCTCTCACACACCTCCTCCTCTGTCAGGCCTCTGCCTATTCTTCCAATTAGCCCAACTTCAATTACTCAGCGAGAGCATGCCATCAAATTGGCAATTGGCCTCTTGTGCATTAGTGCAATTAGCAGGGATATGAGGTTTCCTGCCACATCCAACCCATTTACAGCCATTAACTCTAGATGCAATTAAAGATTGTTCCAGTTTGTTTCCCCCTTGGCAGTGATGAGCAAGTTTGGAGGTGGTGGAAGAGCTTATCATACAGTAAATTTGGTCTGGAGGAGTAAAAACAAAAAGAAAAGAAAAGTCAAGAGTTAACTGCAACGTAGCACCGCTGAGCTGCGTTAAACGGTGGGCATGTGGCACCTCCATCAATCACCCGGCTCGCGCCCCACAGAGGAGGCCACGTTTCTGGACTGTCTGAGCAGGGATTCTTTGGAAGCTTGTTATCTAAATATTGCAGCATTCAGTTGACTCCCCGACTTCTCATGTCTAATGAGAAACTCCCTTATCTCTGCTTGGTATAGGGTTTTGTTCCATTTAAAGCAAGCTCGCTCCTGATTGGATAACTTCACTTAGACAAACACTGCAAAGAAAATGATAAGACTGACACAATCATGGGAAGGAAATAACATAATGGCTGCCAGCTCAACAAATCCAGAACCCTATCTGAGAATGTGCTCTATCACCTCCTGATAACTGTGAGGTAAGAGGGTCACTGCATCAAGAAGAAATGGGAGTCAGTGAGTGCCTTCAATTTCTGAGGATCCTTCAAAGTGTTTCTTTAGACAATGCCTGCCTTCTTCACTCATTCTCAGCTCAGTCCTTTTAAAAAACAGAATTTGTTTAGTTGAATCTATGAAAAATAGATAACATAGATAACAGTGTCCTTAAAAATGGACAAGTGGAGGACCAAAGAAGTGGCAAGGCTTGTAAAAATATATACGCCAGATGAGCAGTATGTGAAAGTCAGGTCCTTGAGACATATGAAAAAAGATCCAGACATGATGCAGGACCTGAGAGATGCATCTAGCCCTTCAGTTGATCAGTCTGCTGTTTGTGAAACGAGGGAGAAAAAGCTGAGGTCGCCAAAATACACAAGAACCTGACTGGAAATCAGTGGCAACTGGTCTGATGGAGTGATGGATCCAAATTTGACATTATTGGTCCAAATTGTTAATATGCAGAGAGGTCATCAGGACAAATGTATAACAGAGAGTGTCTACAGCCGGCCGTGGCTCTGACATGGTTGGGTTGCATTTCAGCCAGTGGTGTTGGAGCTTATCAAAGCTGAAGGAAACTGTGGATGCAGAAAAGTGCCACGAGATTTAGATCAAAATGTCTGATTGGCAACAGCTTCATTTTAAAGCACGACAATGATCCCAAACAGACTGCCAATGCAGTAAAAGCAGACCTGGATAGAGAAAAACACAGTGGAGCACCGTCAGTCATGGATTGGCCTCCCCCAGAGCCCGGACCTCAACATTACTGAAGCAGTGTGGGCTCATGTTGACAGAGAACAGAACAAAGCCAACATCCCAAGACGACCTTTGAATATCCTTCCATAAGCCTGGAGAACTATTCCTGAAGACTACTTAAAGAAATGACAAGAAAGTGTTGAATAAAGGTGGTCACACCAAATATCGACTTTCAAGCTTGTTAGAATCGTACAAACTCTGTTTTTGCCTTATAGACTGTAGTTACATGTATGTTTTCACAAGTCACTGCACCTATTTTGAATTTCCTAGCAAAATATTTAAAAACAGGAATGAAGGACAGCTCAAAACTTTTGCATAGTACTATATGCAATTCTCAAATTTGGATGTTTGGGGAAGAAAAAGTTCCTGGCTTCAGATTGTGATGCAGAGTGGATGTAAAGTTGATTCAGTTGCAGTTTTTAAACAGAGCTTAAATGTGTTTTTCAACCCTCAGCTTCACGCAGCTCTCTCCTGCACTTCAGAAATAATGCACAGCAAGCATCTCCAGTTTCCAACCCACCTCTGTGCACTTTAAGGAACTGCAGCTCGGAAATTACTCAGGATTTGCTTAGTTTCAATAAATACACTAAATTTACTGGAGGTCATGTGGGAGCAGAACTGGGTGATCGTTTACGGAGCGAGAGGCAGGTATGAGTGCGAGGGCCTGCGACACTAAAGGCCAGAAAAGCTAATAACAAATCAAAGACGGGTATAAAAACCAAACAGTTTATTATTATATACATTCAATAATAATGAAGAGAATAAACAGAAGGCAGACACAAGAATGGCAAAATAAAACATTGTGAGAAAATACAAGTCACTTACTTAATTTTTAAAAAAAAAAATCACTTGGATAAATGAGCCTTTGAGAGCATGTGACAGGGAGGAGGAAAGGGAAAAAAACTTCACATGCAATTTAAACCCATTTATTAAACTGCTGTACAAAAACTCCCACTGGGCTGACTTCTTGAGTGCAGTGCAGGGAGTCGGGGTGTGGGGTGGGGGGCATCGGCAGCCAGCAGCTGAGGATGACTTTTGTTTTCAGTCCGTGTTCCTCGAGCGCACCTGTGCGGTTACTTCGCAGCTTTTCAAAATAGGATTAACTCCCAATTAGAGGAGGCAAAAAACCAAAACAACAACAACAAACAAACAAACAAACCAAAAAAAGCGAGTGAAAGCAGCTGCGCCGCGGTCGCTGCTCAACAACGGCGCCGTGACTGCAGCTTGTTGCCAGCTGGATGAGCGAGGCGGAGAGCTTTCTAAATGAGCATCTCTGTGGGCAGGTTCATAATAATAACAACACTAACACGGCTCTGCGCAGAAGCTTTTCACCGGGGTGGACTAATGCTGTTACTCTTAACATTTTAAGGGTTTTAATCTAAAAAAAAAAAAAAAACACAGGGGGGACAGACAGGTGATTACCATGAGGACCACACAGCAGAGAGCATAGATAACCCAGGTGGACTGAAGTGGACTGGACTGCCCCCCCCCAACCCTCCCCCACAATCCAGACACTGTGCAGGGCCTGAACCGAGAGCAGCCGTCACTGCTGTCACCCCGCATCACACATCATCCCAGGTTCTCTCTCTTTCTTACTCCCCCCGCTGTGTAAACACGCCACGCTCCACCTCGTCTTCCTCCTCCAGCACTGCGATTTGAGTTCATGCACAAAAAAGAAAAGAAAGACTCGACACCCTTCCTCTCTCGCAAAAAGCATGCATGCATAGCAACACTTGTGGTAATACTTGTAAGAAAAACAAAAAAACAAGGAGGTAATGCTCATCAAAAATACTCATTGGACCCACTGCACACAGTTTCACAATCATACAAAAACAAAATACCCCCCCACCCACCCTGTCCTTGCACTGTACTACCCCGCCTTCCCCCCAAAGAAAGGAGCAGAGTGAGAGGGAGAGACAGTGGGGGACGCTGTGATTCTGTCAGCTGATGATTAATGGCTCAGCTTCTCACCTTCACCAACACTGCCACAAAGTCCCTTCACTGACCGCCCACACATTGTTTCATTGTTCAAAAAAAAAGGTGAACACTGCTGGGCCTCTGGACCCCTTTTGACATCGTGCCGCCCCCCACCCTCCCCTCCTAATTTACTTTTTAATTTGGCCCTTCAGGAAAATGCACTTTGAAATATCCTCTCGGTCTACCTGCCTCTCCGTGCATCCCTCATGACTCCATCTGCTCTGATTTCCCTTGTCTGCAGCAAACACCTCTGCATCTGCACTGTGTGCTCATGTGTTAGTGCAAAAAAAAAAAAAAGAAAAAAGAAAAGCTAATAAATGACACTTAAGACCAAATTAAACCCAGCAGTGTCATTATATTCTGCAGGCTGGATTAAAGGTGTATTCCCTGTCTTGCAGACATTGCTTTTATGACATTTCCCAGGGGTGCTGCTACGACGCTGTACAGCTTCAACCCACACATTAAAAAAAATAAAAATTACAGCTAAAGAATAAAGTAAAGGCAGAAAAACACAAAAATAAAAACAAAATACACAAGGACACACAAAAAAAAGAAATGTGCTTTCCTCTGAAAATCTTTGGAACTGAAAAAAAGGCAAATAATAGCAATAACGACAACAACCACGTGAGAGTAAATGCAGATGCAACACATACAGGTCCTGCTGTGCCTTCATCAGGTGCACCAGGAAAGCTTTGAAAGTATTCAGAGTGAACCATCCCAGAGAGCATGATGAGGGGCCTAAGAGTTACATAATGATGTGAAAACCTAGTGAAAACACTGCATATAAATAGAAACAAAACCGATAATGAATCCCGTCTCTGTGCTTCCCTGCACTCTCTGCTCTGCCGAGTCGAGATCACACACCATTTCCCGAACGACGGCCAGGAGGGATCGGCGTCCGTTCGACTGACAGGTTATTTGTTTCCCAACGCGGGTGGTGCGGGTGCTGAAGCTAGTTCCACTCGTGTCCTGTGGATCTTTTTGATGTGATCGGCAGGAACGTCTGACGGTTTAGGAGATAGAAACGAGTCCTTTATTTCTCCTTTTGGAAGAAGCAGACTTGAGGACGAGGCCTTTAAAAAGACGGTCGTGATGTCTCCATGTTGGAGTTGCACTTGCAGTAATGACTGGAGTATGTGCAGGCGAGCATTAAGGACAAAAACTCAAAATCACTGAGCCACGTGGTGTTTTTTGTTTGTTTTTTCCGACATGATGACACGTCTGCGGCAGGCAAAACAAACGAGGTACTGCAGAAAAAAAAGACCTTTTTTTCCTTGTCTTTTTTAAACAGTCTCTTTGTGTTTCCTTTTACATTTGGCCAGGACGTTTTAAACGTTAGAAAAATGCCCCCCCTCCCCCCCCAAAGACATGCCATATAAGTTCGAAGTTATTAAGAGAACAAAAAAAGTGGTTTCTGTCAGAAGTTTCCTCCAGCTGAAAGTTGGATGTTCCAGCGTGGCAAAAACAAGAATAGCTCCTACATCCTCTGAATTTGATTCTTTTCTTTTTTTTCAGTATTACATGATACTAACATCAGAGGGATGTAGGGGGGAGCAGCTCTATGTCAACGTAGTGTTTAAAAACAGAAGTACCTTTTTCTAGTATCATTTAGTGAAGTCTGACACTAAAGGAAAGTGTAGAGGAATCTATACTTGGTGTTTAATGTAAGAGTGTGTGTGTGGTTAGGTCTGACAGGACAGTGGATAAACTGGAAGTGTGGATATTTTTAGGGACAAAAAAAAAAAAAAAGATTTTGTAGTGTGCAGGATGTCATAGGAACAACAGCAGTCTGTCTCCTTCCAGGTCCTGTAGTGTTTTTTCTTAAAAAAACAAAAACAAATCTAACAAAAAAGCATCCCAAACTGTGTCCTGTTGCTCCAGCTCTTTATACAAGGGATACACTCCTGGCAGTTTTTTTGTTTTGGGGGTTTTTGTCATCGTTTCCATGTCAGTGACGGACACAAAAGTACAGGAACTGAGTTTCAGTTGATGATGTGGCAATGACTTCTCTCGCCACAAGACAAAAAAAAGGGAAAAGAAAATAATAAAAGGGGTTGTTGCTATAATCTGCCTGCAGAAAAAAATGTAGGGGAGCTCCTGCCAAGCAAAGAGCCTGAAAAAGGGTTTTGGACCAAAGTGAAATTCCTTGGATGTGATTTGTGGTTTTAGTAAGGAGCAAACCTACTGTATCCAGCCCGGTATAAACTGGCCTGAAAGACACAGAAGGGACAACAGAGTCATGAAAGTAGACATATACACATAATTTAAGAAGAAGAAAAAAGTGCTGAATGCATCTATAAAAAGCTGCTATTACACCGCTTACAAGAAACGTACTGACTGAACTAGAATTCACCCAAGAGCGCAAACGCCTCCATTTATTTGTTCTTCAGAAAAATTCAGTGACATAAATGCGGCGCGACATCTTGCAAAAAGATGGACGAGAAAAAAGTCGAGTGAGGTCACGACGTAGGATTTTCAATTCATGATTAACACGGTCAAAAAACCCACACAATGCTATCATCAAAACTACAATATTTCACTGTCAACACTTACACATTTTGATGCTCTCTTTAAAAATAAAACCCATTTATGGTCTTGATGGGGGGGCAACACATTTTATAGCTGGTTTCAAATATCAAAATATTTTATTTAAAAAATACAGCTGATGATTCTCCCAACCAATCACACCTCAGAGTCCCTGATTCTAGCTTCCTCATGGAGGCTTTTATCAAACTCACAAAGTGAAATAGCTAATAAATTGAATTGCAAAATTTTTATTAAAAAAAAAAAAAAAGAGTCCACATTGACGCCACAACGTACAGATTAAATATCTAACTCCTCATTTTTTTCCCCAAGAGTTTTTCTTGTTCACTTACACAGATGTTTGTCAAATATCTCAGAATCACTGCATCGTGATAACTTCGTTATCTTATCCAAAACCCTTCAGTTGATCCAAAACACTGCAGTGACAAGAAAAGGCACATAATATTTGTCCTTCTCCTGACACACAAAGTCTTTAACAGTCAGGACCCATCTTATTTTAAAGACATCATACTATTATGGCGTTATTTTTGTGCCACTATTCTGAGCGCACGTAAAAAAAAAGTTTACAGGTGCAAGTGTTGCATTTTGAGGAGAAATTTATTGTATTTCGTCCAAAACTCAGGCATCTCTGAAAACGTTTAGAGCACTTTTGCAAATATGTGATGTCTTGATAAATCGAGCAGATATTAGAAGTTTACACAGCAACATTCTCACATGAAAATATCTTTAAAGTTTATTTTGTGACCCAGAAAGAGTAATATTTCAAACTCCGCCACTTTGTGTTCCTCTGCCACTGCCTCGTTTGAGCTTTGGATGAAATGCATTCTGGGATATTGCATTTCGTCATTCCGAGCTGATTGGAGACCAGAACAGCCAATCAGATATTTTTGCATCCAAGTCTGTGATTGGCTGGTTTTTGTGGCACAAATATAACAGTGTTCAGAAAGAGTTGAACGCGCACAGGCAGAAATGTTGAGAGCGTGAGCAACACATTGCGAGCAAGCGCAAATACAAAAACTGAGCGAGAGGAGCTGCTATTGTGTGTGTGTGTGTGTGTGTGTGTGTGTGTGTGTGTGTGTGTGTGTGTGTGTGTGTGTGTGTGTGTGTGTGTGTGTGTGTGTGGATAATAGCAAACACTGAAATACATTTTTTGCACGCAGCAATGAATTTTGTTCACTCAAATTCAGCTTTTCTTCGCTCAAAATAAATTTCTCCTCAAAATGCAACACTTGCACCTGCAAACTTTTTTTTACGTGCGCTCAGAATAGTGGCACGAAAATAACGCCATATACTATCACATTTTCCCAGTACACCACATGACCTTCATGCTGCAGGCTAACTTGGTGTTTCTAGAGTTTCTAAAAGTAGAATTTGAGGCAAAGCTTCAGCTTTCAGGCCCTTCTGCTGCTGAACCAGCTCCTATTTTGGAGTTGGTAGACTCTTGTTAAGATTAGTCTTCAAACTTTCAGCCATGGTGGATCAGGTGACCCTGAACCATCAGGGTCATACTGCTATAGGCTCAGACTGCTGGCTGACTGACTTCACGCTCCCCCCACTTCCTTTAAACAGGGAGTTCTTTGTTCCAACAGTCGCCTCATCAATAGATTGTTATGAGCTGGTGCTACATAAACAAAACTGAACTAAACTGAACATAATGTGTCGCACACCCAGTTATTCCATTATTCCCTCCCTACTGTTCTACTTATGTTGTAGAGCTTGTGTCCGTTTACTCACCATGGCTCCCACGCCGTAAGCAGCAGCCGCCGGAGCTAAAGCGTGGTATGGGTCTGTAGTGTACACCCGGCCATAACTGGGAACAAAAACACAAGAGATTACTTAACAAGGTCAAAATAAGTCTGGCAACTATGAACTTTGCTGTTGTCCTGTTTTGGAGAGCTTCCTTTCTAATCTCCCTTTGAACCCTAGCAGGCGGCCTAATTTTGAAACTTAAACGCAGGTTTAAAATCCACAGAAAGAATAAATGCATCTTTTGCAGTTGCTTCAGCACAAACAGAAGTGGACGATTACTTTTTTTACGCACAAAAATAAAACTGGTTGATGAGCATCTGTAGAAGAGCCCATTTTCAGTCATATATCGAAGTTATTTCCTCATTGTGCTACAACCCAGGCAACAGCAGCATTAATCCATCACACACTTTAAAATATATTTTATTTCTATCCAGTTAAAAGCTTCGCATAGGCCAACAGCACGTCAGCTAATGCAAATCAGCGTCCTGCCATGCAATACCTGTGCGCTGCCTGACATTAACCAGCCTGCAGAATTCGATTAACTCTAATAAAATTAAATGAATGAAAAGCGGATGAGGGGGAAGTCCTGGTACAGTCAAATGATAATTCTTCATGTCAACATTTTATTCTTTCCCCTCTTTCATCTTTTCTGGCTCTCCTGCGCACATAAGGAGCCACACATTGTGCAAACATTGGCTTGAAAGTGCAAATGCTCCCCCCACTGCGTCCCAATGACAAAAACCCTCAGATACAAGATTACATACAACTCTTACTGTTATCTTATCAAACTGTTATCCAACATAAGTGAACCTTAAATCCCCAAACTCGATTAAAAGTTTTCTCTCTTACTCAAAAAATAAAAAATAAATAAAAAAGCCCCTAAAACACAATGAAGGATCAGAGCCTTTCAGAATATTAACGCTTCACCTCGGGAGCTCTGCCGTACAGTTTAGCGTGTCTACGTGTATATTTGTGTCCTGCCTTGACCTCACCTGTCACTGTAGGCAGCAGCTGCAGCGGTTGCCCCGGTTACAGCCGCAGGCTGGGCGTAGCGATAAGCGGCGGCGGCGGCTGCAGCAGCAGCCGGGTAGCCTCCCTGAGAGAGACACATACAGCAGAGCTAACTCGCACGCCTCTGAGGAGGAAGATACCTGAGCTACGGTGTGTCAAGGAGGAGGGGCGGGAGAGATGCAACAAACTGACATTTGGTGCAGAAGTTACGAATACTTTCTTCTGTGTATTCAGAGCACAATTACTTTCTTATCATCTACGATAAACATACAGTTTGTGTCAGTATATTGCATATGCATAGGGGGAAAAGGAGGAGGTGGTGGGGCGTGATGGAGGAAATGTTTTATCAGTGAGACAGGGAGAGGAAATTGGACTGTCGAAGTCGAGTTAGATTGTATTATTACCGCTACGGGAGAGGGGGAGGTAAAAAAAACAAGTAGTGAAAGATAAAATGCGCACACATCTGAGGCCGTATAGAAACCTCAGTGTCTTGGGAAGATTAAAGTAATGAACAGATACATCAAGAGGACTCCTACAGCTCTAAGGACACTAACGGATGCTAGTGTTGCATTTCCAGTGGTGATGGAGAGTATTTGCTTATGACAAAAACAATATTTGTTATTAGAAGTGTTTCTTTTGCATGGATTTAGAACAAAGACAACAGAGAGAAAGACTGAAAAAAGAAGGAAACAAAAAGGTCACACACACTGACACACCCACACAAGCCTAGACTGACACTAAAATCATCTCCTTGCACTGAGACTGCATGCATGACCCAAAATTACAATCCAGACCTCCTTAAAAAAAGAAAAACAAATAAAAAGAAACAAAACAATCCCACTGCATTTGGACCTGATCAGAATGGAGAATATCCAATCACAACAGAAACATCCCAGCATTCTCAGCGATGGCTACGAGACACGGACCAGAGGGAGGCAGGTGGGGTACAAAATGTTTATTAGTGGGAGAGAGCAAGGCTTTCTGGGTAAGTGGAGGGAAAGAAGGAGCAGTAAAACAGCACACCGGCATGCAGCAGCTGATCAGCACATGCTTCAATAATCATCCTGGGGGTGTGCAGTTAATTCAGGAAGAGACCATGTTCTCCATTTCAGCTTGAGCCCCCTCTGGGCAGAAGGCTTTCAGGGCACTGACTAACGTTCACGGGACACTGCTGTAAAATCACAGCCTCAGATTTAGAAACAAAAAGTTTACAACACAAGGAACTTCGAGTTTATGATAATCTGATAATAATAATAATATGGTAGCATCCAATTGGAAATATAGTTTGTGTTTTAGTTTTTGGAAAACGCAGTACAGTCAAAGGTTTAGATATACTTGCAAAAGACATCTATGGTATATTAAAGCAGTACTGGGGCAATTATTTCTGCAGCCAAGTTTAAATAAACCTGATTATGTGAAAGCATATATTAAAACAACATTTCTGAAACAAAGTAGCACTAGAGTATCTGCATTCACCGCCTTATGGAAAAGGTGCAAAATACAATGATTTGTAAATCATTTACGGCTTATTTTCGATACAAAACATGAAATACTGAAACTGGGGAATGTTGCACCATGCTGCATCACCTTGTCCTGTAAAAAAAAAAACTGTTTTGTGTCTGGACTGCAGGGAGGTCAGTTTAGCACCAGAGGGGTGTACTATGAACCATAATTAGTGGCTTAGTGGGCCACGTCGAGCTCCGAGTATGCTTTAAACTACATTTTGCACCATATACTGAGTAATTACTCGACAGATGCTGTACTTACTAAGCCACTAATCTACCTCGTTAGCTGTGAGATATTCCTTTAGTTGGTTTTCTAGCGTTACACAATTTTTCCAATCACTTGTTGTACCTGCTCCAAAACAAAACAGAAAAGTTTCTTGCCTAAAATTCAAAACTACAAACTTTTCAAACTACATCTCTCGGTTTCCTTTTAAATCATTTACAAATCATTGCACTCTTTTATTTACATTTTAGGTCAAACTTTCTTAAAAAAACGAGTGATGCCAGGTCAAAAAACAGAAGCACAGGACAACCAGATGTCTGCTTGGTGGTGATGTGGAGGGGGAAATCTCAGCAAACCACTTCCTGCTGAGTTATGATCTGAATCACTAGATTCAGCATGATTTTCACTGAGTAAATTAGAGGCCTCAGTAGATTAAAATAAACAATAAATAAAAAGGGACATTGCTACCATATGAGCATGCTCAGTGCACGCCTCAGCCCTTGCCTCTGGTTTCAAAATAGCACGAGTCAGTCTCATGAGGTTAACCTGTACTGTACAGTCATGTGAAAAGCAGCGTTGTTTACTGGACTCTATGCAGTGCTGTGAAATGTTCAGTGTTATGCTTCCATTAAAGCCTGGATTATAAGCCGCTGGCCGAGAAGTTATACCTGTTATGCTTCTGGGCGCATGTGTAGTTGGTGTGTTGCGATGTAAATTATCCATGGATGAGTCTGCACAGGCCCTCATGCCAATCATGTGATGATATTCAAAGTTTGGGTCTATGCATTTGTGAAATAGTGTTACATCCCAGTTAGATTGCTTTGTATTTGTGTGTGGATTGAAACATGCTTGTGAGTCCTCAACAGTTAAACACGTTTGTAAACCTTTTGAGGCAACTTTGTCTCCATATAGATTTTTGGCCATAATCCACAGCACCACGTTTTGTGAATTGGGTTTCTTTGCACCGTGGAGTCACAGAGTCACTCATCACAGGAAAAGGAGCAAATCAGCAGAATGGCTGAAAAAAAGAAGTATGAGCAAAACGCCTGCAAATCTAGACGAATAAAAGCAACGTTGTGAAGAAAAACAGGCCAAAATTCCTCCACGACGATGTGAGAGCCTGATCTCAGTAAACAGCTATGGGCAAACAGAAAATGATCCAGTTATTGCTAAAGTTGGCGGTTTTCTTCACAGGACTGCACCGAGTGAAAACTTCTCTTTTCTACATGACTGTAGGCCACTGATACTTACTAAAAATACAGTCAGCTTTTGTAGCTTATTTTTGACCAGTCTGAGTTGTCCTTGTATCTACTGAGGGATCTAAAAAAGAACATTAAAAAAAACCCTCACTTGTTTTTCAAGTGACATAAAAAGTCGATTTCCTGCCGTCTCAAATAAAGAGCAGCTGTAGAAATAATTAAGGAGCCCAAACTGCAGTGATATAAGTGTGTCTGACAAGTGAATGCAAACATTTGACCAGAACTTTTACAACTGTATGCATACTGCCATCTTTTCCAACACGAGAACAAAATAAGAGCAGGTGTCATTTTCCACCAAAACTAGCCAACCAGACAAAAGAGACCAGGTTCTCTTTTGAGCAGGAAGAAAAGCACTCCATACAATTTAGTACTTTTAGTTAAAAAACAAAACAAAAACAAAGCTCTTTCCCACAACTGGAAAAGCAAGAACAAAAAAGAAAAATCAGTGAGTTAGTAAAAGAATAAAGCAAAATTCAAAGCAGCGGTAATTTTTAAAACAACTAAAAGACAACATGTTCCAGATCAGATCAGAAGATGATTCATAAGATCAGAGGAGGTAGTACAGTAAAACAATGCACACTCAGGGTTTGGTGTTGAGTTGACCCTACCTGAGGCAATCTGGGACTAAGGACTGAGTCCTGAAACACTAGTCTATAGAGAGAACAGAAACAACCGTTGTCAACCTGGATGCACACACGCACGCACACACTCATTCACTGACGCACGCTGCCGCATCCGCCTACAGAGCAGCCTTTGTAGTGGTGTTGTGGATCCCATCACACGATGTCATTTATTCAGTTTTATTTCATTTTTAAATGAACACAGCTGGTGCTCAGTTGTGTGATAACCAGCACGTTTGTCGACGAAAAACAACGCTCATGCACAAAAGACAAAGGACCTTGTGCAGGTATGTGGCATGTCGTGCTTCTAAAGAGTTCTCACCATTCACCATTATGGAGGCAGCTCTGTGCAGCGCATGACCGGACACACATGCAGAATCACCCCAAGAAGAAAAAAAAAAGAGCAGGAGAAAGCCGTGAGGGGAGGGACAGAGATGGTGTGTCGGTTGGAGGTGAATTTACTTACATATAAGTCTGCGGCTCCGTAAAACCCATCCTGATACACCACGCTGAGAGGAGGAGGAGAACATGGGAGGGGGAGAGAGAGAGAGAGGGGGACAGAGCGGAAGAAGAGCAGGAAGTGGAGGGTGCAGTGCGAACAGAGTGGTGCACGGTCCCAGAAACCCAGGGTGGATGGAGGTCACAACACAGCAAAATAGAGAAAAAGATGGATCAGGTAGAGAGAGGGAGAAAAAGGAAGGAAGAGGGAGAGAGAGAGAGAGAGAAAAGTAGTTATTTCACACCCATGCAGCATGCAGAGGAAATACAAGTTCCATTTAAGCTCCACAACTGCATCTCAAAAACATTAAACAATACACTCGTGGGGCTAATACATAAAGGTTATTGAACTGAAATGAGACCATAAACGGCTATTGCTCCCCAGCGAGTAGAAAATCTGGCCAATAAAGGCCATTTTGAATAAATCGTTTTATGAGGAACGATGTCTGGGAGGTGTAGTTTTCAGTGGAGCACGTATGGAGAAGGTATTTCCTGCATCCCTCACCCACCCCACGCACAATTTCATCTCGTTTCGCTTTATTTAAATGTCATGTACAGACAAGCCACCGGTCAATTTGGCTTTGAACTGAATACGATCGCAGTCGCAACCCCCATTAGCCAATCATCGCAGCACAGCAACAACATGCACAGTGCACACACACCGAGGGAACAAAAAACGCAAAAACAAATCATGGTAAACGTGAATAATCTAAAGCAAATCTGTGCGCAAGGTGACTGCTGCTGTATAATGTCTGCATGTGGTCCGTGTGTGTTTATGCAAATCTGCTGACGGTAGGATCTATGTGTTTATTCAAATGAGGCTTCAATGGTGCAATCCCATCAGTGTGTCACACTCCACTGAATAGCTTGTAAACGGACTGACAATGTGCCAGTTGGACTGCTGAAGAGAGTGAAGTGTGAATAATGTTTGAGCATGAGGAGTGAATGAGCACAGCTGTGTTAAGCAGAGACCTGGTCAAACAGAATTTGGAAAATGACTCATGAGGTGATGCTCGGCGGATTTACCGAAGCACTAAACAAAACAGATCCTGATTTTTTTTTCTATATCCAGAATGAGCTTCAACAGCAACAGCTCTTGTTTATAAAGAGGCAGGTTATCCTCACCCAGGATAGGCAGGGATGGCAGGCTGCGGCACAGCGGCCCGCACAGCACTGTAGACGGGCCGGCCTCGGCCCCGGAGGTGGGCACCGCGAAATGCCGCTGCCGCTGTTGTGGCTGCTGCTGCTGCTGTAGGGTAGGGAAACCCTGGAACTGTAGGCGAGGAAGCAGATAAAGAGGACAGGAGAGGATTAAAGGAGGAAAGATGACAACCCAGGTAGGAAATGGGATGACAGTATATAAAACAAAGTGACACTCGGAATAAATTGAAAGAAAGGCAGAGGAACATTCCAACTATAACACAGAGGACTGTATCAATAAAACTGTCAGTGAGGAAGAATGCTGGGTGAGCAGTGCATTAATACAGATTAACAATCACAGTGTGACTAAAATGTAAAGTGGGGCTGTCACTCTACAGCCAGACAGACCATTTTTAGTGTGGCTTGAAGAGACAGAGATGGGCCTTACCTGCGTAGATCTCTGGTCCATACATAGCTCCCACCACAGGACTCAACTTCCACCCTGCTAATAGTCACACAGAGAAGGGAAAGAGCAAATGATAAACAGGGGCCGTCTTTAAAGTGTTAATGCCTGTCGCATGCATAGTGCTACCCCTCAGCGACCTTGTAGAAGCACTTACGGTATGATAACAGTACCCCATCTGTTTTTACAGCAAAAATGGTTTATCCAGTATATTACATATGGTGTACTGTGGATATGTTCTGATATTCCCTTTTACTGCTGTCATCAGTTGCTTGCTATAAAGATCAGTTGCTGGTAAATCTACGAGAAGAAGCTGCTATTCAAACCTCCTGTTTGCAACGACAACCAATCAAAACATAAAGAATACAATTCTTGTGTTATTCGTTTTTTTGGATGAACTGACCGACTGCACCAGGACCGATTATAAAATACATTTTGATTATTAAAGTTTCTTTTGTGAACTGTGAATGACGCAGAGCTCCGAGTGTTTTCACACCTGCAGTTTGTTTAGTTTGATCTGAATCAGTTAATGAGTTTGTAGCTTTTCCCTTTAGTTTGGTTTCTTTTACAAAAAAATGCATCACTACAAACCACGTTCAGTCAGATTATCAGGTGTGTCTGAGGCAGGAGAAACAAAAGTAAACGTGGGGAATATGGATTCATTTTACAGCTTGTTGCTAGCTCGCAATGACCGTTTGTACACTCTGTGCATTTATGGTAGCTGCTGCATCCCAGAATGCAAAGCATACCTCGCTATCACTCAAACTTGCAGGTTGCTGGTTCAGCTCGCTTTCACACTGTAAACAAACCATACAGACCACCACCTCTGATGCGTCTCGGTGCAGTTGTTTTGGTCTATACCCGAGTGCCAATTTGTTCGCATCTGCTCAAACGACCCCGCAACAAGTAAGAAAACTGTGCCAGAGTCCGATTCAAATGGACTAAAAACCAGAATAAGAATAAGAACGCAGAGCTGGAAATGAACTTAATGGACTGCGAAGCTATAAACTATTCTCCGCATGTACCTATGATGTTTGTATTTTTAGACAGGCTTGGGTTCATTGTTTGTGCACATCACAGTGTGTGTTACCATAGGGTAGTGTGCTGAGAGCTTCTCCATTAGGATAAGGGCTGACCATCTTCTTGTTAGTCATCACTCTGGCGGTGGCGTTATTCACCTGGGGGATGGAGGAGCCAACAGTCAGAGGCACAGACACAACAGCTCAGCAGAGGAAAAGTAGCACATAGTCTGAAATGTAAATCTCAAGGCCAGGGCTGATATGCGTGGTGTTTTGTACAGTAGATTGAAAAAGCCTGCTGCTGTGTTGAGTTATTATAATAGTCTCTGCTCATCGTGTGGCTGACTTTGTTATTAAAAAGGAAATAGCGGTGTCATTTGGGATTATGGTTAAGCAATTTAGTTGTGCCAACATTGTAGCTTATCTTCTTCCCCCAATCAGCCTTTCCTAGTCTGCCACATTTCTTTATTATAATAATTATCATCAAAATGCACCCTTGAAGGTCAAACAATATTTTCTTCTGCTGGCACCACATGTTAAATATTGTGCACATTATAGAGAAATCTGCCTCTGCAGAATAATGAAACACAACATCACAGGCTGGAAAATAAAAGTGAGTGCTGCTGCATTTCATCAGCGACGAGGCTGCTGACTCTTGTTTATGTAGCACGTGTATGTCTGTGTGTATAACTGGATGGAGATTGTTAGGGGACTTTTTAGTCATCATGCAATAAAAAGCAGGTTGCCCAGTAGAGATTTAGTGATTCGCTATGAACAGATACAAGGAGTGCCACTGGTGACACTGGTTGTATTGTTGATGTGCGCATAAACAGGGGTGGGGATACAGCAAAGGAAACTGAGCTGTACTTATTTTTTGGCAAGTACTGTGGCTTTTTCTTCTTCTTCTTTTTTTTTTAAAGGGGCGTGCGTGTTCTGTGCATGCTCGCTGACATTTCAGACTAATGCTCCGGCCTTTCAATCCAAGACGGCTGATAATCTCCTCTCTGAGCTTCAAAGGCTTCTACTCCGGTCCCTTGATCTATCCTCATCTTCCTTTGATGGGCTTTAAGAGAAGGAGATTGTAGCTCCCTGTAATAACCCATACTGTCCAAGTGTGCTGTTGAAGTTGCACATTTGACTGTGTGGCAAGCTAAAGATTAATGACCTTTTGCCCAGCGAAGAGCCTCTGCTTGTGTGTGTGAGAAAGAGAGAGAGCGAGAGAGCTTGAGGAATGAGAGTGCTTGTGTGCGCATGCACGCTTCACTCCAATTTATAAGACCATTAAGGCTGCCTTTCGCATCGCCCCTCTCGGTGAGTCATGTTCTTTATCTGCAGAGCTTCATTCAAATGGAAATGAGGTTTACCTCATTTTTCCCTCATTGCAAATGACAAGGTCAGTGGCAAATGATTCAATTAGCCAGGCCCGGCTACCTCTCTCACACAACTGTGTGCTGGTGTCTGAGTGGAAACATTCTGAAATCTCAGTTTAGTCAATGAATCAAATTTATGCAAACGTTTGTGTTACAAGAGGGAAAATTTCCCAGAGGCTTTAAGCCTGAAGGTAACACTACACTTAAGGCCATTATATAGCGAGCGCACTGCAAAAAAAAGCGACACAAAACTTTTTACTATATGTATATTCAGTATCAGTGTGCTTTTTGACCTACAGTGCACTTTTTGCCAAATACAGTGATCTGATTTGTCACTGTTCGAAAAATGCTTCAAATTCATCCAGTGAAATCACGCGGTCGGTGTGAACGTTTCAATTATGAATAGACGAGTCTAAAAGATATCTAGCACAATATATTTGGATGGATATGCTGTGTGCAAAGGCCTTTACCCTGTAGCAACGGAACATTTAAGCTACTCTAATAATCTATTTGTTTACTGAGGTTTTGCAAGAAATGTGACCTCTAACCATGTGACGTTAACTTGTCTGCCATTTTGGACATGTGACAATCACGTTGGCAGTGTAGGATCAGGCCAATAAGGCCTAGAGTTAGATCCACAACCGTCTCACAGCCAAACTCACAGGAGACAAATGAGCATTTCCCAGTTCAAAAAGTTTTGAACACCTTTTGAAACGTGTTTGTTGCTGCATGAAGGCAAAAACTTTGCCATTTCCGATTAGCACTTTTTCAAGTTTAACTACCACGTAGCTGGTGGTTAGCCAGCATTTGCAGACAACCATGAAAACCCGCCGAGAAATGCATCAATCTCTTAGCAACCAAAGCAATCACAGGGTGTTTGCATCTGAAACATAAAGGAAGCACAGCCAAATCAGTCGGGGAATACAAATACTGGTTGTATCACATCCAATAGGGCAGACAAATCTTCGTTTTTCCATTATGTGCATGACATTGCATGAGAAATCTAAATATATAGCTATTTTGTGTGTGTGTGTTTGTGTGGTTTGTGTCATGCGCAATTAATTAAACTGGGTAAACGATCGGCAGAAACACATGCAAATCAGCAGAGACCAATACGGAAGGCAAATCTTAAGTGTTAATGATTAATCAAACATTCATCCTTTCTCAGCCCACTTTTGCCCTCCCAGTCGGACCCGGACAGTAAAACCAGACAAAAACAAAGTCACATTTCCATATGAAACCAAACTTGTGGGGTTTACGTACCTAAAAAGAAAATAGTTTTAAAAATAAAATTCAAAAGAGAGGGGGAGAAAGAGTGGGGTAAAAAACATTTGTTCGACAAAATTAATAATCATATAACACAGAAATTACACGCAGCCAAATACGGGCGCATCACATGACCAAGAGTGAGTAACAAACTAAAAAAAGAAAAGAATGAACAAAATTTAAAAAAAAAAATAAAAAAACATTTTAAAAAAGGAAAATTTCAGCCAATCAGCAAGCGTCGGATGCAGCATAGAGACCAATCAAAACAATCGCAGCACTCCCACACCAAACACGTACGAGACAAGGATGGAGGTTAAGAGTACGGGATGCAAAAGTGAGGAGTAAAGAGACAGAGCCAGTCCATGTACGAAATAAACAGGAGAACGAAAAGATGGAGTGAAGAAAAACGAGAACAAGGGAGAAATTTTTACATGAGCAACACACACACAGAAAAAAAACAAACTAAAAACAATTACTCTTTAAAATAAAACATATATATATATATACCAAGGTGCATCATTCAAAAAAAGCAATCAGTTTTGGTGACCATTCTCCTGAAAAATCTCACTGTATGTGGTGGGTTGAGAAACAGAGCACCAAAGGATGGAGGAAGGGGAGAGAGAGAGAGAGAGAGAGAGAGAGAGAGAGAGAGAGAGAGAGAGAGAGAGAGAGAAGGAGAGAGAGTGAGAGAGAGGAGGAGAGAGAGAGAGCAATCCTCATTCCCAAAAAAGGAGAGAAATAAAATAAACACGAGACACTATGCCAGGCATTAAAACTGTGTGTCACAAACTGAAAGACCAGTACACTATGACTACTACTACAACTACTAACACACAGACAGTCCACTACAAGAAAACCAAACCAAAGGAACAAAAAAGAAAAGTAAAAGAAAAGGCAGCATAATAGAGACCCAAAAAACAGCAAGGTAAACCCCATATCGGTTTAGAGATGCATATGGTTACACAAAACTCGCTGATTCAGTAAGTGATAACAAGCTGGGGGCTGCATCAGCTTTTCATTCACTCAAACTTGTTGTTGTTAGTTTATTGAAGGCAGTCACTTTAAAATGAGTTGCACCAAATAAACTACTTCTTATTTAGGTTTCATTTAAAATCTAAATAGAATAAAACACTACATTCACAGCTAAACACTCCCAGGCATTGCTGTTGAGTAACAGAACCAACCAAAAGAGTGAAACCAAGTGCATCTTTCCAGTGGCCAGCAGGGGGCGATGCCTCCGGTCAGAATTTAATATGAGGAAATTAAGCTTACTTAATTATTAAGAAATAATTCACTTATGGCCCTATTTGGCCTTAATGGAAAATCTAACCAGCACTTAATGTATTTAGGCATAGTCACGGTTACCTGCTGGTTCAAACTGAGCATCACAATGAGGTAGAAATGTGATATAAGTGTCTTCAAATGTGACATGCTTGTTAGTGCCAGGCAGGCTGAGGAATTCACAAAAACTGCTGATCTACTGGGATTTTAAAACCCAAGCATCTCTAGGGTTTATACAGAATGGTGTGGAATGTCCTCAGTTTTTCAGTCTGTTCCAGTTGCTGCTGTGGCATCATCTGATATATAGTTTAACTGCAAAAACCCCTTCCAGCTACCTCGTGTGTGAAGTGTTCACAAGAAAAACAACATACTGCAAACTTTCAAAGGTATATCACAAACATCTGTGAAGTTCCTGTTGAAAAAGGCTAACAGGTCTTAATTGGATAGTAACAAGTTTTAATGGTGCAACCCATTTTATTCAACTGCTGGACTGGAAATAAGAAACTTTCCAGCCAAACTTGTATGAAAAACTGGTGCAACTGTGTCTGGATGGTTCCTAATGGTTTTACTTGTACATCAATTGAAGAAAACATCCCAATATATATATATGTTTATTGTTCCAATTGTTTTTTTAACGTCAAGGCAAAGCCAGTGTGCTAGCCTCGGTATGTACATTTGTGAAATCTTTGCCTTGGCAGTAAACACAGAAAGGGCTCTCCTGGCATAGCGACTGTCTGCAGTATGATATGCCAAGATCCTGCCTCGCCACATGTTCAGCATTAGGCCTCGGCCTGTGTGAGCGGCAAATCATTTTTCAAAACACTGCGTCCAATTTGCAAATATCTGATAAATGTGCTCTCCCCGAAAAGCAGAAAGACCGGTGAAATTTAAAAAAAGAAATTAAAGAAAAAGAAACAAAAACTTGAAAACCAGGGTAGCCTTAAATTGCCCTGCAAGTTCTGCATTCAGTCAAAGCGATCGTAGGCAGCACAGGGAGCAAAGCTTTGTTTCATTTCTGCTGATTTCTTTTTTATTAATCAAGAAATGGATGCTATATGCATTGAGTCCAATGGAGAATTAATAAGATGGGATTGTAGATAGCCGTGTCATTGCAATAAAAGAGGAGGGTGATTACATTCGGTCATTCCCAGTGAGGTGTTAATGACGTGGTGGAGGAGGGAGCGAGGGGGTGGGGGGCGGCCATGTGGAGGAAATATTACTGCTAAAAAAGATCAGGTCTGTTGGAAGATGCTGTGTCAGTCTGTTTGTGTGAGTGTGTGTGTTTGTGATATTGCAGTGTGCACTGAAAAATGACACAATACCAATAAGGCCTCACACTGCATGGGCCTATCGCATTAAAAGCATCGGTATAGAGAAATGTAAAGATTAATAGTGTTAATGTAACAATAGATAAATACCCATTTGAAGGGTGGGTGGGAAAGGGGATCAATTTTAGTGATAGATGTTTGTACACAACTTACCGTTACCGTAGAAACAGCGAGTGGTTACCGTGGAGACTGACAACAACACACAGAAGTCGTCAGGGAAACAGAAAAAATATAATAAATAAAGGAACAAATAATCCCAGGAACAAAAGAAACCTAAATGCCCCTCCCCGCCCTCCCCACCAACCACCACCTGTTTTTGCCCCAAACCTGATAGCAGCATAGTTAGAGCTCAGAGCAGAGTACGAGAGAAAGAGGAAGGGAAAGGAGAGAGGATGCTAGCTCTCGATGCTCTCACCATTGTAACAACAAACACGTGGCAGCAAGGTGTTCGGCGCTCTAGAGAACATGGTCCAGAAGAATGGAGGTAACTGGGGAGGGGGACCTTAGCCACAAAATAACTAAGGAGCAAATGGAACACCTCCAAGGAAAAGAAAAGAAGACACCAAATAACACCACCCTCCATCGTTAGAGCAGAATAGCAAAAGTCAGTTTATTGCTGCCTGGGTCTATTTCCAGTCAAAAGGGCAAGCAGGGACATTTTTGGATAGAAATGGACTGATTCTTGTGTAGCAAAGTTACGCCACAGAAGGAAGAAATGTGTGTTTGGACACTGAGTGACTATAATTTCCACTTTTATCCAGTCACCACAAAAGAGCACACTGAAGGCCAGTCAAACAAGAAAAACTAGATGGATGATAAAATAAAATAAAATAAGGAAAAAAAAACAAAGAAAACCGACCAAACATCTTTTCGTCTATTCCAAACTAATCAATACGAAATGACAGAAAGACAAACGTGACTGGCGAAAAGAGAATGAAGGGATATTGAAGAGAAAGAACAGAGCAGACACACAGCGACAGATCAAGGGTTGAAAAGGGCAAAGTGCAAACTCTCTTTCCCCGTTTCTTTCAACCGCTTTCTTCGTAAACACACACGGACACGCTCACATTTCATTCATTAATCTTGGCCGCGGTGACTCATGCAGTAACAGAAAGCTCAAATAACAGATCAAATACTGTGTGTGTGTGTGTGTGTGTGTGTGTGTGTGTGTGTGTGTGTGTGTGTGTGTGTGTGTGTGTGTGTGTGTGTGTGTGTGCGTGTGTGCGTGCGCGTACGTGCAGGGTGGGGGGCCGTGGTCATCTATGACAGGTGAGCCTTCGAATCAGACCGTGGCTGATCCTGTGACTCGCATTCGAGTTCATTCAAATGAAATTCTCACGGGGAAACGACTGATTGAAGGCCCAACTGTGTCTGTTAGAGGAGCGTGTGGCAGCAGCACCGTTTGGTGAGAATATGCGTTGTCAGGCATGCAGAAACACAGACACAACTGCTTCTCCTCCCTTTTCACCCGCACACATCCATGCAGCGATGACGACACTCCTCGGGCTCGCTTGCACCCCCGACTCGAGTCCCTACTTTGCATGCAAAGCTGCACCGTTCGTGGCACAGAGAGACACACACACGTGTCAGCCATTCTGTGCTCTTGTGTTATATCTGACTAAAACTCTGCGCCGCGGAGGAGCCTTCACTTCCCATAACACTCCAGCAACACAGATCGATCGCAAACGCACAATTCTAGAGCGAGGGTTAGTGAATGGGAGTTTGCAGGGTCCAACATGGTCTCTGTCTCAATACCATTTCTTCTATGGATGTGTGAAGACCTGTAAAATATGATACTTGCAACAACTTAATTTTGAGTGTGCGATCAAAGTGTGCTTCGATCATGATTATTAGGATTAATCAAAAAGTTAATAGCCTAGCATCATACATCTTCACCTTCAGACGGTCCCGTATAAATAAACAAAGAAGGAAACATTAAAACTGAGCTCCCTGAACAAATGAAAATTGCTCTGTGTGACCAGCAGCTGTTGTTCACACAGAGCAGAATCCAATCATCAGCCAGAAGCACAGTTACGACAGCTGCATTGTTTCAAAATGTGCGAGGCGCACACCAGATGTGTACACCAGCCTAAAAATAAAGTGGACCCATTATGTTCATTCCAAGCTCTACCATATTTATTTTATTCCAGCCCTATCTTTATTCATCCTATCCCTGTAAGCTGACTTTCATCTGATTGGCTGCCCCTCCCAAACAGCAGTGGTGTGCTTGAGATGACCATATAAGGATATAAGCTCCTGGCTGACAACATACAGATCAAAGACAATTAAAAAACAAACAAATATCTGAACAGTAAGCATTGAGAGGACTTGTATGCGCAGGGATGACACTAAACCTTATTATCTGAAATTTTAGCTATGTTTAACATAAGCATCCACCTTTAGAGACAGAAAATAAGAAAAAGGCTCCCTTTAATTTTTCTGTAACTGGAACTGAGACTATGATTGGACCCGAATCAACTCCGCTTACAGCCACTAACTACAAGTAGAATAAATCTGTGATAGCACGTACAACATGTGACTAAAATGTAGATAAAACAACACGTTAATGACAGCCAAAATGGTACAGTCAGACAGATGCTTGGAGTGTGGGCTGCTTTATGTCAGGGCATACACACAATCAGAAAGACAGCCATGGATAGATGAAGATGCGCATGTTTGAAAGTGTGTACAAGATCCACATTGTCACAACTATATATAGGCCTATAGCACTCAATGGTCTATATATAGAGTAAATGGTGATGAGATGGGAAGAAGCAGGTATAGACAAAGAGAACTGTAGTTGGGCCACTTACATGGATACATTGGAAGCATACAGGAAACTGACTTCTTCAAAGCGCAGAGTTTTATTCCAGACAAAGAGAAGTACAGTGTAACTTTAAGTACAACAACTCTGTTTCTACTCTCTTTCATTTAATCCACATACATGCACACTATGGGGAGCTAGTAGGAAAACAAAAAGGAAATAAAATAAGACTACCCAATTCCACTTGCATGCACCAAGAATAAAAACAAGCCAGCACTCGAGTACAGTACAGCATTCCTTTATCAATCATTGAGTCAAAATCAGTCTAGGAGTTCAGCTATCAAGCCTTTTTCCCCCAGTAAGTGAAACAAGCTATAAGCACTCAGGTGTAACTCAGTTCATGCCAACCGAACAAGTAAATTAACAGCCCGTCACCACAACTAATTCAACAAAATAGCCATACATAATAAACATGCAAGAATAAACATCCAGCTGTCAGCAGTACTGCCTCAGCGAGGCTCCAAATTACCAGATTAAAATATAAATCATGCACAACTAAATCTACATCAGCTAAACCCAGGCCACTGGATAGCAGTAAACTCTAGTCACACACGTAATGGTGAAATATTTATGTCTAAACAGTCGCACAGGCCTATATTTCAGAGTTTCTGAATTATAAAAGAAATGTGAGATTTCACTGTTGCTCTTTTACCATATTTGTCTCTGAAAACAAACTTCAACAAACTCTGAAATCATACGACCGGTTGAAGCATGAGTTACTGCAGCGACATCTGCGAGAAAGGAGAACTGCCAGAGAGCATTGCCTGAAATAGAAATGTCCGGCCGTTTTTCCTTGGCTGGAAGAATGTATAAACACAAATCCACTGTTTGTCCTGCGCCAGCCTTTTGTCTTCAAGCCCATGCACCATAAACAGACAGAAAGAGAGAGGCTGCTCTACAGACTCCTGCTGCTGACCCACCATGCGGCTGATACGTGACTCACTACGAGGCCATCGCTGCTACTGGAGTTCAACAAAACACATGCAGAGTGACGACTGAAAACAAAGATGTCTTGCTGTTTGACAAGTGACTTACATCATGCAAAAATCTGGGAAGAGTCACAGAATCAGGTTAAAGCGATGCCAGGAATGGCACAGGTTGTTGATATACAAAAGGAAAAACTGATGCATGGTAAACTGGCTCCATCAGTATCCATTCAGCTTGCTGACTGACTGAAGGTGGAGGTGGCGGAGGGGAATATAATGTTGTACCAGTGGATGCAGGTGGATGTTTCTCATTCTCCACCACACTGCAGCAGAACTGAGAGTACATAACTAAAAAGGTTCCAGCCTCATCCATCATGCAGGAACTGCCTTGCACACACCCACACACAGACAGACACACACATACATACTCGTCACAAGGAAATCACCACAGTAAGCCCATGCACAAATCCTGGCTTACGATGGCACAAGTCAAGTGATCCAATATGGATAACTGGCTGATTGAAACCCCAATTAAAATAAAGAGGGAAGGAAAAAAAAGAAAAACTCAATTCAAAAACTAAGAACATGCTTCAGGTAAAACATGGGAAAGAATATGTCACACAAAAAACACACAACCTCAAACCACAAAAACCAGAAAATAAATAAAATCAAGTGTACATTTCATCAGAAAGAACCCAGACTTCCATAAAGTGAGCATGCGTCAGTGTTGCTGTGATTCCCAGCATGCTGCTGTTGCATCAGGAGCCAAAAGCTGTCACAACCACTTAGCTACAGCACCGGGAGAGGGGAATACAGAAGGATTTCTCTATGCTGGGGGAGAAAAATAAGAGCATCTGACAGCAATCTGCCATGCATCGTCCTTTCACTGCGTTCCACTTGTGCCCTCCGGTGCAAAATGCACAAATCTCATTCCAATTGTTGCACGAGAAGTTGTAACGTTAGCGTGGCTGCAAGTTGTGCATCGGTTGAGGGGGGCAGGTAAAAAGACAACAGGTTAATATACAGAGGGCAGGGGGGGAAACACTTCAGAGGAAAAGTACCCAGCATGCCTTAGTGTAGTGTTCTTGCACCCCTAATCATTCCCACCACAAAAACAAAACATCAAAATAATAAATCAAGTCTTTTGGGTTTTAAAAACAAGAAACATATTGCAGAGGACCGGTGTGGGATACCACTGGGCTGCATCAGAGCATATCACTAAAGGGAGGATGGGAGCTAGCTAGCACGTCAGTGATCAAGCAGAATTATGGTGGGAGTAGAGAGAGGAGACAAGAAAAGAAGGAAGAGAAAGGGAGAGAGCAAAATTACCTCAATCTTACGACCTTCCACCAGTGTGCCGTGGAGCTTTTCCCTGGCTTTCTCTGCGTCTGCGCTGTTCTCAAATGTCACAAAGCCAAAACCCTGTGGTACGCAGCAGAGGTTAGAGAGGTTGATGGTGAGTGAGGGGCATGTCAGAAGGGATTGCCGACCGGTAGAGGACAATCTGCGGGACTCATTCTGACACTGTTAAACAGATGACTTTAGTTCTGGAACAGCGATTTCTCACGCGGACTGCTAATACCACATGACAAATAGTCACAGTTACACAGGAAATCTTTCAGCAGTCACAGCATTGAGTATCAGATGCTTGATGCACACTTACCTTTGAACCCCTCTCATTGAAAATAATCTCAACATCCAGGATCTTCCCAAATTGCTGCGAAGAAATTTGAGGAAAGAAATATTAGCCAACAATCTTATATCAATAAGGGATCTCACGATTCTGTGCTTAATTAATAAAAGTCATTAAGGGCCATGTAAAGCTATTTGAATTAAAGCTACTTTACACTAGGGGTCACTGTTACACAAAAGACAACATTTGCATTTCTTTGCGTTGAACTCTGCTCCATTTCTTTCCTCCTACTTTGACACTCATACAAACATGATGACACAGATAAGAGAACACCCATCAGTCTCCTTTCTTTATGAGCGTTTCACTCTTTTGTCATTCGCTCTGAGGCAGCCCCTTATATGGAGGACGCAGGGTGTCTAGACTGATTTATTGATCCCCACCTTAAAAATGAGGCTCCAACAGTTCTTACCCCAAACATCTGCCTGAGGTCTGGGTCCCGGAAGCGGAAGGGGATGTTTGAAACATGGAGGCGTTTGGGGGTCCCTTTGGCCTCTGTCGAGTCTCCTGCTGAGCCTCCCGCTCCTGTGCCTCCTGCGCCGCACTGTACACCCGCCTCACCCTGAGACGTCTCCTCTGTCTTTACCTGTTTGTGGGAAGAAGAGGAGAGTGAGACAGATGGAGTCAAGTTATAGCGCTGTATAGATAGCAGGAGAAGAAGAAACAATGGAGAATAAACCGAAATGGAAAAAAAGACAAGCAATTTATTTTTATTTTATTTAAATGCCTGTTGCCTCAACTCCTCTCTCTTTTCCTCTTCAGTACAGCAAGTCAAAGAACTCAAAAGTTACAAAAATAAAATAAAATAAAGATATGACACTACGTATCTGGTCAAGCTGTGGTAACCAGAAAATACTGCCCTCCTATCCAGGTGTGAGCTGCACGGTGACTTGAGCTTTTTTTATTTATATAATACTCAATTTTTTATGTTTTTAACACATTGGTAAACAAAAAAGAAGACATGAATTTGAATAATGAAATAAAGATTCAATGTGAGTCTTAATACATTCTTATATTTAGATTAAAATCTACTCATTAGCTCAGTAGCGACATGTTAGACCGCTGTTATTTGATCATCATATCAATAGGTGTACTTAACATTATGTATTTAAAGTTAAATTTAACTGAGGGGTCAAAATGCCAGACATCATCATAAGAAAGCGTGTTCCTCAAAGAGGCAGCGGCTATGCTCAGAGGCACTGATGTGATCAGTGTGAAAAGCTCCTCCTACTTCTAAAAAAAAGAAGAAGAAGAAACAAAATAACTGATCAAAGTTTCTTAAAATAACATGGACAAGTCAACTATAGTGAAAATAAAGAGCGCCCGTTGCATTTTATGCCTGTTTTCTGATAAGATACACGCAAAATCCTTCAAAGTAAAAGCCTGTGGGGATCGTGAGTCCAACTTGACTGGCGGTTTCTCGTTTTGATCAAGCGTTTGGGGTTTTTTAGCCTCAGCTAGTAACCCAGATGGGAGGGACTAGGAATCAACAATGAAACAAGCTGAGAAATGAGAAGAGGTGCGTCCACACAGTTTTGCCGGCAGCCTCGCTCTTATGCCTGTCTACACAGGATGCGTTCAGGTTTGTTCGTAATTAAAAGTTTGTAGAAAGGAGTCACCCAAATTCACATATCCTGCAGTCTAAAAGTTTAGACTCCAAGTAAAAGCACAGTTTTTTGCATCTGCATATAAAGTAGGGCTGCTGGATTATGGCAAAAATGATAATCACGATTATTTTCACTGAAATTGAGATCACGATTATTTGACGATATTTATTTCGTCCGCCAGAGCTTATATTATTTTTTTTACATGCTGTAGTGCCATTTGTGGGAGCATTTCAAGTTGCTATACATCAATACAACTGTTATAGCCCATATTTTAATAATATGTCTGCATTAAGTCCATAGTAACTACATTAATTGCAAAAAAGTGCAATAAACTACAAAAAAATTGAAAATCGTTTTTGTTTTTACATATATTTCTACTTGGAGAAATTTAAGAGGTTTATCCCTCAAAACTTTAAATACAAAAAAGTTGCAAAAAATAGTTTACAACAACAGGAAATTTATTTTGAGTGTCTTCATAGTTTTATTTTTGGAGATACAGCAATTTTTATATACTGCAGGAAAAACAAAAAAACAATCCTATGATGCAAATTTGCAAAGAATGTGCATGTGCATCAAAATAAACTATTTCCAGCAGTGCAATTCTAAGGCCTACAAGTAAAAAACTAAATTTTCCGCAAAAATGACGTTACTTGCGATAGTTCACGTTGATGTCTTTTTCAATGTGGGAAGTGTTAAGAACAGCTGATCGGATCGGCAAAGTGTTTCTGGAATATTATGTTTTTGTTCCTGCAAGCTCTTTTTATGCAATTTTTGCAAAGCTATATGTGGAAGGAAACCGTGACCGAGGACAAGCTGATGGCATAAGAAGTAAGTACAACTCCTCTGGTTTCATATGGAAAAAAATTTATTGTGCTAGCTTAGCGTTCAGGTTCTACAGGGATTTAAAAATAGTTACACAAAACGAGCATGCTGCTCTGACCGGCTTTAAAGGTTTAACAATAACAATGTATTGAATAATGACTTTAAAAAATAATATAAAATAGTGTGCAAATACTGATAACAGTGCAAATGTTTGCAATATAAGAAATAAATGAAAAATGTGAACTTTGCAGTGTTGCTCTGTGGTGCAGCTACGACACCATAGCAAAGTTTACACACTGTGTCTACTTGATCCACGTCTGACTCCGCGAACCCATAATGTTTCCACACCACTTAAGTTTTTTTTTTTTTACCTCTCTTTTCAACCAACGGCAGTCACTCTCCTGTCCAAATAACTTCTGCTTAGCTTTCCGAGCTTCCCTCGGGTCCTCTTAATTGTTGTGACGCGTGTTCGAAATGCAGAGAGGTGCGCTTGATTTGCCACACGGAGCAGCGCGAGAGTAAAGCATGAGGGAGGGGCTAATAATCGGCTCAGTCATTTTTAATGATCGTTGAAAGCCCAGATCGTAATCGTGATTAAAATTCGATTAATTGAGCAGCCCTAATATAAAGCGAAAAAGATTAAAACAGAAATGTCTCAGTTTGATCAGATGAAGATGAGATGAATGCTCATTTCATGCCAGTATCTTTAGGGAGGCAATGTGATCATATTGACTTTTAGCAAATGCAGTGAGATGTTTTTATTTTATTAGATTTGGCTGTTGACATTCAAGCTAAGCTAATATAAACACAACATGGGAATTTAGATCCGTAGCTCCTTGCTATTAAAACTAAAATCACCTGACGATTATTTTACTGCTGTTAGAGGAAAGTCAACTAACCGTCAGGTGTCGGTAATGAAGTCTGCTGAGGAATGCCAAAAACTGAGCAGGCACCCACTGTTACCTCAGATTTGAGAGAGTTAATATTATTGTGGCAGCACAGCGTGTCGTGGTTTATGAGATGAATCATTATCAACTTGTAAATTCTGAACACATTTTAATGATCACTAAATCACTGTGTTTTTAATTTTCTATAATAATTAGTCAACAAAACACACCTCTCAGCTTTTCATGTATTCATGTATTTTGAAACTGGGTTTTTTTTGGAGACGTGAAGTATAAATGTGCCCGTCTCTAAAGCACTCTGGGTCAACGTCTGTTGTTTAAATGTGCTTTAGGGTATTAAAAAATAGACAACATAGAAAAAATAGGTTCAGACATTTTCCATGGATATTTAAGGTACATGGTTTCATTTCCACAAATGTTGTAATACAGTTCAGTGGACTACACACTGAACTTAGAGGATAGTATCAATCGATCTGATACCAATACCAGTTTTTGCTATACAAACTATTCATATTTGAATCCGTCCGCCCACCTCTACAAGGTATCAAGTATATATATATATATATAAATAAAAAAACAAAGGGAAATGAAATCGTGGTGCTTACATTGCTGCTGTTGTTGTTGGTGGAGGTGGGGGCTCCATTTGCACCAGCCCCTACCTCTGCTGCACCTTGGCCTCCAGCACCAAACATGGCCCCAGGGCCAAACTCTGTTCCCGGTAGACCGTTTTGAGGAGGGGGTGGAGGTGGGAATGCTGTAAAGGGTGGGGCCACCAAACCCTCCTGTCCTCCTGTCGAATCCTGAGAGCCCTGCGGGAGCGGGGGAAGGAGGGGGAGACAGAGACAGCTTAACATATATTCTCAGTGAGCTTTTTACAGCGACTGCAGCTCCCTGACGGAGAGAGAATGAGGGGGTTAAAATCCTGCCTATCAAATTTCACTCTCTCTTCCTCTCTCTCTCTCCTTTACCACGCAGTCACTGCTTCATTCCCTGCCTCGCTTTACCTCCATATCTCTGACAGGCATGTGTTTTCAGTCAGCCGACCATGAAATATTTACAGCAAACAGATCTATTATTAGGGCAGTATGGTAGCGCAGTGGTTAGCACTGCTGCCTCACAGCAACAACGTCCTGTGTTTGACTCCCAACATCTAGCTGCAGCCTTTCTATGTGGACTGTGGGTAGCCCTGCTTCCTTCCACAGTCCCAAGTCATTATTACTGGGGTTAGATTAATCTAAGTATGAATGTGAGTGCGAATGGTTGTCTCCCCAATAGACTGGTGACCTGCCTCTCGCCCTGTGCCAGCTGAAATAGCGACCCCGATAAGGAGGGGATCATCTATTATTAAGTTGCGAAATTTGATACAAGGTTTGAGATACAAAGATGCTTCTAGGATGGATCGACAAGTCGGTAGATAAATACTAACAGCGGCATGTAAACTGTGACATATTTACATACACTGCTGCATTGTGTGACTACTTGGGAAGATAAGCTGTACTTCAGATTAGATGCGGGAGCTTCACTGCCTATGGCTCTGTATCAGCAGCAGGATCACCTACAGATTCTTTAAAGCTGCTGCTGCTGCTCCAGCACGCTCACAAATACACACACATATATATCTTTATGTTGTGTGTGTTTGGGTGTGTGGTGACTCTGCACTATTGCTTGCTTCAATCATTTCACACACTCAAGGGCATTTACAGCAAAGCCAGAGTAAAAGAAAGGTAGAGGATGGACGGGGAGAAGCAGAATGAGTAGGTAGGCTGAAAGAAAAGATGGATTTATTTTAAAAAAAAAAAAAAAAGGCCATCAAGTTTGGGGTCAGGGCTGCTTTTTTTCTACCAAGCTAGGCAGGATGACACACCGCATCCAACACCATTAACCACTGGTCTGGTCTCTGCCATGGGCTGTATCTGGGCTGGGTGACGCCTAGAGACACTCTGTCTCCAGACAGCCTTTTTAATTAGGCAGAGTAACTAAGATGCCGCAAAGCAAATGGGCTCTTTCCCTTTCTCTAATCCTATAGCCCGACTGCTTACTGTTCTTCTGCAGTCACAGCCGCAGTGGCTGTAAACAGTCAACCGAGGCTAAAAGGCCCATCTGCAACACAAGCAGCTTCCTGGAGTCTGAGCCCAGCTGATAGTGGAGGAATCAGAGGAGACTGCGTAATCCACAAACAGGCTGGAAAAATCTGGGGAACTCGTCCACTACTGTTCTGACTGCAGGAAATGCATGTTAGGGGAAAAGGAAAAAAGAAAACTGTGTGTTTTGCATCCAACTACGGTCTTTGTCACCTTGTGATAAAGACGGCCCATCAAAAACCTGTTCAAAAAGAGATAACGCGCCATTAAAATTCATTAGCTGGGCCTTAGCCTGGCTATGTTAAATCAAAGCTTAAGCGTTCTTGTTAGGGCATGTGAGCTCATAAACGTGCAGTAGCCTGTGTTAAGCCACCAAAGGGTGTGTTCTTCAGGCATATCCCGACCCATGGCTGAGTCACAAAAACACACTCATAGTGCAGAAAGGAGGAAGACTGAGTGGAGAAAGGAAAGAGTGACAACATAGCAAAGAGGAAAGGGGAATTAGATCGGGCCTGAAAAAACTGGACTACGTGCATTTATGCAATGCTAACAACTCAAGCTGCCGTAGTCAGCCAAAGACAGTCACACCTACTCGGCAACCAATGAACTGCTTTTGTGAGAGGGGGAGTAATTCTTTTTAGTCTACATTACTATAAATACTCATAAAAGCTATTGTTATTTTAAAGGGAATCCCTAACTATTTTTCCATGTTGTTGAGAAACCAAGCTTCACATCCAGTTTGGGCTGCTGTGGACCTGCTGCTACTAACAGACAGCGGGGCTCGGTGAAGCTGTGGCTGCATGCGAGAGTCCAAACATTCAAATAAACCAATCCTGGTGCGTTTACACTGAAAGCCTTGAGCCTTTCACACAAACATTGGTAGAACAACACTGACAGGTTAGCTGAGTGCTTTTGCATGATAGGTTTTGTTGTTTGCTGAGCTGTGATGTGCAAAAGTTTACACTTGACTTTTTGATCATCTGTTCTCACAAAACACAGCCACACTGACTATTTCCAGCAGTAGCTACGGCGTAGATTTCCGGCTGAAGCATAAATCCACAGTAATGGCAGACCAATATTAATTTGGTCTGATGAGAGCATATCAACCAAACAATGGACCAGATGACCTCTTCTAATGCCGCCGCCTGCTTGTAGCATAATTAGTTATACGAAAAAAAGCATCTTGAAGTATTGTACCATTCATCATCCTGCTGCTGAGGCTTAACAAAACAAACAGAGTGCTTATGACCATGTTTGTGGACTCAGATACCAAATTGAAAGATACAGTTTTTTTAAATGAATTATTGGATAAATAAATGAACTAATAAACAGGACAAGGAATAAAGCTGTCACTGGATCCAGATCAGACTGGATAAGACTACAGTGTTAGGGTGACACAGGCATTCCCGACCCGCTGACTAAGGAGCAGTGCTGCCCTACATGGCAGCGTCACATACTGAAAAAAGGAGAGAGGGGGGAAAGGAAAAAGAAAACCGTGGAAAAATGAAAGGGGGACTTAGCGGGGAGAGAGGAATTATAGGAAATAATGAGACACTGCATTAGAGTTACGTCTGGTTTCAAGAAAAACTTTCCAAAGGAAGAATTTTGACGCTGTAAGATAAGATTAAACAGGATATGCTTCTTATTAAAGTGTCATGAAAAGCAATCTGAGCAAAGGTGAAAACAGAGTAGCTTCAAGTATCAGCTGAAAAGCTCACAAAATTAAAACCTGATATCGCAAATAAGAAACCACGACATATTCATCCCAAAACACACAGTGGGCGATTTACTTGAGAGACCTGAGACTGTGTTTTTACATACACACAGAGGATTCTGGCGGGGGGGGGGTCACCTTAGGTGTTGACACCAGCCACAGAGTCAACACCCAAATTGTGATGATGCTGAAAAATTCATGACAATTTGTCTATTGCAACTATCTACTAAGTTGTCTGGCTGGAGGCAGAAATACTACTCACAGATTCTTCTCCAACTGCAGTCCATCTATTTTTCCTTTCCCTTCAGCTGAAGTCAGTGTGCCTGTGTTTATCTCCCCCGTCCACCCACCATTCCCTCTCTTCCCTCCCTTCATTCTTGCCTGCCACGCTTGATGAAAGCAAGAGGGCCATATTTTTTCGCCTTCTTTCAAACCCACTGGCTCTCTCTCCTCTCCAGTCACTCAAAGCCCCAACTGCACTGATATGTCCATCAAACAGGCCACAGCCCCATCTCCTTATACAGCTGCCTCTATGCAGACGCTGCCTCTCTCTCTTGAATGTGCGCCAGTTGTCATTTAGAGGTACATCCATAGTGCACTGGCTCACATCCAGAGGACACATAGATAGATATCTGGCAACAAAAGTGCCTCAACACAGAACCTTAAGTCGAAGCTCCCGTTCCATATGCTGCAGCTATAACTGTAATCAGAAGCAGCTCGTAGGTTAGCCTTAACCACCGACTCCTGTTAAGGCTGTCAGGAGCTTCCGGAGTGATCAACGGCGAATATTTAATGCTTTGGTTGGAGCTCTTGAGTGGGAGAGCAGTGGGTGGGGTGCTGCTGAAGACGATGAAAGCAGGACACACAACTTTATATTTAATTAAAAGGCATTTTCTCTTAAGGACTCTGGTTTTATAACCACAACGTCGTCTGACAAAAATGACCACACGCAGCTTTGCTATTTTTACAACTGTTTTAAAATTAGACACAGCCTAAAAAAAAAGTCTTTTATTTTTTATTAATATCACAAATTGCACTGCCTCCATTTTGGTAACAAACTACTAGAACAACATTGCACATGTGCCTTTTTGCTTTTCTCTTCCAAAAACTGCACAGAGATGACTAACAGAGAGGTGCAGAGAGTGACCCCATGCTCGATGGCTAGTTGTTGCTAAGGAGGAAAAAATAACAAACTCCAAAGAGTTGTCAAGTTGGGAAAAACTAAGCTAAGTAACTGAGTAACGATGACGGTTGGGGATCAGGGAGATATCCAAGCTGAGGTGGTGTCGATTTCCACTCGTTTAAAATAAAAAATTAACATAAACCAAATACCTAACCCGCTGTATGAACTACAGACTAACCCCACGCTGTCTGTCAGTGTCAGCGGCTCCGCAGCTCCGCTGAGATCTGTGACATGCAGCCTGTCGGTTTTTGACAGCTCTGATCAACATCATCATCAGTATCATTACCATAATCACACAGACTTCTCTCAAACACTCGCACTCACTTTGGGCGATGTGTCCTAAAAATAACCAACCAAAATTGTTTTCCTTTAGAAAAACTGCAACAGTCAATATCGGCAGTGTGTTGTGCAGTAAGTTGGCCTGTGCATACAATAATGCATCACGTGCAAGACTGTCAGTGTTTTTATGACAGTTGATAAAGAGCAGCTGGAGCACCATCGCTGTGCTGAAGTAAAACCATCACCGTCTGAGTATTTGGTCAATTATATGAAGGTCGAAAAATGAATCACAATAATTATCGTGACAATCAATTACTCCTCAATAATAGTAATAACGGGTTATTAGGTTCCATTTATTTAGATGACTGGATTTGATGTTTTAATTGTCAATAATGACAGTGAGTTGATATTAAAGGGTTTAAACTATTGATCAGAAAAAAATACATTTGCAAAGCAACTTTTGGCTCGGATGAAATTATAACAGGGATTTCATTTTTTTTTTTTTTTAACAAAGCATCAACAGAACTGCAGAATAATTAATGATGAAAGCTATGTTAAAGTCCCACAGCAGCGACTGAGGCTATAATATGATTTTATAATGATTTAATAATATTTTTCCAAAAATATTTAATATTATGAGCAATTTAAAGAGCAGTTTAAATTAAAATATAAACCATAAAATTTCATTAAATCCCTCATTGAGATATTCCAGTGAAACCCAGCCATGGAGGCCTCGAGCCAGCGTTGGTCCCAAGCTCAGATAAATTGGGAGGGTTGCATCAGGGCGGGCGTCCAGCCTAAAAATCTGTGCCAGACCAAAAATGCGGATCGTGAAGAATGACCTTTCCGTATCAAATCGGTTGAAGCAGCAGGTCAGTGGAAAATATGCCACTGTTGGGAAAAGACAAAGGATGGAAGAACAGGATGAGATGAAAGCAGATGATTTACTGTGTGGACCCTTAAGAAAGAAGCCAAAAATGGAGAACAACACTGATATATTTCAGTGAGGAACTTGGATGCCAATTTCAGGTTAATGTGTCCAAATTCGCTGCACACTGTCTGCAATCTTTCTACTGCATGATAATTCAGTCCAAACACTTAATCTGCCCATTTGCAGCCTGACATGTGATCTGCTGCATTATGCATTTCACCAATTTCCAAATCATAATAACAATATTTCTAAGAAGTATGCTGACTTTTATGTCATTATGGCACTCAGCTCATCGCTGCACTTAACACTTAAAAAATTAAAGCCTCCCGACTCGTTCATTTCAACCGATTTACAGAGCATTCAGCAGTAAAATCATCTGTTAAACCTTGATCACTGACAATTTGCAAACATTAAAAGGACCAATAAAAATCTAAAAATCACATAAGTTCAGAAATCGAAAATCTTAATCTACTCTTGGATAAATCTTAGATTGCCAACACTGAAAAATGCTACAAGATGGACCATTCGTTCCCTGCTGCCATACCTTTTGCAGAAGATGATGAAATGTAAAAGCCCAGCAGCACTGACTTCCTGCTGCAGTGTAAGCTAGGGTATGGTGTGTGTGCAGACACCCAGTGTTACACTGCTGTTTATCATACAGGGGAAGGTAACCTAGGAGATACAGTACCGCATACATTTCGGCTTCTTGTTCTGTGTGCACGTATTTGCTGTGAGGTAACATGCGGAGTGCTTTCACACCTCAACCCGCATCGCACAGGCCTCGGGCAATGGCATTTAGAGCAGCAGCATTAGTGTCGGACAGCATCACGGTGGCTTTTACAGGCGGTGGGAGAACAGTTAACCCTCAGGTGGAGCAGTTTCACACAGTGCATTAGACCACCAATATGGAGGACTCTGGCTCAGTGTTTATTTTGGTAACATGCACGATGTGTGTCCCTCTGTAAAATTGGGAAATTAGTTTTCTCTGGAAGTTTCTATTTTGAGACTTGCAAAGCACAAAGAAACACCCATAATCAAAAAGGATAACAATAATGAATAAAGCTAAGCATGCAACTACCTAGAATAAACTGTCTGCTGTTGTACTGTAATACTCTCAGCACACACACAGGCAGCTGTCTCCCACAGACAAACATGCACACAGAACCCAGAGGATTAAAGACTTGGGTGTGAATCCCCTCCAATTTCCCTGAAGATCTGTCGCTGCATGGCACTAACTGAGTACTCTCTCTTGCAAACAGAAGACGTTTTAGGACTGGCACATAAGCAGCCAAGTTGGGGGACCATGTGCTGCTGTGACAGAGCCTGCACAGTCACATGATCGTGTCCAGTGTGCAATGCAAAAACGGGCTGCCAATTAAATGCCTCGACTAACACGACGCACGGCCGGGCAATACAGCTGCAAACAAATCATCACCAAATTTAAATTTTGATTCAAGTTTGATCTTTTTCCCTGCATGCTCAATAAACTAAGACATAAACATATTTTTGGGCCTACATGAGCAAAACAGCTGGAGAGCTTGGAAGCTTTTCATCATTTTGCACAGTTTTCAAATGCAGGCTCGAACAACTATAGACCAGTCTAGTTTTGACACAGTAAGAACAAAGTCTGCTGCCTAATTCATCTGCTCCTGCTGTTTGTGTTTGTTGACATCAGCCTCATATCTGCAGATACCTGCTGGCTAGCTCGCGTTAGCTGCCCAGCGTGTAGGGAACGAACAGACTGAACAAAGTCTAATCCACACGCTGATCAGTTGACTCTCGTGGCTCGAACCACCATCACCAGATAAGGTGCCCCGCTGGCAAAACAGAATCCGAGAAATGAAGCGTATTTTCCACCAAATGCACCATCAAGCTAGTCAGATCCAGTCAGTGACAAATTCTAACTGAAGCTAAGTCTTGCTATGGCAAACCTTTAGTATTTCATCAACTGCACTGCGGTCACTAGCTGATGTTTATCCACAGTATGCTATAGAGACGTGTCACCAAAAATAGAGAGCATTGCCATAAATTTTGCAGAAGCCGGTGTGACTGGTGATGTGTCACCTTCAAAGTGCATTCCCACATGGGACTAAGGCACGGCCCCCCCTGCTCTCACACCCTTCAAGTCATTACCTCAATTCTCCATTTGGCAATACTCTCTTTAAAAGACGAATAACGTGTTTGCCTCACAGCTGCGCAAGCTTGCAAAGCAAAGATTAACAGAGGAGGGGGGGAAAGAAAAAAACAGCAGAAACACGGGGGGGAGAAAGAGACGGCTCATGTGGGAAAATGAGAGTTGATCATGACGTTTTGGAGGTCTGGAGGGAAAAGAACCTTCACTGGTTTTTGGGAGTCTTATATGCAGTCACTGTGTCATCATATGTGCACAGTAACACAGCAGAGGTCTGTATTTACATTCAGCCTCAATGACCATAAAAGGTTGGCTCTCGCACTGCCTTGGTGTGAACAGCAGCAGGGTTAGTAGTAGCGTCTTTACTGTAATGGTTTTTTTAAGAGCTTTTAAAGAAAAATGTATAGGTTAGCACAACTTTGCAGTCACTGAATAAATTTGGAAAAACTACAACGTCAGTACTGAATTTTACACGAGTAAAAATGACATATTAACTGAGAAAAGGTCAGGGAAAAGCAAGGGAAGGAAGTTTAGGAAGGAGTTTATCTTTATTTTGAATTTTGAGAAATGTCAAAAATTTAATTTGACATTTGCAGACTGAAGTTGAACTGGAAAAAAAATTACTAAAGTTTTTTTTTTCATTTTTAGTTGATAAAGTTGATGATGATGATGATTTTGAAACAACAGAAAGAAGAAATGTCAAAATAAAAAGTTGACATTTTCAAACTAAAGTCACCTCAAACAAGTTGACCTCATTCTTAACATCTCCATGTTATTCTCATAATGCAAAACGACTTCCTCTGTGATTAAAAACAAAAGAAATGCTGCTTTTTCCCACACTACAAATGTCGTCCTACTCTATGAAGTTGACAGTATTAACTCTGTAGTAGCTACTGTTACTGTAGCTATTAAGAATACACAGATTATGCTGTGGACCTATGAAGGGTTAAAATGCATAGAGTTGAGTTTTGCCATTAGAAAAGGAGGGGGTGCTAGTAAAGTACTCCAGGAACTGCAGAGTGTGTGTGTGTGTGTGTGTGTGTGTGTGTGTGTGTGTGTGTGTGTGTATAAAGTAACAACTGTGCTTCAGCACCTGTCTTCCTCAATCCAAAGATGAAGTTTAAACCGCATGGACAGCTTGAAGAAAATCTCAGCCTCCACCCCTCTGCAAGTGACATGACACGACACGACACGACGCACACACAGACACACATCCATATGGAATATAATCTGACACTGTGTGCAGTCAGCGTGGAGAAGGCTCGCAGTGCCCAATGTACATACATGTCAGCACAGGCAATCCAAGCAGCAGTTGCTACTTCGCGTCTGCACGCGTGTGCCTCACAGACATCTCCCCCAATTCCCGACACCCGCCTTGAGGCCCAAAGGAACCCAAGACCAGAGAGCAGGACATGCTAGAACAGAGCCAGAGAACAGCTCTCATCCTGAGGCTGTCTTTGAGCTAAAGTAGCACAGACACGCCCACCATATGTTAAGAGCAGCCTTGCGCACAACACATCAACTGTATAAACATTATAATCTGTGGTGTTAAGTAACTATTAATGCAAGTGTGCTGATACCCTGCAAGCACACGCTTTGCTCCTGTGTATCGTCGGCACTTCAGTGTCACCAGGACAAAATGCTGTATGGTTAACAGAAAGAAAAAAAAATTATTTCGTTTCTATCAAAACTATCACAGATGGGTGCAAAGAGTTAAAAAAAGTGAAATGAGCAGAGCTGCAGGGACAAGCCCTGCTGTCGGCCTGATGCTCTGCCAACTATCTGAAAAAGGCCTTACCTGGGCCAAGACACAGCTAACCAGAGCAGGCCACACCATGAACAGCAAAGCAATTACTGCTTCATCACGCCAAATTAAAATAAATAAATAACAACAACAAAAATCATTTACATTGTATCTTGTTTTGCTAGTTTGGCCCTCGCGATACTAAAAAGCCACTTGAGAGAAAGAAGCTCTTGCTTGAGATGCGAACTCACCGGTAGCATAGCTTGGTAGTACAGCCCCATCATTGTCTGATCTAAAGGAACAACTGCTGACCAGCTTTCCACTTTCCCGTTCCTTCTCCTCTCCTTTTCCGTCTGTGTCTCTCGTTCTCCTCCTATTCCTCCTCTCCCGTGTCTGTGCTCCAGGACCATGAGCTGACGATGGCTTCAGTCCACGTCTGCCTCACACATTCAAATTCTCCCTCGTTCACTCCCTCTTCCTCCTCCTGCCGGTGTTGCTTCTTCTACTTCTCCAGCACGCGAGCCTCGTCAGCCTGTCACTCTCTGCCTCGCTTTTGCTCGTCTCTCCGGCCCTGCTGCTCTGATCCCCCTCGGGCCTTTCCGTCTCTCTCCTCTTGCCAACCCGAGTCTCTTCCCTTCTTCTCTCTTTGCTCTGCGTCTGTCATTCACACACTCGCCTTACACGTCCTCCTGCTCTTCTCCCCCCCTTTGCTTCCTCTTGTTCCCGCCCCTCTTTTTAAAACTTTCCCTCCCTTTCAGTCTCAATCCCTCCTATCCATCAAAGCATCCATCCTTCCATATAGCAATCTAACCCTGTGTCTGGATGGAGTCAGAAAGCTGATGTTGTTGCCGTCTCCTAAAGCCCCCGGAGAGAGACAAGAAACGGGAAAGGAAGAAGATGCTGCCTTCTATCCACGCACTGGCTGCCTGAGAGTACAGAACACGAATGCGACCCCCACTGCATTGCAGCTTTTTTTTGATGATTTATTTATTGCGTGGCAGCCTGTCAGCTCCAAAAAAGCAGTGGTAGGTAGGCCAGCCGGTAGACAGCTAGGTAGCTAGCTGCGTGGGTAGGCTCCTAGATCACCATCTCTCTGCTGCAGCTGTCTTCCTCACACAGATGGAAGTCTCACAAAACTGAGCAAGCGCCAGCCCCGATTCCACTACCTAAACCTCAACCTGAACATTACGCTGCATTGCACCTTTTTCTTCTTGGCTCAGTTCCGTCACTTTCCAACACTGTATTGTTAGGAGGCGTTTAATTTGCAGGCATGAGAGTGCAGTTCCTTGCGCTGCATTTTCATATGGGAGGGACTGAACTCTGCAGGGGGAAAAAAAAAGAAAAAAAAAAAAAGCCCTGATGCCAAGCATTCAGACATCTGCTGAGTCTGGCTAGAACTGGGTCCAGAGGGATGGAGGGATGTTGGGAAGGAAAGATAAAGTGAATGGACGGAGGTGGTGGTGGTGATGGCAGAGAGAGGGGGTGAGACGGAAAAGGAGCTGGGATGAAGTAGAGGGGGACAGGGACTGAAGGGGGCAATGGATGTGAGCGAGAGATAACAGGATTGGGAGATAAATGGATAAAAACGTTGGGTGGAGGGGGGGGGAAAAAAAAGAGCGAGGGATGACAGGATTAGGGCTGTAAGTGAGGAGGATGAGAGGATGAATAGGGGATGATCCTGGGATTAAGTACACAGGCTGAAACACTGCGATAAACACATGCAGTCACACACAAACACATGCACCGAACGTACACACGCAGATGCGCTCTGATCATATCCATGCTGCTGCACCTTGGCTGGAAAACAGACACACATGAATTCAAACAAAGGGCTATATCCATCCAGCGCTCACCAGCTCGTCCAAACAAAGGCCTGTTCTCCAAACACGGTATCTACAGATGATCAGCAGCCCTGCTCAACTACTCTGCAGGACATGTTCACAACAACTGCACCTCCTGTGTGCAGGTTATTACATCTGCTGCTAAATGCCAAAGAAACGCTTAGGTGTGCTGGTTCTGTCTTGTTTGTATGTGTGTCTTTAACTCTGATCATCAACTCTAAACATCAGGAAACCGCGGCCCCAGAGGACTGACCCCCCTTAGAGAACAGGAGACGTATGGCAGCGGCGTCCCCAGTTAAACGCGTTCGTGTTGACGCGGGCAGACCTGCGGGCAGTTCAAATGTGCATAAATAACATAAGACAGACGCATTACGGAGACAAATGCACTGCAGCAGTGAACAAGCCAATCTTGCAAAGCTAGGCTTGGCTAACTCCATTTGCATGATAACCAGCAGTGTGCTGGAGACTCCTAATGTGTGTGCTCAAGGGCAGAATACATTAGCAGGGACGACTTTTTAAATCATTTATAAAACAAATGCAGAGGTATGCCGTGGCTCTGAATTTAACACCGGGCGAGAGTTCACACACGCTGCAGATCAGAAGTGATCTCTCTGCCCAGGTGTTTGTCTTACAAACAGATGGACTCGGGCAGAGGAGAGCCGAGACTGGAATACAAGCTTGCTCTAACTAAGAAACTGATTGTGTGCCCCTGCGGGCAAGCCATCTTAAATAACTTGCTTCCATTTCAGTTTTAGCTCTGTGCCACTTCCCTGCTTTATTTCTCGTCTTCCTGTCTCGCCTTTAATCTCTTGCACAACATTTGTTTTTAATAGTCAGGTTGACATCCACCCAGAAATTGTAATAAATTTGATTTGAAGCACGAAAGCCTGAAATTCTTTTGGTGTCTCCCCTCGCGTTCTCCGAGAGCTGCACTCCCACGAGAGATGTTACCAGGGGTAGAGCAGGAGTGGAGTGCAGGGAGCAGAGGAGGGAGAGGAGACTAAATGAGAGGATGAGGTCTGTGAGAATCTCCATATTGTGATGCGAGGAGGGAGGCTGGGGGGCGAGAAAGCTCACAGGCCAACACTTCCCTCCTGTGGCACTGCCAGAGAGCTGCACGTCCCAAAACACAGCCCTCAGATGCACAAACGCTTGCACGAAGACAAAAAGCACACACACACACACACACACACACACACACACACACACACACACACACACACACACACACACACACACGGGCACTGAGCTGGTTTGAGCTGCTCAATGCGCTCTGCTGCTTGGAGGTAGATAAGAAAATAGTCAGCAACCCTGCCGCTGCACACATAAGTCACTAATTACTGAGAGCAATATGCTGGTGAGACATTCAGAATGAGAACGAAACAGAGAATATGAGAGAGAGGCATAAAGACAGAGAGAGAAGTGCGAAGGGGATGTGAACGGCGTTGTGAGAAAAGCTCCGCATACAGAGCGTGCAAGGCGAAGAAGGTGATAGCATAATTTCTCTCCACTTTCTAAGAATCAAGTCTTTGAAAGAGAAGCTCAGTCATCACTGGTTTCTCTTCCATCGATTCCTCGAAGAGAGATGAGCTACCAAAGGTGAGGCAAGGCTTTCATTACCGTCTAGATAATAATGTGGTCGTAAAAACAGACTGAATCCTGCTACATATGTGAGGATGGTGAGGACAACACTGCTAGTTTTTTCTGTGCAAGAAGAATGACATGAAAGTGGACTATCACAAGTGTAACTTTCGATTTAAAAGGGGGCTGAGCCAGTCCATCTATCCTTATCATATGCCACGTATAGTATAAATTGATAAAAGAAGTTTAAAAGTAAGATCAGGCGTCATCCTACTCAGACAGTGTTTTCAACTCTTGCTCTGTGTGACGTCAGTGAGAGCGGCTATCGCTCATAGGGACACCAAAGGCGCACAGTCGTGTCCAACCTTGTGCCTGTGAGGTGCAGCCAATCAGAATAAGGCTGGTTTAAAATGGAGATCAGCTTGTTTTAAAGGAGCTGCACCGACGATCAGGGATTAAACTGTAAACAAAACTATTTTAGCAGTGAACAAGAATATGGAGGTCAACATAAACATAACAGGTCCCATTTGAAGAATACCAAAATGTTTTCTTTATCCCATGAACAAACAGTGTTTGATTCAAGTGGACTTGACAAACTCACTTCCAGCTTTTTACCATCAGACGACTGAAAGCAGGCGTACGTACTGTTGAGTAAGTCAAGGTTTTGTATTTCATTCATTTTTTTATTTTTTATTTTTGGCAATTTATTGTAACAGAGATTTGCGAGCAGTCACTCGTCTCTTACCTGACTGTGAGGTTGGTATCCATGGAAACCGGGATTTAAAGGCTCATTGTTCTGCAAGAGACAACAGGAGGGATGAGAGCAGCGTAAGTGGCTGTGCTTTTGAGAAGTGAGTGGATGCAGCAATGGCGCTCCAAAGAAACTTGTGCGTTTTAGATGACAAAAAAATCTCAACCCAACTTGTGAAAGCAGGAGGATTTATACTGTCACAACCCTTTTCTGTAATCTAAAAGCACAAGTCAAAGTACTTCAAGCATTTTGAGACCTTAAATGACACCCGAACACTAGCAGGGGACTAAAGTTCAAACGAGCAAAGACGACGTTCTTGCGTGGGAAAACAACTGATGAGTGAATGAAGTTAACAGTTAACAGTCTTGTGGATGCCGTGACTGATGAACCATCACTGCAGCTTCGCAAACTTTTCTATCCAGTCCCACCAACCAATCAAAATCCACCGAGCCCATCCCTCATCGCCCCTGTTCAGAAACCAGTGTTGTGGTTAATTGCTCTGTAATTACTTTTAATTAGATTATTTCTGTCTCTTTCGCTCCATTTTCTCTGTGACTATTATTTTCCCCCCTCTGTGTCATTTTGCCCCGGCAAGAAGAGCCATTGTTTGCTACAGAGCTCGGTGAAGAGGAGGGGGCAAAAATGAAAAGACAAAAAGGAGGCGGGAGATGGGGGAGGACTGGAACAATGGGGAAAGTTAACTAAACGATGATATTTTGACAGCAGTGAGAGAGATCACTCCGGTACAGTCTAGCCTGCTGGCATGCCTCGAAGAGAAAACATGACCGCCTAGCGAGACTCATGCCTCTGCTCTCGATAAGGAGCTGAGGCATGAGTCTCACTAGAGGGAGAAAGCGGGAAGGGAGGAGGATAAGGGGAAAGGCCTCCGAGGGGGGAAAAGAAAGAAAGATGTGTATGTGTACATGTTAGAGGGTGGGGGTGAGTTTGAAATCTTTTTTTAGAACTGCTGATGTTTTCATTACATTTAATCAGCAAAATATTCCAAATCCATGTGCTGGTCATCAACCCCCTACACTTTGGCATGAACGCGCCCCTCAGTTCGGCCAGCACTTCGAGGGTGGGCCCCGTAATGCCGCAGCAATGAGAAGGGGCAGATTTGGCTTCTGAAGAGTGTCAACAGAGTTAACCTCCCGGCCCTGACCCCGATGCTGCCTGCCGCGGGAATTGCTCCATCGCTTCAAACGTTCATTCGGCCAATCGAGGGCAAGCCTGTGTGAGGAAGAAGGGGCCGGTAGGACAGCAGCAGAAAGACAACAGAAAGACAAACAGCTTTTAATCTGAAGAGGTTAGAGATATGAAGGCTAAGACCAAAACACAGATGGGATGATGATGATGATACACGAGAGAATGAAGAAATGGAAAGAAGTAGTGTCTAGACAGAGAGGGGGATAGAGGGAAGCCAAATGGGGAAAAGTGAGTATGATGTTTTGGTTTAAAAAAAAAATAAAAAATATAGACCAGATGTAAAGAATGGAAATAAGAAACCTTTTCTTTTTTTCTTTTGATGCATGAGCTGTAAACTCTTAACTCTGGGCGGGTCTGTCCAGACTCGGGGCCCGTCCCCCCCTTGCTTGAAACAGCCCTTTCTTTGTCTCCTCTCCCCACTTCCTGTTTCATCTGGAACCAATTTCCCCCTCGTGCCTTGTCCCCAGGGGGATCACTCTCCTTGGTGCGCCGCGCTTACAGTGGGAATGGGCAGGCTTACATCGAACGACATACTGACCGCGTGGCGAGCTGCTGGTGCTCGATGCAGCGCATATGGAAATGCAATAAAGGAGGCCCGTTCAGAGCAGAATTTAAAGTCCACAAAGCCCCAGGCGATGTCGGTGGGAATGACAAAACTCTTTCCTTTTTTGAATTAAATAAAGAAAAGAAAAAAACAACCCACCACACTGCAGTGTGTTTCAAAAAAGGCCTGAAGTGACGATGCGGTTTAAAACTGGAGCTGCACTACTTATTTATTCTTTAAATGGTGGTAATTTAGCCATATGAGAAAAAAAAATTACACCCAACTACTGGTGATTAATGACGTAAATGTGCATTCTCATCACACTCCCAGTCAAAGTAAGGGTGTAGGCACTGCACTACCAAGGAGGACAACTGGAATGCCACTGAAATCCAAACCAAAATTACCCGTGACCATCAAATTGCAGAGTCGCTGCTGGTTCTACTTTGGGAAGAAAAAAAAAGCGAGAGAGAAAGAGAAAGAGGAGGAGAAGGAGTTTACGTAGAAGAACAGAAGGAGGGGAGAAGAGGGGGAGGAAGTTTAGCAACATCTGGAATCAATCTGTCTGCAAGAGAGGAGGGACTGGAAGAGACGGATGGGGAGGAAAGAAAGAAGCAGAAGAAGAAGAAAAGAACCAGATGAAAATAAGGACAGACACACAGGAGAAAGAGGAATGTGGGTAATAAGAGAGCCAAAGCCAAGAAAGGGGAGAGAAATAAAGCAGTAAAGTATTCGCAAAATGGAGACAATGAGTCATAAGTGAAGAATGCCATGTGATTTATATTTTCTTAAAGCAGGGTGGGGGAAGGAGCTCGAGGGGTTGAATTTGATACCAAGTTTTTACAGACTCGTTTACCTACCCCCACACAAACCCAGGCACACACAAGCACACACTGCCTTTGCCATATGGCTTTACATCACGTGGCTGCTGAAAGGTATACAAAAGTTTATTCCCGACAGCTTTTTATAAAATAAATAAAAATGAACGCAGCTGTGCTGCTTCGCTCGGTCTGAGCCCGTGCAGGTTCAGAGCTGTGCTTTCATGCCTCACTTCTGTAACTTTCCATTAAGTTAATTCCATATAGTTTGCGAGCGAGGAGGAGCCTTTGAAGGCGCCGGCCGGCTGACTGTGGAGGGCTTCAGTCTGCGCTGGCAGGGATCAGCAAAAGCACAGAAAAACCAGTCACACGCTCATAAACACTGACTCGACAGAGGGTAAAAACTAAAGGGCGTCTCTCTTGTTTATTTTCTCTCTGTCTCTGTCTCTGACTTGCTATTTTAAGAGGAGAAGGAAAGAAGTTGGGAAGTTGCTGGAGCAAATGGGTAGAAGCAAGGGAAAAAAGTGGAGCAGCAGTGGTGAAGGAAGACAAAATGACATGAGGTCAACAGATGGTGAGAGGGGAGGGAGACTAAGGGAGGAGGGGAGACGGTAATTAGGCAGGCCGCTGCAGGCTTCCAGCGGTCCCAAACAGAACAGCCCGAGGAGGTGGCTTTGTGGTCTCATATCACCAAATGTTAGGGGGGGGGAAATAAAAAACACACCTGCTCCCTCCAAATCATCATGAAAAAGACTTTTTTGATATATCTGCTGCTGCATGCCTATGTCTGAGGTGTGGAAAAATAATCTAGGAGGGGTGATTTGACAAATGTCAAATCACAGCTATGCTAACATCTGATCAGCTCCACCACCAGCTCTATCAAGTCAACAAAACCCAACCGTGGAGGAGGAAACGTAGACACCAGCGTACCGTATTATAGCTATGGAGAAAAGTGCAGAAGAGCCACAAAGTGATGGATATGGTGGACTCGAGACGGGTGTATTAAAGCCGAGAGACGACGCTCAGAATGACAAATGCATTGGAGGTAGTCAATATGTGAGGACATAAGGACAAAGACCGAGAGGAAGCGCAGAAAGACAAGATGAAACACAAGCTTTCCCGAGAACTGAAGGCTCATTTATCACAACAGCATCTTTTTCACTTTACAGACCAAACTGTGCCCACACAATGGCACCGCTACAACTACCCGAGTTTCTCTCTTTTAAGCGATGTATTTTCTAAAAGAGTAGGAGTCTTCAACACCTCTGATGTGAACTGGACACATTTTTTTTTTTTTTTTTTGGTGATGGTGGTGGTTCCGACTTTAATAAAATATAAAGCTCGAGGGCACTTCACTGGGTGGATTTATTGATGACTGTTTCCTCTGTACCGACTGTGTGGATTTGCTAATAAAAACAGATGACCTAGGAATTGGGAATTATGCAGGTCCCCGTACGTCTCCGCATGAAGGTTCCTGCACAAGAAAGCACTCATCTATAGCTGGACCACATTGTTATTTCACTGAGTTATATTATCTGTTTGCCCATCTGTCGATAAACCTGTCCTAATCTTGTAAACGAGATCACACCTGCTCACTTAAACTCAAGGAGAAACCAGTCAGATTTGGGTGGTTAAAGTTTAAGAAAGCATCTGCAAACTTTACCACCACATTTTTGACCAAAGAAAAATCTTATCATTATTTGGTACTCATTACAATACTATAAAGAATTCCAGTCCTTGTTTCAATTATAAAACTGTCTAAATAAGAAACATAAAATGCAACTACTAAAAAGTGGAGGAAGAAAAATTCAATTAGCATGTTTAAGCCTCCTTTGAAACAGAGCAGCTCTAAAGCTCTGCAGGCCAGCTTTGAGTCAGCTTTCAAAACCAGACTGAGAACGTATGATTCATTATCCTGTTTTTATGCAAATGAATCACAAAAGTGGGCTACCTTGATAACAAACAAAACATTTAGGAGCCTCAAAGTTTTAAGAATAGCAAAAGTTAAGCGAGAGAGGCCAGTTTCAGTTTAATTTTGGCTAAAGACCAGCCACAGTTTGAGTATACCGGTAAGCTATTCTATTCTAAGCCAGCAGCGTTGGTGGTGAAAACAAACAAATCTGTGCACATACTGTTAAATTCTCCATTTTCCTCTTCAACTTTTCTTTTTTTGGATTTGGAATCCATAAGTAGGGGGGGCTCAGGACTTTTCATGTAAGTGTATAGACCCATGCTAACTACTCAAGACTACCTTTTTTTTTTTTTTTTTTAAATTACAAAAAAGTCTGGCCCTTTGGAAGTGAAATATAAAGAAATGGCCCAAGACTTTTGCACAGTATCAAGAACACGTGAAAGAAATTTCACTACATCTAGAACAAGCGTCACCTTTGAACTCAAGGATGAAGCGATTTAATTTTACCGCTCAATGGTCCTACACCCCTGTATCTCACAACTGTTTGTCCATTCATTCCAAATAATGTAGAGATTACAATCAAACATCTATTAGGTCAAAATGGTGGTGTTTAAAATAACCTTCTAAAGGCATTTACAATTTATTTGAAAAGGTCACGTGTCAAGTTTGGACAGACAAGGCAGTTGTGTAACTATCTAAATATTGCAAGTGCCAAAAGTGTTTACTGGACAAATGTCCAGTTAGTGATTTAACAGATGTGAACTCTTTGTTGCCTTTATCACAAAGTAAAGCCGAGAATTTAAAAAAGATTTGATGAATGTTGTAAATAACACAACACAATAGCAAAAGGATCCAACTGTTAATGTGGCACAACTTCAAAGGTCAAACTGTAAATTAACTGGTACTGGACTAAGCCACCAAGTTAAACGCAATTCATAAATTCCACCAATAACCTGCACAGGTTGCTTCACTCTTCTCTGTCAGATCTAATTATTGTTTCAGTCTGCCGAGGCAGAGCTCTTAGTGCACTGTGGACATGCTTTATGCTGTAAGGCCTCATTAATAAAAGCTTTAAAAGAACTAAATAAAAATCAAAGAAATACAAAACTATCGCAGTGCATTCAGCTGAAGTTGGGAAAACTCACATAGCAAACCAGGGTATCATTCATAGACAGCTGTGATGGGTATTGTGGCAGCACATCGCAGATGACCCCCATGTAAGGGAAGCACTGAATTGACATTTGGCTGTATGTGTGGGAGGAGATGGGAGCACATGTGACAGTTTGGGGGCAGCCTTGGGGAGGAGCTATGCTGAGTGGGGGAGCAGTGGCATGATGACTATAAAGGGAGTGCTAGCATGAAAGTGCCATGTGAAGGAGCTGAAACCAGGAAATCAAGTGAGAGACAAAGGGATCTCAAACCTATTCTGATCTCTTTATGAATGGTGGCGTCTAGAGCAGGGCGATATGGCCAAAAATATTTATCACGATATATATTTGAAAATTTGCGATAACGATATAACCGACGATATAATTGATGCGAGACAAAATACAACTCCACAACATTACTAGCGCAAAAAGACAACCTTCCATTTATTTTCACTTAAACAAGAAGCTGGTTTTTATGTACATTAAAGCTTTATAAAAATGTAACAGTGCAAATGCAAATTCCTTGCTGAAAGTTTAACCAAAAGGCATTTCCAGTAGAAATGGGCTGACATATCCTGAGCATAACCATGTATAATATCCACTGAAGTTAAAAAGAGGTGCTTTGCAACATTAAACTGCAGTGTGCAGTACGCATTTTTCGCACCATAAGGTGCACGGGATTATAAGGCACATTAAGCGAAACAAAGCAGTCAGATAAATCAAACTTTATTAAACTCATTCTTCTTGCTTCCTCCACTTCTGTACCATTGATTCATTAATGTTGAATTCTCTGGCAGCTGCTCTATTCCCATGTTGTTGCAGTATATTAATGACTAACCTCGTATTGTGGATGGATTATCTCAGTTGTTCTCCTGACTGAAGTTTGGTCCGTTTACAGCATCCTGCCATGCGATTGCATTTGTCTCTAACCATGAAGAACCTTCACGTTAACTTTTATAAGTGGAAAAGTGTTAGTGTTCGTCCTCCAGCTTCACTGTTTATGTTATGCTAACATAGCTGTGTCGCTAGCGATCACGTAGCACATCATTATATACCAGCTAGCCCAACTTCAGTAACCCTACAAACGTCACTGCTGTTTAGTTTCCTGTCTTCATTTATGTTGGAAGTGATAGCAGAGCTGTACGTTTGATTTTTTTCAGAAATCTCTCCGTCAGAACATGCTATATCGTGCTTAGGTAACTAGCGAAACTAGCGAGCTAACTTCCGCTAGCTTCCTGCTAACTTCTAACTCCGTTAAATGTAATAACTTTTGTTTTCATGGATGCCTGGAAGTTAAACTTTATAGTTACACCTGGTAAAGCAGCAATGCTGATCGTTTTATTAAAGATGAAAGAATTTAGACCGTTTTTAACTCTAAGTGATGCTGCAGTGTTGTTTGACCTGAAGCATACGGAGTTTAGGACCCAGATTACTCCCAGATTTAAGAGCATCTTAGTCCGACAAATATGACAATAACAACGGCCGCTTGCATGTTCTGCAAAAAATGTGCTTTGTTGTGTATCTGACGGACAAACACCAAACCAGTTCCACATCACTGAAGTTGCACCATTTTTACAAACCAATTCTGGTTCATCTGTTTCACTCAACAATCGGCCATGTGCGTATGAAAACAAAGGCACTGCGCATGCGCGTTTTACTCCCATTCTATCGCGATATTTCATTTTCCTATCGTTGCCTAACATTATACCGGTATTACCGTGAACGGTATAATATGGCCCAGCCCTAGTGGCGTCCTTCTTTTGTCTGCTGTCGATGCTTGGGTAATAATGCTGTTGCGTAGTGAGCTGAGCTGAACACAAGAAGGGAGGGAGAAAAGAGGAGTTGAGCAACTGCATATGGGGAATTTTAGCTTATCGTTGCTGGTTCAAAAGTCAAGGGTGAGTCCACTGTGCTGTGGCTCAAAGTTTAACAGCAATCATTAACAGCTGCACAGCACCTAATGCGAGACCAGGTTGGGACTGTGTGACCCTCTGCAACACATGTTAGCACATTAGTATATGCCGAACACACAACTGGTCCCACACCTCCCCGTCCTCCTAACACTTTCCACTTCTGGGGATATTTCTTCTTAGCATAATGGCAGCTGCTGACTTCTGGCTGCTTGTGACTAATGATTTTTTTCATTATCAGTGAATCTGAGTGTTACTGTTATCTCAAATCATCTTTTAAGGCTTTAATAGTCTTAAAATTGAAAAATGTGCATCGCAGCTAAACAAAAACCCTCTGTCCCTTTCAGTTTACAATAATGTATGGAGGAGAAAGGCAGTTAATCAACCCAATTGGGGAGGATGGAAAAAAAGAAAAAACTACTGATAAATCATGATCAAACAAAAATGCAGATTAATCTTCTCTTCACTTATTACTTGCCAACAAATCATTTTGTTTCTTCCATACAGGGTTTCCTGTTACCTCACTGACACTTTTCCCTGTCTTTGCATTTCTTTTTTCATCACTTTTACTAACCACTAATAAGTCTAGCTGTGCCAGTCAAACGAAGTCAGTGTTAAATCCAGGGATTACGCTCACGTGCAAACACGCAGGGATGAATAGTTATTACACACTTTGGGGATGCATGCACAGAGGGTGTCTTAGTAGTGCCTGCAGAGTGTATGCAACAAAATTGAGGGCATGCAGATGTGCACATGGAGCCTCGTGTTTACCACATTATGACAACAATGCAATCACATGGACCCAGGCAGACCTTTGGATACATGCAACACACATGTAACTTGGCAACACTTATAATTGATTTTAATAGCTAAAGGATTTGGGGTTGATCAGCTTTTACACATCTCACTGGGGAATGCCTCAGCTGGAAAATTTTGCTGTAGGTACGTCACAACCACAAACCCCTCCATAACCTACAGCATAATCTGAAGCGTACCTGCCCAGAAATGTCACTATAGGTTGGATTGGCCCATTATTGTGATTGGCCTGTTCAGCACAATTGATTCATCGTGTGCATTTTCGACTCGTCTTTTGCTGCAGTTGATGAATTTTTCAGCGAGAAAATGACAATCATCCTCTCACTATAAGGAATAATAATCATAACACATCATAATATATGGACTCACAAATGTCAGCAAAGGAAAGAAGATCACCAAAACTATTGGAATGGACATGAGGGAAATACACAAAGACCAATATTTTTGCCTATGATGCACAAAAAAAGAAAAAGAAAAACAACAAGCACGGGGACTCTGGAGGGAATAAAGTCCACAACCACACTTTAAACACATAATGAACCAACACAAGCATAAATGCGAGCAACAACGTTAGCCACTTACATGGTTTACGTTGTAGGTTTGACAAAGACCCCCCGCAGCAGTCTAACGCAGGTCTTACAGTAAGCTCCAATCAAAACTCCTCACACATGCAGAGAGAAGCACAGAAACTACCGCCGGCAGAAATAACAGACGCAGTAAAATTTTACACTGCACTAAAATGAAACAAGGGCATATAAACTATTTAAACAAATTGTTAAATGTTCAGTTTTACATATTTTTAAAATATTTATGCATTTTTATTGTTTTTGTCCTGTGGCTTTGAGGGCCTAAGGGGAAAAAAGGAGGTGCAATTACGGTGGGTACATGTAATATTGTTGTGATATCCAAGGTTCATGAGACTTTAAAGTTCTTGTTGCAATTTACTTTCTTGCCTGGGCTGCGGGGGTATTCTTTAACGTCTCTTTTCTCAGGCAACCATCAGCTCTCATGTTTGCAGCACAATAAGTTCTGAAGCTGCTCAGCAGACTAAACTTTAACTTCACTTGTTCCACGAGAAGTAATGATTCTCAGTGCTATGGATGCTGCTTGTGGTGAACACTATGAATAAAAAAAAAAAAACGTGCGCTATCGGTGATAATCTTTTTCAGTGATCTGTTCATACATACCGCCCACACCCCCCACCCCAACTCCACCCTGGCCCCATTAAAGCGATCGCTCTGGTTAATGCCCTCTCCTAAATGAGCTTTGATCTCGTTAGCGCGACACAAAGCCTCTTTACTGCCAACGATAGGACAAATCGGCTCTCCGAGAAACGCGGAAAGAGGGAGAGTTGGATACTGTACTCCCACTACCTCAGCGCAGACAACAGTGCTGCCTCAAGGGGAAGCATCAATAAGACCAACAGAGCGCACCAAACATACAAAGAAAGAGCGCATAGGGGGAGATGAAGTGGAGGGGAAAGGGGGGAAAAGGAGAGAGGAAAATAAGACAACACAGCTGGGAAAAAGAAATGGATATTCCACCGATTTGAGTGATGGGAGACGGGCTGAGAAATGAAGACATTATCAAAGATGGCAGTGGGGGAGATAGATGGGGCGGCACAGAGGAAAGAGTGAATCCGGGGGGGGGCTTGCCTCAGTGGCACGCTGAAAGCCTGTGAACCAGGAGTCAATTAGCAATCTGGAAATATGCCTGGGGGGAGGCAGGAGGGGGACAAATCAGAGGACAGATAAGGGTGGGGGTGGGAAGGGGTGCAGTTTGTATGAGGTGGAGCGGGGGAGGAGAGCAGCAACAACAAAAGAGGGGAGGCTGCACTCTCGTTTATTATTACAGTCCTGATTTGCAGTCAGCCTGGAAGGTCAGAAGTATACCAGCTCGAGCTCACTGCAGGAGCCCTACAGTAATTGCTGGGTGCATTTAGTTCAAGGAACATCCACTGGAGTCATCATCTCCATCGCGAGCAGCCATGCAGCGCCCGAGAGCTACTCGATACATCCCCTCAATGTCATTTTCCGATTTATTTATCCTTTGTATAAAGTGTCACTGAGCTGATTATCGTCATTCAGGCCCTGTCCTCATGCTTATCTCTCCCACAACTGATGGTGTCATGCCTGCCATCCATCACTTCCCTCGCATACTTTATCATGCCGCCTGATGGATGCAAACTAACCGCTCAGATTTTCACTCTGCCATCAGTCTCCTTTATCCCACCTCCCCACCCCCACCCCAAAATCCCCACATCTATCCATCTATCAGTCCCCAGTCACACCTCTCTCTCTCTCCTCTAATCCACTCGCACATTGTGCCCAATTAAACCACGATCCTCGCTTTCCCCTCTTTATCCTCCACGTGCAACCTTCGGCGCACTCTCTTTCTCTTGCTGTAGCCTCATCCTCCCTTTTATTTCATTTACACGACCTCACCCCGACCCCAACAATCAATACAACCGATGGGCAGCGAGAATCCACCACATGCCGCCCTGCTCATTGTCACATCATCTTTGCCAGCGGGCTATAACCTTTTCCCATCATCAACATCCATCCTCTGTGAGGCTCACTGAGCATCACAGCATCACACTTGGACCTTTCTGTCTTTGCAGCGGGTCAGCTGCACAGCCCATTGAAGCATTTTACCAGTTTCCCCAGGATTCAATTACCTGCAGACGACCTCAAGTCGTGTCCGCCTGCCCTTCGACTACCGTTAGAGCAGTTTCCCTGGTCTTTGAAAAAGAAAAAAAAAAAAAACAAAACCCACCAGACGTCAGCTGAAATTTTTCTCTTGTACTATTGCATTACAGGGGCACTTCAAAGCATGTGTGTGTAGGTGTAGGAATGATGCGTGCTGTGTGTTTGCAAGAGAGAAATAAATAGCAAGAGATCCAGGCAGAACAAGTGAGAGGTGCACCCTGCGCCTCGGCAGTTCTCTAGTTTACTGTAACGTACACAGGTTGGTCCGGGGAAGCAGGAATGGACGCTGATGCTTTGCTGTCTCAGCAGTCGAGTCATAAAAGCAAGGGAAGACCCGTGTTAAGGAGGGGCCCCCAGAGACCCTTCGCTCCTTCAAGCTCAAAAAAAAAAAAAAAGGCTCTGTTCTTTGTCTTTCTCTGTGGTGACCCCTCCCCCAATCCTTGTCTGCCTCTCTCTTTTAACACCTAGCGACAATCATGGGGGGGCACGGAGCCATTAAATGCCCTGCATGTGTGTGTCAGGATTTCTGAAGACTCACTGACAAATTATCCGCACAGTTCAAAGTAATTTCATCCACATAAGTATAAAAATACAAAATCCCTCGCAACATGTGACAAAGCACTGGTTTACCTTCTGTGAGGCAGGCATGATGAATGGCTCTGATCTTTGCCGTGGTGTCTGGGACTGTCATAGCAATGGAGCCTGGATCATATTACCTTTGTCTGGTTTGGTAAGAGCAGCACCAAGAGGAACAAACAGCAAGCCTCGATAATCACAGCAAGCAACGCGTTTACTACTGAGACACTTTTCCTGCGTTTCGCTTGTTATAATTAAAGGATTTGCTGTTGCAACGATGCATGATTATCAAGAGGGGAAAATGCGCGCGTGGAGGGGGGGCTGTCAAAAACATCATCCTTCCTAGCTGATGCTTAGAAGCAAACAGAAAAAACAGCGAAGAAGGAAAAGGAGGGCGGATGATACTGAGTTCAGTGAGCAGCATTTGTAACAGATGGAAACAAAAAAGACACAGATGTGAGAAACATATCTTTTGTGTTTACACTGCATTCATACCTGGCCAATGTCACCGACAACACTCCCGGTCCCGTCTATCCTTGGTCTTTTGCACTCCGCCCCGGACAAGTCAGTGAGGGCAGCGGCAGTCTGAGCGTCGGGCTCCGGATCTCCTCTCTTCATCCCTCGGACCACGGCTGGACCCCCGGCCGCGTTTGCATGGGGTCCGGCTGCTGTATCAATGTCCCTTTCCCGGTCCATTATTCCCCGACTAACGGGTAGCATAATAGATGCAACGTCGGTCGACATTAACATTGGACGGGAGACAGTCACCAGTCAAAAGTCTCTTTGGCTTTTTCTTTTCTTTTGTTACCTTTGCCTTCTCCTTTTGGTTTGTCCACGGCTCGATATTCACAATGGATTTGGCTTTTCCCAGACAGATAATATTGAACGGATTTTCATCAATATACACAAGCTTGCACTGTTTATTGTCTAACTTAGCCTTAGCTATGCGAGACACCCCTTTAAAACCATGGCAGAATCCAACACAAAGCACATTAAGTACAGTTGTTCCTCTCTTTCTTTTTTCCCCCTGAAAAAAGAAAAACGACGACAGTGTCCTATTTTAATAAAGATCACACGTCCGACTCTCGGATGCCTGACAAGCTAATTAGCTAGCTAACATCGGCTAGCCTGCTAGCATTACATTCCGCTAGCTCTCTTTATAAATGTGGCTCGGAGAGCACACTCTCGCTGCCAAGAATAGAAAATGTTGGAAATTAGCTTCGCGTAATACTACTCCTTCTGCGGGGCCAGCCAGTCACCCTCTCCTCTCGCCCCTAAACGCGTGGGGATTTTTTCTTTTGCAGTGAACTCCTCTGTGGTTCCTACCAGCTTTCCCCTTGAATTCTCTCCCTTCTTGTCCGTTCCCTCGCCTCGGTCTGCTGTGGATGAGTCTTGGCGTGCGTACCTTGGCTACCGACGAACACGATTTCCTCTGGTCTCAGTCCCAGTTGGTGTAACTCGTAGTGTGTAGGGAGCCCGAGTGCGCTGATCTGCGGTCAGATTTGCCCGTGAACACCGGGCTCGCGGACAGGGGGAGTGAGGTAAGGCGGGCTGGTCTGAGGTCTGCCTTTCCTCGGTCTCCTTCTCCTCCTTTTTTCCCTCCTGATCCCACCACCTCAGAGCTCCCTCCTCCTCAACCCTCAGTTATTTATTTATTTTTTTCCCAGTTAATATAAAAATTGCACTATTTTGCAGGTCGTGACGATGCCCAAAAATTATTATTTTTTGCGCCTAAAATTACCTAAAATGTTAAGCAGAAAATAAATAATAATAATAATGAATAATAGTAAAATATATAAATATTAATGAAATATCTCAAAAACACAAAAGCCACATTTTGCTTTTGAACAACATATGATTATTATTATTTTTATTTATTTATCTAGTTCGTTATTTTTATTGGGAGTCAGCTACTCCCATTGTAATAGTTTTGTAGCAAAATACGCCTCCAACATTTGCAAAAAGGAAACCTACATAACCACATAAATGAAAACACGCAGCTAATAGCCAAAGGCCTAAAGTACTTAAATAAAATGGGAGGGGGGGATTAAACAAATCAATCAATCAAAGGAGCCCAAAACCGGCCTTTCCACTTTCGGTTTTTAAGCAACGCTTCACAGCACAGTCGTGTTTCTTAATGTTGTTGCGCCCCCTTGTGGGTCTTCAGTCACAAAGCGTCCGATAGGAAACCGCTTTCATCCTGACTACCGGGCTTTGATGTTATATAATTCATACAAAAAGTAACACTTATCAAATACAGTTGCTGATGTGAGGAAATGTTTACAGTGACCAACCAACAGAAAAAATAAATAAAAATACTTGAGCCGTAAATCCTGCACCTCACCTGACTGCCTTAAAACAGATGATCGCAGTCACTTTCTGCTCAGCTGTCTGTGTCTAAATGTGTGTCATGATGGAGGTATTGTATGTTTATGTGTGTGTGTTTCCCTTCATCTCTGTGACTCACTCTAACGACACCCTTGTCTCTACCTGTCTCCCTGCCACCCACTGAACCTGCAGTGATTGACGGCAGTGAGGTCACATCACTCCTCCCGTCTGCCTGTTTCCTATCAGAGGCAGAGGGAGCCATTACTCAGCTATTACTACCAACACGGACTTCATGGGTTGTGGAAAAATAGAGCAAAATATCTGTTACGGGAAATGACACTTTACTGAGATCATTCTTCTTGATCTTTTGATGTCCTCTGACCTGTGTTTAATCCAGCTGGTTAAGAGGTCACAGGGCATTTCAGGAGGAGGATTCGTTACTCATTTAACAGAGTTTTTTATTTGACTTTGTCTGATTCCTGCCTACTGCTATTTATTCTATATTGATGTCACTTGCTGAGGGTAGTAGTAGGCATAGTTTATTTGCAGATCTCCAGCTACACTCACTGGCCACTTTATTGGGTACATCTGTTCAACTCTTTGTTAACACGAGTACCTGCGTAGCCAGTCACATGGCAGCATTTCAATGCATTTAAACATTTAAACAGGTGGGTACATTATGCCACTCAAGAATCTGAGTGTGATTGATGGTGACCCTTGATCTCAGGACTTTCCCTTTGACCTTTTGACCTTTCTGGAAGCTTGTCAGGTGTGAGAAGCGTGACCAGTTGCCGTCACAAATTTCCTACCACACAGAAAGGAGCACAGTTCATGATTGAAAAGCAAACATACAAGCAAGGAATTACTTTCATCTTTTCTACTTTTTCTTTTATCCACACTTTGGAGAATTAAGCCTTATAGAAAGACCTACTTGTTAAAGCAAATTTAGAGTTACAACTGTTGTTCACTACAGGGAATCGAAGCATATTCTTTGTTAACATGTATCGCTGTCAGGGTGTGGGTTCAGGAAGCAGACCCCAACGCAAGACTCTTCCGAGACAAAGCAGTGAATTTATTAACAGTGATGACAACAAATATATCCAAATCTTCAGCATTGTGGCTTTCCAAGGTGATCTTCTCGATTCTCCCCACACAGTGCGAGTGTTTGTGACAGTGAATAAACAGTTTCCATATCTGTGCTCTAATCTGTGTCTCTAATAAACAATCAGCTGCAGCTGGTGACGGCTTATGAGCGGCAGTTGAGGCTGTCTCCAGCGTGGGAACACTTCCAGCTCGAATGATCACCCGGCGTCCAAAACTTCCGGGAGTGCTCGCCAGAATTTCAAGTATTTCAGCTGCCAATTTTTACACTCGTGAGTCTAGTATATTTTTCTCTCTGTCTCTCTCTCTCAGACACAGACACACTCAGACACCACCGTTGTCATTATATAGCTTGCTGTTCAAACTGACGCTCAAATTTCCAAGCACCTCCTGAACACCTCATCCTTTTTTTAACCCATGGCAGCTGTACTTTATTACCTTTACACATATGACTGGAGCAGAATTTTGAGCAAGCAATAAAAACCTAAGATTTTAAGAATTATTCAGTCAGTATAGTATTTTGTTAAACTTTATGGCATCATTGTGATATCCAAGTAACCTCTGAAAAAATAAGTAACTGAAAAAGTCACTTAGATGAGTGATGAAACAGTTCTCCCACTCAAAACACCATGTCCAGATGAACAAAATCCCCTTTTTGGGAAGTATGTTTTTAATTTTAATCAGAGATTTGCGATCACTGCTTCCTACTTGGTCCACATGATGGATGACTCTTTGATGTCCTCAGACTAATGCGAGCAGTCCTGTCCTGTGTGGAGCTTCACTACATTGAAGCTCCACACAGCGTCATGTAGGATACGAAAGCTGTGGTTTGTCCAGCAGAATGATGCTGCTGAACCCAAACTGTTTCTAATGCTTGTTCTTCCATACTCTGGGATTTTGTCCAGAATAAGTGAAAGTGACTATACAAAACATTTTCTAAAATCAGTCATCAGACCTTTTACTTTGTTTAAATAGTAATAGGATTCCTCACATCATTTTCAATGTTTTCATGGTGCAGGAAGTGGAGTGATCCAGACTGGATGTGCCCAGGATGACCCTACATACAGCTCCAGCACAAAAACCAAACTCCCAGAATGAAAGGCAGCAGGCAGCAGTGGGGATACTCATAAGTCTACTGTTGGAGCTTACCAAACTGAATCAAACACGTTCGGTAATAATGATGTAGTTGAAGCCACATAACAGAGAACTGTTTTCTAAATCCTAAAAACGGAAATACCTCTCACCACGGTGGCCTCAAACTCAAACTCCAGACAGGCAACTCCTGTTCGGATTCCCTGTAACACAAAACATTCTGCAGTGAACATACTGACCCTGATGTGGTGTTAAGTCAGCCTGTGGACAGGTTGGTGACAGTACGTTTGACCTCATTAGGATCTCTGAGGACATAAGAAGTACAGCAATTACCAGTCAGGATGCTGATTAGCTAGAGATCAGACCAGGGTTGAGAATTAGAGGAGTATACTGACCATCGCTGACGGGTCAATTCCATAACCAGTAGTTTTTAGACCCATTGGTCATTTTGTGTGTGGCGTACAGGCCTAGCATGAAACACTGTGATTTTGCTCCAGTTTTTTTGCTCCCTCTCCTGCTGTTGTGTGCAGCTGTTTGTCCTATGCAGTTAGGAAGAGACAGCAGAACTCCAGTGTTAGCCTGCCTTTGCTGTGTGGTGGCTGTATATGTTTTGATGATTTACTCCTGCTCCATGGAGAGGAGTGTATCTGCTTTCATCTAATCTTCTTGACATTTGTTTAGCTTCTAAGTTTTGCCTTTTTCTCTTGATGATGAAAGGGGCTTGTGTGTCTCTTTTAGTTAAGATTCACTTTGTTTTCAGCTACTTCCCCAGATAACCTTGGACACCATGAGTTAGCACATCTGGAGAGATATTATGTACCTTATGTCAAACCAGTGATTTATAACCCTGGTTTATAACTGAGGAAATAATAAAGGAAGTAGTAAGAGTTAATAACAGTTATAACGTTTTATGAAAATCATCACATTATGATATTTCTGAACTTGGTACTAATCAATAATCATATGTCCAAAAATAATAAATAAAATAATAAATTAAGACAACTGCTTTTGGGGGGCTGTGTGTATGTGTGAAAATGTGTTGAACGACAATAAAAAGGTTTTTCTTAATTAAATCGGTGCTTTTGTAACAACAGAGGCCTGTGAGGACGGAGGGAGCTGGAGGCTGCATGCCGCACTGGCATTGGAAGGCTTTAATTCATTTTACTTGTGTTTTTTTGATTCAAAAAAGGAAAATCTGTCACTGCCGAGCGGCCAAAAACAGGTAAATGGACTCAGGTGCAGACAACACTCAGAGTTGCAAGGTGTGGATGTTACGCAACTGTTTATTACTGCAAATAGAGTGACACAAACTGTGGGGTGAACAACAAAATGCAAATGACCTAAAACTATGAACTAAGGGCGAGAAGTAGAAAAATCCTCTGGAAGGGAAACAACCACTAAGAAAGAACTATTAACTAAAGCAATACTAGTGGGCACAGGCCACGAAAGTACACTATGAGTTAATTCATACAAAACTTCTTGAACAGTATCAAACACTCGGTCAATGAAACAAGCTAAAGTTTCTGTGTTAAGTTATGAGCTTATATACACACTATGGCACAGCTAGACATCACTAAAAGAATCACACAACAAAAACATGACCATGAACTAGACGTACGCTTTATGTGCCGTGAAAAAGGTCCTGGGAATTAGTCTCATGCTGTAAGGGGAGCAGCTAAGGAACCCGACACTGGGTAAAATCCCGAGCGTGAACCCTATGCTGCAGGGGAAGGGAGGAATGCAAGTGGAATGCAAGTGGAATGCAAGTGGGGTCAGGTATTAAAATGTGATGGGCAGTGATTAGTAACAGTCTTAGTTGTGCAGGCGGAGGCGAGACGTAGATGGGAAAGGAGAGGGGTCCGGGTGAGGCGTGAACGGAGTCCAAAAACACAAAAACTGTTGCAAGCTGGCTGTATGTCTGTGTCTATATGTCAGGTTGGGTGTCAGGCGCCACCTCTCTGGGGACATCTCAGGCCCTCCAAGGTTTGGAGGCCTATCTCCCCCCACCACCACTTCCCCTGCCAGTGGCGGACCCCCTCAGACATCGGTGCGTTGGTGGTTCTTTGTGTCCGGGGATGGGCGTCCAGGTACACACCGGCTCACTCCTTGGCGGCCGCTTATCGGGGCCTGGAGCCTGGGGCTCGCTCGGGCCACTTCGGAGGTGGGGTGCCCCCGGCCTCTCGGCCTGGGGCTCGGTCACTCAGGCGCAGCTGGCTGCCGGCGGAGCTCACGGGCGCGTCACTGCAACTCCCCCTGGCTTCTGCTCCGCGGCTGCTGAGTGAGCCCTCATCTGGGACTGTCCTCAGCTCTTTCCGGGACAGTGGCGCGGCTGCCCCTCTGTTGGTCTTCCTTGGTCTCTTGTGTTCTGGGGGCCTCTGGATGTCTGGAGTTTTGATCTCCTCCACACCTGCTTCATGCCCTGGAGGACGGGGCTGTGGCCCCCCCACACCCTCTAGCAGATTATTACATGAAGGAACCTTTTAAAAAACAAAAAACAAGCGCGTCCATGCTCACAGGTGTACACACGGGTGATCACACCCACAAACTACACCCTTTTTGGCTCCTACCTCAAAGCACACTGTGTTCTGTTGATCTTATGTGCTGCACAATAATGTTTAATATTTAGTATTTACTGTCATATTCCCATATATCATTGTGATGTTGTTTATTCTATTACTCTTGTTCTTTTCTGCTTGCTTTCTTTTTTCTTTCTCAGCAGGTGATCCAGGTGATTGATATATGCATTTTTTTTTCTCTGCCCGTTCTGTTGGTTTTTGTCTTTTGCCCTTCTCCCCCGTCCCTCTTCTCAGCTGTTTCTCTTTCCCTCTTTCTTTCTCCCCTTCTTTCCCCCAGTCAAGTCTGTCCCGTATTCAGTAAGTGAAAATAAAATAAACAATAAAAGGTGAATCAAATGGACCATTACGGCAAGGCTGGGATGGTCAATTTGGTAAAGTAAATCCGTTGGGCATCTTTCTTTGCCTTTAGACAACAATTCTGATGGCAAAAGAGCCAAACGGGACAGGCCAAAAAAAAAAAACAAAAAAAAAAGAACTGCTCACTCCTGATTGGACACTGAGCTGCACCACCTTCTCCTTCACTCCTCCATCTTGCTGTCCTCTGAGCTCTCTCTCCTTCATCTCCAGGGAACGAATCAGAGTGCGAGCACCCAACCTGTGGACTGTTAATCTGCAGACAAGGAAGAAAACATTTACAGTTCTAATGTTTCCTATTTTTGCTACATTAGTACATCACTGACTTTTCTGTTTTTCTGTGCTGAGGGTGCATTCTTTTTATATTAGAATTAGTAGAGTTACAGAGGGTATATAGAGTGTGAACATAAAATAAGAGCTTGATTAGGCTGTAGAAACGGATGAAAATCCAGTAAAGTGAAGAGTGTGTGTGTGTGTGTGTGTGTGTGTGTGTGTGTGTGTGTGTGTGTGTGTGTGTGTGTGTGTGTGTGTGTGTGTGTGTCTGGCAGGAAGTCTGAATATAGCTTGTGAGCTTGTGAGAGACGTTTCAAAAGGAAAACAGAGGAATTAGAGAATGAAAGTGCTAAGAAATAGTAATGAAAATGATATTAAATAAATGTCTTAGTGTGTTAATACAGGTGCCCATGGACTTGGCTCAACCTCAGATGAGTACAGCGGCAAAATGATAGATTAACATAATTGGAACGACAAACAGGCCAGGCTTTGGCTGAAACTTTACAGCTTCACCTCTCATCCTGCCCTTATCCTGAGAAGAAGCTTAAAGGACAGTCAATCTCCTGATGAAGACAGAAGACAGACAGAACAACACCGTAGATTTGAAGAATTAACAGCAGGCAGAAGACAGTACAACTGACCTAAAACACTGAAGGGTCCAGCAGCATGTATGTTAATGGAACATGTGCTCTGAATTACAAGCTGGAAAGTGTACCAGTGACATGACTGTGTGAAAGCACTGCATTGGACTGTCTGAGTTCATATTTGCCATGCTGGGAGTTACCCGCCAAGAAAAGACTGAAAAGATGAAGAGAGAATGAACAGAGAAGAAGAAACGGCTGATTTGGGCCTGTGTTTGATTTGGGAGGCCACACAGGAAGCTGTGAGAAGAGGGGACGAGGACCGGTGAGAGGTGAAGGCTGGACGTTATTTAACATAGCAGTAAAATAATTTCCCTGCTCCACAACGTGTTCAAGTGAAAGTATAGGAAAATTGGGTTGAAAATTGAGGCTGAACTTGTGGGGTTTAGAAATGTCCAGAGCATCGCAACAGAAAGGTGAAATTAAAAAAAAGAGAGAGAGCGGGATGAAGAAATAAATAAACTAATAATACATAAATGAATAGAAAAATCTTTTGTATATGGCGAGGTGCTGTGGGCACCTAAGTCTTTGATAGTGTAGAATTTTCAAGTCAATACCATGGTTGCATCTACTGAAAATCTCTGTGAAGCTTAAATCTCAATGACCTTGACTTCAAGGTCAGAGGTCAACTTTTCTGAAAATCAGAGGAGTTTCACATTCATAACACAGGTATGTCTACTAGGAGGCTGAAGGGTAGCACTATATATTTATAAACAATCAAAAACAACAATTATTACACAATTTATTTCCAATTTGTATGGAATTTATTTCTGTAAAGGTGGTGTTTTAGGTCTGATTGAAGGACTGATGTGATGGTAAGGTGTCCGCTGCTGCGCTTTGAAGATTGGTAGGCTTTTTTTTTAAATTTTCACAAGAATTGCTACTTCCCCTAGAGTTTTGGCCACTCCAACAATCAGAAGATTTCCCTATGAGCAAGCATTTAGCGACAGTGGGAAGGAAAAACTCCCTTTTAAAAAGGAAGAAACCTTCAACAGAGCCAGGCTCAGGAAGGGACAGCCCTCTGCCACGACTGGTTGGGGTGGGGGGAGTGAAAATTTAAAAAAAAGAAGCCAAAGTGATCATTATTGAAGCAGCTTAATTAATTTTTGCATTGTAATTTGCTGTTAATGTCATTTTCCAACCCCAGTTTGTGTTTTTATCACTTTTGTCCAGGGTGGAAGATGCCATGCTGGAGACTGATTCAGTATGGTCTTTCAGTGTTGATACATGGGAACCTTTTAGAGAGGCCAGGGCTGAAAAAGGGATGCCGGAGAACCTGAGAGGGTGTTATCCGCTGGTGTGCATCCAAGGCCAACATCTCTTTAATTAGGCTGACAAATAAGCGTTGGCCAGCTTCTGGTCCTCGTCTAAACATCATTAGCTGTTCGAGGTCATCCAGACGTGTAAGTATTATGTATCTTGTCTCCAGGGATTCATGTCCTGTCCCTGGAACAGAGCCTTTATATTGTTCTTCCGTCTTAAATGTCCAGCGCTGTTGCTTGTATTTGTCTCCAATGAAATAGTTTTCAGTGTACACGCCAGAGTCTAGCACATGATCTGGTGGCTGACCCTGAGTCTCTATGATGAATTTCAGATAATCATAGTCATTCTCCGAAGGGTAGAGTGGCACCCCTGTAGCAAGCTCCACAGCCACCAGCCCCAGAGACCACATGTCACTTGCTTCATTGTAAGGAAGGCCAAGCATAACCTCAGGTGCACAGTAACCAACCGTCCCCACAAAGTCACCAGGTATCACTGCAGACGCAGGACATGCGAGGCCAAAGTCTATAAGTTTGACTTTGATGGGAGACTCGTGGCGGTTTACAACCATGATGTTTCCAGGTTTGAGGTCAGCGTGCACCATTCCCACAGAACTCAGGTGGGACAGAGCATTTGTGATTTGACCTAAAATTGGCCTGACTTCGCTTATGGGGAGACCCTGTTTATTCCGGTCCCCTATGTAGTCCCACAGGCATTGATCAAGGAGTTCAAATTTCAGGCAAACCCGCTGTCCGTCGTGGAAAAAGCCGTTCCATTGAACAATGTTGGCGGCATCTGGATCCAACCTTCGCAGCTGCTCCAAGATGAAAATTTCCACATGTGCCTGTTGCAGAATATCAGGGTCGCTCTTGTTGACTTTAATGGCAACAGCTTGGTTGGTTGTTGTGTCGCGACATTTGGCTACAATACCAAAGCCCCCTTCTCCGAGGAAAGCCTCTACCTTGTAGTGCTTTCCCAAAATGCTCCCTTTAACTAATTCAAGCTCATCTGAGCTGAATGATGGACTGGCTGATGTGTGGACGAATACTTGATGAGAAAATTCAACCGAGTTTTGAAAACTGCAGTTGATTTTCTGTGATCTCTTGCTTTCCAAGTTTGAAGGGTGCTGAAAGACCACAGGGTTTTGTGATCTTTCAGCACTCATGTCAATGCACAGGGAACTCTTAGGGCTGAAAAAGGGATGCCGGAGAACCTCCGAGGGTGTTATCCGCTGGTGTGCATCCAAGGCCAACATCTGTTTAATTAAGCTGACAAATAAGCGTTGGCCAGCTTCTGGTCCTCGTCTAAACATTATTATTTGTTCAAGGTCATCCAGACGCGTCAGTTTTATGCATCTTGTCTCCAGGGACTCATATCCTGTCTCATACTGAAATTGTTGGTCAGTCTTAAATGTCCAGCGCTGTTGCTTGTCTTTGTCTTCAATGAAATAGTCTTCAGTGTAGACGCCAGAGTCTAGAACATGATCTGGTGGCTGACCCTGAGTCTCTATGATGAATTTCAAAACATCATAGTCTTCATTTCCAGGGTAGAGTGGCAGCCCTGTAGCAAGCTCCACAGCTACCAGCCCCAGAGACCACATGTCAATTGCTTCATTGTAAGGAAGGCCAAGCATAACCTCAGGTGCACAATAACCAACCGTCCCCACACGGTCACCAGGCATCACTGCAGACGCAGGACATGCGAGGCCAAAGTCTATAAGTTTGACTTTGATGGGAGACTCGTGGCGGTTTACAACCATGATGTTTCCAGGTTTGAGGTCAGCGTGCACCATTCCCACAGAACCCAGGTGGGACAGAGCATTTGTCAGTTGACCTAAAATTGGCCTGACTTCGCTTATGGGGAGACAGTGGTTTTTCCGGTCCCATATGTAGTCCCTCAGGCATTGATCAAGGAGTTCAAATTTCAGGCAAACCCGCTCTCCGTCGTGAAAAAAGCCGTTCCATTGAACAATGTTGGCGGCATCTGAATCCAACCTTCGCAGCTGCTCCAGGATGAAAATTTCCAATTTCGCCTGTTGCAGAATATCAGGGTGGCTCTTGTTCACTTTAATAGCCACAGCTCGGTTAGTCATGGTATCACGACATTTGGCTACAATACCAAAGCCCCCTTCTCCGAGGAAAGCCTCTACCTTGTAGTGCTTTCCCAAAATGCTCCCTTTAACTAATCCAAGCTCATTTGAGCTGAAGGATGGGTGAGCTGACATGGTGAAATGTGTCGGCTTGGTCGGTGAATTGCTAAGTAAAATTCTCTCAAAACTCTCCAAAAAGGGTTTGCTTGCTGTCAGGTCAAGGTCCGTTGAGCATTAAAGTTTAACAGAGCAAAGCTCCTACTTAAGGGTTTTTTCTCTCAGCAAGATGATGACATAACAAAGGATCTATGTCATCATCTTGTGATGTCACAAGATGTCACCTTTTTTCACAAGATGCATTCCATTTGGATCAAAGGCATTCTATTTTTTCAGTTGAAACACTAAAAAAAAACAATGTTTCAACAGGCCAGGCTGCATTTTCTGCTGCAACATCTCAACAGGAGATAATAAGATAAAGACAAGGAAGACTGGTGATCTATCCATATCAGCAACATCGGCAGCTTTCTAGTGCAGGAAGTAATAAATTCAGCCCTCGTGTTTGCACTACAGGTTGCTTTCATGAGTATTTCTGTTTTTGTGGTGGGGGAATTTTTCCTCGTTCCAACGATGTAAACAAAAACATTAATTGTGCTTTCCGCAATGACTAGTAATCATTTTGTCCTACTGTTCATTTACAGAACAGGAAAGGTTTTGTTTGGTTATGATTGTTTTGCAAGAAATACTTCAATCACAGTGGGGTAGTCTTGATTAAAATGTTATATGAGAACTGTGGCACCATGTGTGACCAGATATTGGCATGTAGTCGTCGCCAAACTGTCATCAAAAGTGTGAAGTTTGGGACAGACTGGACAAAATACATTTTTAGAGATGAAAATCTTATGTCCAGTGATAAATGATCAAAATTCCACCACAAACATGGCTTTGACGAAGATGTCCCTTTCTGAAGTAACCCCAAAAAGTTCCTGAAGTAACCAAATGGAATTTAACCAGTGACCTCTCACTTTGCAGGCGAATGTGTAAACCAGCGATGCCTGGAAAACACTAAAACTGTGCCAAAATGTCATTTTACATTCAAAATGGCGGACTTCCAGACTTCCTCTTTGGATTGGGTTCACTGAATCTGTGTGTAATAAATGTCATACACGTATTTCAAGCTGTAAATAAGTTGTTAGAAGTTCTTTAAAATTTCTTAAGTGGTGCTGTAGATCCATTTCCGCAGTGCCAGTCACTTTTTTAAAAAAAGTACATTTTGACCTGATGTGAAGAATGCAAAAAATGTCATTAGTTTGGAAGCATGTTTGGTATATGATATACTTGCCTGACTAATAATAATTTATTATTACTATTACTACTGTTGTTGTACAATGGAGCCTTTCCCCTGTGAATGACCAGCTCCCAGCTAAAATGTGTATTTTGTGCCATTTATAAGGTCAGTGCTTTATCATACCTTAAACTGTGCAGGGTAAAAGCCTCAGTTGCTGGGAAAAGCACAGGTGTATTAGAGTTTTTCTGAATTGCTAAAACACTAAACCCCATTGTAAAAACTAAACTGTCAACTATGAAAACTCTTTCATCAAATCAGTCCCACTGTTGCCAAAATCTTAAACACTATTCAAAGCTCAGTCTCCCATTTAGCAAAACTCTAAACACAAAACACACTTAGCAGTGTGGTGCACCTGTTGTCGTGTGAAGGCTGTGTGCAGTAGTGATGTCTCCTGTGTGTCGAAGCTTTGAAGCGTGTGTCGGGTAATCTCGTGGTAGTTTTGTAAAGCGCGTATCGAGGCTTGCTTTGATTACGTATGCAGTGATGTTCGAGGCCTCGCGGGCAGTCCGTACCACGTGACTGATTCAGGAACTGGCTCGCCGGTTTGCACCAGATTCTAAATAAATTGGGCAGCAAAACACAGCTGATTCCCCGTCACATTGTGTTGTGGAATTGGATTACGTCCCAGTTACATACTTACTTGAACATTTCTCCTTCGATGGAACCAGCAAGGAAGAGAATATTTGTCTGACAACATTTAATCTCATCTCTCCTAATAAACTATGCACACAGTAATAAATATCACAAATGATAAGTACCATAATATAAATCAACAACACCACAGATCTTATAATCTGATTTTAGTTTATTAAAAAGTGAAGCACCACACACTAGTTTGTGTCATTGTCCAGATGTACATAAGCATGATTACACAGTTACACAATCATACCAAAACTCTGTCCTGATAGTTTCCACTTTCTCTTTTGTATCAGACATACTGAGACAATATTCGGGATAAATAACCATGAAAACAATTTATTTATTAAGTTTAGAGGTTTACACATCACATCATTATAATCATTGAGCCTGTCTGACTTTAATCGTCCACTTGATGGCGCAGTAGAGCCAATGAATCGTCACAGTGCTTCGAACCATGAGTCGACCAGTTGGATGGAAAGCTTCAGTTCATCACAAGGCTTCATCTCACCATCACTAATGAAAGCTCTTATAATTTGGCTGCTATTAGAGACCATTGATTTAGTCTCTCTTTGGTTACTACGTGGATCTTTTTTCAGACAAATTAATGAAAAAAATATAATAAATGGAAAAACAGAGTACAAATGTGGACAGTTAACTGGATATTACAGCGCGATTTCAGTGCATAAATACATACATACAGGTCTGAGACGTAAGTGGTGCAATATTGATAGAGCTCACATGACTCCGTCCTGTTCGTATCCCAGAAATCCACCAGGATTTTAGTGCCTCATATACTGCACAGGTCATTGGCACACCTGAGATTCAGGACGACATGCTAAGCAGTGCTGTGTCACCATCAATAATACACCATATTAATGCAAGGTACAATTACAGCTGGGCTCCGCCACATTTTATTTTAACAGAGGAAATAAAATATGCAGAGCTAGCTGAGTTGGTTGAAATTCAGTTGCTACTTTAAGAGAATTTCATACAAGAATAATTGCAGATAAAATAGGTTATTAAAGCTGTCATCATTGCTTCAGTGCCATATTCTCTCTGCTGTAACTCCGATTTGAAGAGGGCTTGTTTAGGCAACAACTCAGAGCACTAACTATACGATCACTGCCGGTCACTTAGGTGATTTGTTATAAATGTGAAAACAGCTATGCAGGTTTAATGCAAGGAAGTCTTTACTCAGTGTTTGGCATGGGTCCTAAATGAAGGAGGGGTAGTCTGTCAGTCACTGCATTCCTCACCTGCATGGGAAACTTCCCAAACTGGAAGTTATCAGAAACATTGGAGACAATACTGAATCCACCAGAGACAGCTGGGACAGGTCCTAGTCATTACCATACAGAAAAGAACGGATTTATTTCAGTTCAGTTCAAATTAATAAGGTGAAGAAAAAACAGAGACTGCATCTTATGTGTTTTCTATTCTATTCTAGTAGTTTTAGAATCCAATAACTACACAAACAATCATGGCAGTGAGGTGTGGAGGGCCAGGAGTGACAAAATGAATGAATTAAATATGCCATTAATTATTGAATTAAATGTTTCATTATTTAATTAAATGCCCATTCACTTCACTAGTGTTTGTAGTTGTTGTTGAGAAATGCCCACTGAAAGAATGGCCACCAGGGCAAGTGCCTGTAATCGGATTACAGTAACACGTTACTTGTAACGCATTACTGCCCATCTCTGTTGAGAACAAATAATGTAAATGAATAATAGTGTTCAAATTGTTCGTTAAAACTCTGCATATCTCAGAAAAACTAAAAAAAAAATCAGCTTTCTTCACTCACTTCTTTACAATGCAGCCATTACAGTCTTCTTTGATTGGTCGCTGCAGGATTGCCATTCTTCTCATGTTTAGTTTTTTTTCCTATCAGTGCTTTAATTCTATGAAATAAATTTTTCAAAGTCACTTTTTGCTTTCACTAGCTTGTTTTTAGTGTCCCACTTTTGGATCTTCTGAACTCACTCTGATTAAAGTTGTCATTGTACTAATGTTATTCATGTGCAGCTGACTTCACAGCTGTGTGTGTTGTTTTTTTTTATTGCTTTTTTGCAACTTTTTGTGATATCTAAATGTTTAACCTGTTCAATAACATTATTACTATTCAGTGATTATTATATATGATTATCACTTGGCTACGTGAACATACATAAATCTGTTAAATCTCAGCGACACAAGCATGTCTTCATGCGCACACACAGTTTCTACTCCCATTCATTCAGGTTTATATTTACACCTTTTACAGGAAGAATGGACAGCCATCACTTTAAGGAAAAACAAAGAGAGAGAGAGAGAGAGAGATTTTAAGTTCAGGGCAGGTCAGTTTTTATAGAAATGCATAGATGTGTGTTGTACTTCCATCTGGCTTATTACTTTCTAATGCAGGGGAAAGACATTGGCAAAGAAACACCTACTACATAAATAGTTTGATTTGAAGTTGCTCTTTTGAGTCCTCTCTATTGACTCTGACATCCTGCTGTTAACAGTTTCATGGTATTGCTTTGTTTGCTTTAAACAAACCTCACAGGGTGGTAGAATATGTCTGCGGTGCAGAGGTCCTTGGATCGCCTCTCTGTTGTCTTTGTTGACAGCAATGAAGGTGGTGAAAGAACTGCTCACTCAAAGAGACTGGAGAAAATAACCCCCCTCTTAATTCATCCTGACCAAACTGGTTTCATAAAAGGTAGGCACTCATCAACAAATACACGTAGATTACTTAATTTGATAGACTACTCATACAGTAAAAACCTAGAAACTACAATATTCTCTTTAGACGCAGAAAAAGCATTTGACAGAGTTAACTGGAAATTTCTATTTGCAACTTTACACAAATTTGGTTTTGGATCCTCTTTCATAAACTGGTTAAAAATATTATATAATTCCCCAACAGCTTGTGTTAGAACAAATGACCAGACATCCTCCAGCTTCTGTCTCTTGAGGGGCACCAGGCAGGGATGCCCACTCTCCCCTTCACTATTTGCATTTTTTATTGAACCACTAGCAGCAGCAATTAGACAGAATTCAGTAATTAAGGGCATAAAATGCAAGAACGTGGAACATAAAATCAGCCTTTATGCGGATGATGTGTTACTCTTTCTCCAAAATTCACAAACCAATATCTCTGGGGTGATTGAATTGATAAACTCTTTTGCAAGAATATCAGATTACTCAATTAACTGGTCAAAATCTACAGTCCTACCGATTAATTGCTCCTTCCATAATTCCTCTTCTACACCACTGCAATCGGGAAATATAAAATATTTAGGTATTAATGTTTCTCCCAAGCTTGCAGATCTAACTAAATTAAACCATATCCCACTTTTAAAGAAGGTAGAAGATGATCTGGCTAGATGGAAATGTCTACCCATATCACTCATGGGAAGGGTTGCCGCTATAAAAATGATGGTCTTACCAAAAATAAATTATTTATTCTCAATGATCCCAACTAAACCGCCACAAGATTGGTTCAGATCTCTAGATTCATGTATGTCCAAATTCCTTTGGAAAAATAAACCCCCACGTATAAGCTTAAAAACACTACAAAAGACCAAGGATAAAGGAGGACTAGAACTGCCTAACTTTCAGCACTACTTCTTAGCCAACAGGCTTCAGTTTATCTCAGGATGGCTAAAACACACCCTCTTAGATGAACCTTGGCTAGATGTAGAACAAGCACTCTGCAATAATCTAGAGATCTCAGACCTACCATTTATCAGCTCAAACATCCAACGACATGAATGCTTTAAAAGCATCAACATCAGCTCTTCTCTGACAGCATGGTGGGAGTTTCTAAAATTGACGGCGTCTTCATTAATCCCATGCAAACGTACACCTATCTGGAACAACCCTGACATATTACAAAACAATAATATGATAAACTTTTCAGATTGGAGTGATAAAGGAATCAAATATTTAGAACATATACTAGAAGGAACAGAATTTATTTCATTTGACGGACTAGTTACACAATATGGGATCAACAAGAAAAGATTTTTAGAATATCAACAAATTAAATCCATAGTAAAAAAGAAATTTAAACCGGGTCAAGTTGAACTACAAACACCACCAAGTGTGGTTCAATTTCTTACTCTTAAACCCCCCAAATTACTATCCAAAATATACAGAATGCTTTCTAAAACAGATGAATCAATATCACTTCCTATTGCAAAATGGGAAGCGGATTTATCAGTTAACTTAGACCTAAACTTCTGGTCTCAGATTTGCTTAAAAACCTTTCATCTAATTAGAAATCCCAGTCTTCAATTAATTCAATACAAAATATTACATAGAGTGCACTATACAGGTCATCGGATGTTCAAGATGGGCTTTACGTCTACCAACAACTGCTCACACTGCCAAACCAATTCACCGGACAATTATATCCACGCTCTTTGGTTCTGTCCACCAGTTCAGAAGTTTTGGCGCGAGATATGTGAAGACTTATCGAAGTGTCTGAAATGTAACATTCCAACTTCCCCCTTAGTGTGTTTGTTGAGCAGCTTAGATAATGTCACTTCAGAAAAGAATATAGCCCATATGGTTTTCACTGCCCTATGCATAGCCAAGAAAACAGTCCTCATGAACTGGAAAAATAAAAATAATCTTAATTCTAACCAATATAGAAATTATCTATTAGATTACATTAGTCTTGATACAGCCTCTGCCACCACATCAGATCAATTGCTCTGGGCTCCTTTGATCAGCTCCATCACCTAGTGGGGGTGGGGGGTCATAGTTTGGTCCCGCCTTCACTGTTGTGATTGGTGTGGGGGTAGGGACAGGCTTAGGGCGTCGGGGGGTTCCCCGGAGGCATCTTCCTTGGGGGGCTCAACCCGGGGTAGCGGTCATGTCCGGTTAGGGGCTCTGTTGGCTCTCAGGTGACTGTTTCCTCGCGGCTGCGTGCAGCGGGGCTAGGGGAGGGTCTGTGCTGACGGACGTGGGTTACTGACCTGGTAGCCTGGCTGCCCCTGGGTGGGTCCGGGATGGGCGTGAGGTTCTGGGGGCGCTCCGTCTCTGGGCTGGGACCCGGACCGGGCCTCGGGGGCTTGGGTCCTGCATGGTTGGTGTGTTGCCGGGGTTGTGGGCGGGTGGGTGCATGGGGGCCCAGCCCTGGAGCAGGGTGCCGCCGGTGCGTCGAGCCACCTGGGGGGCTCTTCAACTGGTGGGGGAGATTGTCACATCTTGCAGGAGCTTTCCTCTCCTCAGGAGCTCCCTCTGCAGGAGGGGGAGATACAGGAGAGGTGGAGGAAGATCTCAGCCTGGGTGTTTATTGTCTTATGTAGTCTGGAAGATGAGTGGATGGTGGGGTGGGTGCAGTTTTCTCTGTGGTGGGGTTGGGTGGACTGTCCCGGGCTCTGTGGGGCCGGGCGGCGCTGCTGCACTGGGCCCGGTCTGGATGGGCCTGGGCCCCCTTTCCCTGGCGGGTCGCGGAGTATGGGGGGGCCTACTGGGGTCAGCGGGGGAGCTGGCCCCAGGGAGGGGTCACTTGCCCCTCCCTTCCTTCCCTCCCCATCTCCAGCTGCCTCCCTCTTCCCGCTCCACCACAACCACCCACACATGCAGGGCCTTGGAGTAGGGGTATGTCACCAGGGTGCAGAGGAGGCTACCCCCCCCCCCCCCCTCTGTCCCCTTCTGGCTGCCTCTGCCTCAATTTTATCCCACAACTTAGACATTCACATTACTCACACTCTCATCACACATACATATAGGATTTTGGGGGTGGGCACGATACACGGAGTCCAAAGTACCATCAGGGTGTACACCCCACCCCTGGCATCGTTGCCCACCTCTCAATTTTAAATACACGTAGACATTGAGGGCTAGCAGGAGGGACCATGCGCTTACCTGCTGCTCTCTGGCAGGTAGCTCCAAGCCCTCCTGGGTTTTAAATGCACCTTAGAACACACGTGCATCAACATTACAATGAGCGGGTGGAGGGAGGTTTGGAGTCTTCTCTCACCCCCATTCTCTGCGACCTGCTGGAGCAGGGGGGCTAGGACTAGGAGGAGGAGTTGGCCGTCCGACTGCGGTCTGGAGTGTGGAGCCTTCCTGCTGCTGCGGAGTCGGGGCGGTCTGCCTCCCCCCACCGCAGGGAAAAGGGAAACACCACCTGGGTCTGGGTGCAGTTCCCCCCTCCAGGGGCGGGGGCACCTAGACCCGGTTTGTAGAGTACGCTTGGGGAGTGTGATCGTGTGTACAACGTCTCTTTATGTCTGTCTCCACGTTGGTTGAGTGTGGAGTGAGTGCATATGAGAGCATGAGGGTGGGAATGGATGTTTGTATCTGTGGCAGAGAGGCAGGCGCGTGGAACAAAGAAGCTGCGAGCAGACCGGCGTCGGACTGAGGTCAGGAATATGGAGGTGAAGAGCTGGCATCCAGCGGGCTGCTGAGAGCAGAGGGAAAAACAGAATTAAAACAGAGTTTAACTATGACGAGGTTCTACGACTGTGAAGCCTTCACTAACGAGAGTTAATCGACATCCTGGCACAGAATGTTTGAGACCACCGGCACGCTGGAAAAATCCAGAACTCACCCGGACCATGACAAAATCTGAATTAGTCAGTCTACACATGCTCCAACACATTGTGAGGTGATTGTATTGGAGCGAGAATCCCCAAGAGAGTCAGGTGCGTCTTCACACATCGGCCAGTGTAGGTAAAAATGACAATCTCGTTGACTCACGAAGCAAACCCTGAGCTGTGGCTCCTCCTCCAGCGATAAAGCAATTTAAACTAGAGGTGGCCCTACCCTTTACCATTGAAAAGAACAACAGTGATCAATAGAGCAATTTCAGATAGGCAGACTCTTGCTTTGACCAATCAGGGAGATTGGGTCTAACCTGAACTGGAAGTTATCGCCTGTCAGAGTTTGAGGTAATGTCAGACCAGTAGAAAAAAGTTACGTTTTTACTGTAACACCACAAACATTTTTAACAAAATATCTTCATAACTTCAAATGCAAATAGAAATTTTTAATTTAAAAATGTATCCACAAGTTTTTCAAACAACAAAGTTACACGCAATCTTTTACCTAAAAATGCAGCAAAGGCTTTTTACATAAGCATTTAAAACTATTTACAGAACAATCAGGTCTTCTGCATCAAATAAGAAGGTACACACATTATTTGTGCCACTCCAAAAAACTGTTTCTGTCCACTATAAGACAGAGGAGAACACCACAGGCCTAAACACTGCACACCTGACAACAGGAGGTGTATCACTCCTCCTGTTTTTCACCTGGAGACAGCGTTTACACTGCAATCCTCCGTTGGTGGCTCTTTTGCGACAACTGTGACATTCACTAGTATAACTGACACACAAAACAAAACAACAGCTACACTACACACTAACTACACAAGACATCAAACTACCTATAGACTCCAAACACGCTAAACGTCACACACCTCTCACATCTCAAAACTTGCTCTCTCCTTCTTTCACTTACTCGCTCTCTCACTCCTAAAACTTCCCCCTCTTCCTAAACAACCAAATGCCATGTTTCCATATAATTGTTTGATTGGTTGACATGGTACAGTGATGCTTATTAACTCAATATGTACATAATTTTCTGGGCAAAAAACAAGAAGCTTCAGGTTATCCATCATCCGCATGTCATAAACGAGGAGGACAGAATGCTTTACATTAATGACTATGATGCTAAACACCCCTCATGTCAGCCATACCTGAAGACATTGATGGTGGCTGACGCTATATTCTGATGGTGACTCCTGAATTTCCTTCACTTCCTCCTCATCCTTGAAATACTCCTGATGGATGTCCACAGCATTGTTCAGTCTGATGGCATCCTCCATGACCTGGACAACATGATACCATTAGAATGACATCATAGAATGAGGGGTGTGACCAGAGCCAGAAATGCACTCATTGATCCTTTTGTTGATTTATTGCTATCATCATACACTACTCAGGGCTCTAGACTAACTTTTTGCCATGGGCGTACCGGTACGCCTAACTTTTTAAAGTTAGGCGTACCGGTAATGTGTTGTACAACTATCAAATTCATTTTTTTATGTTACATAGTAATATGGTCCTTACCAATTGTGAAACTAAATTAATTAGTTTCATAGATCTAATCCATACTGCTCCTTTAAGGCAGCAAACTCGCTATATTCTATTCATTATACCAATTAATAACACCAGTGGTAAACAAAAACACTACTTTAAAACAACTCAGTGCAAATAGGCATGCATGTTCATTTTCTTTCAACTCACAACAACAACTCAACTTCCAAACCAAAACACCAACACAAAGGAGTGTGAGTTTAGACAGCACCAGTTAGCTAATCACATAGAACTGTAATCTTTGACATTTGTTTACCAAGTGAACAGCTTTAACATTTAAGCAGCTGCAACTGTTAGTGCAAACACTGTGTATTTATAAGGAAAGAGCTTCAGGTCTCCAGATCTACTAGCTAACAAAAGACACGTTACGCTTTCACCTGCTTCTCTGCTTCAACAGCAACAATGTTCCTCTTACATCAGAGGCACAGCTACAGCAAGTGTAGAGCCAAGCAGCCTCACCAGCGTAACCAGTGTTGCTCTTTTAGCTTTGAATGTTTTAACTTAAATGTATTAACAACTTGTGTAATAATTTTAACAAAAGGTTTCTACTTTTATCTGTTTGTAACCCTGGGCTACACAACATCCATAAACAACATGTATCCATTCAATATCAATCCAACCAACAACACCTGCATTAACCCAACCATCCATAAAGCCAGCAACCATCCCGCCAACATGCATCAACCCAAAACTCCAACCAGACAGCATGCATCATAGTAAGACTAGGTGGACTGCTGTGGATTCATTTGGATCTTACTCTGCACAGCTGCAGAACACTGTTGATATAGCTCTCGTCCTTTTCCACCTTATTCCTGAAAAGGCTTGTTTGTTTCTTCTCAGCAGGGTCGATGTCCTTGGGCCACCCCCCTCCACTTGGTTTACTCCACAGCTTCTTGTCTCATGAAGTTTTGTGTTCACCTGAAAACAACAAGTAGCACCTGAGATTCACACAGACAGGCAATTCACACAGTGCACTGTTAATCAGGAGGTAGAGCAGGTCACTAATCAGAAGGTTGGTGGTTCAGTCCTTGGCTGCATCCCTTGGGCAAGATACTGAACCCTGAATTGCTTTCTGATGCATTCATCAGAGTGTGATAAAAAACACAGAAAAGTTGCTTTTATGAATGGGTGAATGAGGCATGTTCTGTATATAAGAACCAGTGTCTTTACTATGTATGTAATTTCAACCCTTTTGGCAATCCAGTTCAAGCTGTGTGTAGGTGATCAGTTACTGCAGGAGCGTCACACTCATTTTAGTTCATGGACTGCTTCTAGCTTGATTTATCCTAGCCCAATACTAATAAGATAATAATAATAAATACTGTATTGATCCCCGAGGGAAAATCCCTCTCTGCATTTAACCCATTCACTCAGAGAAGGAGTGGGAAGCCACTGGGCACCCAAAGAGCAGTGCGTAGAGACAGCACCTTGCTCAGGGGTACCTCAGGGGAGCCGTTCAGTGGATTTGAACCCCCAACCTTCCAATCATAGGGCCACCACTGTACCTACTGAGCTATCCCTGCCCATAACTCTAGAGTATTCACATTTCTCTGTGTAAAGGCAGCTGATCTGACAGTGTCCACGACTCATAAATAATTTCTAAAACTCATCAATAGCCTGAGATGTCTTCAGAAAAATAAAACATCTCCATTTCTACAAACTACAAAGAAACGCTGCAGTAAAAAATGAGAGAAAACCATCAGCATGGCTCCTCAGGCTCACAGTCTATGATGTGGCAGGCAATTAATTTTCCCAAGGGCCCACATAAGAGACTGGGACTGGGAAGTTCTGGCAGATCACGGTCACATATTCTAGTCTTGTATCTCTATTCAAACTTTTTGGAATGAAGTTTAAGTAATAAGTTACTTAAGTGGCAGGTAATTTCAGACTGACATAAGTCTGCATGCATCAAGACCCTTCAGATTCATACAATTTTGTTTTTAACGTTTTCTGTAATAATTATTTTATTATTTGATTTTGATAATTTAGTTGATAATTATCCCATGATCTCTTGGGAGTGAGGCTCACCTCGTGCTCTGACATCTCCACACCTGTCTGCGTGGCCAGGTCCCGGTGGCTCTTCTGGCTGAAGTTGAGGGCCAGGCTTGGGTCCGGGTGGATGTCCACCAGCAGCTCAGCAGGTGAATCCGAAAACTGACACTGACGGCCAAACTCGCAGCAGTGCTTGGAGTAAGTATAAGTGTTTTCCATGCTGCCATGAAAACACAGAAGAGCCTGCTCTGTACTTGATTCTCTTAAGTGCAGAGGTGGGAAGTGACGAAATGCAAATATTTTGTTACTGTACTTACTTAAAGTAACTTACTTAATGTGGCCGGGGTGTGTGATCTTTCTTCCCCTTCTGTGTATTTAGTAACGGTGGAGCCGGAGGAGCGGATTGGCTGCAGCAGCTAAGGTGTGCCTGTTTCCTGCGTCTGAGTACCGAAAACAACAGTATCAGCTGCTGAGTATTGAATAAAAGCCACACTGAGCACGCAAAGATTGTGTGTGTTGGGTCGATTTCTTCACACTTAGCAGAATTTAAAGACATCTGTATCTTACTTGAGTAGTTTTTTTCTCACTACTTTTTACTCTTACTCCATACATTTTTAAACAAATATTTGTACTTTCTGCTCCTTACATTTTCAAAGAGGCCTCTTTTGTTTTAATGCATTTCGGAGGAGTTATTATTTCACGTTACTATTAGCCTCCAAAAATCTTTGTTTATTATGCAGCAGCCTATATTATAGGATAATGAGAGATGATTTCTGCCAAAGTAAGAGGTTAAAGTGGAGCAGTGTTTTGTTGATGTTTGTTTCTTCATTTTGTTTTTGCCACAACACCAGAACGGAAGTGCAGGTAATAATAATAATAATAATAATGGATTGCATTTATATAACGCTTTTCGAGATCCTCAAAGCGCTTTACAATTCCACTATTCATTCACTCACTGGTGGAGGCAAGCTACAGTTGTAGCCACAGCTGCCCTGGGGCAGACTGACAGAAGCGAGGCTGCCATATCGTATGAGGTGCCGTAAGGGACATTATTACTGAAACGCTCTCACACACACAACTGAAACGCTCTCACACACACTACTGAAACGCTCTCACACACACTACTGAAACGCTCTCACACACACTACTGAAACGCTCTCACACACACACAACTGAAACGCTCTCACACACACTACTGAAACGCTCTCACACACACTAATGAAACGCTCTCACACACGCTACTGAAACGCTCTCACACACGCTACTGAAACGCTCTCACACACGCTACTGAAACGCTCTCACACACACAACTGAAACGCTCTCACACACACTACTGAAACGCTCTCACACACACTACTGAAACGCTCTCACACACACTACTGAAACGCTCTCACACACACTACTGAAACGCTCTCACACACACTACTGAAACGCTCTCACACACACTACTGAAACGCTCTCACACACACTAATGAAACGCTCTCACACACGCTACTGAAACGCTCTCACACATGCTACTGAAACGCTCTCACACACACTACTGAAACGCTCTCACACACACAACTGAAACGCTCTCACACACACTACTGAAACGCTCTCACACACACTACTGAAACGCTCTCACACACACACAACTGAAACGCTCTCACACACACTACTGAAACGCTCTCACACACACTAATGAAACGCTCTCACACACGCTACTGAAACGCTCTCACACACACTAATGAAACGCTCTCACACACACTACTGAAACGCTCTCACACACACTACTGAAACGCTCTCACACACACACACAACTGAAACGCTCTCACACACACTACTGAAACGCTCTCACACACACTACTGAAACGCTCTCACACACACTAATGAAACGCTCTCACACACGCTACTGAAACGCTCTCACACACGCTACTGAAACGCTCTCACACACACAACTGAAACGCTCTCACACACACTACTGAAACGCTCTCACACACACTACTGAAACGCTCTCACACACACTAATGAAACGCTCTCACACACGCTACTGAAACGCTCTCACACATGCTACTGAAACGCTCTCACACACACTACTGAAACGCTCTCACACACACTAATGAAACGCTCTCACACACGCTACTGAAACGCTCTCACACACGCTACTGAAACGCTCTCACACACGCTACTGAAACGCTCTCACACACACTACTGAAACGCTCTCACACACACTACTGAAACGCTCTCACACACGCTACTGAAACGCTCTCACACACGCTACTGAAACGCTCTCACACACACTACTGAAACGCTCTCACACACACTACTGAAACGCTCTCACACACGCTACTGAAACGCTCTCACACACACTACTGAAACGCTCTCACACACGCTACTGAAACGCTCTCACACACGCTACTGAAACGCTCTCACACACACTACTGAAACGCTCTCACACACACTACTGAAACGCTCTCACACACGCTACTGAAACGCTCTCACACACACTACTGAAATTTTAGCTCTCACACACACTACTGAAATTTTAGCTCTCACACACACTACTGAAACGCTCTCACACACACTACTGAAATTTTAGCTCTCACACACACTACTGAAACGCTCTCACACACACTACTGAAACGCTCTCACACACACTACTGAAACGCTCTCACACACACTACTGAAATTTTAGCTCTCACACACACTACTGAAATTTTAGCTCTCACACACACTACTGAAACGCTCTCACACACACTACTGAAACGCTCTCACACACACTACTGAAATTGTCTGAATGTGTCTGTGTCTGAGAGAGAGAGAGAGAGAGAGAGAGAGAGAGAGAGAGAGAGAGAGAGAGAGGGAGAAATACACTTGACTCTTTACAAATTGGCAGCTGGAATACTTTTAAGTTCTCTTTATGGTTTTTTGTTTTAAAATTCTGTTTTACTTCCAATAGTTTATATTGAAATACATGCAGATTGAAATTAAATTTGAAACATGATTAAATTTTAATTTGTGTGTGTGTGTGTGTGTGTGTGTGTGTGTGTGTGTGTGTGTGTGTGTGTGTGTGTGTGTGTGTGTGTGTGTGGAGGGGGGGGGGTTGCAAGACAGAGAAAAAGAAGTAATGAGTTGACAGTTAGTATCAGCGAGTGAGTGACATACAGAGAGAGAGTGGGACTGGCATCAAATGAACTGTTTTGTAGTCTATTCCATGTATCTGCTGAGAAAGCTCAAATCTCAAATACTGTATCGAATCATTGGTTTACTTTGTGGTAATAGTGGTAGTAGTGCCACCTAAAGTCAGCTTTACAAATGACACTAAAGTTTATTATGTGATAAAAAAAAAATTTAATTCCTTTTTTAGAAAAGAAATTAATCAAAAAAGTTTAAGACACCACTTAATACAGATACAAAAACCTGGCTAGGTCTCACGTTGATTAAAAAATTCCCTTTTACAATTGTCTACTTGTTATATCTCTAGCTCTGTTCTGTTGAGCATGTGCCACTCCTGCATTAAAAAAAAAATACGTTTTTTGACTGACTGTAACTTTTTACTGGGGAAAATAACTTTGAACCTACAATGAAACTTGTAAGATTATGATGTCAAATTTCTTAGAAAGGGCCCTGCAAGGAGAGCTCATTGCCACTATCTGCACTAGTGATGTGTCGGTCACGAACGAAACAAATCTTAGAGCCAGATCTTTGAAGTGAATTTCCCCGTACCTCCCTGCATATCTGTTTCTGGTTGGTTTCTGTTAGTTTTTCCCAGTTTAGGTTTTCTTAGTTTCATGTTCACCCTCGCCAATCCTGTTGTATCCTCTTTTGGTTTAAAAAACTCACTTGCACCACAGCTGCCGCATTTTGGGTACTAAATAATTCTCACACGGCTTGCCCCGGCAACCCGTGACAGAAAGCTGAAAATTCAAATAGTTAAAAGTTAAAATGTAAATGGTAAATGGCCTGTATTTGTATAGCGCTTTTCTAGTCCCTAAGGACCCCAAAGCGCTTTACACAACCTGTCATCCACCCATTCACACACACATTCACACACTTAAACCATTTAAAATGTAAATAGTTTTTGTATTTTTTGTATTGTAGTTTTTGTAACACTGCTCATGTAAAAAAAAGTGGAACAACTAAGGTTTTAAAGGCAAGGCAAGGCAAGGCAAGTTTATTTGTATAGCACAATTCAACAACAAGGTGATTCAAAGTGCTTTACAGAGACATTAGAAACAAGAACAAATAAAAAGCATGATTTAAAATTGATTAAAACAAGCAAATAAACTAACTAACTAATTAACAAACAAACAAACAAACAAACAAACAACAGTATATAAAATCAAAACAGATAAAATCAGAACAGTAGATAAAATCAGTAGTTAAATGTAAGTTTTGAAATTTAAGCTTAAAGTGTGGATTTGGTGCTTTATTCAAATGCAGCTGAGAACAGGTGAGTCTTCAACCTGGATTTAAATAAACTGAGTGTTTCAGCTGATCTGAGGCTTTCTGGGAGTTTGTTCCAGATATAAGGAGCATAAAAGCTGAATGCAGCTTCTCCGTGTCTGGTTCTGACTCTGGGAACTGATAAAAGACCGGATCCAGATGACCTGAGGGATCTGGAAGGTTCATACTGGGTCAGGAGGTCATTGATGTATTTTGGTCCTAAACCATTCAGAGCTTTATAGGCCAGCATCAGAACTTTAAAGTCTATCCTCTGACGGACAGGCAGCCAGTGTACATAAAAGCTGTAGAAGCTTTACAGTTATATTTTATTACATCGGTTGAACACAGAAACATAAAAAAACAACCCTAATGAGACTCATGAGACTCATTTTTCATTTATATTAAGAACAAAGGAATTTCACTGATTATTACTCTGAGGACAGCCTGCGTTCCCCCTAGCTGCACAGAAAATGGGCAAAAACTTTTATCTGGTAGGACCAGGGACTTTAAAAAGCCACAAGCCTCTTTATTAAGCTGCAGAACACAGCTTTTGTTTATCATTAAAGCTTTAAATGCAGGTCAATTTGTGGTACAACAAAAACCGGTTCACATGACCACTCCACATCCTTATAAGCCTCTTAAGAATTAAACTAATGTCTCCATATTGTGCATTTTTTAATTGTCTCCTTTCTATCCTCTGTCTTCAGCAGAGTGTCGTTCTTCAGTCATAAATAATGAAGGGATACTGCTCTCGCCAAACTACCCAATGAACAATGAACAACCACAAGTGCATCTACAGCATCAAGGTCATAGATCTTAACGCTTCAGAATATGCATGACATGAGTTTTTATTGAGAAAAATAATGGCTATTGATCATTGCAAGTATTTAAGAGATGTCAAATGTATTACCAGTCTTCAAACCTTTGTGAGGGCTTGTCACCTGCTATGTGGGTCATTAGTGCTAATTTCGATTTGATGTTGATCTGAGGTTCAAGCTGGGAAAGGAATCAACATCTCTGCAAGAACCTTTCATCTTGCCCAGGGTGATATACTCAAAGTAAACTCACTCACACATACACACATTTGGTCTTTGCCCTTGACAGAAGGATACAAACTGGTGTACTCAAGTAAGTTAGCAGTGAACACCACCGTTTAGTATAGAGCGAAAGCCTAATCTGTTTCTCCAAGACTTCATTGAAGATTCATTCAGGAGGTGACAAAAAGCCCTACAACAACATTTCAGGTTCCACTTGCCTCATTTAAGGTCAGAGTTCATGAAATGGAAGTTTTAGAGTGGCCTAACATATTTTGTATTGACTCTGCCAGTATCTTTGTCTAATCTTTGAATTTTTTTTTGGATTATCTGGGGCAGATGTACATACATTCTAGCAGTATGCCTCAAATTATTCACCAGTTAGATGCCTCATGACAACTGCTGATTTCTGACAAATGCAACAGGCTCACTAGAACAGTTTAACTCTAAATGGATGGATGGATCACAGAAGGAAATATGAAATTTTCCACTGAACCGATCACAAGAAACATGTCACGTTTGATTAACAAAGCTTTTAGCGTAGGACGACGTGGTAAAGATGTGTTTTGATGTTCACCAAAGCACACCCACATTTGGCAGTGCCCTCTTAGACGCACAGTTGGAATTCTAATTGTTTAAATGGTGTCATGAAGGGTGATCGCTTAGTATTATTCACTTTGAAGTGTCAGGATCCTGGGTCTCCTGACCCAGTGTTGAGTTTCTTGTATCTCAGTGTTTTTGTACTATGATGTATGTTCTATAGTTCTCTTTGTTGCCCCAGTTTATTCTATAGAGTCTAGTGTCTTGGGTTTCTTGTATTCTGTTTAGTTTTCTGAGTATTTAGTAGCTGCCCTCTGTGCTCCTTTATGTTGATCTCTGTGTTTCTTTGTTGCTCTGTCTCTCCTGTCAGCTGTATCTCCTAGTCCAGTCTGCATCTCTGTGTTACATTTCCTGTTTTACTTTAAAGGTCTGTGTCCTACGTGAATATATTGTGTTTCGATTCCCTTGGCTCTCGTTATGTCTGATTTCTCCTACCTATGCTCCCCTTCTGTGTCTCATTCCTCTCGTTATTTCCCAGTGTATTTAAGGACATGCTGAAGCGATTATATCTCTCAGCTGGCCTGAAAACACCTTTGTGGAGGTGGCTGAGGAGCGGGAGGTCTGGGCTTCTCTGCTTAAGCTGCTGCCCCTGGTGCTGGATAAGTGGAAGAGGATAGATGGATGGATGTTTTGAGTTTACCTCTCTATTGTTGCTTTAGCGGTGGCTTCTGGAGAAAGTCTCTCTTGGATCAGAATACCAACTTTTGTCTCTGTTATCAATCTGACCATTAATCTGCATTCAAAGAACAAATTAGGGCTTTACTCGTGTTGCCAGCTCACATGAAAGGCATTTTAAGGGCTTTTATTGTGAAGCAAACACAAACTTCACCAACTATACCGATTATTGACCAACTTTTTCTTTCTCTGTGCCAAGCTGAGCTTTGCTACAGTAGTAAAGCGCCCTTTAGAGCGCTCTCACCTTAAGCATAACCAGGTAGTCGTCATGACGCTGTATGTTGGGGATGTTTGACAAAGCTGTAACTCCTGCTTTGAAATCTGGAGAAACCTGAAAAAAACACATTGTGGTTTTAACTCTTATCCTGTGAAGATTTAAAGAGAGAAAGAAGAAAGAATTCCAGAACAGAGGAAGCTCAAGTCAGAGTTTTACTTACTCTTGAGGTTAACCAGAGGGTCCAAGGCTTTATCGCAGTTACTGGAAGCTGCCAGGGGCTGACAGTTTTTGTACTTCTCCACTGTGAAGAGACACACAAAACACGCCACTGATGAACAGACTGACTTGCACTACATCAACGGGGGAGCTCACACTAACGAGTACAAGGGTAACAATTTGTTCTTCTTATTCTGCAATAAAAGGAAACATATGAGCTGACACTTAGCAAACAGTGTTCCTTTTGTAATGTCTCCATCTCCTGGTCATCATTGGAATTTCAACTAGTGACACAGATTAAAGAGACAGAAATTGTTTGTTCTATTGACACCAATAAAACAAGAAATGTCTTCATGTAACCTGTTATATGCACACAACTGAAAGGGACACAATAATAATTGGTGATACTTTTTTCCATACAAATGACTGGCCAGTAGGTGGCAGTTTTGTACACATCATTACTTATCCTGACCATAACCTGCTAAAACACAGATTAGGTGTGGGGCACATAACCGTGTTGATGTGAACCCCCTCTGCAAACCTGTAAATCCAGGTCAACCCTCAGGATATCTCACTAAACCTCTGCTCTGTAGCACAGCTCTCTGCACGTACTGCATTCAATTCAGCTTTATTGATATAGCGTCCTCTTTTCGAGATTTTCGAGATAGATGATAGATGTCTGGGTTTTCCTACACACACATATGTGTGACGTCATCCCTGAGCTGCTGCTTTGTGAGTTGTTGTTCCGCGCTCACAGACGGGACAGAGCTGCAAAAGAAATTTCCCTCGTAGCGTCCCGGTACTGGTCATTTTTCTTATTCAGATTAGGCCTTATTTCTGTACCATTATTTAATTCCACTGGCTTTAAGTTATTATTATTATTTTTTTGCCCTTGTTGACTTGTAAAAGCCTATATGACATTTTTTTGTTTCACCATTCACTAACCACACCGAGAAGGCATCGTTTAAATGTGTTAAAATTATCTTATTTTCTTCAAGAAAACAGTATTATTAAAGTTTATCATGACTGGGCCGAGTGTCCTCTTTTTTTTGGAAATCAAAATATGGTCATCCTACGTGTGTGTGTGTTTATTTCGTGTAAACTGCACATTTCTAATTTCTAATTTTTATTGCACAGATAAACTACGTCATCTAAACACTAATCAAAAATAGCTAAAATTATTAAAAGTGTCGAACATAAGAAGCTTGTACGTTGCTGTTTTCGTAAAGATACCTTTGTCTCACACGGAACATACATGTTCTACATTATTACTCTGGCAGCTCTCAGTCCATACAGACAGGACACGTTGCAGCGTAATTGCAGACAGGTGAGTGGGCCTGAGCTCCACCCAGGCAGAATGACGAGTGGAAGAAAGCAGCAACACAATAAACATATGTAGCCTTGCGGAGCCGGCCGGGCAGACATCGAGACCATGACAGAGTGCAAAAATCTTATACTTGACAACACACACACAAAAAAAACCACACACACACACAACAAAAATCATAATGTGTTTGTGATTTGGATTTTTATTTAAAGGTGAAACCTTTTTTTTCTTTTTTTGCCAGATTAGACATTTTGATTAATTTCATTGAAGTATACTTTAGTTTTTTTGTTTTACTTTGATGCTATAATAGATGTTTTTAAAATTTAGTAATATTTAATACTATATTGCATCATGGCAAAACAACAGTCTCCTCAAGCTGCTTTATACTGTAAGGTGAAAACACTACAGTAAAAGCCAGAAAACCCCAACAATCCAATGATCCCCTTTGAGCAAGCACTGGGCGACAGTGGGGAGGAAAAACTCCCTTTAGGAAGAAACCTCCAGCAGAACCAGGCTCAAGAAGGGGCGGCCATCTGCAGCGACCGGTTGGGGGTGGGTGGGCAATCTCAGTCCACGAGGGCCGGTGTCCCTGCAGATTTTAGATGTGTCCTCGAACCAACACAGCTAATTTAAATGGCTAAATTAGCTCCTCAACATGTCCTGAAGTTCTCCAGAGGCCTGGTAACGAACTAATCATGTGATTCAGGTGTGTTGACCCAAGGTGAGATCTAAAACCTGCAGGGACACCGGCCCTCATGGACGACTTCTTCTCCTTTGTGTTTTACGGCGGTTGGCAACCAACGTAAAGGGGCATTACCGCTAGGGCTGGGCCATATTATACCGTTCACGGTAATACCGGTATGCAACGATAGGAAAATGAAATATCGCGATAGAATATGAGTAAAACGCACATGCGCAGTGCCTTTGTTTTCATACGCACATGGCCGATTGTTGAGTGAAACAGATGAACCAGAATTGGTTTGTAAAAATGGTGCAACTTCAGTGATGTGGAACTGGTTTGGTGTTTGTCCGTCAGATACACAACAAAGCACATTTTTTTGCAGAACATGCAATCGGCCGTCGTTATTGTCGTATTTGTCGTATCTGTCGGACTAAGATGCTCTTAAATCTGGGAGTAATCTGGGTCCTAAACTCTGTGTCCTTCAGGTCAAACGAACGCTGTAGCATCACTGAGAGTTAAAAACTGTCTAAATTCTTTCATCTTTAATAAAACGATCAGCATTGCTGCTTTACCAGGTGTAACTATGAAGTTTAACTTCCAGGCATCCATGAAAACAAAATGTATTACATTTAACGGAGTTAGAAGTTAGCAGGAAGCTAGCGGAAGTTAGCTCGCTAGTTTTGCTAGTTACCTAAGCATGATATTGCATGTTCTGACTGAGAAATTTCTGAAAAAAATTCAAACGTACAGCTCTGCTATCACTTCCAACATAAATGAAGACAGGAAACTAAACAGCAGTGACGTTTGTAGGGTTACTGAAGTTGGGCTAGCTGGTATATAATGATGTGCTACATGATCGCTAGCGACACAGTTATGTTAGCATAACATAAACAGTGAAGCTGGAGGACGAACACTAAGGTTCCTGATAGTTAGAGACAAATGCAATCGCATGGCAGGATGCTGTAAACGGACCGAACTTCAGTCAGGAGAACAACTGAGATAATCCATCCACAATACGAGGTTAGTCATTAATATACTGCAACATGGGAATAGAGCAGCTGCCAGAGAATTCAACATTAATGAATCAATGGTACAGAAGTGGAGGAAGCAAGAAGAATGAGTTTAATAAAGTTTGATTTATCTGACTGCTTTGTTTCGCTTAATGTGCGTTATAATCCCGTGCACCTTATGGTCCGAAAAATACGTACTGCGCACTGCAGTTTAATGTTGCAAAGCACCTCTTTTTAACTTCAGTGGATATTATACATGGTTATGCTCAGGATATGTCAGCCCATTTCTACTGGAAATGCCTTTTGGTTAAACTTTCAGCAAGGAATTTGCATTTGCACTGTTACATTTTTATAAAGCTTTAATGTACATAAAAACCAGCTTCTTGTTTAAGTGAAAATAAATGGAAGGTTGTCTTTTTGCGCTAGTAATGTTGTGGAGTTGTATTTTGTCTCGCATCAATTATATCGTCAGTTATATCGTTATCGCAAATTTTCAAATATATATCGTGATAAATATTTTTGGCCATATCGCCCTGCTCTAATTACTGCCTCCTACTGTTCCGGAGTATGGGTCAGACAGTGAGTTCACAAGCTGTATCAAAAAAAACAAAACCCTACACTCTTTCATAAACACATATAGCCTTCAGAAACCCCACCAGTTCCCTCACCTGTGCCCTACTACCCTCCAACACACTCTTCAGATTAAATTCCCCAATTCCCCGCTCCTTCAATCTATTCTGCAGAACTGACCTCTCCATATCATAACCCTTGCACCGCAGTATTACATGCTCTACTGTCTCCACCTCCTCCTGGCACACTCCGCAATGCCCCGTCCCATGTTCTCCTATCATCTGTAGTGTTTTATTTAATGCACAATGTCCCAGTCTAAGCCTGGTAATGACTACCTCATCTCTCCTATTACCCCTATACAACCTACTCACTGCCACCTCCTTCTTAAGATGATACAATTGCCTGCCCGTACTCCCTGAATCCCACCGCTTCTGCCACTCCTGAACAACCTGCCTCCAAACAACACCTTTCGCTTCAGATCCACTGCTTGTAATTTCCATCTCAGTCCTATTTTTAGTCAACGCTCTTTTCGCCAACCTATCCACCTTTTCATTTCCACTGATCCCTACATGAGCTGGCACCCAAAGAAAGTGAATATTGCCACCACAACATCTTATTCTGCTGACAGTCTCCAGAATAGCATACAGCATGCCCTGCCTTGTCTTCGAACAAAATGATTGTAGACTTGAAAGAACAGCTGCCGAGTCAGAACACACTACCACCTGCCTGATTTTCGAACACTCTACCCATTTCAATGCTACCAAAATTGCTACCATTTCAACCGTGTATACTGCCAGTCCATCCGAAGTGCGTCTGTGTATTCCAATATATTTTGACGGAACTGTCCAAACCCTGTACTTGCAGTAACTGGACTTTTAGCACCATCCGTGAACACATGAATACACTCAGGGTATTCAGTCAAGCTGTGAAAATGAAATGCTGAAACAAGATCGACTCTGCCTTTCAATGTTCTCTTCAGATCCAGCAAGTACCAGTCCACAGGAGGGGTCTCCAATAACCATGGGGGAACCACAGAGAACACTACTGCAGGACATATTTTAAGTTCATACACCTGACACTCCTTAGCCCACTGATTCCCCACCTTTCCAAAATGAGCCTTCTGACTTCTTCCATACTCCCAGCATTCCAAAAGTACCTCCTTTGTGGGATGTGCGTCACCATGACCACCAAGATGAACCCAGTAATTCACCGACACTTGCTTCCTCCTAAGATTTAGGGGCATTTCTCCCATCTCCACCTGTAGGGCACCGACTGGAGACGTCTTAAAAGCTCCACAGCATACTCTAAGGGCTTCCAATTGCAGAACATCCAAACGTCTCAACACAGAAGGAGCTGCTGAACCATATGCCACACACCCATAATCAAAGACCGACCTAATTAATGCCTGGTAAAGTCTTTTCAAAGCAGAAGAGCTCGCTCCCCAACCCCTCCCAGCTACACACCTCATAACATTAATAACTTTGTTGCATTTGGTTTCAATCCGATCAATATGCTCCCACCATGTCAGTCTCGAATCAAACACAACACCTAAGTACTTAAAAGAGCTCACTTTCCCAATTACCTTGTCATACAGTGTCAATGTCAAAGTCTCACTCACTTTTCTTTTGGTAAAGAACATCACTTTTGTTTTTTCCACCGAAAACCTGAATCCCCAGTCAAATCCCCACTCAACCACCATATTCACAGCCTCCTGAACCTTGCCCACTAGGTGCTCAATATTTCTTCCTTTTTTCCATAACACACCATCATCAGCGAACAAAGACCTCCCAATTCCCTCAGGAACATCAGAAAAAACATCATTGATCATTATAACAAAAAGCAGGGGACTAATCGCACTTCCCTGTGGCGTTCCATTCTCAACCATGCACTGACTAGAAATTGTAGACCCAATTTGCACTTGGATCTTCCTACCAGATAAAAAGTCTTGGACCCAATTGAATGTCCTGCCACCAATACCCAACTTATGCAACTTGATTAAAAGCCCATCCCTCCACAACATATCATATGCCTTTTCTATGTCAAAAAACACTACCAAAACAGACTCTTTATTGGCCTGCGCTTTCCTAATGTAGAGAGTTGAGAATAGCTCTCTAGTAAAATCTGGTATCAGAAATAAACTGGGGAAAACAGCCCCCCCCCCCCAAAGGTTTTTGTTGTGATTGTATTTTTGTACCTGTCATTTAAAATGCTATCCTACATCCAGCCGCTAGAGGGCGCATTACGCGCAGTGGTATCGAGTAGCGTTTTGGGGCACAGAGGAAGAATAAACCTTCCTGTTGTGAAACTGACATCAACTCAACCTGTGTCCCTTTTTCTATTCTTTATCACAGGTTAGTAAATGCATTTAAATGAATGTATACTGCAGACCTTACAAACGGACGATGTTGTTTATGTGGGTAATGAGCGCAACTCGCTAAAGAAATGGATTCGTTCTGAGTTGTGTCTGAATTGTGGGTTAAGGCTGCAGGCTAAATGATGCTAATGCTAGCGGACTTGGCTAATGTGGAATACTGAGTGTGTGTGTGGGGAAGCTAATCTGACCTGTGAGAGACTTCTGGACTGTGAACTATTAATGTATTATGCACTCTGATAAATGGGTTTTATACTATGTTTTATTCTTCTGGTTGATGTTGTGGTTTAATACAAAGACATTTATAAAGTGTTATAAGGAAACTGTTTGATCAATGCTGACTGCATAGTAGTAGTGAACGCTGTTAAAGGAGCATTGCACTCTATATAGTTGTAGGTTGTATAAGAACAGTGAATATTAGGGGTGCAACGATACACAAAATTCACGGTTCGGTTCGGTTCGATACTTTGGTGTCACGGTTCAATATTTTTTCGATACAAAAAAATGTTCATGCCTTTTTAATTTGTCATTTATTAAAATTATAAATATATATTTTAACTCAAAAGTACAGTTTTTAAATTTAACCCTAACCCTTGTGCGTGTTTTTTATTTTGACAGCGAATGCGCACCTGCGGACCACTTATGTGCAGCCCCGGTTATATAGCTCGTCATATTGCAGCCACAGAAATTATTTTGTCCATGAAACCATAAAGCTGCACTTTCTTTTTGCCTTATAGTCTGATTTGTCATAACTTCTCCGTTTTGTGGTAAGCTTTTCTTTGGCTGTCACTTCTTCACCCTGACCTGTCTTATTTGGCTCAGCAGAACTAAAATATATATCCTGCCGCTTTTACACACGCACTCACATAAGCTCAGCGATTCTCTGCGCGATCAACCTCTCACATGTTTAAGCTTGCTGCGGGAGATTTCACTTGTCATGTTTGCATAGTAAGCTAACGATTGATAAGACGATGTCAGAGGAATTGGTGCACAAATTATCATCACTCACAGATCAGTGCTGTCGCTCTCTATACACAGTTCGCACGATTGCAAAGTGAAAGCAAAAAAACAAGCGCAAATTCAAACGCGATTTCAATATGTCACATATTGACAGTGGCTCACCGATGCCAATGACATAATTACCCAGCTACATTTCTGAAAGAATGCAAAAGCATTGACATATATTTTTCCTTCCTACAATAGCCCGACGGGCAGGGAAGAGATAGATTTTGGTAGCCCGACTGAAAAAATCGCTAGCCCCGGGACGTCGGGCTAGCGATATTGCGAGCCCTGTATCTGATTGAGGAATCACTCATCTTTGGAAAAGAGAGTTTATTACAGAGAAATGTCTCTTTCCAAAATAAAAGCTATACTATCCGCTTCTTCTGGGCTATATTCTCAGCAGCATATTAAACAGCTGTCTAAATGACTCGGCTAAAGTTAGTAGCATGCTTGCTTGTTTTTGTCTGCTTCCACTTGTCTTTGCACTAGGATGATGTCGGCGTAAATGTGCAGTCATATTCGTTGTGTTCCCACTAGTGCTTTCAGGTTAATCTCGTTGAAATGACCTTAACGCCACAACACGGCAAATCTCCGTTAACGAGCTACCGCCGATCGCCCGTGCATGGGGCTAGACGGCCAACACGTTAACGAGCTAACTGCGATAACACACTAGCTCCCACCCATGTAATTGAGCATTGCATGGCACAGCCAACATACTGTTTTACTTTAGTCCATGACTCGCTTACCTTCAGGGTCATACGTCACATGAAAACCAAAATAATTCCAAACGCCAGATCTAAATGAGGGTGGCGGAGGTCCATGTTGCAAGGAGAGCTTAACTTCTGTCTCGCTAGCTTGCCCTGTGCTCTTCCTTCTGATGATGCTGTCTGTGTTGAGCGCTCAGTGGATCTGCGCTCGACAGTGCAGCCTAGGCGGAGTAGTCGAACGCAGATTCACTGAGCGCTCAACACAGACAGCATCGTCAGAAGGAAAGTTGATAAAATAAATTACAAATGTTGTATTGTTCGATACATATGCGTACCGAACCGAAAGCACTGTATCGAACGGTTCAATATCGATACGAGTATTGTTGCACCCCTAGTGAATATGTTTGTTTTATGTCAAAGACATTATTTTCTTGTAAAGAGTAAAATAGCTATATTTTAAAAAACAGAAGTTACATTGTCAGTACAGTGGAAATACATTTCACATAAATAATTTAGTGCTGAACAAGAATTAAAATGTTTAAAAATGAGTTAATTTTATGATGTTTGTAAATGTAGTTAAAAATGAAGTACAGAGTACACTATTGTGTTTTGTTTATCTTTGTAAAACAAATGTGTTTATTGTGATACATTGTGGATCTGATATTATCAATGGATTTAAGCAACATTTTGTTTATGTTTTGTCAAAGTTGTATTGAGAGATTTATACAGTCTCTAGCTCAGGGAACTGTGGCCATGTATGGTAAACCGGACTGAAGCATAAGGCCATTTCTTTGCAGTTAGTATGGTGATATCTGAAGCTGTTCTAAGCTGTTGTGAAGAATAAACCTTCCTGTTGTGAAACTGACATCAGCTCAACGTGTGTCCCTTTTTCTATTCTTTATCACAGCACCACACATTGTTGAACAGGAAACCAGTTGCCCCTCTGGTCATCATCTTAGGGAGGCAACACAAGCAACGTGCCGTTATCGATCACATCCACCCCACTAAAAAGCTGAGGATCTGCAGTTTCTGCTACAAGAATATTAATGAAGAGAAGTTTCGCGACAGGGGAGACAGCGCCGGGAAAAGCAGCTCAGAGGAGGAAGAGTTTTGTCCTTCTGAGGAAAATGAGAAAGTGGAGGAAGGAGAGATAGGGATCTATTCTCCCAGCAACTGGCTGGACACCAAAAACGGGACTTGGGAACGACTGAGCATTTATGATTACCCAAAGTCAATACCATCACAGTAGCCAATAAACTGCAACAAAGACACTTTTGAATGGATTCAGATTACACAAAGTTGATTTTCTTACATGAAGTTACATAAATGTAAAGATAAATGTGACGACGTATTATTTGTTTGTTTCTATTTGTGTTTTAATCTTAGGCTGTACACGCAACAATTTGCACTGTAAATAACAAATCAGGAGTGAGTCGAAAAAATCATTTTAAAAAGACAAGAATATATCATCTTTGTACATATTCAGTGCCATTAACCATGCTAGTTAAATGAATAATGCTCCATCTGCCTGTCACTTTGCTGCTGGAACAGCTGAATTTCACAATAAAGGATATTTCTATTCCAAAAAGCACTGTCTTCTCCCTGTGCATGTGACTCTGAATGCACGTTTCTTTGTTTGAATGCATGTAAAGTATTTGCATCCAGTATCTGCTCTTTTGCTGCTCCTTAACCTCAACAATAAAGTGCAGATAATCAATTTGTGAGAGATGTTATTACAACACTGAAATCTCATCATTTAGTAATAAGTCCTCTGTTTAGCCCTCAGAGTCTTATTGGAGCATATTACAGTGTTTTCTTTTACTTCTGTGACTTTTTGGGGTTTTTATTGTGCAAGTCAAGGTCAGTGAAGTAACCGTATATAGTTCCTCACCCACTTAGGGTATACATTTTTCCAATAAGCATGTATATAAAAACCATTCGGGAAAACACACAGAACCTTTACAGCACCATTGATTTATCATCATTTTTCTTCTCACTGGCATTTTTCATAAATATAACATACAAACATACATATCAAACTGTAGCACGTCCTAGTGTTACAGTACTTGATGACGCTGCTCTAATAATGCGGTAATAACAGAATGTGGCTAAACATTTACACTTCTTTTCAAAGATTTAAGTTCATTCTAGTTAACTCTCTGAATCGAGCACATCCTAATACAGTAGACAGCTCCAAAACAAAAGCGAGTACATTTTTGAGTCAGTCAGCCAGTTTTGAAAGAACAGTAAATCGACTGAAAGCAAAATACTGATGTAGAAACTGTAACTATGTAACAAGAAGTAGACAAATTGCCTTCTAACTAGTGGTGGTTTCGTCAGAAATTTACTGACGTTACTTTACTGACTGCTTATTTTCAAAAGTAGTTAGTTACTCAGTTACTTAGTTACTTTTTAAAAACATGATACACAACCTGAATAGGCAATAAAGCAATAGACCTTTCAGCCCAATTCTACTTTTTCTGCATAATACATCATACAAAATGTAATCAAATAAAAAAGTCTCTTTTCAAAACTTGTTTTATTAGTTTTAATCTTTTAACTTTGTGCACATTGCATCAAGCAAAAATTAAATTATATGCAACAGTCTTTGACAATTAAACCTATTTTCTGCATATTCCAGAATATAAAATAAGATATATTTTTTTCTGTTTACACTCACTCTTTCAAATAGATGCAAGTAAAACACTCCCTTACTTTACTCATTACTCGAAAAAAGTAATCGGATTACAATGATACATTACTTGTAATGTGTTACTGCCCATCTCTGATGATGACAAGTGTGTGAGTAGCTAAGGCCAAAAACACCCAGTTTCCTGAATTCTTGAAGAACGCTGAAGTTTGAAATACTTCAGGCTGATCGAGCTGATGCAGTGATCTCACTGCATTATCTGCCACATAACCTGATCTTTGCTGATTGACTGGAAGAAATTCACCTGGTTCTACGAAATCACAGTGAGTCATAACGAGGTCAATGTTGATGTCCATTTAAGTTACCAAAAATGGCTCCTTGTGCAGTGAAGGGTTTATTAGACTGAGAGGCAAACTGCTTCTCGCTCAGTCGTGTGGAATGGTTTCCACAGAACCCATTTAATATCAGCACTAGTACTGATATACTGGTCAACACAGAGCATGAAGTACAAATAAATACTTGTTGGTTTAAGAAAAAATACATGAATCCCTTTTGAGAAGTTTAATAGAAGTACAGCCACAAAGACTAGAACACCTAGTGTTCAATAGTAAAATTACCATATTGTCGGGATGCTTGGGGCTTCCCATGCTTTAATTACAATATGATCAGACACATAGAGCTATTTGTCTGTTTGTATATCTGTCAGCGAATTTCCTGAAAGTGGGTGAAGAGGTGGAGCATGAGGAAATGAAGATCTTGGTACAGATTCAGACTGCTTATTTGAAATATGAAAAATATGCCACTGGCTTTGGCAGATGATGTGCTGCTTTAACTGTTGAAAGCATATCCCCTAACCTGTCAGTATCTTGGATATATGGCCTGTCTGTCTGTCTGCGAGCCAACAATGATTAAATGATAAATGGTAAATGGACTGATTCTTACAGCGGGGAAAATAAGTATTTGACACATCAGCATTTTTATCAGTAAGGGGATTTCCAAGTGGACCATTGACACAACATTTCCACCAGATGTTGCCATCAAGCCAAATATTGACGTCATACAAACAAATCAGAACATATAAGTATACAAGTTAAACCACAATAAATAAAGTGAAATGACACAGGGAATAAGTATTGAATACATGGAGATAACAAGGGGCAAAATGACATAGAAAGCCAGGAGATCACCTGAAATCTGTCAGTATTGATAGAGAAATCCTGTCCCCTATCAGTACTAATTGATATCAGCTGCTTTAGTCCTAATTGATGGCCTATAAAGGCTCCTCATTACCCAGAAGGCACACAGGAAAGACTTCATGATGGGTAAAAGCAAAGAACTCTCTCAAGATCTTCGTAATCTTATCGTTGAAAAGCATTTTGATGGGAATGGTTATAGGTGCATTTCCAGAATGCTGAATGTTCCTGTGAGCACTGTGGGGGCCATTATCCGGAAATGGAAAGTGCATCAGTTCACCATAAACCTGCCACGATCAGGTGCTCCACGCAAGATCCCTGTCCGAGGAGTCCAAAGAATAATCAGGAGGGTTCTCCAAGAGCCAAGAACCACTCGGACAGAACTTCAGGAAGACCTTGCATCAGCAGGTACTGTTGTTTCAAAGAAAACTATAAGCAATGCACTGAACCGCCATGGCATCCATGCACGCTCACCACGCAAGACTCCATTGCTGAACAAAAAGCATGTCAAGGCTCGGTTAAAATTTGCGCAACAGCATTTGGAGAAGCCTGTGGATTATTGGACGACTATAGTATGGTCAGATGAAAGCAAAATTGAACTTTTTGGCAGTCATTCTACACACCATGTTTGGAGAAGAAATGGCACTGCTCACCACCCCAAGAACACCATACCAACAGTCAAGTTTGGGGGTGGAAGCATCATGGTTTGGGGCTGCTTTTCAGCAAGGGGTACTGGCAGACTTCATATTATTGAAGGCAGGATGAATGGAGAGATGTACCGGGACATTCTGGATAAAAATCTGCTGCCATCTACCAGGAAGCTAAAAATGAAAAGAGGGTGGACATTTCAGCAAGACAATGATCCCAAACACAAGGCCAAGGAAACAATGAAGTGGTTTCAAAGAAAGGAAATCAAGTTGCTTGAATGGCCCAGTCAATCACCTGACCTAAATCCCATAGAAAATCTATGGAGAGAACTGAAGATTAAAGTTCATAAAAGAGGCCCAAGGAACCTTCAAGATTTAAAGACCGTTTGTGTGGAAGAATGGGCCAGAATCACTCCTGAGCAATGCAGACGACTGGTCTATCCATACAAGAGGCGTCTAGAAGCTGTAATCACCAACAAAGGCTTTTCTACAAAGTATTGAATAAAGTGTGTTCAATACTTATTCCCTGTGTCATTTCACTTTATTTATTATGGTTTAACTTGTATACTTATATGTTCTGATTTGATTGTATGACTTCAATATTTGGCTTGATGGCAACATCTGGTGGAAATGTTGTGTCAATAGTCCACTTGGAAATCCCCTTACTGATAAAAATGCTGATGTGTCAAATACTTATTTTCCCCGCTGTATATAGCGCTTTTCTACTCAAAGCGCTCTGTCATGTCATAACATGTCATAGTTTCAGGTTTCTGCAGTGTATTTGTTCTGTTTGATCCTTGTTACATTGGCTGTGTTTATGGTTTTTCCAGCCTCCGGCCTGAACGTTTGTCTTCATGTGTTAGTTTTTCATGTTTTTATCATTTCCTGTTTTAGTCTGTAGGTTCGGTTTTTTTCTGTCTTTTTCAAGCCTTTTTCCTGCTTTTGTTCCTCTCATTTTTTGACTGAAAGCCCCATCGTCATTACTCTCACCTGTGTTTCATCGTATAATTAGGCCCGCCAATTTAATGCAGTTTCCTTGTATTAAAATATCTCTGGGATTAAATGTTAAGTTAAAGGTAGTAACTTTCTTTAAGCTGACAGAAAGAGTCTGACCCCTTTGAGATCAGGTGCGCTGTATGTGACCCACAGTGTAGTATAAGTTTGACATCCCTGGTTTAGATCCAGTTTGTAGTCTGGATGGGAGGAGTCATTTATGGTGTTGTGAGCCTTCTTCGAGCTGTTATTCCAGGGTATGTTGAGAGTGGAGGAGAGCTGGGCATACAAGATGCCCAGCTCTCTGTGATGTGGACTCATAGAAGCTTAAAGATAGCACTAACAGCTGATTGTTGTACATGTAGGACCAAAGAAATTTCACAAACTAACAAACTAACTTGTTGCAACTGTTGCATCCTATCACACTATCACACTCAAATTCAGTGAGCTCTTAAGAACAACCCGTTCATTCACAAACAATATGTTATAAAGGCAGACTGCATGGCTTGGTACTACATTTTACACACCTATGGCCACAGGACTGAAAACATCTAAATTCAAAGATTTAAAGAGTTTGGCCTAATACTTTCTAACTAAATGGTGACACCGTCACATCTTCTGTAAACATCCAGCTCTTTCTTAGAATGAAGAGCAACCTGTTTATAACCACATGGTACAAGGAAATGTTGCCTCTTTTATACACTTACCGAAATCCACATTGCACATTCCAGTCATTGTTTCTCTCTTGTTATGTAATGCCATTCGATTTTTTTGTTTTTGTTTTTTAAACCATCTGGGTTCATGTTGCTTAAGCAAAAGTTATTTTAGTGATACAACAACAAAGCAGATACTGTATGCCATAAACAGTATAGAGTGAGAATGCATGTCAATGTTATTTAAAAAACACTACAAAAGGGTATGAATGTGTGTGTGAATGGGTGAATGAGGCATGTTTCATAAAGTGCTCTGAGTGTGCAAGTGGAGCAGAAAAGTGCTGTATAAAAACAGACATTTATGTATTATTATGTATTATATAATTGTCCCTTTTTGTTTTATTTAAAATCTTCTTTCAGATGTAACTGTTTTCTGTTTTCAAGACCGCAACAAAACGAATGTCAAAAACTGACCACAGGGCGATATATCAAACTAAAACGTCTTAAATCCATTTCTGAGGCTGGGACAGAGGGTGCGTTGCATGTGGATTCATGAGCATGAGCCAGTAAAAATGTCACCACAGACTAAGGCACTGCAAACTGACAGAGCATAACAGAGATTTTTATACAGACACCTTTTGGAAAGAAGTTATTACTGCAACAGATCTCTCTAGCGATTGACTTTGGAGCTGTACATAGCTGGTTCCACGGTAAAAGGGTGACACCTATTGGTGAAAGTGGGTAGTGCAGCGGGTTCAGTACAGTGAGTAGAAAGAGAGAATTTGCTACTCTCCGGGCCATTTATAAAATAAGCACAACTTATGAAATCCAGTAGTTTTCAAATACAATGAGCTGCTGTGATATGCTGTGGCAAATAAAACCACTTTTGCTCTGTTTTGACGTATTTTCGTATGATCATTACGCACCACTTTGATGGAGTAATTATGTGGATGCCTAAATATTAAAAAAAGCCGCCATAACTGAGGTTGAACTGAGGGAAAAACTCACTAAAAACAATTATTACAGTGATTTTTAACAGTAGGTACAAAAATGCGTGATTTAAAATGACAGGTTGCGTGGTTGCTATGCGTCTCCAGGTTCTATTTGCATTGCATCTTTTGGTATAGTTCAGACAGATTTCACTCGGCGTGTTGTGCAAAGCTACAAGGGATTTCTGAAAATTTCTGCAAAAGTAAGACAACTTTCTGCTCAAGACTTCTTGCAGCCTTACAAGTGTCCAACTCCCATGTCACGGAGGAAAGCGACCCAGCAACCATCATCCATCATGGAAAATGTGAGATTTTATGACCGTTTTCAATAAGTTTTGAATATTTACTCGACGGCCAGAAAGAGTTCACTTTGCAACAGGGCAACATGAAAATATAGACGACATAAATGTGGATAAAAAGCATTAAAAACGTGCCTGTGCACGTGGGAGTTATACCTGCATGTTAGACTGTTGCACTGTAGCTGTAAACGGGTAAACTGTGCATAAAGTCATTTAAACTAGTATGTTACCTATAATAACGTTTTATTTTGCGTGTATTAAATGATCTTGTGGCAGACATGTCACCAAAGTTTGCAGCTGGGATAAAAATGTTCAGTTTTTGCTAATAAGTAGAGTATCTTACATCTCGAATTAACTCAAGTGCATAATGATCACCAGGCCTGTTTCTAGCTTTTTTGGGGGGGGGGGGTGGGCTGTGCATGTTCCTGATTGGGGGCCTTTATTTTGTATTTAAAACTAAAATCAGGGAATAAAACAAGTAAACACTGAGACTTTATTCACTGTAGAAAAGCTAATCCCCAAAATGTTTATTTACAAATATGCAAGCCATGTTCTGCAGCATCATCTGAATTTTCAAATGTACACACACTGTCACATGTTTACAGGAGCCACATGTAACTGTGATCATCTTTAAAATCCTCAAAGCTTCTGCTTTTGGGCTTTTTTAACTAAAGTTTTAATCTCCTTCTTCATTGTGGCTTATGCTACAATTATTCACCTGACAAGACAGTCACCTCTGGGTAGAGGTCCCTCATTACACCACAGCCTAATGATGATCTTGAACTCATTACCCCCCACACACAAGGCAGGGCTCTCCTATTATTGCAGCTTGCTTTTCTTTATATCCTACACGTAATTTTAAACCATATAAGTGCCACACGTGACCAAGCTTAGCCAGTTACAAAGGTATTTTGTGCATCTGCATTGTTCAAAAACGGCAATAAGCAGCAATGATTATAACAGAAATTAGAGTTTAATACAACATGGACTTTGGTGTTTGTTTAGCTTATGCAAATTATTATTTGACATGTCATTTGGGGGTATGCAGCAGTGAAGCTCTAACATGATGAGCCCATAAGTTGACACGTCTTTTATTACACTGACCTTGATGCATTGTCCTGGTTTTAGTTCTTATGATTTTATGTGAACATGTTGGATATTTTTTGTCGTTACAATCACTGTGGACAAGTTATTCAACCATGCGAGTGGTTTAAGTAGTTTATGGACATATGAAAGGGTTTGTTATTTTTTAAATATTTCATGAACTACTAACTGATGTCTGCATTACTGTCATTTTTGTGTATACCTGCAGCTTACGGTGCCCGATCACCTCAAAGAACATAATTATTGTAAGAGAAACACTGCATGCCAGGCCCGTGATGCAAAGAAACCCAGAGCCAGCAGGAAACAACCGTGCTGCAGCAAGGACCAGGTTGGATGTGTAAAATTTCAGGAACAGAATCATTTGAGGGTTTTGAAGTTTGGACTTCATTGTGGTTCATCAAATTTATATTTTTGTCTTGTTTGAAAAAAAATGAGGTCGCTATTAACTACTGACATTCCCTTGTGTGCTTCTGACCTTTCCCAGGTTGTTAATTCAACCCAGAGGCCCCGGCACCGTGACAGAACAGTCAGTCAGCCCCGGAAAAGGAAGCGAAGCCCAGCATCCAGTTCTTCCCGACCTCCAAAGACCTCAGTGCCTCCCTCTGCAATCTCCCATGATGACCTGCCAGTGTCAAAAAAATTGCCCCCCAGACCCGAGCCATGCAGTACCAACCACCAGCCAACCAGCTCCAGTGACAGCACTTTAAAAATCTACAACTTCTCAGTGGAAGATTATCAGCGAGTCTACCATGAGGTGGTAGATAGCATGCTGACGTACGTTTGTCTCCAAATGTCCTGTCACTTTTTTAAATCACCAGCTCTAAAATGGTTACAGTATGGTTTTTGACCACATGCATCATTTTGATTGAATTTCTTCTTGCAGGTCCAAGCATGGCCGCAAACGTCCCTACAGTTTAGAGATGGGGAGAAGCATTAAAAAAAAGCTGTGGGAGAGACTGAATCGTCCTATGGTGGAGACATCAACCAGCGAGGACGGACTTGAAGAAATTGACATTGTGTATGGGCAAAAAGTCAAAATCCCACAATATGATTTTGACATTTCGAGTTAGCCAAATCCTCAACATCCACCGAGCAAAAGAGCAAAGGAGAGGTGAATGTAGAGCAGCAGGAGCACTGCTACAAAACATATAACATATAACCCATTTTTAAACTCTGTTTACTGCAGCCTATTTAACAATATAAGCAACTATATAAAAACATAAAAAGAGATCTAGACATAAAAAAAACAGGCAAAAAGTGATTGGCATACGATCACTTTTTGGCACATCAGTGCAGCGAGGTTGTAATTGCTGCTTGTAACCATCAGGGGGCAGTATCGCTAGATTGCAGTCTTGGAACCTGTAACGAGAATCACCCTTCATTATCATTAGAGTTACATTGCGCCACACAATATGAATATGATAAAGTCCTAGTATATGTACAAATGCTATGAAGTGAAGTTTTAAATAATACCGTTCGCCCAGTTAGTTTTATTTTTCTTTCACTGCTCGCTTGTTTTGATGACGTCAAAATCGCCTTTCCGCTTTCATTCGCGGCAGTAAACATGGCGGACAGTTAGCGAAGCCACGGTGTGATATTCAATCCTGGGGGGTTTGGATTTCTCTTTCAGGACGTACGTAAAACGTGTTGCATTGCTTTTGGCACACGGAGGTGTGCGTGTGTGTAGGGCGTTGTGCCCTGTGAGTTTTTACTGAACAAAAGGTACAGTGAATTTTTCCCTCCTGTGCTGCTTTCGTTGCTAACGCGGGCCTAGCTATAAGTGCAAGCTAACGTTAGCCGCTAACCTGCCAGGCAAATGCTTTTGACCGGCATGATTTAACATATGTATGTATGTGTTACAAATGTTTGATTGGCTCTGTGGTGTTTATCAGCTCATTCAATAGTTTAATTGTGCAAAGAGCTTAGATAGTTTGACTCGTGCGTTGATTGTCAACTTTCTTATCTTCTTTGCTAATAATAGCTAACAGTAAAATTCTTTAAGGCGTGTATTGTAGATAGTTTGGTTAAACTGCCTTGATATCGAAGTTAGAATTAACAAAAAGGAGGCTGCAATTTGTCAAAAATGAATTCAAACATTGTTTAAAGTCTCAGTGATTCATAAATATGAGCTAAAAGTGTTATTTTTAGGTTGTGACAAAATCCGACTTATTCTTGAACGTACCACAAAATAACAACGTAAGGTTTCCTTTACAAGTCACTTCTCTTCTGTTTTGCTGTATTACATGGCAGCGTGAAGGAGACCTACCGTCACAATGGGGCGACGTTCAACCTCCTCCACCAAGAGTGGGAAGTTTATGAATCCCACCGACCAGGCCAGTAAGTGCTGATAACAAACTGGCGCTAATTCAATCATGAATTGATCTGCTGGATATTGCTCAGTTGCTGATTAGATATAAAAATGGTCATTTCTTCCCCCCCTTCTACAGGAAAGGAGGCCAGAAAAAGGGAGTTAAAAAAGGTTAGAACCATTCACTTAAAAAAAAAAAGATATTTCTAAATATGCAATACAGGATAACAATACTGTGATAATATGATGGTAACATCGTTTTCATTTGGAAATATTAGAACAAGAAGCAGAGGATGATGGTGAGAGCAGCAGTCCTGAAGATGAAGGATCCCAGACAGATCATCAGAGACATGGAGAAGCTGGATGAGATGGGTGAGATGACAGGGCAGAGTTTATGCAATTTAGATGTTAGAGATATATTTAGTTGTAACTATTTAGTTGTATGTTTGCCACTTGTAGAGGACCTGAGCTTGTGGAACACATGTATCAGTAGATTAATGCTATATATAATTAGTGTGTGTATTTAAGTATTTCAGGCCTTTAGGTAACAGCAGAAAATCACAGTCAAAATCTGAATTCTACAATTAATTTGCTGCTTTTCTAATGAAAATAATTACTTTGTTTCTGAACAGAGTTCAACCCAGTTCAGCAGCCGTTGCTGAATGAGAAGGTGTTGCGGGACAAGAGGAAGAAGTTGCGTGAGACATTTGAGCGCATTGTTCGTCTGTACGAAAGAGAGAATCCTGAAACCTACAAAGAGCTACGCAAACTTGAACTGGACTATGAGACTAAAAGAGGGCAGCTGTCTCTTTATTTTGACTCAGTCAAGGTGTGTTGGAAACTACATGACAGTTTTGGGGGGCGGGGTTCCTCAGTTTATAATAATTCTTGCATAAATTGATGCAGGAATGAGAGGTATATTGTATGCACATTGTCCTACAGGCTTGTGTACGCCTTGTTGGGCTGCAAAAAAATCTTAAAAGTCAGGATTATGAATATTTTGGGGCAGACACCAAAACCCATTACTCGTCTTTTATTTGTCTTGAGCTTGATTGCTTCAGATGTGTGCTCCATTACCTTATTTATCCTTTGTTGTGCTCTCTGTTTACTCTGTTGTGTGACGTTTCCTCTTTTTCAGAATGCAGAGTTGGTGGAGGTTGACAGTATCCCTCTACCAGACATGCCTCATGCCCCATCCAGTATCCACATCCAGGACATCCCACTACCAGGGGCTCAGCCTCCCTCCATATTGAAGAAGAGCTCCACTTTTGGGTAAGACTCATTCAATGAGTAGTAAAAGTTTCAGCAGTTAAACTCCGTATGTGACATTTTAGAATTTTAATGGGCAGTTGAGTTAATTCTGTTTTTATGCATGTCTTAGTAAAGGACCATCGTCCTCCGGACCAGCATTGGCAACAGTGCCAGGTGTCCCACGCTTACCTCCAGGGAAGAAGCCCCCTGGGCCTCCACCTGGCCCCCCACCTCCTCAGGTCCTGGCACTGTATGGACCTGCTCGACGCGGTTACGGCACAGATGCAGGTGAGATACAGCCAGTTTCCCTCTGATAATCAAATGATTTTTTTCCACCTATAATTTAACATTTCTTCTTGTTACACTATTTCTCCTTTGAACAGAGCCTTCCATTCCTGGATTTGAAAAGGACTCTGCAATGGATTTGGGGAGAGATCGGGACAGCGGGAGTGAGAGCGACAGAGATCAGGACGATATTGATGACGACAGCGACTCTGAAGACATCAGTGAAGAAGAGAGAGATGAAGGGGGAGATGGTGAACAGAGAATGCGCTTGGACAGGCAGGACGATGAGAGAGAACGAGAAGAAGATAGAGACAGAAGTGAAAGACATGGTGGTGAGTGTTTCTGACTGCTTCAACACATTTAAGCCTCAACTCACGTCTTTGTTGCCTTTATTTATCTCTTGATCTTATAACTGTTTCTATTCTGTTGTATTCCTGAATTTGTTATTATTTAACTACTGCAGGTCGTAGCGTACGTTTCGCAGATATGCCTGCAGAGGCACCCCGTGAAGGAAAAAGGAAGAAGAAGAGGGTTGTGAAGAAGACCAAGGCCATTACACCTCTGCAAGCCATGATGTTAAGGATGGCAGGTACTGTTAGTGCTAAGCACTTACTAAGCTAGTGCTCCTCACAGTGTCTTTTCTTTGTATGATGATATGCTATGCCATTTTTATTTGTTCATTTTTTGTCTTCAGGTCAGTCAGTTCCTGACGAGGAGGAAGAAGAAGAGGTAGAGGAAGAATACACAGATGAATCAGACAGCTCTGACATCGAGGACAGAGGCCCTCCAGGGGACAACCAGTCCCATCTCATGGCCAATCAGCGACTACCCCCTCCAGCTGGGACCACGGGACAGCAAGGGCCTCCACACATGCAAGGGCCACCGATGACAGGACCTCCACCACTTGGTCCACCTCCGGCACCACCAATGAGGCCTCCTGGTCCACCATCTGGCCCACCTCCTGGCCCCCCACCAGGTTCGCATTCTGATTAGCTAAAAGATTGATTGCTTCAACTCTGAAGTCATACTAGAATAATTTCCTGTGCCTGTTCTGTGGGGGTCTTCTACTTCTCTAAGTGTGAGTGCTCTGCATCGTTTTTTCAAAGAGATCTTCTGTTATCTTCAGGTGCTCCTCCGTTCTTGAGGCCTCCTGGCATGCCTGCAGGAATGAGGGCTCCAATGCCTCGGCTTCTGCCTCCTGGGCCTCCACCAGGTCGACCACCTGGTCCTCCACCAGGCCCCCCTCCTGGCCTTCCACCAGGCCCTCCACCACGTGGTCCACCTCCCAGATTACCACCCCCAGCACCACCAGGTAGGCACGTGTGTGGAGGCAATCTAAAGATATAAAATAGTGAGAACTTCTGTTGAATGCATTTCTCATTTATGTTTTTTTTTCTCCTTGTAGGTATCCCGCCTCCTCCCCCAAGAGCTGGAGGGCCTCCGCGTCCTCTTGCACCACCTCTGTCTCTTTTCCCTCCACCTCTCAATTCCAATGTGCTGAGTGCTCCTCCAAACATTGTTCAGCGACAAAAAGGCTCAGGATCCAGCCAGGACGGTTTACAGACCAACCTGCAACCCCCTGCCATGCCCATGCGACCTGGTGTCATGCAGATGCCCCCTCCGCCTGGGACAGCTGCTGCCTCCACAGGCACCAATCCGGGCAGCAATCCCCCCAGCCATCACCACCCTCCCACCATCGAAAAACGCGCAAACATCACCTCTGTCGCAGCTGCAGGAGGCAACCTGGCAGCAGGTGCCGGTGCAGGCGGGGCTACCATCTCTGCCAAACCTCAAATTATCAATCCCAAGGCAGAGGTGACCCGCTTTGTGCCCACAGCGCTGAGGGTGCGTAGGGACAAGGTTGGAACAATGCCAGGAGCAGCACCTGGGCCCATGGAGAAAGCAGGGGGTTCTGTTGGAGGAAGGAGGGGAGATGAAGGTGTGGGAGGAGGCCAGTGGCAGAAACAGCACAGCACAGCAACAGCTCCTATGGGCGTGGCCAATCCATCACAGATGGGTGCTGTGTCTCAGCCCAACATGAAGACTAAAGACCAGGTGTATGAAGCCTTTATGAGGGAGATGGAGGGACTCCTCTAAGACTCGGGAGCGTACTGCCGATAATGATGATCAGTGTGGCAAGCTGAACAACAGCAGTGTGTTTGTTTTGTGTTTTCTGTGCAGAGTTATAGAGGTAGCCGTCTTCAGACTTTCAGCTAGAATCAGTTTGTCTGTCACCTACCAGTGAAAGGCCACTACACCCTCAGCTTTGTTCTCTACAGGCTCATATTCATTTGATCTGGGTTAGATTTTTGTTGCATCAACAAGAATGTGCATTTCAAAAAGAGTAAGAAATCTGTTTATTTTACTGGGTAACTTGCATAGTCAATTCAAGAGAAGAACACTATGCTCTGCACAGAAGTGCTTTTTCACATCCAGCATATTGTTTTGTTTTTTTTGTCTTGTTTTTTAACTCTGAAATTGTTTTTCTTCCAACCACCTGTTTGCAACTTGACCTTAGAAGCAATCTTGTATTACTTTTTTCTGTTTTTTTTATTGCAGATCTCCTAACATAAAAATAGTTATAGAATGTTTTCCAACCACTGACAACAGTAAAAGTGTAAAACTGTTTGATCTTCAGCCAAATAAAAACTCAAAAAACTGGTTTAATCTTGTTTCAGTGTGAATCAATCCGCGACAGAAATTCCCATGTCGTATTTTTAGCCAATCACTGGCGTTTTCGGTCGTAAACACAAACTTCCATCATCCACTGCGGCTTAAGCTTGAACTCGTTTCCGCATCTGCGCAGTGCGGAACTGACGACACGTTGGGGCGAAAAGCATGGCGGACGAGGAGAGCGTGAAGCCAAACACATACGAAACACTCGAAATTTCGAGCAGCGATGAAGGAAGCGATCACGGTGATGGCGGAGAAAACGACGAGACGGTGAAGAGCTTCAAGGATCTGGTAGGTTTGCTTCAGCGAGTGAAGGAAAAGAGTCAGGCACATTAACACGGAGAGACCACTGCTGTTCGAGTTAGCTACAACTCCGCTGTGTTATGTAAACCTCATTTTATCCTTTTAAATATGAATGGGATATGTCTGTGAGACATATACGGCGCTAGTACACAATTACGATCGTGTTACAAAGATTTCTACCTTTTGTCTGCTTCCGACAGGGTGTTACTGATGTCCTATGCGAGGCTTGTGATCAGCTGGGATGGAAGAGCCCCACGAAGATCCAGATAGAAGCTATACCGGTGGCTCTGCAAGGTGAGAAATCACGCTTACCTCTTTCTGTCAGTTTTACTCAAGTAACAGTACATGATCACACGGAACAACCATACGCACATTTTTGGACATCAGGAAAAATACAACCCTTCTGGAATAAAATTCTTTTCGCTCTGCGGGAAATATTTAGTTATGTAATTCCAACGATTGTTTCAGATCCTCTATTTGGATCATCTTAGAGGCCATTTGCGTCCATGCTGTTTAAGTCCCCTAAGGTTTTAAACAATGAGCTGTAGACAATGGGTGGTTGTTGTTGAGGAGATCCTTGTGATGGACAAACTCGCATACAGACAGAAAAAGAAAGAAGAAAACTTTCTACAAGACTGGGACAAATGTTTATTATACAAAGTGAAGAAAGGACATGAATAAATTGAATTATTAAAAGAGGCAGATTTACTCCAACACTACCAGCCCCTGAATGTTCAAATATTCATGAACTTGTTTTTATATGTTTTTGTATGGCTACTTTTCAGCTTTGTTTTGGCATTAGCATAGCCACCATTTGTGCATCATTGTACTAGACCATCAAAAAAACAAAGTTGAAGTAACAATGACAGCAAATATCCTGTTAATCAGAGATGATGGGCTAAATGCATGGCCCAGGGATTTGAAATCTGAAATCTCAGCAGAGGATTGGAAATCAGTTTGTGCTCAAATTCATACCGTGATTACACACCTCATATCTGTACGTGTAACATATGAAACTTCTCCATATTTCTCTGTGAATCATTACGATTTAACATGGACTGAAGCTAAAGGAGCAGCGCTTCAGTCTGAATCTCAGGACTTGTTTAAATCTCTAAAGGTTAAAGTGCGTAACATTTCTTGTCTCCTTGTGACCTGCAGGGAAGGATGTTATTGGCCTGGCGGAGACTGGTTCAGGAAAGACCGGTGCCTTCGCTCTGCCTATCCTCCAGTCGCTGCTGGCCTCCCCCCAGAGGCTTCACACACTTGTTCTCACCCCCACTAGAGAGTTGGCATTTCAGATCTCTGAGCAGTTTGAGGCCCTGGGCTCCAGTATCGGCGTTAAGTGCGGTACGTGTCCTTGAAAGGTGAGGCGGCTTGCAGTAGTGCGGGAGGCTCTGTGCTCTAAATCCGTCTGTCTTCCGTTGCAGCCGTGATAGTTGGTGGAATCGACATGATGTCCCAGTCCCTGGTGTTAGCGAAAAAGCCGCACATCGTTATTGGTAAGACTTTACCTTTAAGAGCGTTGCATATTTTTCACACTTCACACGTCTGCTTATGTTCACCCACTGTTGTAATGTTTGTATCCTTTATAAACTGATTTTGATGATATACTTTTAAGTAAAAAAATCGTTTTGTCTTTTTCCAGCCACGCCCGGTCGTTTGATCGATCACCTCGAGAACACAAAGGGCTTCTCTCTACGAGCGCTGAAGTTCCTGGTCATGGATGAAGCAGACAGAATCCTCAACATGGACTTCGAAACTGAGGTCAGTAGCTTCCTATTGGTAGGAGACTCACTATAGCACCTCAGCCACATCCTCCTCAGTGTGCTGTTAAATGGCAGGCTCAAAGGTTATTGATGAAAGCATTTTAAAGTGAATGTGACAACCTTTATGGCAGTTTAAATCCAAAAAGTGAAATTTACCTAAACTTCGCATTACTGGCCGTAAGCTGGTAAAAACCCAAGTTGACGTATATTTTTTTGGTTGACAGTGGAGCATTTTGAAAGATTACAAATAGCTGATAGGCTGAGCTTTAAATTAAAAACCTGCTGGCTACGGGCTCCACACCTCCAACGCCTCAGGCTAGATTTGCGCCTGTGACGTGTCCATTTGTGAAGCTCTTTGCCTATAAACAGAGAAGGTTTTCGAGAATTTAACCTGTACAAATTTCAAGAAGCATGTAGCTCATGTAAACTGTCATTTTTATACCTATTATTATTTATTTTTTTACCAGGTGGATAAAATCTTGAAGGTGATCCCAAGAGAAAGACGCACTTTCTTGTTCTCGGCTACCATGACCAAAAAGGTATCTTTGTGTTCTTCTCTCTTTGTCGACTCTAGATGACGGAGAATGTTAGTCGCGTTTCTTTTAGCCGTCCTTGTCCTGCACATTATGGGGGACAGTAATAAGCAGCTGCCAGAGTAGCCTTTGCCTGACCTTCTGTCATATGTTTACAGGTCCAGAAACTAGAGAGAGCAGCTTTGAAAGATCCTGTGAAGTGCGCGGTGTCTACGAAATACTCCACAGTAGACAAACTGCAGCAGTACTACATCTTTATACCATCTAAGTACAAGGTAGGGTGCACACGTGTACATGTGCTGACCATGTGCTGACAGTTGTGTTTGTGACCTGCTGAAGCTGTTTTATATTCAGTAAGTTTAGCTCTTGGTTTTGCCAACAGGACTGCTACCTGGTTTCCATCCTGAACGAGCTGGCCGGGAACTCCTTTATTATTTTCTGCAGCACGTGTAACACAGCCCAGCGGGTGGCGCTGTTGTTGAGGAACCTCGGCATCACTGCTATCCCTCTACATGGGCAGATGAGTCAGGTAAAGCTTCAGAGACTCGGTTGAGTATAAGGATTTAACCTGAGATGTTAGCATTCATTATAGTGCCTGCTGCTCTGTCAGCATTACCTACGCATACTATAAAACCCTGTAAACAGTTTGGTTTACGATCACACTTGCAACACATGCTAAAGTCATGCTTAATTAACTTTACATGCAAGTTAGTGTACTTTTTGTACCATTTGGAAACATCTGGAAGTCATTGTCATGGTCTGCAGTTTACCATAAGCAGTCTACAATCAAATCTACATTCAAATCAGGCTGCAGTTCACTTAAATGTTTGAATAGAGCTCTTTGCACCATCTAAGATGCTGTTTTTGTAGACCAAGAAAAATTTCTTTCACTCATGAATGAAAGTGAATGTTGACCAGCTTTGGTCCCGTTTGGCTGGATGTCAGCCCTCTTTCTGGTTTTGTGGCATTACAGCAAATGTGACCTAATGTATGATATGAGTTGTGTGTAAATATGCACACAGACATTTATCAAATGGAGTTTTTAAGGAAGTGAAAGTTTTCCCTTTTTCTTTCTGGTGGATACTGTGATGTGATCTGGATCTTCCTTCCTTCGCCGTGCAGAATAAACGTCTTGGAGCTCTGAACAAGTTCAAGTCCAAGTCTCGGTCGGTGCTGCTGGCGACTGACGTGGCATCCAGAGGACTGGATATTCCTCATGTCGACTGCGTCATCAACTATGACATTCCCACTCACTCTAAGGTACCGAGGCGCTGATAATCATGTTGGTGGTGCGTTTGATGATTTACTTCACTTCACCGATGAGCTGATCTGTGGATGTGTTTGATCCTACAGGACTATATTCACAGGGTTGGCCGAACAGCCAGAGCAGGACGATCTGGAAAATCCATCACTTTCGTCACTCAGTAAGAAGGGCCTTTTTATTGTCACCAGTCATTCCATATACAATAACATCTCTGCTTTGTTTCCACTTATTGCCATTTTTATACCATTTTGACATGGTTGAGTAAGTTGTGCAATACTGTGGTTTGGAGAGGAAGGTCACTGCAGCAAGTAAATGTGTCTGGTGTCCATATAACCATAGGTATGATGTGGAGCTTTTCCAGCGAATTGAAAGCTTGATTGGGAAGAAACTTCCAGCCTTTCCAACCCAAGAGGAGGAAGTGATGATGCTGGTGGAGAGGGTGAGCGAGGCCCAGAGATTTGCCAAAATAGTAAGTCATCCTGTCTTTATTGTGTCTTTTCTCTGTATTTGTCAGGTATAGCCTAAAATTTGAAGAAGAAAAAAACATGCTGTGTGAAAACAATGGTGCATAAACCCGTCTGAGCCTGCCTGGCCAATGCATCAGTATTTAGTGGTATGTTTCTACATGAGGTGATTTGAGCTTTGTGACACAGTGTGTTATCCTCTTGAAATCAGCCATCAGAAGATGGATACAGCGTGGTCATAAACAGATGGACATGATCAGACAGGCTGTGGTGTATGAACAGTAAACAGTTGGTGCTAAGGATCCCAAAGTGTGCTGGAAAAATATCCCCAAAACCATTACACCACCAGCAACCTGAGCTGTTGATAAAATGTCGTTTATGCCAACTGTTACCATCCTATCCAATTGTGGCAGCAGAAATCAACACTCATCACACAAGGCAACATTTTTCCAATCTTCTGTTGTCCTTCTGTTTCATGAGACCATGCAGCTTCTAGCTTCAGTTCCTTGTTTTTAGCTGACCGGAGCAGCACTCTGTGTGGTCTTCTGCTGCCGCAGGTCATCTGCTTCGAAACTTGAAGCAGATGACCAGAGAACTGACCACACTGGATATTTGCATTAACAGGCAGGTGTAGGTGGTAAAGTTGTTGGGGAGTGTAATGATTTAAATGTAACCATATATTTAAAAGAGCAATGACTGCAAGCATAAACTAAAAGTTACGAACAAATGTTTGAAACTTGGCTAAACCTTGGCTAATTTCTTCAAAAATACATATTTAGAAATGTTTGATTTTTTAAAATTAAACTTGTTCCGTCTTGACCTAAAATGCCTGTATATAGAATATAGTCAGCTATTAGTGTAGATGAACATTAAGAAAACGTTTGTGTTCCCCAGGAAATGAAGGAGCAAGGCGACAAAAGGAAAAGGCCTAAAAGAGGGGACGGAGACGATGATGACACGGAACAGGCGACCGGCGTGAGGAAGAAGGTTAAAGGAGGAGGAGGAGGAGGAGGAGGAGGAGGGAAGAAGCGTGGCGGAGGAGCCTGGAGGGGCGGACGCTGAAGAGCCCCAACATTAACAGACTGTACAGAACTATGACATACAACGCCTTTACCGTCTTTTGAAACTTTCATTGTTATGACACGTTTTCCACTGCTTCCTTAGTAAAGTGAATGACTATTTAATTACAGAAAACACATGTTTTTCTCGCCCCTGGTGACATGTTTCCATTTGTAATAAAACTCAAGAAGTCGCACGATTGTGTGAGCTGGTGCCGCTGCTGATGTTGCTTTCAGACACAAGAGGGAGCTGTTTCAGTCAAAAGCCACATTATGTTTTATTAAGAAGTACTTAACCCTTCTTGTTTTCTAGCTTTTTTGTTTAGAAAACATGTGAGGTATTAGACAACAATAACAATGCGTGGCAAATTGAGGCGGTTTTATAATGCATGCAAGCAGCAGTTGCAATAGTTATTATGTTTTGGGGTTTTTTTATGCTTGTCAGTGGTTTGCAGCAAATTGGGGGGTTGGTTTGTTCCAGCCAATAGTGGAGAAGGGCAGAGAAAGACCGCAAAGCGAGAGCCCAATCGCTTCTAGGCTGCATGTAGTGGGTGTGCAGTGCCTAGATATTTGTGGGATAGATCTTAAAAGGTATCCACCGCAGCATAATGCCCGACAGTGTATTCATTATTGCTGCCTTCATTAATGCCATTGAGGGGATTCTGACAGGCGTGAAGGCACGCACATAAAAATTTATTAGCGGCTGAATCCTGACAAGAGTGCGACAGTGTGGCGTATTGATCTGCGCGATCACTTTCTAGTGCGCACAGTCCACCGTAGGCGGGAGCAGCGGTGGTCAAGCCTGCTCTCTTTAGGAGGGGCCCCAGTGTGGAGGCAGCACTCTGCACTGTGGTGCATACCGAAGCCCAGATACATGCCTGCATTTCTCTTGTGGCTAGCAGCTGTATAGTTGCGTTCAGGGTCGAATCAGGGGGAGCTTTGTGAACAGGTTCTGACTGCTGCAGGTAAGTTTGCTCGCGCCAGCCGCGAGGGCGAAGAACGATGGGGCGCGTGGTGATTATTACGGCGTCAGTGAGTGAGCAGCCTCCGGGATAGGGGATGGAGGTCGCTCTGGAAACTTACTTTGGCTGCAGTCTTTATTTGAGTAGCGGGGTTCAAAATCCACCGCTCGGCGTCATAAGCGCTCTGGTTGACCTCGAGGACTCTTTCTCTCTCTTTTTTCTCTCACCATAGAAACGTGTTAATTGGTAACACCTGAACTCTTAATACGTAACAGAAAAAGTGCAGACTGTGGTAAGCTAGCTTTATGACTCTTTCTTTTGGCTCATGACAATAATTTTCTCCGACAGTAACCTTATTTTTGTTTATCCTAATGGTTGTTCTCCAGACAATAACTTTTAGCCGCTGTTACTCGTTCTTTTAAATTAACCGTGTCGTGACTTATTCCCGTTACCCACTTATGTAGCTAGCTCCGTCAGTTGCGCAGGTTTATTACGCAGTTATTAGCCTAATATTTGGAAGGGCGACTTCAGCTGCATGTTTCAGGCGTTTATAGTTTCCAGAGCTACCTGGATAGGTGTTAAAATTCGGGTTATTTTGTATACAGCGAGCTCCCTGGAGAACGAGAGCGACTTATTGTATGTGACACTCACAGTACGTCGTCCATCTGTCCCGTTTGGTTTTCTGGCAGAGCGGTGTAGTCTCCGCAGTACGCGCATTATTGTTGTGCAGTGCCAGGCTGCCAAACCTACACTGAAGTCTGACTCGCAACTTTTATTTGATTGTCTGACATATGAGTTCCCTTCTTCACTGTATTACTTTATTATACCAGCTATGAATCAAGAGACATACTTAAATTCATGCATATCTATGTGATGTATAATGATCAGTGAATTCTACTAAATTCATAAGTATTAGTGTCACTGGACGTTTCTGCCATTATTGGATCTATAGTGATGACTACAAGTGGGAATCACCAGACACTAAGTTCATAATGCGATGTTATTTTAACAGAACTACTTTGCCATCTGCTGAGAATTGCAGTAGTATATATCACATTCTTTCAACTGCAAATCATGCCCTCAAAGTTGAAGTTTTTATCTCACTTCAGTTATTTATTTATTCATTTATTCACTAAAACCTAACATACGACAGATTCAGTCTGCTATTGAATGGGGTGAAATTGGCATCTACATGCAGTCCTTTTCTGATAATACACCAGTTAATTGTAATATATCTTCAAACATCACCGTTGCTGTCTACATAGACAGAAATTCACATTTAACAGAAATGTATATTTAACTGTTGCACTAAGCAGTGTTCCTGTTTTATAGGAATATAACTAGAATATAACCAGCTGGCAGCCAGTTGTGTGGAGTACCTTTGAGTTGTGCTCGCTGACAATGACTCATTCAGACTGATGGCAGCATGTTAGCAATCCGTCTGTATTTATAAATTAGCTAGTTATCTGCAAACCTCCATCACTCACTCTGAGAGTGACTACAGTCAGAGTGCAGCTGTTTGCAGAAAGGTTACTTCCTATGAAGTGACCAGTGCAATCCCATTGCGATCAAACACACACACACTCCTGTTGATCACATAGGGTGAGATGTAAAATTTGACTAAATTTCACGTTTTGCTACTTATCGCTGCACCCCCTTTTCTTCTAGGTGGCCATATTGTGGTGATCATTCCCAGTTAAAATGTCTCATCGGAGTGGGCAAGAGGACCCAGAGCGCTACCTGTTTGTGGACCGGGCTGTGGTTTACAACCCAGCCACACAGGCTGACTGGACGGCCAAGAAGCTAGTGTGGGTCCCCTCCGAGCGCCATGGCTTTGAGGCGGCGGGTATCCGAGAAGAGCGTGGCGAGGAAGTGCTAGTGGAGTTGGCAGAGAATGGTAAAAAGGTGGTGATCAACAAGGATGACATCCAGAAGATGAACCCACCCAAATTTAGCAAGGTGGAAGACATGGCTGAACTCACCTGCCTGAATGAGGCGTCTGTGCTGCACAACCTGAAGGACCGCTACTACTCTGGACTCATATATGTGAGTGACTTAGACCTGGAGCCTTCAAAAGGTTCTTTTTTTTTTCTAACAGTTTACTGTAAACTCAACACACTGGTGGATGGTTGACCTCAAAATTATTTCTCTGGCTGTTCTGCTCGTTGCAGGCAGTTGTTTCGTGTTTAGTCACCTGTCTTACAGTCTTGGTTAAAAGTGAGATCTGATATTTATCCATCTTTGTTTAGGGAAAAAAGCAGCTCATCTGAGTGACTCATGACCACACAAACACACTCACATATTTGCACACAGAATGACTGACAGAGCTCTATGGTCTTAAATGCCATAACTTCTCTCTCACCTTGGCTAAAGACAGACCTTTGCCATAAACCTTGCTGGTGTCACCCTAACCCCCACATTCCTTTATTTTAGCTGTTTCTCAGATCACAAAACAACCCTATCAGTTCAGTTTTTCTCATCCACATGGCCATTTTTTAAAATATATTACACATGTAGACCAGTCAGGAAAATCTCTGGTGTCTGTATATCTAAATGTTTTGTAGTAGTGAATTTTTACGCAGTGTCTGGAGTGGTCTCTATCACTGCATCGCTTCTGTCCCCATAATCCAGTTTCACCACAGATGAAGCAGCTCTGTGACGCGATCTTGACCCATTTAGTGACATGTTTACCAGGAATAGAATGTGGGTTAGTTTTTACCTGAGAGACTGTGGTTCGGGCGCTGCTGGGTGACTCGTTGCACTTATAAATGAGCCTTTCATCCAACAAGATGTGATAAAGTGAATGCAGCAACGCATTGCAATCGTCAAATGCTTAAAAGTATTATTATAATTTGCCGCTACCAAAATGGAAGAAAGCGTTTCAGCAATTTCCCATATGGCTTGAATTTCCATGTCATTCCACCAGCTCCCTCTTCAGTTTCTTCCTAATACCATGGTGTCATGGTTTCAGTTTTTTTCTGGGTTCAGAATTGGCTTTGGTGCTTGTTAATTGTCCCCTTGCCTAAGAGAAATTGAAAACATATGTCTGACTGTGTTGGTTTTCTAAAAGGAAGAGAATTTTCTCCTGTTTAGCTCACTGTTAGAAAAAGAAACCCCCTGTGCTTGAAACTTCTTTCCAGTGCGTTTGACTTACCCCCCAGAGCTCTGATATATCTACTGCAGACATAATATAATGCCTACCCCAAGGCTGTGCTTTGAATTGAGATAATTGGAAAGACCTCTGTATCTGAGTCATAATATGATTCTGCAAGTCTTTTACAAGTTGAGGTCTGTACTAACTGTTTTTCTAAACCTGTAAAATATTTTCATAGGTTTGCCTTTAGGACACAATTACTGTTTTCAATAACCTAATATTAAAGGGACTCTGTAGTTTGGTCTAACTGTACTTAGAAGACCTATGTTGATAATCCCCAATATCACAATCCACATTCTAGCAGACAATGCAGGTTGTTGTGTATGTTTATACAGTACAGGACTTACTGTACCATGTCTTTATGTATCAGGTACTTAGAAACTAGGGGTGCAACGATACACAAAATTCACGGTTCGGTTCGATACTTTGGTGTCACGGTTCGATATTTTTTTGATACAAAAAAAAATGTTCATGCCTATTTAATTTGTCATTTATTAAAATTATAAATATATATTTTAACTCAAAAGTACAGTTTTGAAATCACTCATCTTTGGAAAAGAGAGTTTATTACAGAGAAATGTCTCTTTCCAAAATAAAAGCTATACTACACGCTTCTTCTGGGCTATATTCTCAGCAGCATATTAAACATATCAGGTCCCCATAAGGAGAATCATGTGCTAACGGCTGTCTAAATGACTCGGGTAAAGTTTGTAGCATGCCTGCTTGTTGTTTTTGTCTGCTTCCACTTGTCTTTGCACTAGGATGATGTCGGAGTAAATGTCCAGTCATATTCGTTGTGTTCCCACTAGTGCTGTCAGCGTTAATCCCGTTGAAATGACGTTAACGCCACAACACGGCAAATCTCGGTTAACGAGTTACCGCAGATCGCCCCGTGCTTGGGGCTGGACGGCGTCAACACGTTAACGAGCAAACTGCGCTAACACACTAGTTCCCACACATGTAATTGAGCATTGCGTGGCACATCCAACAAACTGTTTTACTTTTGTCCATGACGCCCTTACCTTCAGGGTCATACGTTACATGAAAACCAAAATAGTTCCAAAGGCCAGATCTGAATGAGGGTGGGGGAGGTTCAATTTGCCATGTTGCAAGGAGAGCTTAACTTCTGTCTTGCTAGCTTGCCCTGCGCTCAGTGAATCTGCGTTCGACTACTCCGCCTAGGCTGCACTGTCGAGCGCAAATCCACTGAGCGCTCAACACAGACAGCATCGTCAGTAGAAAAGTTGATAAAATAAAAATTTTGTATTGTTCGATACATATGCGTACCGAACCGAAAGCACTGTTTCGAACGGTTCAATATTGATACGAGTATTGTTGCACCCCTATTAGAAACTGTATTGCTTTGAGAGAATGCCTCACACTGGTGTCCCTTGTGATGTTATATTATTTCATTTTCAATTGTGTAAGCTTTGAAAATTCAAGTTAAGTGGAGTAGACTGAGCTCCTGCTGAGCTAGATGAGTCAGTAGGTCAGTAATGCACATTCTGTATGTTAAGGTTACTGTGAAGAAAACAAATCTTATATATTGTTGCCGAAACATGCAGAAAAGTCAACTGTGGGCGTCCAGTAATTTTCCAGTGTGTATCTTTACTGTTAATTACAATCACACATCTGTTACTGGTCAGTGAAATCCTAGTTTCTGTGTGATTTTTCTATCCTGTACAGCCTCTTTTGTATGGCCCTTTGTAGAGCTGACGGCTTGTTTCGTGTAAAGTCAGGCCGCCTGTCAAGCTGGCTCACTAAATTTGGCACCTTTCTATCTGTACGGTGGTGAGTCACAGGCTAGCCACCATGCTACTCACTAGCTGGGCTACAAGCAAGCCTTTGTGTTGTTAGATAAGCCTCAGCTGTCAGAAAGCCTCAGCATTCTTCCACGGCAAAAAGACCATCCGTCTGTCTGTCTCCTGCCGCCTACTTCAGCTCTTCTGCTGCTCAGTGTCTGTCCTATCTTCATCAACTCAGTTCCTTTTCCCACACTCACTCTGCCTCTCCGCTCTGACGTACTTGTCCTGGAGAATAATGACATAGATTTTCTTTCTTTCTTTGTTTTATGGCATGCATTGGTTTTCTATAAGTATCAGCTCCAATAAGTATACTTATTTCTATAAGTATTCACTCTGTTGACCGATCATCAACTTCATGTATCGCAGTTTTGCACTAAAAATGTGTATGAAAACTCTTACTTTAAACATCAGTATTGACCCACAATCCATTTCTTTCTTATTGATTTCAAATATTTGCGTAGTTCCTACACTATGGCCCTGCTCAGAATGATTACATTATAATAGTGGATCTGCCTGCAGGTCTAGAGCAGGCGCAACCTAAGAAAGAGAAGAAAACCTGCATGGCCAGGCTCATCCTTATAACTTTGTAGAGAAAATGTTTTAATATGATTAGATTAAAGTCATCGGTTGACTTCTATTTCTGGAGGAACTTAGGTTGGTTATGATGTAACCTGTTGCTGTGCTATGATTGTTCTTCATTTTGCCTCTTAGATTTCTACAGAAATAAAATGTGTGGTGGATGTAATGCCATAGATTCATACAGCTTTTCTGATAGCATATAGTATGTTTTATATAATGGGCTCCACTGCCTCAAAGCTTATACATTTGATCGTTCTGCTGCTGCTGTTAAACTGATTGGATACCACACATACCAGTGTTTTACTTCAAAAGCCAAGTCTGAAGTATTTATTAGCTTTGCTATGAAATCAGTGAAGCAGAGCCCCGTTGGGGAACTGGTCAAAGTCTACTGTAGTCCACACAGATTAGTGGCGCCGAGCAAGTCTCTGCACTCAGAGTGCCCTTAACGGCTTTTGGAGTGGAGAAAGTCCCGTCAACGTAGGCCTGCTGTCTGACTGATCAGAGGTGGCAGATGGGGTCGGCTGTTGTGTCTGCTGTTGGCTATGTGTTGCTCAGCTGTTACTAGGCCACGGCATCCCCTCCCCTGGATCTGATTTCACAGTGGAAATATCACCTTCTCTTTCCTGGACTGGGCCAGGCATGGCTTCTTGTCAGGCGGTGTTAAGTTAGCTGTGTCCTCTGCTAGTTGGCAATAGCAGTTGTTAATGGTCTTCGTACTGGATTTATCCTGCAGGATATTTCACAATAAGAATATCCTTATTTTATTTTTCTCATATTTGCATATGTTTGAGGAATAATAACCACTTAATATTCTGGCATCATATTTTTTTTTCACTGTGACAAACCATTATGAATAAGAGAGGAGCTGAAAATAGTGTTTTATGACAAAAGACATTTTACTTGACCCTCAAAATGAACAAGAAATCTATAGATAAGGGCGGGTCTGCTCTGTGCAGTTTTAACCAAATAAAACATGAACATAGAATGTGATACAGCAAACTTCAAGTCCAGGTATCTCTCTGCAGCCACACCAGCTGCTTTTGCACTAAATGCTGCAGAACTAAACCATGGAAACAGAACAGACTCTCCATTTATAGTGGCTCCAGTTTTCAGATACGGGGGAATTAAATTTTCATTAGCCTTCGAAAAGGAGAGTGGAGAGTTAGAGTTTCAGCAGCTCTCTCCCCCTCATGTAGGGAGCAATTTACAGAAAGGATGAGAGCATGGCTAGGTGTTTTTTTACGCCTCTGCTTCTCCATTGGATTGGACCACAGGGAGCTCCGTCAGCTGGATCATTGCTCTGCTCTTCATCCTCGTCTGCCTCTCTCTACTTCATCGCCTTCTTTCTTCTGTATCAGCAGCACAGCATCAGTTGCTCAGTGCTGACTTAGGCCCCTGACTGAGCTGTTACGTAACAGCTACAGTACGCTGTGTGCTCTCCGGGTCCTTTGTGATCGTCTGCTGAGTCACTCAGGTAGACGTCCCAGTGCTGTACTCAGCCTTAGGTGCAGCGTTAATAATGAAGCAGGTGTCATGATGTGTGATGCTTTGATACAAAAAGATCCCAGAAGGAGATTGCTTTTCCAAATATTGTAGCTTTGTTTACTAGTTGTACTATATTAATGGCTGAGGAAGCGATAGAATAAATAGCTTTTTAAATATTTACGGCTCTTCAAAACAAAGGCTCTTATTATGGACAACAGTTCATGGAGCATTTGCCTTTTAAATTTATTTATTTCTGAACTGTATTTGTCATGTTGACAGTCAAAAGAGGAACCTGATCGTCAAAATAATTTCAGTTTCATAGATCAGATTTCTATTTCCGGACTTCTCCTCTGCTCGAGAGGTTTTAGTGATTGGTTTGTTGCCTATTTTTTTTTGCAGGATTACTCAAAAGGCAACTGCTTGAAAATTTAACCAGAAGTGAAGTTGGGCCCAAAATAGAAGTTATTAACTCTTGGAATTGATCCAGATTGAATCTGGATCATCAACACTTAAGAGAGTGCACGATTGGGCATTTTGTGTAATATTTTTCACAAAACCACATCAAGTTGAAATAAAAATGAAATGAGGATTGTTCTGATGTTCTCAAGAAAATGGAGCAGACTCATCCAGACTCTGATATCCTTCTGGAACCCATGAGCTTAATTCAAGCATGGTCTCAAGTGAATTTTTTATCATTGGTGGAGATATGCACCTCTGGAATTATGTTCATGTTTTTGTAAGTAGTGTTAAGTAACACTGCACAAACATATCTGTAACTCCAAGTAGCTAGCAGAGAGGTGCCCGACTCTGGTGCCCAGGGTGTTTAGCCATCTCGGCCTCACAGATTTATAATATCCATCTATCTTTTGTTCAACATCTGGCTCTAATTTTTTTAGTTATATATGAGGTATTAACTCACTGAAAGAGGCATAACTCAAGGTATGCGTTATTATTACTTTCTTAAGGTTCAGTCACTATAGCTGTACTTTATATTCTGTAAATACAATGGAGATTTGTGTGGGCTCCTGGAATAAGCCTAGCATGTCAGTGTGAAGGTCATACTACCGTGAAGCAGCCTTTTCTCTGTGTCATCCATAGGGGAAATGTGAAGCCCCTATAGCATCTGCAGAATGAGCGAGAGCCACTGCCCCACCAGGGCCCCTCACGCCGTCTGCCTTGCTCTCTGGTTGAGTCAGATTCAGCCTACAGCATAGCTCAGAAGCCTTCGCACACACTCTCTAGGGAGACATTGTCAAGCTAATGGCATAGCCAAATGCAACACCGCAAGTCAGAAAGTAGGCTAAACATTTGCAGTGCACACTGTTTGCTCTAACATGAGTCTTTATAATATTCCATAAACTCATTATTCATATTAATGCGGTGCTGTTTTGGCTTAAAAAGGCTCTCTGGGTATTGCACACAGACAAGTGTCTGCTCAGTGTTTCATTTATCAGCATTCCCTCAGATCTGCTCTGCTCTGCGTCTATCACTGTCTTGCATGCCAGCTATGATGATGTAAGCTACCAAAATGTGGGTAATGACAAGTCTTCCTGCACTGATAAAATGCAAGCTAGATGATTTATAAAACCAGAAATGTACATGCTCCTTTCAATCTAAAAGACCTTAATGTTTTACACATCCTGTTTGTATCCACTTATGGTTCCATTGAGCCTTTATGTGATCATTGTGAGCAAACTTGAGAAACATCCACAACAGACCTAATCATGTTCTTTTAGTTCTTAGAGAACTCTTTGATATTAACCTCCATGTTTGTTTGTTTCATATCTTTAAATACAGACATACTCTGGGCTTTTCTGCGTGGTCATCAACCCCTACAAGAACCTGCCCATCTATTCAGAGAACATCATTGAGATGTACAGAGGGAAGAAGAGGCATGAGATGCCTCCGCACATTTATGCCATCTCTGAATCAGCATACCGCTGCATGCTTCAAGGTATGTTACACATCTGCTCTTTGGAAATGGACCTTTTGCTATGATTACTTGAAAACTACAGTATGTAAAATAAGTGATAAACACATTTAAAGGTAACTTAACTTATTAGCAAACAGGTATAATGGAAGCTGAAGAATTTTGGTGTTTATCTCACTTGCGAGCAGGATTGGGTTTGGCTGTATAGTGTTGGAGATTAGTGTGTGAATATAGTTGTGTAATGTATGTGGAAGGTCACAAGGTCAGAGAGGTGTCTGTTATCACTGAAGGGGTCAAGTAGCAGATTAACTATGTGGCAGGTTTTCCAGGTGTATGGCTGGGGTCAGTCAGTTAATTGGTAATTGCAGGGTAATGCAAGGCTGTTCAACACAGTCTTTATCCTTTAAACACCAGGCAAAGAGTTTTACATCAAAGCTTTAAGTTGCATCGTTTATTCTTAGCTTGTTCTCACAAATACTGGCCAGAGGTCTGCTAATGTAATGTTTTTGGCTCTCTACATAATTATTTCTCCAAACCATGAACTGATTTGCCTTTTAAACCACTGCAGTATTTTTTCCAAGCTGAAATGAAGACAGAAGTTTACTTTATAATGGTGGCATTTTTAGGAGAGCCTTAGACTGGATGTCTCAGATTAGGAGGGGGACATAAAATGGCATTTTCAGCCCCATGGTAGCTGAGAGCCGTAGCATTTCAACTTTCTAACTCAAGGCTTGGTAGTGCCAAAAGCCAAGGCTTGTTCCTCTGTCTCACTCTTATGGTGAACCATCGTACCATCTGCAATACCGCAGAACCACATGCAGGTTTGAAAGGAAAAAATGTGGTGCTTCAGCTTCCACTGAAATCACAGAACCACTGAGCCATAATCAAACACAGGGCAAAAATAGCGTAAGCTCCTGTATATGTTTGATATATGATGTAATGTAGTCCCAAAGAGTTGAGCTAAAAATCTCATCACTGGGGATGTTTTATAATTTAGGTAGAAATTTCAGTATTGACATCATAGTACAGTGGTATCTTTTACTATGCAGCACATAAGCACGTTTAAGTCTGCACTATGTCTTTAAAAGGTTAGATTTGTGCAGCCAAAACTTCTTACTTTGAATTTTCAGATACTGATTTAGTTTTTTATAGAAACACCGTAGTTCTGAGATCCTCTCCTTTTTGTTCAGTTTGAAAAACATGATTGTTTTGGAAATTTAAGCCAGGTCAGCTAAAAGGTTTAGTATATCATTGCTTTGTTTCAACAGAAAGAGACAGTAGTCTCTTTCTGTGTTTCAGATGAGCGTAATGTGCTGTGAGTTGCGAGAGTGAAGCCTCTAAGCTCCTAATAATGTGTGTAGCGAGAGGCTCGCCTGGTAGACCTGATGCCCTGTGACAAAGGAATTTATAGCAAAAGTAAAGGAGATACAGAAAGGCAGGGCAGACACCGAAGGAGGCAAAGTGAGAAAGCAGGTTTTAAAAACATCAGTCTTCAAGTTGTCATTAACTTGACCTGCAGCACAGATTGGTTTTCATCTTGCAAATACACTGCATAGTTGGTTCATGTCTTGAGCTACAGCTGTTGCATACTTGAACTTACGGTGTAGCTGGAGCTCATCAAAATCCACCCGGCCTGCTGTAGGATAGACAGCAGGAAAAGGTTAATAGAGCATGCATTATTGGAAAAGAGTTGCACAACTTGTTTTGATGGTCTTTTATTGAAGCCCACACTAGTCTCCTTTTTGTAATTCTAAAAATGTCATCATGTGAGCATGATTACAATATAAAGACCCACAAGACACAAGGCCATGACCCAGTTTGAATACCAACTAATTGTTTTTGAATTTCTGATGTAGAAGGACTGCTGTGATAAGCAGAACCTTTATTAGAGTTTATCAGTGTTTAGACAGCTTTAGCCTGTCTGCTCTGAGCCATCGCGGTCACTAGAACAACAGTGTTCATGTCTCCCTGTTGTTTCTCTTGAGTCTTCTTTCACATCTGAGGGTTTTGATTCTTTAAATAGCGTGTTTATTTGTACCTGTTTCAGCTTTATGCGACAGTAAGAGGCCTTTCCCACTAGTACCTACTCATGTTAACTTGGCAAGGCTCGACTCAGTTTTTAGGGTTTTTCATTAGGTGGTAATACCTGGTACCTGGTACTTTTTTTGGAGTACCTATTCGGCCAGGGCTCCAAGTGATCTGAGCTGATGTGGCTTCACTCAATGAGTCATGAGAGCATCACCTCCACAAAATCAAATTAAAATTCAAAACCTGGCAACGAGGGAAATGGCTACACAAAAAAACAACGCTGTGGTCCCTGAGTTTGACCTATATCCATAGACAAAGCAGAAGGCATACCATCACCATACCATGGCATTCGTGTCACATGCAAATGACATCACGGGACTTTCGGCAGTATCACTATAAAAACACTACACGCGTTAGGTGGTGCTGGGTTGTGATGGAAAATGTCCAAAGTCGAGTAGATATAAGTGAAAAAGGGCTATAACTGTCTGGTGGACCTGCTGCAGCTGTAAAGCTTCAGGGTTTGTGTGTCTGACTGATGTGCTGAAGGCTTCCTGTCATGACCTCAGGCTGTTCTCTGGTCTCTGCTTTCAGCGACTCTCGCCACTCCAGGGAAGTCATAACTGGCCAAAAGTCACATTCAGTTATTTAAAAAATAAGAAAATCGCCCACGTTTAGACCATGTGAAGAGGCCCAGCCAGTATATTGAGATATATATCTGCTTGTAGAGGTACATTTGTTTCAACAGAAACATGTCTTTTAATGGATCAAAGTACTAACACATACTAAATAAATCATATCAAATCCGAAGTACCTCCAAATGGGACTTTAACTAACTTCCTCTGAGGCAAGTTGTGAACTCTCTGCCAGCTTTACCACATGGTTGTTGCTGAAAGATTTCAGGCCTAAATTGACCTTGGATCTGATTTTTAAAGTTTGGTTTTGGAACTTTTAAGGTGGCTCGTGTAGAGTTAGATCCCAAAGTTCTGGGAAAACAAATTTATATAACATGAGGTTAATGTTGCACCTTAATTATATAGCTCCTGTCTTTGTATATTTTCTTCAATGTGGTTTTCAAAACTTTGAATACACACACACACACACTCAGTCTTACCGGCCTGTTGTGCCTTCAGAATGTGTTTGTCTCGATATAGGATACCTCTCTGGTGCCATCATTCTTCTCTCTGACCCCCTTTCTCTCTGTTCATTCTTTCGGACCCCTCACAACAGGCAGGGCAAACCAGGCAGTGGAATGAGGTCATCGCTGCTGCAGCTCTCCATACCTCACTGTGTTAAATTATGCGAGCTGAGTCATTGTCAAGTTCTCATAGTTGTCCAAGCAGCCTGTTGCCCACTGCTGGGCTGCTGTGAGCAGAGGTAGATCACCGTGGATACCGATGTGTTTATCTGTATATGCAACTAAAATAACCTACCCCTGGGATCTTGAATGGAGGTGTCACTCTGAGTGGCACTATTTAGCTGGCTGCTTCTGTATGAATCTACTTCAGCCTTTTTAATATTTCTGCAGTCTTGTTCAGGATGTCTTTTGTAGCTCCATCTCAAACTATTTGGGATCTCCTACTGATTTCTTTCTCCTCTCAGCAAGTAGAGCAGCTGGCCTCTCTTATTTCTACCCCTTTACCGTTTCACTTACTAGTTTGTTCAGTCCCTTTCTTCCTTTCAACCAGAATGTTTTGGCTCTGAAGACACTGAAGAGGAAAAATTCCCCAAGTCCTTAAAAGCATTTTGGTCGCCTTTCACTTAACATGAAAAATACAAACCGCAGCTCTGCTGGAAACTCTGTGGCAGCGCAGTTTTCTTTGTTCCTTCTGTCTCAGGCTTTGATTAGGAAACACAGGAGAACAAGTGTGGGGAATGTCCACATTCTCATCCCTTCTCCGTGTCAGGATGAAGCCAGGGTTAGACCCCTGTTTAATTGACAACACCGTGTCTCAGTTTTCTCTTATTTCACCTCTCAACTGCTCAGGCCACAAGGCTCAGTTCATGACAGATTTGTCCGTAAGTATTGTAAGTATGCATTTGTGTTTTGTGTTCAGCAGTTTTCATCCATATTTTTTATCCTTTTATGAGTTAGTTGTCTGTTTCTTACTGCTGCTTCACTCTATGAGAAGAGTGCGCCTCACACTCAGGTTGGAACTGTATAATATAGTCATGTTACTGCCACTCGACTCACTTACAGGACTGGTAAGTGAATGCCACAGATAGTCACATATACTGACTGCACTCCATAGGAGTAATTTGCTTGTCAAAAAAGGGCAATATGAGTGCATCCATTTATGAGTCTTTCTTTTTTCTGTATGCAACACAGCCTGGTTTGCAGCCTCACATCAACAAATTTGAAAAGCAGATTTTACAGTGAGATTATTTTTATTCTGATCTCCATCACATGGTAGAGATCCAGCACATCTGAGAACACAGATGGTACTGTAGACACAACCTGTTTAGAAATAACTAAAAAAAGAAAAGCAAACCTACTGTCTCCTTCTACTGTAAAGACATTTTCTTTGCTTAGGTATTGTAGATCTCATTCCATATTTATTCTATATACTCATCCTGACGTCAGTGTGATGAGCATCTGTCAGTATAAGGGAAATCTACTGTTAATGTTAGGTGTAAATTCACACAAAACCCATTGTGATTTGAATGGGAGGTGAGCCTTTATAGAGTGAATGCAACCTCAGAAATTAAAGTAATGCTATCACAAAACTTTTTCTTAAACATGAGAACTACAAGTCCCTCACTAAAGAATGCAGTGCATTTCCCTTAGTATAGGTCAGGGGTCGGCAATCCTGGGCACGCGTGCCAGGGTTAACTGATGGCACGACCATAGCTGGACTGGCCATCAGGTATACCGGGCATTTGCCCGGTCGGTCGAAGCGCTTTGGGGTCCTTAGGGACTAGAAAAGCGCTATACAAATGCAGGCCATGGTGATTTTTAGTTTTTATGGGCCGATGATTTTTTTTTTCTTGTAACGGCATGAACAATTAAAGGTGGTGGATTGGCCAGATGCTGGCAGATATGTAAAAATGTCAGTTGTTTGCTGGTGGCTATGGCGGAGCTCCCACAGAGGGCAGCAGGTGGGTGAGGGAAAGGGGAGGCAGGAGGAGGAGAGACGCGAGGCGGCCACCGGTCCGAGTGTCAGGTGAAGTGAACTTCAGGTGATAAGTTATGACCTGCAGTCTGTCTGGGTCAGATATAAACCAAGTTTATGTGGAGTTTATTTTAGTTCTGCTGACTTTTTACAGTCAGTTAGAATAACTCGTACTGCGTACTAGCTAGCATGATGGAGTTTCTATGCAGCTGGGTGGGTGCTTTGATGTTACTGATGTTGAACTTTATTTAATTCACAAAGTTTGTTAGTAGAGTTTCCAACCGTCCCGTAAAAAATGGAATGATCCCTCATTCAGAGAAAATATTACGCGTTTCGTATTGAGCTGAAAAGGAACACAGTTTGTCCCGTACTTCAGCTACAATGGGGAAAAAAGGCACAAAGCTGGACTTTTTCTGCGTCTTTACACTGTCAGCTGCTTCTTCTTCTCTCATTCTCTCCCCCTCCCTCCCCTGTTGTTACTTCAATCATGAAACTGATCAATGATCAGCTGATCGGCTTTTCTCTCTTGTTTGTTTATCGCCCACTTTGCGCCAGAAAGAGGAAACCAGCGGAGGTCGCGTTAAACAACAGCAGCATGTTTAAGCTTGATCAGCTGTTGTTAGAATTTATTGAATATTAATTTCTAGTATCAGATGATGTTTGCTGGAGCCACAGCTGTAAAAGCTGCTGGTCCTGATATCAGTTTGGATATGTGGTGAGAGGGAAACATGAAACCAGGAGATGTCCTTACTGAATCATCAGAGCTGAACAGGTGATGGAGAAACAGGTTTACCTTTTAGGTCACATGAATGAGTTGAAGGGAAGTTATGAACTGTTTCTGAGAGACAAATAACACCAAGATCCTTTGTAGCTGACAGCTGGTAACTTGTGCAGGGGCGGGTCTAGCAAGGTTTTGCCAGGGGGCTAGGTAGGGCATCAACAGGGAAAGGGGGCACAAAGAAATACTTTTCTTTCTTATTCTCATTTAAAATGTCTAGCTTTTAATAAATAATTATCTGAATCTTACAATCAAAGTTTTTATCTGATGTAAAATGTATAGAAATCATATATATACCAATAAGACTGTACATCACTGTCACAACAGCATTTGTCTTCATTCAAAGGCTTTATGGCTTTTCTTGTAATACCTGGTGGGCCGGTCTCTAGTCAAAATGCCTGGGCAGATTTTTTTGTCCCAGTCCAGCCGTTGGCATGACACGCAGTGAGTTAATCTGAGAATGTGGATTAAAAAATAAATGGCCGGGCCAGCGATGCACATCACAAATTAGCTCGCATAGACAGACTAGTTCTGCAGGTTCTTAATGACGGTATCTTAGCTAACAACCCCAACTACCAGATTCAACTTGTAATTGCCTAAAAATAACTTACCAGTGAGAGGGACATTGCTAGCTGGCAGTTTTTTCAAGCGATGTTGAAATTTCCACATTCCGACACTTCAAATGCTTCAGGAGCACCGCGGAAATACACGTATACATCTGTAGACTCGAGACAGAATTCACAATGCGTTTTCGGGACTTTCAGGCATATGGACCAGTTTTTTCTTTACTGACCAAACCAGAAAGCTTTAATGAGCAGCTGGATTTGTTTCGCATTAACTGGCTAAGTTAATGCCAATTAATGTGACTTCGAAATGCAGCTGATTAAAATGAAAAGCTCGACTCTGTGGGGGTCCAAGTTTGCAGAACTACGAACGCAGCTGGGATGCATAGCTGTGCGTGTTCATGGAGCTTGCATTTTCACCTGCTGGACATCACTAACTGACTAGTTTAACTGTCTTCAAAACATTGCAGAGGCCTTATTGACAGTATTTGGCTCTAAATATCTGCGTGAGCAGATTTTCTCTCACATGAGTGTCCTCAGGTAGCCGTCTGAATGCTGGACACTCGGAGACCTGTGTCTCTGAGTGGGAGACCAGAGATCACATTAACATGTGTATCTCTGTATTAACAAACATGTCATATTGGCCCAGTTCATTTTTCTTATCATTGTTGTGAGATCTGTTGTATAGTTCATTTGCTGTTACGGGGTTCTTGTTATGGATAAAAAGTCTTTTTTTGTTTCAAAATAGCTGATAACTATTCGCTGATAGCTGCAAACATCTGCAAACAAATGTAATTCTATAAAGTTGTTCTATATAGTGTGTAACTGTTATTATAGAGCATTATTAAATTATTGCTAATGCAGTTATATGGCACATTGACTTCTGAGGAAATTTTAGATGGCACTCATCATCGGAAAGGTTGCCACCCATGGTATAGGTTATTTTTATCCAAATACAAATCACATATTAAAAGCAGGCGACACTGAGTCAGATAGACTGGAATGTCTCCATCACAATGTCGTGTAGATAACTGAGGGAGGAAGAGGAGACATATTTAGCTTTTTTCACTATTGGTTGCTGACGTCCTCCTATTTTTAGTTTATAGCTATTATACTTATACTTATATCAAATCTGTCAATTAAAACTGCACATAAATGTTCTTAATTAAATATGCCATTTAGGTGCATTACCCTTTATTTAACCTTTTTAGGAGGAATTTTCCCTTTACTTGATGAGGCACAGTATTGGTTTTAAGCTCTGTAAGACAAACTGTGGGACATCTAAATATAGCTGCACTGCGATGTATACACATGCACTGCAGCCCTGAACTTGCCTAGTCATTTCCCAGCAGAGGTGCAAGTGAGAACACAAATGTCTGAAGTCATAGTAGACATTAATTAGGTTTTTAATCTGCCATCTTTCCAGTACAATACATCTGTGTGATGTTATATTGCACTGATTTGTGCTGATGTTATAACAACGCTGGAAAAAGTCTAATCAGTTTGTCCAATTAATGAGAACACAGAGGATGAGAACCATCTCCTGCTGTGTGATAATGTCTTAACCTTATCGCCCCAGTGTGTTTTACTTTTTGTTTTGAAATGTGTAGTGTAGTGTTGTTAAAAACAGGTCTGCAGATACTGGGAAAAACGCTGTTGTGGTATATGTTTAGTTTCTCTTCCTCCCCAGAGTTGCAGATACACCTATATATGAAATATCTCCCCAGCAAAGCAGAGAAGGAAGATTCAGAGGTAACAAAACAGTCACAGAAGTGGAAAATGTCTTGGAACACAGAGATGTGAAGGAGGTGGGCTGTGCTGAAAGAGTTTGGGGGGGGGGCATAGAGACGTTAATTTTGAAGGGGATCCTTGGAAAGGGTTGCACAAGAATAAAAGATGGCAGAGCCCAACAGACAGGATCAAAGTTTAAGGAGGAATAACTACGAGGGAAGAGGAAAGACGGCAAAGACTGAAAAGGAGTCAGTGATGGAGATGGGTAAAAAGGAAGAAGGGGCAGAAGCGACACAGTTTATGGGGAAATGGAGTAGAGGGTACAGGGGAAAGGCAGAGGGGGTGGCTAGCATTGTGCCTCACAATGGGGGCTTTGTGCAGTCTGGAGGGGGCTGGGACCAAGGCCCTGTGAGTGTGGGTGCAGGCAGGGAGGCCTGGAGTACAGAGTGCTTCCCTGGGAAATGGGGCCACTTGTTGGGGCAGTGAGGGCTCGAGTGGCGTGCTGGTGAGGGGCACACCCAAGATCTGACTGACAAGACAGGTGTGTGTGTGTGTGTGTGTGTGTGTGTGTGTGTGTGTGTGTGTGTATTGAGGAGGGGGGGCAGTCAAAATGACTGTCTATACTCCGAACATACTGAAGCTATAACTTCCAGGGAAAGGGTGAAGCTTGTTCAAACAGCATACTTGGATGAGTGTACTGCAAATATACTCCGACTCATACAAGCACACACACACAAATATATGTGAGGGGATGAGTCTTTAATGACAGGCAGCTGCGGAGTTCGTGGAGGATAAAATCATTTTTCTGTTTGGGGGTCATACATCATTTCTGATTTATGGTTACAGTCCTCTCCATGTGTAAACACTTATAGTTTTCTCCTACCTAACCTGGACAGGGGCAAGGTCCAGAAAGCTGTTCTCTGTCAGTTATCTTGGTATCCTTGGTGTCTGACACGGCTTCTTTTTTTTTAACTACAAGTTGATGGACTTCAGAGTCTTGGTAGAAATGTAAAAATTCCTTAACTGTGTATGTTAAGAAGAATAAATGTATTATTTCTGCTTAGTTCACTGATTTGACTTTATCGCCCTTTATTGTCATTGTACATGTACAACAAAATTGTGGATTGTGTTTTATTGCCCAGTGTCATAGTGTCACTTTTCTAAAAGGATATTTTTTGAGCTTTTTAGCCTTTATTTGGCAGGAATGTAGATGCATCATATGCCTGAATAAATGGATCCCTACTTAAAATGGTTCAAATATTTTTTTATTACAGTTTTGTGGATTTCCTTTTAGGGATACCAAAACCTCTTGGGTTTGATAATCTTTTCCTAAACCTAACCAAATAGATTTGCTGACTAAACATAACCAAAGAGCATCTGGAAAACATTGACACAATTACTACCTCGGTCTGGGTGAAAGTCCTGTTTTTGGCCTACCTATGCATCTCTAGTTTTTATAGCTCTGTATTTATTTCAAGCCCCAAATGTATAACTATCTGCGTGAGATAGGCATTAGTCTACTATGTGTAGATAACACTCTCAGCCCGAACACGGTGCCAATGTTTGAAAAGAGTGGTGAGGAGATGATTTAAGGTGGAGTCACTGTCATATATTCCCCTCGTTCTTCGATAGTGTTGTCATCAGAGAAGCATAGCACTGATGCCAGAAGCCTCAGCAGTACAGATACGATTACCTGCCGTCACTGCTCTCTCTCTGACAAACTCATAACCCTCTGAAGGCAAGAGAGAAAAGCAGATGACTGCTCCATCACTGGGTTTAATGAGCAACTGATTACATGTGCATATTTACTGATCTGTAAGGTAAATATATGCACAGCAGTGTAGCTACAGTACAAGGCTGCAAATCACTTTTTCCATTTTTGAGTTAACAATTACTCTCATAATTTCTCTTTTGAGAATTTACTCCACTTCTACTTGTTGCTGTTGCACAACATTAAGTTTGACTTATATTAGTTACACCCACTAGATTTTTGCTTAACCTTGTTACATTTTCAGATTTATTGTATTTTTTTAAACATCTTCTTTCACTCGTTTTATCAGAGTCGGTCATCATCACACTGATACATTTTTCTCCCTATGATTGAATCCCTTTTCCCCCCTGTGTGTATGGAATTCCTGTGGGGCTGCAGAGCTTAGCGCTATGATATCAGAGGTACCAGCATAAACACACACACAAACACGTGAAAACCGCCTTGTCCTGTTGGATTATGGCAGGCCTAGCCATCACAAAGAACCACTGTGGACCAAACAAGCCCCCCCCGATGGCTGCCATCTGCAATCGATTACATTGCCAAACGCTTGCTGCCATATCTTCCGCAACTGCATTCTCTCCCCTTTCATTTGGTGTAAAGGCAACACCCAACAGGACGAGGCTAATTTTATGCTCACTGTAGGCAAACTGTTATGCAGCACTTAAGCTCTGTTGGGAAAAACAAACCTGTGCGTATGTCACATCTATAGTTATGCAGCTCAGTGCGTCCACTGTCTTGAAAATTTGTCTTAGGGATAATGTGGATAGTATTTTGAGGGATTTTTGACAGTTGGTAGCCATGATGATCATAGAATAGAATAGAATAGAATTCAACTTTATTGTCATTGCACATGCACAGGTACAGGGCAACGAAATGCAGTTTGCATCCATCCAGAAGTGCTTTAGTGATATAGATATATTACAATATATATTAGCAATAGTATAGATATGTAAGTATATTACAGAAATGGGTCTATTATGGTATGTTATAATGTACACGGTATGAAGTATGTTGTGAATATTCTATAACTAAGTATGTACAGGCTGTAGTGAGTACAAGCTATGAACAGGATATAAATATGAAAAACTATACAGAATATGAAATAAATAACTTTACAGAAATTTGAGATATACAGCTATACAGAAATGGGAACTATGCAAGTTGTAAACAGTTGTAGGATTAAAGATTATTGAATGTACAGAATGATTATTTACACAGAGCTATACAGTAGTGCAGTTAAGATAAGTGAGATATAATTCCTACAGAGGCTATATAAAGTGCTAGTGGTTGTGAGTGGTGGTTCAGTCCATGTTATTATTGTGTGTTTGAGGGTGCAGTTGTCCATTGTGGGTGTGTGTATGTTCAGTCCATGTTTTAACGTGGGTCAGATGTCAGGAGGCAGAGTTCAGGAGTCTGACAGCTGTGGGGAAGAAGCTGTTGAAGGAGTTGTCCCTGATGTTCCACAGAAGAAGTAGAACAAGAAAGGTTTCAAACGTCTTAGTTATTTTATATTATGTTCCCTACTATGCGATAGAGGTTTTAATAGTAAACAGGCAGGTTGGTCCACTAAAAACATTATCTTTGGACTTCAGAGAAATCGCAGGTTTCTCATTTGTACTCTGCACTAGAACAGCGATAATCTTGTTTTAGTCAATGATGATCTAAATAGTGACTGAGCATATCAGAAGAGGAGACTGAATCCCACCCTCATTTGCTATTGTTGGAAATGGGAACATGACTGTGTGTTTCTGCTATTTGACAGCGCTAGTACTTTGTCTGGTATGGCCACTGTGTTCACTGAACCAAAAAAGTAGATTAAGTCTCAGCGTTGCTATGTCTCTCTACTCCATGTAGTATCCCATGTGTATGGATTTAGTGTTAATGTATTGTGTTTCTTTTGTCAACCCGCTTGGACAATTTTTTTCCAAAATGGAATTTTCAGGCAGTGTTTGAATATGAATATCTTGAAAAGCATGAAATTTTCACTGGCCTTTCTTACCGTCAAAATGAGTCATGATATCAGAATCAGAATGGGTTTATTGCCAGATGTTGAGGTTTACAACATTAGGAAATTGCTGCGGTGCTTCAGTGCAGACAATAAGAATTAAAGTGCTATGTAGAAAGAAAGATATGTGCATGAGATATACATGAGATATATACATGAGAATAAGAATTATGAGTGCTACGTAGAAAGATATATACATGAGTGCAGGTGGTGATCAGTGCCAAACATATATACATGAGAATATCTCAAGTACTGGCTACTTAAAAAATGAAATACAAATTTAAGCAGTTCTACAAAGTATCAGTATTTATTTATAGTTCAGGAAGTATAAATAAAAGAAAAAATAAATTAAACGAATGACAAAACAAACTGATTTTCTCAGTTATAGTTAAAGATCTTTTACATTTTTATTCCAATTAAGCTATCTATTGTTATTTTAGTTTTAGCCAGTACTGAAACATTTTTTGATGTATTTGTCCCAAATTACAGATTCTGATTCATTCTGATAGCAATAAAGGCCAATGAAAATTTCAGGCTTTTATCTTTAATAGTTTTCAAAATATTCATGCCTCAGAGTTCAGTGTACAAAAAAAGGCCTGAAAGTGGGTCAACAGACCATTTTTCAAAAAATATCTTTTTAATAGTATTGATATATAATTCATAAATTTATACCAATAATTGTAAATGTTCAAACTTTGTAACCAAAAATTTTTTATGCAAAATGGAGATGGTCAAGCAGAAGGCCCGTGGAATGGCTCATATGTTAAACTGACCAGACTCACGAAAATAGCATGTTTACTCTTTTCTCTTGTCATAGTAACTGAACAAGGGATACTTTTTAAAATAATTTATCCTTTTCAAATTTGTTAAAGCCTAATGTTTTACATATTATTATGGGCCTACAACTTTAAGCCTGGTTGACAGGTGACTAGTTTTGGTTAAGTGAAACTTTATTATCCTAACAGGTTGTTACTTAGCACTCCACCCACTAAACTTAACATGGCCACTCCTGTTTCCAAAACCAACATGGCAGCAGCCAAAATACCAAAGCAGAGGCTTCAGGATGCAGACTCCATTCACCAATAGGCAGGTAGTTCATGTTTCATAGACATTCTATGCCCCACAAAGTTGATTCTGTTCATGTGGACGTAGCGTTTTCAGTCTAAGACTGAGGAAGAAACTTGGATGAGTTTCCCCCACTGAAAAGTCTACATCCAGATGAACAGGATCAACTTTTTGAGATTTACCCGCCTGAATGATTGGGCATGCATCAACACATACTATGGTTGCAATCATTCTCCAAAACATATTTAGGTGAATTCATGTAAGCACAGGATTAGCTGTGTCCATGGATGCTGAGATGCAGTGCTTCTCATTTCAACTCAATTTGGTTAATGGTTCAATTTACAGATGTCTTCATCCTGTTTATGTTCTGATACCATTACAAAAGGATGTTGATCTGTAAACTGCTGTTCCTCGTTCGTCATGGTCTGTTTGGACAGCGCTGTTCTTTATTTAATAATCTGAATGGTTACTCTTCAAAGCTGATGCCAAATTTAGATCATAGAAGATCATCAGATCGCCCACAGATGTGCTCCACACCACTCCAGCACCTCTTCATGAGAAACATGTGGGAACTGGGTGTAAATTCCTTTCCCTCTCACATTGTCTCTATCTCTGTGTCTATCTCGATACCCCTCATTTTCTCTTCTTTGAAAAATGTGCTTTGTGGGACTCAACATAGGAAAGACTCCAGAAGCCTACTCCCTGTGGAGTCCAGCTCAGACAGAATAACACAGGCTCTACATGTCGAACCCAAGCCGACGGGACGTGGGGCCGAGAATATTAATTTGACATGCAGAAGTCTCTACATTCCAATCATATGCAACACTTTCTCAGACTTCCTCTAACCTTTTTTTCACAGACAGCCATGCAGTGTTACAAATGTTTTTGGGGTTAAGGTTGTCTTGGCTCTTAGTATGAGCGCACACTGATACTGTCTGTTGATACAGTCTAAAATGCTTTAGATATATCAGTCTTAATATGCCTGCTAGGTAATCTAATAAATAATAATAGTGTATATTTTATAGGTTGATATATTGGTGAAGTGGTTAGCCTTACAGCAAGAAGATCCTCGGTTTGAATCTGCTGGCTGGAACCTTTTGTTGTGGAGTTCTCCGACTTCCTCCCACAGTCAAAAGGCATGGATGTTAGGTGAACTGGCAGTTCTAAATTGGCAGCAGGTGCAAATGTGAGTGTGTCTCTGTTAGATAGACTGGTGAATAATACAAGGTGTACCCTGCCTCCTGCCACATGACAGCTGGGATAGGCTCCAGTAACCTGGAACTGAATAAGCTGAGGTGGATGGATAGATTTTATATTGCCATGAAAAAGGCTTTCTATGAGATTAGCTTAAGTGGGTATTATTCCTAAGAATCTTGTTTACAAAGGGTTGTAGATTTTCTGTCCTTCCGTTTCCAGTATTGTGTTTGAAAAACGGTATAATTGTTAGTAGGGCTGCTCGATTATGGCAAAAATGATAATCACGATTATTTTCACTGAAATTGAGATCACGATTATTTGACGATATTTATTTAACCCTTTAAGACCTACCATAGAACCAAGTCCGCCAGAGCTTATATTATTTTTTTACATGCTGTAGTGCCATTTGTGGGAGCATTTCAAGTTGCTATACATCAATACAACTGTTATAGCCCAAATTTTAATAATATGTCTGCATTAAGTCCATAGTAATTACATTAATTGCAAAAAAGCGCAATAAACTACAAAAAAAATTGAAAATCTTTTTTTTTTTTTTTTTTTACATATATTTCTACTTGGAGAAATTTAAGAGGTTTATCCCTCAAAACTAAATACAAAAAAGTTGCAAAAAATAGTTTACAACAACAGGAAATTTATTTTGATCCTATGATGCAAATTTGCAAAGAAAACAGCAGGTGCATCAAAATAAACTATTTCCAGCAGTGCAATTTGAGTTCTAAGCATCACGGAATCTATTCAGAAAAGTCAAACATGACTTATAAAAACACCAGTATAGGTATAGGCCTACAAGTAAAAAACTACATTTTCCGCGAAAATGACGTCACTTCCGGTTTCGGGCAGGAAATGCGACAGTTCACGTTGACGTGTTTTTCAATGTGGGAAGTGTTAAGAACAGCTGATCAGATCGGCAAAGTGTTTCTGGAATATTATGTTTTTGTTCCTGCAAGTGCTTTTTATGCAATTTTTGCAAAGCTTTATGTGGAAGCAAACCGTGACTTAGGACAAGCTGATGGCATAAGATGTAAGTACAACTCCTCTGGTTTCATATGCAAAACAAATTATTGCGCTAGCTTACATGGTTCAGGTTCTACAGGGATTTAAAAATAGTTACGCAAAACGGAGCGTGCTGCTCTGACTGGCTTTAAAGGGTTAATAATAACAATGTATTGAATAATGACTTTAAAAAATAATATAAAATAGTGTGCAAATACTGATAACAGTGCAAATGTTTGCAATATAAGAAATAAATGAAAAATGTAAACATCTATGTTTAGTGAACTTTGCAGTGTTGCTCTGTGGTGCAGCTACTACACCATAGCAAAGTTTACACACTGTGTCTACTTGATCCACGTCTGACTCCGCAAACCCATAATGTTTCCACACCACTGAAGTTTTTTTTTTTTTTACCTCTCTTTTCAACCAACGGCAGTCACTCTCCTGTCCAAATAACTTCTGCTTAGCTTTCCGAGCTTTCCTCGGGTCCTCTTAATTGTTGTGATGCGTGTTCGAAATGCAGAGAGGTGCGCTCGATTTACCACACGGAGCAGCGCGAGAGTAAAGCACGAGGGAGGGAGGGGCTAATAATCGGCTCAGTCATTTTTAATGATCGTTGAAAGCCCAGATCGTAATCGTGATTAAAATTCGATTAATTGAGCAGCCCTAATTGTTAGCTGCAGCTTTGTCTCATCTTAAAACTGTGGCTGTTGTGAAAATCCAAATTCCTCCTTTCATGCCAAAGAAAGTTGAATACACTTCTTATCAGCCGGTATCCCAAATGTAGTTACATACTCCACTCTTTCCCATTGTGTCCTCACACTCCTAACTATATGTATGTCTAATAAGGGAAAAATGCCAAAGGTAATGGTGAAAAGGGTCAGATTTAGCATTTTATAAAAAATAAAAATTCATCCTTGTGGTTTAAAATGTGTGTGAGAAAGAAAGATATGGAGAGAGAGAGAGAGAGAGAGAGAGAGGAAAGCCTAACATGCTCCAGAAAGGGAAGCTGAAGGTGTAAATGATGATAAAACCACCTCCTCTGCCACTCCCAGGTGGTCCCTCACACACTGGTGTTATTTCCAAGAGGGTGGAGACAATCTATTTCTGTCTGTGATCTCAGCTGCCAACTGTCATCACTATCCCACGAGTGACACAGAAACATCCTTAGGATTTCGTTTGCAAGCGAGTCAGTATTTAAAGCTGGAAAGCTCCCGTTTCAGTACTGTTTTCTTTCTGTCTGCCTCCTATCTCAGTTTCCTCCTCTTCATTCTGCTATCTGGTCGCGTCGCATCACACCCTCCTCTTTCTTACTACTCTCTTCCCTCTCATGGGAAGTATTCGCCTATGCCAGATGCACAGGGGAATGTCCTGTGACTGTCAATGGGATCTAGTATAGTCTCCACCCTTTTGTTCATTTGTTGATGGTGTGAAAATGATGCGTCTCACTGGCACATTTTAAATTGTTTTTTCCTGGCATGGAGAAGGGTTTGATTATTGTGTTTAGTTGATGATGGAGCACATCAGTTTCCGAGTAGGAAAGCAGGCCTCATTTCCCTTTAATGCCACCTCTGTTGCACCACCAGCCTGCTAAAAACAACGCCTGTTCCACACCCAAGAGGCCCCAGTGCTGGAATCAAGGGAAACCAGGAGCAATCAAATTCCAGGACACACACTCTCACACTGACTGTTACTTGCAAAGGGCTTGGCATCTCGATGGGGCTTTCTGCCCTTCTGTTCTTGTGAATGCCTAACTGGCAGCTGGTTCAACAGCATTACATTGAGAAATGCACTTGAGCTGTTTAGTCACTCAGCAGTTACAAATGGCCATATGTAAAGAAACGAACAGTACAAACGAACGTCCTACGAACGACAGTAGCTCAAATATAAGCTGGAATGTCTTTAAATGTTGCATTTTTTGTCCTTAGCTGAGAGTCATAAAGCTTTTCAGTGCCTGTTAACAATTTGGTTTTATGCCAAATAGTAACAGAGCTCACAATTTTACTACATCAATGTCTTAACAACGTTAGTGGGATGTTGTTAAACCATCATCCATTCACTGCAGCTTACTCTGCTCTATACCCATCCAGGGAAACAATGCTGTCAATAAACACTCAACGGACACTTTGTTAGGTATATCTTGATTGTACTGTGTACTAGTACTACTTATTGCACTTATTGTACTGGGTACTAGTACTGCCTTATTTGCTTGTGAAATAGGAATATGCCAGAATTCAGAGGAATCATTCCTCTGAAATTTTGGTCCATGATATGGTAGCATCACAGCTGCTGCAGTTTTGTCAGCCATTTGTGTGCAGTGAACTCAGTCTCGTGTTTAACAAACCAGTTTGTTGTGCTTTGAGCTTGGTGACATGATTTGTTGTGTTATCCTGTTTGAAGCAGCCGTCAGATGGATACACTGCATCAACCATCCCTTTATGACAATGTAGTCATAAAGGGAGGAACACAGTAAGCAGCAATACTCGGATAGATTTGTGAGTCTAAACAATGCTCAGTTGATACTAAGGGGTGGAAAGTGTACCAGGAAAATATCCCCAACACCATTATAGCTACCACCAGCCTAAACAGTTGATACAAGGCCGTTTAGGCCGCATTTGGCAACAACATGCTTTTCATTTACCATCTGAATGTTGCATCATACCAGGGAATGTTTTTCCAACCTTCTGTTGTCCACTTTTGGTGAGCCTCTTGAATTATAGCCTCAGTTTCTTGTTATTAGCTGACAGGAGCAGCACCTAGTGTGGTCTTCTGCTGCTGTGGTCCATCTGCTCCAAAGCTCAAGGTGTATTCAGAGATGCTCTTCTGTTACCTTGGTTGTAACCAGTGAATGTTTGAGTTACTGTTGCCTTCTTATCAATTCAAAGCGGTCTGTACATTCTCTTTTGACTTCTGGCAAAAACAAGGTGTTTTCTCTAGAAACCCTAGAAATGGTTAAGTGGAAAAATCTCAGTAGGTCAGCAGTTTCTCAAGTACTCAGGCCAGGCCATCCGGCTCCAACAACCACGCCACATTCAAAGTCCCTTCACCATGCTGGATTTGAACTTTAACTAGATGTGTTGACCATTTCTTCATGCCTAAATACATTGAGTTGTTTGGTTGATTAGATATTTATATTAACGAACAGTTGAACAGTTGTAACAGTAAAGTGAGCATTTGGTGAAGAAATTCTTATAATTCCTTTAAATCTTGAGGAAGTCGGGATTAAATCTTGTGTTTACTTCCTATCTTATTGTTCTGTGCTCTTAAGTTTTGTCATTATGTTAAAAAAAGAGTAGGTGAACATTTGCACAAAGTTGAGCTGAAAACTGCTGCGCTAAACATTCAAATTAAACCATTAAACATAAAAATATAAAATTAAATGCTTGACATGTATACAGAAATAAAAGGAATTAAGATGGAAAAACCTTATAATTTGATATAAGCCAGAGTCTAAAGTGCCCTGAACACAGTCCAGTTCTCCTTCACACACAAACACACTGTTGGTGCGTCTGTCTCTAGCTACTTTATAGCTAACATTTGTACATTTGGTTTATTGGTTGTCTTGGATCAATCCACACAGACTTCAGAAAGGTTCGGCGCTCTTTTTGGCTCAAAACGAACATTCACTTCGCTTTCTGTCCAAACACACGTTTAGAGGGAATATGTGATAACGTAACCCTGATGATTTCATGTATTTTCTTGGCTTGTCTTTGTGGCCTAGTGTGGGGTTTTTTTTTCTTTCTTTTTTCTTCTTTACTCCATTCCACACCAGAGATTGTGTTAAGTGAGTGTTTTTACTACCTTAACTGCCTTTTAGATAATATATAATGTCTAAATGTGTCTGTTTTATCGAAGTTGCTGTTTGAGGATGTGGCACATTACATATTACTCTTCCTTAATCATCTACTTAACTGTGTTAAGTGTGCTTCTCATAATCGTTAGGAAGCTTCCAAGTGACAGTTACACACTGCAGGTACCCACAGACACTACCCAGATCACACTGACTGTTTGCTACTTCCACTGTCTGGGAATGTGAATGAGCGCTCACTCTCTCTCCCACACACACACACACACACACACACAGCCAGAGCCTTTCTTTTGTTTCAAGTAGCTCTGGATTCTCTCTCTGCTCCTTTATGAGTAATCAGAGCTCCATTTTTATATTACCTTCATATCTGTGTTGTGAGCAGGGAGTTGAGTGTGCATGAGTAATCCCCACAACATATAACAGTTTATGAGAGAGCAGCTCACTGGCCGTCACTCAGGATTTCTAATGTGTGTGAAGTGGTTGCCATGGTGCTATGATTTTCACTGTGTGCAGTTGCGTTTTACGACTTCTTTTATGAAGCAAATTGTGGGAGCTTGTGCTTCAGGGTGGAAAAAATGTGTTACATCCAATTGCAAAGACCCCCTGTTTTAATACTCTTTCCGTTGCTTTTTATTCATAACCAGAAAGTTGTGATTTGTGTCAAAATGCGTGTGAAAGCATTGAGTGCAAAGAGGTGTCAACTTTTCCTGTTTTGTCAACGTGATGACCGCAAGTATTGGATTATTGAAAATGAACACAAGTGTGCAGTGTTTGATAGCTGTCTGATTCATGTGCATAAACGTAAAACATCAGCTTGCAGCAGTTGTTAAGCACATTATGTTGATTTAGACTTGAGCTGCATTGGACTGAAGCCACAATGCTGAGGACCATTGACAATAAATGGGCACAATTATGATTCTTGCACTAAGAATGTTTTTGTACACTAAGGTCTGGTTTCAGCTTGGGATGTGGAGTGTTTTTGGTGGCTGCGGTGAGAAGATTGGAGTTTAAATGAGAAATTTTCTTCTGCCCTCGGAGTAATGCTCATGGCTTCCCAGTATTTTAAGAAAACCCATTTCACTCACAGCTTTAAACGAGAGTCTCATTGTTTATCTTTTCATTCGAACTACAAGTCATCATTTTAGGTGATGACTGCAAGGGTTTTTTTTAAGGTTATATAATGTTTTATGTGTTCCAAGCAGGGCTGTTATGGAGCTATGAGAACAAAAGATATTTGACTCTTTTAATCTTTTAACCAAAGTAACATGGGGTCAAAAAAAATATTTCACAGTTTGAAAACTGAACTGAAAACTTGACCCAGGAGAGGAGCGCTAAGGCTGCATAGGGTTAAATAAGGTTGATAATAGGGGGGTTATGATAATGACTGAGGCTTTTGTGGAGACGGGGGGAAAGGGGGGCAAAGCTTTGGAATGTGTGGAATGAGGGTTTGTTTAATCCTCATGGGGGATAAATTATTAGCAGCAAAGGGAAACCCTGCTGTGCAAGACAGGAACGTTAAGGGACATTCTTGCATACAAGTGCCAGCATTATATGTCCTCAGTTTGCACTGTGGACATATTTAAATTAACTGGAGTGCAAAATAGTCTTAAGAAATGTTTCATTGTGTGCGTGAAAACAACAATAAATTTTTTATAGTGCGGTCAAGCATTTGTTTTTCTAGCTTTCTTCTTTCTACCTTTGTATTGAAGCGTTCCACCTCTCAGTAAACTACCATATGTCATTGTAGTAATACTGATAAAAATCAGCTTTTTTTGACTCGTTATTTACCTTAGCTGAGCTGAATGAACAGCCGTTTTTATTTCCGACTCACATTAACATCAACTAATGACCTTTGAGTTGTGGTGGAGGAAATAACTAAAGAAACTAAAAGCTAAGTTGATGAGGTGTTTAAATGAAAAACATCTGTTACTGTGAAAAAGTGATTTTGTCTCCAGCAAGTTCCCCCCTCTTTTGTGGTGTGAGTGATCTGGCTTTGCCGCATTCGTGGGGGGTAAAAGGGGAAATGAGAGCAACCGAGAGAAAATGAAGCACAAAGGGGGTGAAGATTTAGTGAGACAGTAATGAGCTACTGGAAAGGAAGCGCATGTTCAGTTTGACTGGTCCACCTACGCCTAGCCAGCATGGCATCCTGGGTAAATATGACCCTGCTGTTGGTTGCTGTGGTGATTTAGGAAACAGGAGCTGCCAAGAAGGCCAAGGTGGCAGCAGAGGCAGGGTGAATGAACCCACTAATTCATTCAGATAGCACAGGTCACAGTAAACTGATTTTTATAGAAGACCACAACAAAAATGTAACAAAAGCGCAAAAATGTCATTTACAGTGAAACAATGAACATACGTTATAACAAATAGACTACTAAACAGTATGCACATAATGTCAGGGCTCTGTGTGCGGGCAGACAGGGATGAGGATCCAAATGCAGGACTCGAAGACAGAATGCAACTCAAAACCAAAGCTTTATTGCAGGCATGAAAACAAAACATGAAGAAACACACAGGCATAATCTAATGGTACGACGCGACACTGAGCATGGGAAAACACAGGGCTTATATACACAGGTTGCTAATCAGGGAATGGGCAACAGGAGGAAGACACAGCTGGGAGGGATTGGACTAACGAGACATGGGGAGCAAAGCTGCACACACTAACATAAGACATAGACTTTCACAATAAAACAGGAAACAAGAAACCATTAAACAAAGCCGCAGACATGACACTGAGAGACAGACTAGACCAGACTAAACATGGGAGCACAAAACGTAAGAACTAATCCCGAAACAAGAATAACTGAAACATAGATTCATAATAATAATCATCATCATCACCAACAAGAGCACCACAAGAGAATAAGAAAACAATCCATGATGCCAAAAACACACCAAAACGTAACTCAAAATACTGGGTCAAACTGACCCAGAACTGTGACACATAATCTTTCTAACAGTTTACTACATGCAGTCTTAACACTCAGTGCAGCCCAAACTCGCACAGGCCTAGACAGCAGTCAGCGAATATCTGGCAACTACCAGTTGCTAGGTTACAAGGCATACTTCCTCACCTGGTTAGAGAATGGTTACTGGCAGTCGAAGGTGAAAATTGGTTGCAAAGAGGTATACAGTGGTTCAGTGGAAACCTCCTTGTGATTGCTTTGGTCGTTGACACATTGTATCCTGTAGTTTGCATGGAAAACACCAACTTGACTGCAGACTACATTATGAGCAGAAGAACACAGAATGTTCAACTTCAAAGTAAAAGTTTCACCTTTTGAAATGTGCTGGTTACAGCATTGAGGCACACGTTTTAGAGGGACATTCTCCATTTGTAGTTTGATTCTGCACTAGAGGTGGATAAACAATGGAAATATAGATAAAATTATCAACACACCAGCACTACATGCAAGCTTTATCACTCGTTAGACTTCCAGGAGTCTAGGCACTTACCAGATTAGTTGGACAAGGTGAGCAGTTTAGTTTAGTTTATTAAGATCCCCATTAGCTGCAGCAGTCCAGCAGCTGTTCTTCCTGGGGTCACACATTTTTAGATTTTGACGGTGCGCCCTAAAACCTAAAACAAATCCAAACAACAAAAACAACTCCTTAAGATCAATCCAGGCTCATCTTAACAATTTCTAACTGTTATCAAAAATTCAGACCAAATAAATATTGTTTTAAAAGTTTTCTAAATACAGTTTTGCTGGTTTCTTGACAGGAAAACGGTGGCCTGTGAGAGATGGCTAATAAATATAACTGACACTAAAAGTGAATAATAATGGTGATACACACAAAATGTATCTAGTGTCACTGAGTAGCCGTATTGTTATACCATCGTTAATGCAGCAGATATATTGTTGCATACTCTCTACTTGATGGATCACTGTGTGCTTGAACATGAGGCTTTGTGCAAAACTCCCCTCTGGCAGGTGAAGTCAGTGTTACCTTTATTTTGTGTGGCCTCACAGGGGAAAGAAATCAGAAAGAGGACACTAGATTAAAGGAATGATTGTCAATCAGTGGAAAAGCTGAAAGGTGTAGGATGTTGACTGAAAAATACATGGCTGGATAAAAATCACAGGAGAGCATCAAAGGTGTGATGGGTAAATAGATGTCTGATAAGCAGAGAATGAAGTGACTGCGACTCCAGTGGAAGTCCAAGGTTGTGTGTGTTTGTGTGTGTCTGCCAATCCCTGTTTTTTCCAGTACAAACAAGATTCGTTATTTTTATCCCCTTTCCATCTGACAGAACTGATAGCTTGTGTATATGTTGCTTGTCCACAAACACACTCACACATCTAAACACCACTTCCATCAGCCCCATCTGTTACCTTATAAAGACACAGTGCAGAAAAAAAGCCTGTCTGCCTTTTTGTGTTGGATCACATCAGTTGACACTTGCAGAGTTTGCTTTATTCTTTTTCTTTTTGTAACGTTAGCAGACACATACAGCAATATCTTAAAATATCCGGGTCTGATTGTATTACTACTGACTACCAGAGATGGGCAGTAACGCGTTACTTGTAACTGAATTAACTACGGTAATCCGATTACTTTTTTCAAGTAATGAGTAAAGTAAGGGATTACTATTGCAAAAACAGTGCGAGAGTGTCTCATGACAATGACGTAAGCGAGTGCGACGTTCGTGGAAACAGCTGTGTGCAGATCAACAATGGATCATAAATCGATTGTAGGAGAGGTTGAGCGTGCAGCGTTTAAAGCGTGGAAGTACTGACCTTACTTTGAGTTTGATTACGTAAAAAAATGACAAAAACATTAGTGTCCGCTGTTCACTGCGTGGGAAGAAAACTTATTTTTACAGCGAAAAAAAACCCTAAACTTCCGAGCAAGCACCGAGTGCGCTACGACGTAATGTGAAATTCACAGAGAAACTCGCGGATTCTTCAACTGACCGCTGCGGCACACCTGCACCAGGGCAAACCTCCGCCTACCCTACTCCTGCTTTACAGGTGAAAATAGAGCAACAGGGCCGCTAGTTTTTTATTTTATTTATTTTCTGCTGTGTTTCACTTGCATTTATTTGAAAGAGTGAGTGTAAACACAAAAAATATTTTATTTTATGTGCTGGAATGTGCAGAAAATAGGTTCAAATGTTAAACAAATTTCTTCCAGTCAGAGAATGTTGCAGATAATTTAATTTTTGCTTGATGCATAAAGTTAAAAGATTAAAACTAATAAAACAAGTTTTAAAAAGAGACTTTTCCATTTGATTACATTTTGTATGATGGATTATGTAGAAAAAGTAGAATTGGGCTGAAAGATCTATCACTTTATCACCTATTCAGGTTGTAAATCGTGTTTTTAAAAACTAACTAAGTAATTAATTACTTTTGAAAATAAGTAATCAGTAAAGTAATGGGATTACTTTTTGGGGGAAGTAATAAGTAATTAGTTACTGATTACTTTTTTCAAGTAACTTGACCAACACTGCTGACTACTGACAAGCTGCTGCCAGAAGAACAAAACATAATTTCTGTGTATCAGAACCTATGTTTCTGGGAACTAACCCGGCACATGGTGTTTAGGTCATAAACTGCCATTTGGGCTTGTCACAGTTGTACTGTATGCATCATTTAAACACAAAAATCCAAAATCACGCTGAATTTTTTGGGATTGTTCTGTTCGAATTGCCATCAGGTGTTAATTTCAGAAACATGAGGTCATGCGCCTCCCCTGTTTAAACCTGTAAACACCTGATGTTGTTCAGAAGCTGTGTAGTTAGTATGTGTTTGGTTTTAATTTTCATGAGGGGTTACGTGCTGTTGCGTGAGTGTCCGATAGGACTTTTGGGCCTGTTTAAACCAATATTGGGTAAATCAGATGAGCATCAGGTCTCAGACTATAAAACACAGGCAGGATGAGTTATCAAACTTTGACCCGAGTTTAAATTCAATTCAATTCAATTTTATTTATATAGCGCCAAATCACAACAAAAGTCACCTCAAGGCAGCCTGATTGTCAGGGGAGATGATGCCAGTTATATTTGCATACATTAGGCTTGAATCTTTGTGTTGCATCTTATCTGCCCTACATTTACATCCGTGATTCTTTTTTTTTAATCAAACAAAGCTGATTTTCCGTGGAGAGAAAAGAGAATCCCTTTTAATGTTTTCACATGAACACACTCGCACAAACTCATTTGTCACCTGCTTTTTGTCACTTAAAGGAAGTTTCCGCTTTAGTACACAACAAAAGGACATTTCTCTAGGGAAATATAACACCTTAAAGACTGTTTGAGCCACCTGTGAAAACTGAGCCATGTCAACAAGGTGTGAGTAAATTTCTGTGCCAAGTCCTTTAAGCTGAACTATCATCTCTGCGGAGCGGATGGCTTTTAGAGAGACCACTGTAATTATCCATTAGAGCTTTTAGTTAATCGCCATGTTTTTGTGAACCAGCTTTATTCACACATAAAAAAGAACCACTCAACAAGAGTACTTTAAACATGTGAGAAAAACAGGACTTTACCTGCAAGCATCTAATGTAGCCACAGCAAAACAGACCCTCTGTGATGTCTAACAGTAAACCTGCTGCTGTTTCCCCAGCACTGATTTGTAGTTGTGATACGTTCCTTTCAGTTTCACTTTTAAAAACATAATTTATTCAGATGCTTCCTTGATCAAGTCATATGTCAAAACAATAAATAAGAATAAAATAACATGTTTTGTCCCCGTGTCATCATTAAATGTGTGTTATAGATATTTTGTTAGCAGTAAGGCATTCACCCTTACGCTGCAGCTGCTCCTCGGCTCAGTGCACGTTTTTACCCCCTGGCCTTTGTCATAGGCACATGTGATGAGGTAATTTCTTCTGTGTTTTCTGTCTCCTAAAGGGCAAAGCGATGATGTCAGGCTTCATTCTTCACATGGTACACAAGCAGATGGTTTTAGGTTTAGTTTTAGGTTATGACTGCAGGTATTAGTCACAGTAAACAGCTACTTAGAGAGCATGGTTTTTATTAAGTGGCTGCTCTCGTGTGAACTAGTAAATGGAATGGTGAGTGATCTTTGTATATTTGAAGTTGTACTTGAGGCTCTAAATAAGTGTCAGGAAAAATTATGGTTTGCTATCATTTTAAAACAACAAGAAAAATATTTTTTAACTGTAAATTGTTTGTTTCTTCAGAGATGACTGCGGTTTTTGAAGTTCTTTTCTCATCATTTCTTGTTCTCAGTCTCTTGAGATGAAGTATGCTTCTTGGCCTGTAGTCACGAAGGCCTCAATTTCACCAAACCAAGTGTCTGTAGCTTAGAAAACCTCAGGGAAGATTCCTAGAAAGTGTAGTATGCTATGAAACTGATAAATGTTTCAAGTAGATACATTACATACATTAGATACTAGGGATGGGTACCGGTGTCCGGTGCCATGATGGCACCGGTTCTGACATAAACGGTAGTAACCAGACCGAAAAGCAGCGCACATTTCGGTGCTTTATTTCGGTGCTTTTTTTTCCTGAGCTGTGATACACTTTTAGCCAATCGTTTTACGTTTCCGAGGATAGTAGGCGGGGCCAGGTACGTACGTTCTGTTAGAGCAGAGCTACAGATTAAAAATGTCCAAGGCGAAGCGGTCAAAAGTCTGGCTGTACTTCACAGCAAAATATGCAAACTCAGCAGCAACAAGTGCTTTAAGCTGATACTGTGATACTGTCAAAGGAAGTAACACCTCGAATCTCATGAAACACCTGGCGACGCATAGCGTTTTTTTAAAAGCCGAGAAATGCGCCGTATTTGATGGCAGCAGCAGCAGCCGTTCTTCTCTGCGTGAGTAGCTTAATGTTGTTCTTGTGTGATTTACGTTGAGTAGGCTAACCACGTTATTACATTAATGCATGTAAGGTGAACTAGCAAACATCATCATAGCTACATGCGGCTGTCTTCTTGTTTGATGGCAGAGACTCCCTTCACCCTGGCCAAAAAGGCTAAAATGACCAAAGAAGAAGTGGAAAACAGTTAAACATGAGAGGTTTTTGGACAAAGTTTGTGTTTTTTCCATTGTTTAAGCACTGCTTCCAGCCAAGAGTGATACCATATATGACCCATAGCTGCAGAAAAGGCTAACATTGTTATCTTTTTACAAAAAAAACAGCTGAACATGAGAGGTTTTTGGACAAAGTTTGTGTTCTCCATTCTTTAAGCACCGGTTTGAGCACCGTTTGAGCACCGGCACCATTTCAAAAGTACCGATTTGGCACCGGTATCGGATAAAACCTAAATGATACCCATCCCTATTAGATACCTAAAGTAATTATTTAAACTAGGTGAAATGGCTAAAAATAATACAACGTACATCAGTTTTGAGTTTAAATAGATTCAGCTTCTGTAGTTCACTAAACCATTTTAGTTTTTGACACTATGAAAGGTTCACAATAAATTCAGTTGTTTTAAAAATTGTATTTTGGAGAAAGGCAAAAACTTCTGAATTTGTCAAGACTTGGGGGAACAAGTTAATGTATATAAAGATAACATATACTCATTGCTTAGGTTTAGGGTTAGGTTATGACTTAAATGTCAGAAAATTGAAAAAATATCTGAAAAAACATGAGTAACCCTGTAAGACCCAACCTATCAAATGAGATTTTTATTAACCCTTATAACAAAATCCGCTTTTTTTGCTGTATCATGTTGTGTATGATATATTTTAATTATATATTTATTATATGTTTTTCTATCACATTTGATACATTGGGCATTTTTGGTAACTTCTTTTTTAACAACAATGTTAATTTTAGGCAGCGTTTTGTCCATAACATTTTGAAATCATGGCAAATATTGATCATGTTGATGAGATAGAGGTCTCAAAAACTCATGTATCAAATATGATACAAAGGGTATTGTAGGGTTAATTGTTAGTGTTAGTTAACATCTCTTAAAAATTTTAAATCTCTTCACAAGATCATATTAAAAAAGTCTGGATTTGCTGCCTGGTCATCTGGAAGATTAAACCTGCCATATTACCAAACATGTCGTGTTTTCAAACATATTTTTAAGTCTCTAAATTAGCCCAGAGTTTCTGTTTGATGATAAGCATGTCAGTTCCCTGCTGG